>NC_056067.1:27311726-27927567 GCF_016772045.2 Ovis aries
AGTGACCAGTGAAAATCTAACTCTACAACCTGTGAGAGTTATTCTAGACTTTTGAGACTTGCCCATAGCCACCTTACCCTAAGATATTTTGGAACGTGGTGAACTTGGTTCCATCCATATCCATTCATTGGCTTACACTTACAAATCATTCTTGATTTCCAGGAGGTAGGTGACTCATAGTAGTGACCCGAAGAGGTTTTATTTGCAACACTTTAGGAAAAGACAACTCTCAGTATCTCAACCTGTTTCTCAAGGAATCACTAAAGTTGATGCTTATTCAGCTTTCCATACTGCAGCCCTTTCAGAGGATCTAAAATACCTTTATGATATTGTTTTGGGACTTGCGTGATGGGTTTTGTAGTAGGCAGAGTTACGACCCCCAAGAAGACTCTACATTAGGAATATGATGAGACAGAATAGGTTATCTTACCTGGCAAAGAGACTTTGCATATGCAATTAAGATTACTAATCAGTTGATCTAAATATAGGGAGATTATTCTCTATTACCTGTGTGACCCAATATAATTCATATGATCTCTTAAAAGCAGAGAACTTTTACAGAAAAGGAAGGCAGAAGGGGAAGCTAGAGACATTCAAAACTGATTTCGAAGATAGAAGGGACCGGGGACCTCAGTCCAGCAATCACAAGGAACTGAATTTTGTCAATAACCAGAATGAGCTTGATAATATATTCTTCCCTAAGCACTTCCAGACAGGCACCTAGATGGCAGACACCTTAGTTTTGGCCCTGTAAAATTCTAAACAGAGAAACCAGCTCAGCTTCACTGTGCCTGGGTTTCCAACCTAGGGTACCATGAGATTTTAAGTCTGTGTCCTTAAAACTGCTCCATCTGTGATAATATGATAACACTGGAAGATTAACACAAGCTCTATCATCTCCATTTAGTTTACAAAGAAGCTGAGGGTCAGAGAACTGAACTGTATTACATACAAATATAGCTTTCAATGCTACTTCAATACCATGAGTCATATCCAAGTCTGCTCACGCCCACACTTCTGTTCTTATATTCGTAGCAGTAGTTCTCAAATTTAACCATGAATCAGAATCATTGAGAAGGTTTTTTAATAACACATGTTTCTGGGTCCCATCTCCAGAGTTTCTGATTCTTTAGGTATCAAGTGTGGCCAAAGTATCTGCATCTGTAATTATGTTCCTACATGCTCTGCTAGTATTACTCTGGGGGCGGGATGAACCTCCTTTGAGAACCACTGCTTTACAGGAAGTTGCTGTTCTCTTAATTTTAATCCTTAATATGTTTGGAAAGGACTGCAGATCAGAGTTCTAGACATGTTCTTTCGGGGACACTGAGTATCATCATGATGCTGTGTGCTCACTTTCTCACGTGGGCCCGAGAAAAGGAAGCATTTCTGAGACATTCAGCATCTACCTTAACCACTTGTGAGAGAAAGTTCAATGGAAATCATTCAGTGGTAACAATGTTAACCACACACACACCCCTCTTTCAGATTTCACTCAAACTCAGCAAGCAAAGAGTTTCTGTTTGTCTTATCTGGTATTTTTAAACCTTGAATACATATTGACTCCCCATTGTCAATGACGTAAGAATCAAAAAGTCGATGGACATGCAGTGGAAAATCTGTGTTCCAGAAACTGCCCAAGAAAAGCTGTTCAAACAAGGCAGCGTGCCCTATAGAATAATGGGAATAAACAAATTATCTCCCATAGGAGGAAAAATAGAGTTGGATATATATCTTAAGGAGAACAGAAACAGTCTTGCTCTTTCTTATTAAGCAATGCAAAACAAATGATGCTTTAAGGTACCTCTTGATGTTGAATTATATATTATTTTATTTTTATCTAAGATAAATTGTCTACTTAAATAAATTTATAGAAATCTACTTTACTTACAACAAAATTCACTAATTATAAATGTATAGTAACATTTTTACTGAGTTTTTCAACATTCGCCATAATCCAGTTTTAGATTTTAATCATCTCAGTTTATGGTAAGTCCTCATTCTCATCACTAGTCTCTAAGCAACTACTAATTTACTTTTCAGCTCTGTTGACTTGCTCTTCCTGAACATGGAGTACAAATGGAAAGGTATAGTATATGTTCTTTAGTGTCTGCTTTCTTTCGTATACTATATTGTTGATGTTCATCGGCCTTGCAGCACGTGCGAGTACTTCGCTCAGTTCTCACTTTTGTTTGGTATTCCCAGTGGAGATACTGGGACTTCCCTCATAGCTCAAGAATCTGCCCACAATGCAGGGGACCCAAGTTCAATTCCTGGGTACGGAAGATCCCTTGGAGAAGGAAATGGCAACCCACTCCAGTATTCCTGGAAATATCAGATAAAATATGGAAGTTACATAAAAGCAGTATTTCCTTCTTCCAAAGAGCTTAATTTCTAGATTCTGTGTGCTAAGTCACTTCAGTCATGTCAAACTCTGTATGACCCTATGGATTATAGCCCTCCAGGCTCCTCTGTCCATGGGGGTTCTCCAGGCAAGAATACTGGAGTGGGTTGCCATTTCCTTTACCAAGGAATCTTCCCAAGTCGGGGATCAAAACCGTGCCTCTAATATCTCCTGCACTGGCATGCAGGTTCTTTATCACAGAGCCTAGATTAGTATTCCTCAAATTTCATTACCGCAAACCAAGGTGGGGAAACACAGGGATAAGCATTTCACCCTAACTCCTTGCCATTTTTTTTTTCAAGAGAATGTTCTAAAATGGCATTTTATATTCTGCGCTAGGGGAGGCAACAAAATATCCTTTGTAAGGATAAGGGGATTCAGCTTAAAAACTAGTGAATGATAGGAAATAACTAAAAATGTACTCAATGTGATCCTGAGGGTTTAAGCAAGAAAGTGAAAGTCACTCAGTTGTGCCCAACTCTTTGTGACCCCATGGACTATACAGTTATGGAATTCTCCAGGCCAGAATACTGGAGTGGGTAGCCATTCCCTTCTCCAGGGGATCTCCCCAAACCAGGGATCAAACCCAGGTCTTCCACATTGCAGGTGGATTCCTTACCAGTTGAGCCACCAGGTAAGCCCTTGAGTAAGAGTAGGTTGAAACTTATTGATCAGAGTTTCATATTTTATGGTGGGAAGGTCTTCCTCTACACATGGAGAGATCTTTATTCTATGACATTATAAGTAGAACATTCTACTGTGCTGCTTTTAAACTCCCATCATGTTCATCCTTCTGCATTTAATTTTCTTTGTTTAAAATCCACAACGACTCTCCCTCACATATTAGATATAGTCTCAAATGCATTATATCGTTTACAAGACCCTCCATGAAGTAGCATGTGTCTCTCTAGACTCATTAGTTTGTTTTTCAACTATTCTCTCTGCTCCTACAATTTAGGAATTCTTTCAATTTCTAAACTCTTCCTTTCCGCACATGGAATTATTACTTTAAAAACTGCAACCCCGTATCAAAGGCAATAATCTGGATATGATATTCTGTTCAATTCAGTTCAATCGCTCAGTCATGTCCAATTCTTTGCAACCCCATGAACCGCAGCATGCCAGGCCTCCCTGTCCATCACCAACTCCTGGAGCCCACCCAAACTCATGTCCATTGAGTTGATGATGCCATCCAACCATCTCATCCTCTGTTGTCCCCTTCTCCTCCTGCCCTCAATCTTTCCCAGCATCAGGGTCTTTTCAAATGAGTCAGTTCTTTGCATCAGGTGGCCAAAGTATTGGAGTTTCAGCTTCAACATCAGTCCTATCAATGAACGCCCAGGACTGATCTCCTTTAGAATGGACTGGTTGGATCTCCTTGCAGTCCAAGGGACTCTCAAGAGTCTTCTCCAACACCACAGTTCAAAAGCATCAATTCTTCAGCACTCAGCTTTCTTCACAGTCCAACTCTCACATCAATACATGACTACTGGAAAAACCATAGCCTTGGGTAGATGGACCTTTGTCGGCAAAGTAATGTCTCTGGTTTTGAATATGCTGTCTAGGTTGGTCATAACTTTCCTTCCAAGGAGTAAGCGTCTTTTAATTTTATGGCTGCAATCACCATCACTAGTGCTTTTGGAGCCCCCAAAAAGAAGGTCTGCCACTGTCTCCCCATCTATTTCCCATGAAGTGATGGGACCAGATGCCATGATCTTAGTTTTCTGAATGTTGAGCTTTAGGCCAACTTTTCACTCTCTTCTTTCACTTTCATCAAGAGGCTTCTCTTTCACTTTCATCAAGAGGTTTTTTAATTCCTCTTCACTTTCTGCCATAAGGGTGGTGTCATCTGCATATCTGAGGTTATTGATATTTCTCCCGGCAATCTTGATTCCAGCTTGTGCTTCTTCCAGCCCAGCGTTTCTCATGATGTACTCTCAAATAGTTAGTTCAGTTGCTCAGTCGTGTCCGACTCTTTGAGACCCCATGAATCACAGCATGCCAGGCCTCCCTGTCCATCACCAACTCCCGAATTTCACTCAGACTCACGTCCATTGAGTCAGTGAAGCCATCCAGCCATCTCATCCTTGGTCATTCCCTTCTCCTCTTGCCCTCAATCCCTCCCAGCATCAAAGTCTTTTCCAATGAGTCAACTCTTTGCATGAGGTGGCCAAAGTACTGGAGTTTCAGCTTTAGCATCATTCCTTCCAAAGTAATCCCAGGGCTGATCTCCTTCAGAATGGACTGGTTGGATCTCCTTGCAGTCCAAGGGACCCTCAAGAGTCTTCTCCAACACCACAGTTCAAAAGCATGAATTCTTCGGCTCTCAGCCTTCACAGTCCAACTCACATCCATACATGACCACAGGAAAAACCATAGCCTTGACTAGACGGACCTTAGTTGGCAAAGTAATGTCTCTGCTTTTGAATATACTGCCTAGGTTGGTCATAACTTTTCTTCCAAGAAGTAAGTGTCTTTTAATTTCATGCTGCATATAAGTTAAAAAAGTAGGGTGACAATATACAGCATTGACATACTCCTTTTCCTATTTGGAACCAGTCTGTTTTCCCATGTCCAGTTCTAACTGTTGTTTCCTGACCTGCGCACAGGTTTCTCAAGAGGCAGGTCATGTGTTCTGGTATTCCCATCTCTTTCATGATATTACACTACATTTTTTTGGAAATGTTACTATCAGGAGAAACTGGGTTATGTACACAGAATCTTTGTATTATTTTTTACAACTGTGTGTGTATCGACAGTGTTCTCAATAAAAATTTAAATTTAAAGTAAAGAAGGAAAAAACTTGAAGCCCTCACTCTATTAACATGAGTCAAGGACTACATGTCTCTTGCTCATTGTCATATCTTTACTGTTTGGCTCAGCACCTACGAAAAATTGTAATTTAAATAATATTTGCAGAATTAAATATGTAAATACTGATGTCCAAGTGCACATAGTTAGTTGGTACCAAAGATGATTCAACTAAGATCTGGTACCAGAGAGCTTGATATTTTGCTAGAGTTCTTTTTCGAGGCACTGATTTCTGATTTTTGAAACTCAGTCCTTCATTTAAAGCCATCTGCGACGTTTTTAGAAAGGTTAAATGTCGTGCTGAAGATAAAGAGGTCATTGCTATATGGACTTGTAGCAGGAGTGGGGAGCCATATCCATCACAGATATGCAGTTAAGACTGTAGTTCAAACTGAAGTTGGTGCAGGGAGGAAATGAGACCAGACTCAAAGTAAATATCAAAAGAAGTGACTTAGACCAAGCAGTGAGGAAGTTTCCTGGAGAGTGAGATGAGTTAACTTAGATCTGAATATTGAGTAGAACTTCACCTTCCAGATGGAGGGAACTACATGTACAAGGTCCTTCTGGCAGGAGGAAACAAAGCACATCCAAAAAATGGAAAGAAAACCACTGGGGTCACCCCCAAGTGTGGACAGGGAGGTATCGGCGAGGTTACCGCAGGGCACCGTGATCCTGCTAACCAAGAACGTTGGTTTTGTACTGAGAACTATGAATTAAAGACTTGTTTGAAAACAAAGATGATAAGGAATGCTTGGCATTATTGGTTTTCTATTTTAAGACACTTGCTATTTCTGTGCTTCCCTGGTGGCCCTATTGATAAAGAACCTGCCTGCCAATGCAGGAGGCATAAGAGATACAGGTTTAATCCCTGAGTTGGGAAGATCCCCTGGAGTGAGGCATGGCAACCTACTCCAGTATTCTTGCCTGAAGAATCCCATGGACAACGGAGCCTGGCAGGCTACATTCCAGAGTGTTGCAAAGAGTCAGACATGACTGAAGCAACTTGGCAAATTTTCATGAATTATGGAGAAAAATGATTGAGGTAGAAAGTGAGAATGAATGTAGGAAATTTGTTAGAATGCAGTTGTCATGGTCTGGGTGAAAGATGATGATGGGTTAGGTAGACCTGCAATTCTCAACTGTGGAGTCTAGTTTCTATTAAGACTTGCAGGGTATCCAAACACTGTCTCAAAGTCACTCTAATGGGAGATGCGTTCTTGGCATAGCTCATCTCAGATGAAGACTTCTTCCAAGTTTTATCTTGTCCCAATTCTGCCTCCTGGATCTGCCATGGTAACACCAACACCAAATGCTATATATTGGAAAGTACAGCTTTTAGAATCAGACAAACTTAAATTCCAATGACATCGCCAACTCTTACTATTAATAGCTTTTTATTTTAAAAATGTTTATTTTTAATTGAAGGATAATTGCTTTACAAAATTTTGTTGTTTTCTGTCAAACCTCAACATGAATCAGCCATAGGCATACCTATATCCACTCCCTTTGAAACTCTCCCATCTCGCTCCCCATCCCACCCATCTAGGTTGATACAGAGCCCCTGTTTGAGTTTCCTGAGACATAGAGCAAATTACCATTGGCTATCTATTTTACATATGGTAATGGAAGTTTCTGTGTTATTCTCAACATACCTCTCACCCACTCCTCCCCTCTCCCCATGAACATAAGTCTACTGTCTATGTCTGCTTCTCCATTGCTCTGCTGCAAATACATTCTTAAGTACCATTTTTCTAGATTCCATATATATGTGTTAGTATGCGATATTTATCTTTCCTTTCTGACTTACTTCACTCTGTATTATAGGCTCTAGGTTCATCCACCTCATTAGAACTGGCTCAAATGCATTCCTTTTTATCACTGATTAATGTTCCATTGTGTACATGTGCCACAGCTTCTTGATCCATTCATCTGTTGATGGGCATCTAGGTTACTTCCATGTTCTAGCTATTGTAAATAGTGCTGCAGTGAACAATGGGATACATGTTCTTTTTCAATTTTGGTTTCCGGTCATATGGTGGTTTTATTCCTAGTTTTTTAAGGAATCTCCATACCATCTTCCATAGTGGCTGTATCAATTTTCATTTTCACCAACAGTGCAAGAGAGTTCCCTTTTCTCCACACCCTCTCCAGCATTTATTGTTTGTAGACTTTTTGATGAGGGCCACTCTGACCTGTGTGAGGTGATATCTCATTGTGGTTTTGATTTGCATTTCTCTAATAATGAGCGATGTTGAGCATCTTTTCATGCGTTTGTTAGCCATCTATAAATCTTCTTTGGAGCAATGTCTGTTTAGGTCTTTTCCCCACTTTTTGATTGGGTTGTTTGTTTTCCTGGTATTGAGTTGTATGCGCTGCTTGTATACGTTGAAAATTAATCCTTTGTCAGTTGTTTCATTTGCTATTATTTTCTCCCATTCTGAGGGTTGTCTTTTCACCTTGCTTATAGTTTCCTTTGCTGTATAGAAGATTTTAAGTTTAATCAGGTCACTTGTTTACTTTGGTTTTTATTTCCATTACTCTAGGAGGAGGTGGGTCATAGAGGATCTTGCTTTGATTTAAGTCATCGAGTGTTCTGCCTGTGTTTTCCTCTAAGAGTCTTATAGTTTCTGGTCTTACATTTAGGCTTTTAATCCATTTTGAGTTTATCTTTGTGTATGGTATTAGGAAGTGTTCTAATTTCATTTTTTTACATGTAGCTGTCCAGTTTTCCCAGCACCATTTGTTGAAGAGGATGTATTAATAGCTTTTGACATGGATTAGTTACTTCTCTGCATGTCGGAGATCTAAGTCATAACTTTACTGTGATAATAAATTGAAATAAAGTAAAAATGTGTATAGCGCAATATCTATCTCATAGTCAGTTATCCTATGTTGGTTGATTTTCGAACTGAGAAAAATAGCTAGCAGATAAGGTATACTGTATGACTGTCACTTTGCCTGTGCGCTTCCTAAGATCTTTTGACATCAGAGTACCACTTGGAGAAAGTCTTGAAAATGAATAAATATTTATTAATGCTACAGAACAGAATTTTAAAACTAACTGTGCAGTTTCAAGCAGAGCAACAATGAATCTTCAAGCGTCCATTTAATCCTCATTAACAGGCTCATCATAGATATTTTAGGAAGATGGCATGTGGAAGAAAATCTTATTCTAGGTATATCCATCCTAACAATTATTCCAAGGATTCAGTGCATGTCTCTAATTATAAATGAACACCGCATATTAAACAAAGAAGACTGTGGCGTTCACACTTCCTTAATTATGGGTTCATGGGGGTGCTAGATTTGACTATGCTAAATTTATTCCCATTATGATGTGCCAAATTCTCCTGTAACCTCACCATAGGTAAATTTCCTTCCTAGTCATGTACTTTGTGACAGGTTAGCAACAATTCCAGCTTCATGCTCCATTTTCTCTGCCTACTGAGGCAATTTGCTCTCCTTGCACTTTGTTATTTCCTCTGCTTTGTGGCTCTGACCTGTAAGGTATCTCGTGATGGGAACTGCACTTTGAATACCAACACTTCAATTGCTCTCCGGGTTGAATACGGTCTGTGCCACCTTAGGGGGAGGATTTTAGTATATAGGTCATCCTCTTAGATTAAATAGGTGGTCAAGACTGTGGACTGAGTTGTTTTAAAATTGTGTCTCATTGTGCTTCCTACGCTTTTGGCAGTTTACCATCATGACACTCTAGTTCTTCTGTGATATGGCCTCAGCCCATCTCTTAAGGCTCATCTGCTACCACTGTCTTGATATTTATGGTGGGGGATATTGAAGTGTGTCATATGCCCTAAACGCACTATGCCACTTTGTATTTCTATTCCTTTTACACAAGACTGTTCTCTCTGCCTGTAAGACTCAGTCCTCTCCCGAGTCTCTTCTTGCCTAAACACATGCTCCACTTCCAAGAAACCTTTTGGGTACCACCTCCACTGGGTGGCCTTCATGCTGCTTTCTGCCTCCTCACTCTCAGTCACACTGGAGTTCTCTTTACATCCCCAAAGTCCCCTGGGCATTGCTCTATCACAGAATCACTAACTTGCACTGAAGCTATCCATTTATAAACCTGTTTATCCACCCAGACAACAATGAATTCTTAAGTGCTTGCCCAATCCATACCTGCATATCTAGCATTTCTATGCTTACAGCAGAGGCGACTTATTAAATACTTATTGAAATGATGGATACATTGAAGAAACCAAAGAACAGAAGGCAGGAAAGCAATGTCAGTTAAATATTCATTCACTCTGTGGCAGGCACTTTGTTAGGTGCTAAGAAACACAAAATTTTTAACCTGAGCATAAGTCTTGCCTCTAGGTATGTAAAATCTAAAGGAAAACAGAGACGTGAGAGTTGACCATCATATTCTATGATGAAGGTAACTGTGGAATCAGGGAAGGTGCCCTGGGCAAGATAATGGAAGCCTTGAGTTGTTATTGTTATCCTTATTCATTATACATACATAACATTCAATTATTATTACATTTGACTGGCTTACTGAGTGGTTACTTGGGCTTCCCTGGTGGCTCAGATATAAAGAATCTGCCTGCAGTGGAGGAGACCTGGGATCGATCTCTGGATCAGAAAGATTCCCTGGAGAAGGCAATGGCTACCCACTCCAGTATTCTTGCCTGAAAAATCCCATGGACAGAAGAGCCTGGTGGGCTACAGTCCATGGGGTTACAAAGAGTCAAACATGACCGAGTGACTAACACACACATACTCACTCTCTCATCTCTTCATTCTCCTATCTCTCATAGAAATCTTAGGGAGTGAACACTGTTACTGCTATTTTAAGGGGGGAGATCCTGAGCCACAAAGAGGTTATGAATGTGTTCCTAGGTCACACATCGGAAAACTGATATACCTGGGGACAGAACATGGACCTTTCTATCGTCAAAGGCACTTCTGCTCTAAGTGTTCTGATAAAAAGACACCCCTCCCCATTAAGGGAAAAATTGATCAGAGAAAGAAACATACATAGAAAGTGAAAGAATTATCATGGAAGTGAAGGGCCATGCTCTATTTTTTAGGAACTATCAGTAGCTCAGTGTTGCTCAAGAATGCAGACCCCAGAGGAAATGAAAGGGAGAAAAGGCAACCATCAGATACATTCCCAATTCCAAGCTCACTCAATCCCTGTTCCCACGGGGCAGCCCTTCCATTCCCAAGGGTAACACAGTGTTGTGGGAGTGCCGAAGAAAATAACTATTGGTTTTCTTATTTAGAAAGTGCTATGCTGTTCGGATGTGTTCGAAAATGACAAAGTACCTGGGCCCTTCATCTTCTTCCTTCACTGAAGCTAAAAGGGAGAGAATAAATAACAGCTGGGAGAAAAGATCAATGAAGGCCTTGCCTGCAATAACAGATAGAAAGTACCTGGCAAAGGGAAACCATAAAAGCTATAGAACCTCATTCTTCATCTTTGAACTAAAGGTCTCCTCTGACCAGAACATTAAAGATCAACTGCAGCTCTTCCCTTGAGCACAGGTGTTTGCTTTAGTTTTCTTAGTGTCCAGCTACCTGGAGTGGCATTGAAAATCTTTCTGCAATTGCAGTGGAGACTTTCCCTGATGGCTCATCCATAAACTTCATAAAAGTCACCGTTTATCTATCAAGACTCAGGCCATTGATATTATACACAGTAGGGCATTCACCATCCCCTTCTTCCATTAGTAATAATATCAAATATAGCAAGCTGGTGGAGACCAAGGTGCTCAGGACACCCATCCAATCATTTTCCTGCCTTTCACTTGTGATGAATGGAAGTGATTGTGTTTTTCATTCTGAGCTGCTGAGTTCCTGTGGATTGTGCTGTAAGATGACAGGGCTCCTGCCAGAGCAGTTTCTTGAGTATGATGGAGTGAGGTGGTTTCAAGCTGGACCCAGGCCCCTTTGGGGATTTGATGGAGCCCTTTGGGATCCATCCTAGGGAAGGAGCTGAGCAGCTGAGGGAGCAGGGCTTCAGAGAAGTCTTAAATCTTAGGTTTATATTGCCACATAGGCCTTTATGTGGAGAGTAATGTCTTCAAATAATAGACCTAAAATTCTACCAGGTTGTAAAACGATGCATTGGCCTTGGAGACTGGGAACTTGCATCAACATTTGCTCAGTCACTAACTGGAGCTAGATCTAAGCTGTTTGTCTTCTTTTCTGCTGTCTTAGTCTTATCTCTGAGATAAGCACACAGATACAGCCTGTTCACAGAAATCAGCTGTGAACCCTCTCTTAGGAAGGTCAGCTGAGATCTTATAAATACAAGTGTAACGTTAAGTGTAGGGGCTTCCCTGGGGGCTCAGTGGTAAAGAATCTGCCTGCAAATGCAGGAGACGTGGGTTTGATCCCTGGGTTGGAAAGATCCCATGGAAAAGGAAATGGCAACCCACTCCAGTATTCTTGCCTGGGAAATCCCATAGACAGAAGAGGCAGGCTACAGTCCACTTGGTGGTGAAAGAGTTGGATACAATTGAGACACTAAACAACAACAACAAATGTTACTAAGTGTAGAATCCTGAGGCACTGTTACCATTTTGGAGGACTTCTGTTTATTTAATCGTTCTTAATTGACCCAGCCATTCTATGAGATAGGTATTGCTGCTGCTAAGTCACTTCAGTTGTGTCTGACTCTTTGTGACCCCATAGACAGCAGCCCACCAGGCTCTGCTGTCCCTGGGATTCTCCAGGTAAGAACACTGATTGGGTTGCCATTTCCTTCTCCAATGCATGAAAGTGAAAAGTGAAAGTGAAGTCGCTCAGTCGAGTCGACCCTCAGCAACCCCGTGGATGGCAGCCTTCCAGGCTCCTCTGTCCGTGGGATTTTCCAAGCAAGAGTTCTGGAGTGGGGTGCCATTGCCTTCTCCAGAGACAGGTATTAGTGGACACAATTACTTTACCTTGTGTTGGTTTTGTTTTGTTTTGTTTTTAATCTATGAGTCATCATAGAGTTGTGTGTATTTTGTGGGGAGGGGGAATAGAAAGACACTCACTCTGGGGAAGGACAGTCGCCGTATCCTATGCACACTCAAGCACCTGTGGAGCAACCCATATGGGGAGAAACTGAGGCCACTTGCTCACAGCCAGCACTGATTTATCATCCATGCAAATGAGCTATCTTAGAAGCCCGTTCAGAGCACAGAAGCTCTAGCCAGCATCCTGGTGGCAACCTCACATGAGACACTGAAACAGAGGTACTCTGTTAGCCACTTCCAAATTCCAAGTCCCAGAAACTATGAGATATAGATGATTATTTTGGTTTTGGCTTCTAAGTTTTGGGGTAATTTACTATACAGCCATCGGTAACTAATATACTTACTAATTAGAGCCTTAAAAATATGGATATGGCCAGAGATGTAGACAAAATTGGGGGAAAACATGAAATAGAATTTCAAATGTATCCCTGTCGCCAAATATCTTGTCACCAGGCCACATCTGGGTCTAAGAGAGGACATTCTGTCATGGATAAGAGTAGGGAATACAGAGTAAAAAGGCTTGGATTCAATCCCTGTTTTTTCGCTTTGTTAGCTTTGCCTCTGAGTAAGTTTATTAGCCTCTCAAACACTCAGCCTTCACTTTTGTAAATTGAGAAAAAAAAAAATCCTCACAATAACCCTATAAGTTAGATTCTATGAGATTATGTAAATAAGACTTTGTGAAACAGTGCCTGATAAAAATGCACGCTTATTTTTGTTTTATATTCTGAGTCTTCAGTGGGAACCTGGGTCTTAGTTTCTCCATCTATGAAATAGGTTCGTAATGCCTGCCTCTCTGTGTTGTCATGGGGCTTGATTTCCAGGTGCCTAGAGAAGGCGATGGCACCCCACTCCAGTACTCTTGCCTGGAAAGTCCCATAGATGGAGGAGCCTGGTGGGCTAAAGTCCATGGGGTCGCTAAGAGTCGGACTTGACTGAGCGACTTCACTTTCACTTTTCACTTTCATGCATTGGGGAAGGAAATGGCAACCCACTCCAGCGTTCTTACCCGGAGAATCCCAGGGACGGCGGAGCCTGGTGGGCTGCTGTCTACAGGGCTGCACAGAGTCGGACACGACTGACGCGACTTAGCAGCAGCAGCAGCAGTGATGAGGAAGTGGTCATCTCCAGTCTTGGTTGTGCTGTGGAAGGCTATTCCATGTGGCCCCACAGGAACAAAGATGGACAGGGGGTTATTTAGATCTAATTTAGGGTAAAATCTCAGGTCATCTATCTTCTTCAAGAATTCTCTCAGACACGATATAATGTAGAATCCTCACCAAAACTTTATAGAGTACATGATATTATACCTGTGTTATATAAGTTGAATGTGGGGCTCAGTCTAAGTAATTTTTAGAAGATCACAACAGCTAGGAGTACCAGAAGCAAGATTCCAATCTGTGCTAAGTGTTTCAGACCACACAGCCTTTCTCCGTAGACGCATATGCCAGGATTAGTCTAAATTGGTATTTTAAGATCTCAGGAATTTAAAAGAAGTATTACAATTATTTTTCTAGTAACCATACAAACTCGTGGTGAAATGGATGAAAAGTCCCTACCTCAGAATCTATTTTGATTTATTTTTTATGTTGAAAAAAAAATAACCTCTTTTTCTAAAAAAATATAAATTTATTTATTTTAATTTGAGGTTAATTACTTTACAATATTGTATTAGTTTTGCCATACATCAACATGGATCCGCCACAGGTATACACGTGTTCCCCATCCTGAACCCCCCTCCCTCCTCCCTCCCCGTACCATCCCTTGGGTCATCTCAGTGCCCCAGCCCCAAGCATCCAGTATCATGCATTGAAAAAACTCTTGATAAAGATTTCTCACCATAAGCTCAATCATTCCCATTTTTGCTGCAGTGGCTTTTTCTTTTCTCTTTTTAATGCCTTTTTTTTTTTTTTTTTTTTGGCCCTTCCCTATACAAACATTGATTATTTGGTGAGTCTGCAAAGCCCCTGACAAATATAGAACTCCTAAAGAAACTTTTTCTCTAACTGAGAAGGCAGACTAATTTGTAACCTAGAGAATGTAACAATATAATATATTAATAATAATAGTAGGCTCCAGAATCAGATTGATTTAGCTCCAAATCCTGCTACTTACACTCTCTAATATGTATGAATGGTGTGTGGATGTGTGTTAGTCACTTAGTTGTGTCTGACTCTATGCAACCCCACAGACTGTATAGCCCACCAGGCTTCTCTATCCATGGGATTCTCAAAGCAGGAATACTGGAGTGGGTTGCCGTTCCCTTCTCCAGGGGATCTTCCCAACCCAGAGATCAAACTTGGGTCTCCTGCATTGGCAGGTGGATTCTTTACTGTCTGAGCCACCAGGGAAGCCCTGTGTGCTTTAATCAAATGATTTAAACTTGAAGGTTAACCATAGACCTACTCATAGAGTTGTTGGGCAGATTATATAATCTGTGCAAAAAACAGAGTGATGAGTTATGAAATGGCTGGCAATAGCTAACATTTATGAAGTCAGTTCCTAAGTCATATGATGGTGGTAGTCAGAGTCATTATTATGTCTTTCTCTAGGAGGCATTTTAGAAACAATTGCGGAACTCATCCTGAGTAATAAAGCTAAGGACTAAAACTGGAGCAGCAAAGCAGTGGGTTCATTACAATAACAGCATGGCTTTCCTGAAACTCTAGGCAGGGAACCCTAAATTGTGCTCAGTGCTAACTGCGTGTATTACTGGAATTACATTACAATTAGGTTGTGACTGTAGCTAATGTCTTTGGTCACTGTGCTGAGTACTGAGTCAATTCCAGCTCCTGACTGATTTCCAAGGTGGTTGAGACTGGCTCAGTGACATAGGAAAACCACACCTTAGGGAATTAGAAAGTGTGTGTTACTGCTAGAAATTAAACCACCAATTGATTGCAGCACTTTAAAAAAAAAAAAAAAAAGATCCTTTAACTGGCTTTTACTCAAGACTGCCTTTCAAGAAAATGTTGGTTCAATTAGGACACAAAAAGCCATATTTACACTATTCATTTTATTCTCCATTTCATTGTGAGTAAATAGGAAGCATCCACTTATGCAGGAAGAAAGTATGGGATATACGTCCCTAAAAAGAGTATCTGCAGAAGGACCAAGTTATTTTCTATTGAAATAAAGCACATTAATGAAAATAAAATCTGAATTAACTCCTTGCCTTGCCACTCCCTCTAGCCCATTCAGGGATTGATTGCAAGGCAGTTCCACACTCTGTTCTAAAGTGATTTTCTTGAAAAGATACGAGTTAGGTAAAAAGCGAACTATTTGAGCCAAGGCTTTCCTTGATTTTATCCTAACCGAACAATCCAGGCTTCCTTCTCACTAAATAATCAATTTATACATCCTGTTCTTCCACCAACCTAACCAATTTGCCAATATGTTCTGAATTTAACTTGCTTGCAGTTTTGCCCTGTGTTTTTGCTGCTGCCTCTGCGTCCAATGCCTGCCACCCATTCCCACCTATAACCTATTCTAGAGTTGTATCTAACAGCAAGTATGCCAGCTTACCTCAGTCTCCTTTCTTGGAACCTCCTCTTTGCCTGACTTTTGAATGATGAGTTCCTTAGGGCCCAATTTTAGCTCTTCTAATTCTATACTCCTCACCTAGATAATTTCATTCATTCTCTCAGTTAAATTGTCATTACTATGCTGATGACTCAAAAATGTATGTGTCTAGCTCAGACATTTGTACAGTTTTATATCCAACTACTGGCTTCACTTCTTCCCCAAGTGGCTCATTGGTGAACAATCTGCTTGGCAATGTAGGAGGTGCAGGTTTGACCCCTGTGTCTGGAAGATCCCCAGGTGGGGGAATTGGAACCCACTCTTGTATTCTTGCCTTGAAAATTTCATGGACAGAGGATCCTGGTGGAATTCAGCCCAAGGGGTTGCAAAGAAACCAGACACAACTGAGTCACTGAGAACACACGCACTGGCTTGATACAATCATCTGACTATGTCTTCCAGACACGTATAACACACAAATACAATTCCTGGTGCATCTCACACCCTGAATCTGAATGCCCACGGGTAGTCCTTAAGTCAGCAAAAGGCACTTTCACTTGCCTAATGGCACATCCTGGAAATGTGAATGTTTTCTTTGATGTCTCTATGTTCCTCATACTAAATCAAATTCTTACTGAGTTTCCAACATACAGCCTCATTTTTCTATTTCCATCAACACCACTCTAAGGCAAGGGGCTATTATGTCTTGTTTTAAACAGTTGGATATAATCTCCCTTGAAATTTATTTTGTCTCCACTTAATCTATTCCACAGAGTAGGAGATCTTTGTAAATGCATTTCTGATCATGTCAACCTCTGGAATAAAACCTTTCATTGACTTCAAATTGCCCTTAAAATATGGTCCAAAAGCTAAGCCAGAATCTACAAATTTCTATGTAATCAAACCATTCTCAGGGTGTTTGCATCCCCTGACACTCTTCCTTTACACTTGCTTGCTGAATTCCTGGAATATGATACTGTTTCCAGCTTCCAGTCTTCTTTATATGCTTTTCCTTCTGCATGGAATACCTTTTCCCCTCTCTTTTTTTGTGTCTGATATCATGTCATTTGGTTCTCTGGGGGCATCTTAAGTGTTACTTCTTCAGAGAAGATTTCTCTAAACTCTGGACCTAGTAAGAACCCCTTATTTTGATTCCTAGAATATTGTGTCCTTCTCCTAAGAAAGGCAATACTTTTATAAATGGATCTTTGGTAATAATTGGATTAGAATACATCTTGCCCGCTAGACTATGGAGTCTATGAGATCTAGAGCTTTGCCTAATATACTGGCCATTCTATCCTCACCACCGAGCACAATGCCTAGCCAATGATCAGCACATAATACACTTTTTGTCCCCATTTTTAGAGGTTGAATTGTGTCCCTTCCAAATGTATTTTGGAGTTCTAATCTCCAGTACCTCAAAATGTGATCTTATTGGGAGATGGAGTCTTTGCAGATGTAATCAGTAAAGACAAGGTTACATCGGAGTAGTTCAGCTCAGTTTCAGTTCAGTCGCTCAGTCGTGTCTGACTCTTTGCGACCCCATGAACTGCAGCACGCCAGGTCTCCCTGTCCATCGCCAACTCCCGGAGTTCACTCAGATTCACGTCTATCAAGTCATGGGGCCTTAATCCAGTATGCTGAGAGTCCTTAAAATAATACAAAAGAAATTAGAAGAAAGGCAGAAATTGAAGTGCTACAGCTACAAGCCAAGGAAAGCTGAAGACTGTCAGCTACTGCCAGAAGCCAAGAAGACAACAGGAAGGATTTTACGCAGAGTCTCAGGAGAAAAACGGTCTTGCCACCACCTTGATTTCAGACTTCCAAACTCTGGAATCATGAGACAATACTGTGCGCTGCTTTAAGCCACTCAATTTGTGGTACTTGGTTATGGCAACCTTGCAAAACTAATATACTGCTTATATCCATATACTCAGGCATTTATTTAATGTACAATGTCTTATTAACCTCTGCTGTTCCTCAGTGTTCGGAGCAGAATATGTACTTTTAATAAAATGCTAATAGAGTAATTACATGTAAACAGAGTCAGAATCTACCCATCTATTTACTTGTGGATATAAACAAGTAGTTAACAGCCAAAAGTTACATGTACACTTATAACTCCAAAATCTCACTCCTACATCTTTATCCAAGAAGAACTTATATATACAAATATTTATAGCAGCACTGTTCATAATAGCAAAAATCTGGAATAAAATGTCCTTTAATGTGTGCATTTACAAACTGTGGTTTACTGTAACCAGTCGCTCAGTCATGTCCAACTCTTTGTGACCTCAAGGACTGTAGCCTGTGAAATATTACCCTTCAGTAAAGTGGAATGAACTATTGATAAACAACACAGATGAATCTCATATGCATTCTGCTAAGTGAAGCAAACCAGACTCACAAAGTTATACACTACATGAAAATAAAAATAAAATCTTCTGGGGGAAATAAAACATAGGAAATGGACTCAACATAACTAACAGACCCACAACCAAATGAAACCAGGCAGCCACGACAGACCTGGGATTCAGTCACGTACTCTGTTTTCTTGGAAAATCCATAGACTGGAAAAGTATGAACCTTTGACTCTGCCAAATCTTCTGCCTAGAATGCCCTCCACGGATAACACAGGCAATGACCAACTACCAGGAGCACTCAAGTTGTAAAGGTCACCCAATGTCCTTTCAAATTTCCCAGATGTGTGTGTATGGGTTTTTTTTTTTCCCCTTTATAAGCATCTCTGTAGCTCTCATCCTGTGGAACAAAGCTCAATTGTACAATTGAGTCTGAATTCTTTCTTCCATCATTTTGTTGTTCAGAAGTTTCATAAGTTGACAAATTTGAATTTATGTATGCAACATTCTAGAAGAGGTGGAACTATAATAACAGAGAACAGATGTAGCTAGAGTTTGAGAGGAGGAGAATATTTACATACAAAGATTCAGCAAAATGGAATTCTCTGGACTATTATTAATACAGCTGTCCTGTATCCTGATTGTGGCAATGGTTATATGAATCTAAACAAATACTATGGCTCTTTAATTTAATGCATATTAATTTAAAAGTTATAAAATAACAACAATGTGGGGATAATAAGGAAGACATATGAATCAACATATGATTCAAACATATGAATCAAATAATTTAAGCCTCAAAGCAATGATGTTTACTAGAAAGTGGCTATTCTTCTTGAGAAAATGGCCTCAAATATTTCTTAAATGAATGTCAGTAATTTTCAAAGATGTCATTAAGAGCCATAGACATCTAAGATGAAAGCTTAGTATAGGCAAACCTCTTCTGCCTTCATGTATCATTATATACTTAACTAAGGAGAACATTTTCCTGGGATTTGTAAAAGTACTTAAGGCCTTTTTAGTTCCTCATCACTAATCCAAAGCTGGCCCTGAGCAGGAGTGGCTAGAAGCCATTCCATTATAAGTGTTACTTTCCATTCTGTAGACTCGGTAAAGTGAATGGACGGTTCCAGTCCAATTCCTAATGGATAGGTGTCCACATATCAGATTGTGATAACTGTCACCTTGCTGTCAGATTTAGTGGATCCCTAAGAGGGAGTGAGTCTCAGAGGCTAAAACATTCTAAAGGACAGTCTTGGACTTAACGATGATTTAAAAGGCATGGTTCTGTCAGCCTCCTTGGTTGTCCACAGACCTCGCATCACTAAGGCATGGTTTTGCCTTACTTTGGCAAGAAGAGGAGACGTTAGAGTTTCTTCCCACATGCCTCCTTTTCCACCAGTAAATGGACTCCAGGACCCTGAGCCAACACCTATTAAACAGAAAACACAGAGATAACAATTTGGGGATTTCCCTTCTTCTGGGACTTCTCTGGTGGCTCAGATGGTAAGAATCTGCCTGCAATGCAGGAGACTGGGGTTCAGTCCCTGGATAAGGAAGTTACACTGGAGAAGGAAATGGCAACCCACTCCAATATTCTTGCCTGGAGAATTCCGTGAACAGAGGAGCCTGGCAGGCTAAATTCATGGGGTCAAAAGTCGGACACAACTGAACAACTAACAGATGCCCTGGCTTCGCTTCTTTAGTGAGCATAATAATGAGCCCTGGAGTGTTTTGCGTGCACGTGTATGTGCCCTGCGACCCAGGTTAGAAACTGCATCGTAAAGGATGGTTTTGCCTTCTTTTTGGAATGTATGTCATCCTCCCTGGAGCCTTTTGGTAGCTCTTGGGAGCCATGCCTGCTCTACACACCCCCTGCACATTTCTCTTCCCCTCTTTATCAGGGTTTCTGGGACTTCTAGCTGAAAGCCTCCCCACCTTGGACTGCTGGATTCAACTCTCCATGTCCCCTCTCCCTCTCCACCCCACCAGCCTGACTCTGGACTGTCCAAGAAAAATGACAACTGTTAGTCTTTAATGAGTTTTCAGGTCTCAACTTTCTCTGTTAGATTACCTGATCTGGTTTGTTTTTTCTTTAACTGCTTGAAGTTAACATTTCCCCTCACTTACTCTAACTGGGTGTTGATGTTTTCTTATACGTGGCCCAGTGGCTGTCATGCCTGTCACATCACCTCTCCTTTTGGCTCAGTGTAATGGATGCAACCAACTATTTACCATGATCAGAAGGGAAGACAGGCTGTATATCAAGATGATTTCTAAAGTGACATTATCTAATTTGGGTCACTCTGACCCAGGGTTTAGTCATCAGTTTGGCAAGAAGTGGAAGTCAATATTGTCACAGCCCCCAGATAGACAGGATTCAGGATGCTGACTCTGTCAAACTACATCATAAAATATTTCATCACAGTCCAAAAAAATCAATAAAGATAACTTGTAAATATTCCATTAAAATTTTGTTGATTAGAATTCTGAGTTCCCTGGCATTTTCAACATTGCTCTCTCTATGATAAAGTATGTGGAAAAGCAACATATCTTCTCTGTTGCAAATGATACATCCTTGCCTCAAATTCACAGGCTGTATATAATGATCGCTCAGTAAGAACATAACACATAGTCCTGATGACAGATGTCTACCTATTTGAATTGTATTGCTTATCTCTTATAAAGAAAGCAGTGCTAACTATGGTGTATGTGTATTTTTTCATTGGAATCACTATACTATCTTCTGATAAGTCTTTCTTTTCAGACCACAGAAGATCAAACCCTTGTGGGTAAATATCAGAGTAAGCCCCTCACGAGCGTATACATTCCCACTGCCAATTACCCAGGGGAAGGTAATACTCAGGTACAAAGAAAGAATCTGGAAGGCTGGGAGAAGCTCCTTGCTAAGCCTGAACACAGGTGCATTTATTATTCCTTTCTTGACACTTGGAAATCTTACCTCTGCTTTGTGGCATTAGAGATATAAATAACACTGTAAGGTACACCAAGCAAAACCTAAGTTCTTTGAATCTAGTAAACCAGAAAATCCAGTTGAATCTTTTTGTTCCACTGCCATCCTTTTTTTTCATTTATTAGAACCTTTGATAAGTTCTTATGTAAAATTCTGTCCCTATCTGTACAACAGAAAATCAAGAAAGAGGCTTCTGGGCACATCTGGATGCGTGCCCAGTTGATCAAATGTGGTACAGTCTCCCTGGGGCCATCATAGTAACAGCAGAATAATTACAGAAATACCTCCAAATAGGTGGTGAATTCAGGGAGATGATTTCCTCATGTCATACTGCAACATTTTAAGATCTGGGCATGAGTTTGTTAAGCATGATGGTAAAGTTTCCCTCATCCCTCAGCAATTCATCTTAGCAATTCAGCACCTTGGCAATCTAGGGTGGACAACTCCTACCAACATTCTTCTCTTTGGATTTTTCTTATTTGTGTTTCATCAAGAGATGCTCTTCTTTTGTTCACATTATGTTTCTCTAGACAACATTTAATGCAATTATTTAGACTTCCCTTCTATAAGTTTCAGTTGCACTTTGGTCTCATCTTCCTGAGATTGTACATAGGTCGCCTTGATTGGAACTGTGGATATTTCCAAACCACTTATATTTTTATAGGCAGATTTCAGGTTTATTTCTACTAATGGTGTCTATCATCCATTTTGTGTACATTTTGACTGTTAAATTCTCAAAATGCAGTTCCTTCCTTTGAGTCACACAATTAATGAAAGTGTTCTTTCTTTGGCAAAGCAATCTTTCTAGGTGTACTTGTTATATTTACAGGGATATTAGTCACCCATGTTAATTATATTTAGCATAAAAAATCATCCTGGGGATATATTTGCTTTGTCTTGTCACTCTTAAAGGCCCCTGATATTTTTAGAATAAAAATACCCTTTAAAAGACATGTAAAGGAGATAAGACTGACAGGTTTGAGTTAAAATGTAAAAGTTGCAGCAATCAATGCTCCACATGGAAAATATACAACTTTTTTCTATTGCTATTGATTTTTAAATGTCCAAATGTAACACTGGGTAAACAAACAAACAAAAAAAGACAAAAAAAAAAAAACTTAACCTTCCTTTTTTAAAGCTAAAGAAACCAAAGCTAATATTATTTTGGTTAAATATGCCTCTTCTAGTGAAAATACACATAGAAAATACATCTCTACAGATGACCTTCTCTTCCAGGTAGTTAAATCCACCAATGTCCAAGACTGACCCAAGAACCTAGAACTTCCTTCTTAAACAAATGGCCTCTGACTTTCATTTATATAAAGACAGCTGCCAAATGAAAAATAGAGACCAAACAAATAACAAGAAAAATGAAACAGTGATGACAAAGGAATAGAAGAAAATCTTAGGAAATCTAGCAGTTAATATCATCAGAGAGTTAAGACAATATTTTCAGACATCACTTAAGAGTATTCTCTCTAAAAGGAAGAATTAGAAACTTTAAAAAAGAAACTCTAAGAAATTAAAAATAAAATAGTAGAAATATTAAGGGAAAAAAGGGAGTGTTGGAAGACAGAATTGAGATAGTATTTGAGCAAGTGAAACACAAAAGAGATCAAATATTCAAAAGAAAGCAAATAGGAAGACAAGCCCACAAGATTTAATATTCAAATGATCAAGTTCCATATTCCATTTTCTCTCTTATCTTTCCAGAATATCTATAAAAGCACTAAATCCAAGAAAATACCCCTAATTGTAGAACATGTGTGTCTGTATTAAAAGGATTCACCATGGCTCAGCACAGTGAATGATAAAACAGTCTGTAACAAGGTATACAATCATGAAATTTTAAACACCTGAGATGGAAAAGATCTTTACAAATTCAGAAAGCACTGTGACACAGAAGAACATTGGGTTTTTCAGAGGACATTTCAGAAAAAAGTCATGGAACAAAAGTGCTGAGCATGGAGATATTGATCATCAAATTAGACTACTAAGCTTAATCAAACTGTTAATTCAGTGGAAAGGAGAAATGGAATACTTTTTTGGTGTGCAAGGATTCAAAATGAAATTGTCTCTCACATTCCATTTATCAGGAAAATATGAGAATATAAGTCCCAGCAAAACAAAAAAGAGTAACAAGGGGGAGGAC
This sequence comes from Ovis aries, assembly GCF_016772045.2. Taxonomy (NCBI): domain Eukaryota; kingdom Metazoa; phylum Chordata; class Mammalia; order Artiodactyla; family Bovidae; genus Ovis; species Ovis aries. Next base: position 27,334,942 of record NC_056067.1, read on the forward strand.
AGTGGATTCAGAAGTAGAAGTGGCAACATATGAGAGAAGTAAAGGAAGTAACCAAGAAAAGGGGATGGTGAACTCCAGAACGATGGTTATTGGATTAGCCAAAAAGTTTATTCAGGTTTTTCAAGCTGTTACGAAAATAATCAAATGAACTTTTTGGCCAACCCAATATAAGGGGAAGAAGGAAGCCTCACAGTACAGACATAGAAGAACAGGTACCTTCTAGAAGGAGGAGTCAGGTTGGATGAAAATAAAGGGGGCATTCAGTAAATTATATACCTGCTAGAGTTTGAGAGGAATTAATGATGGGTGGAAATCAAAGGACAAATTTTAGAAAGAGGTGATCATTTTTTCATTCTGAGCAAAGCAGTATACCGTGTTTGCTTTATTACCACACTCTGAATATTGCTCTGTGAAGAGAGATAGTAACTGCTTATTACTTCTGGCTTAGAGGTTAAAGCATCTGCCTGCAATGCAGGAGACCTGGGTTAGATCCCTAGGTCGAGAAGATCCCCTGGAGAAAGAAATCACAACCCACTCCAGTGTTCTTGTCTGGAAAATCCCATGGAGAGAGGAGTCTGGTAGGCTACAGTCCATGCGGCTGCAAAGAGTTGGACACGACTGAGTGACTTCATTCATTCATTCAATTGCAATATAATTAAAACAGGGGGGTTCTATAAGGACAAAAAGTTCATGTTTTATATTGGGGCTTCCCTAGTGGCTCAGATGGTGGTGAATCCATCTGCAATGCAGGAGACCTGGGTTCAATCCCTGGGTTGGGAAGATCGCCTGGAGGAAGGCATGGAAACCTACTCCAGTATTCTTGCCTGGAGAATCCCCATGGACAGAGGAAACTGGCCAGCTACAGTCCATGGGGTTGCAAAGAGTCAGACACTATATTTTATATTAGGAAGTTAATGATGTCTGACATTACTTTTACCAACAAAAGTCCATCTAGTCAAGGCTATGGTTTTTCCAGAAGTCATGTATGGGTGTGAGAGTTGGACTGTAAAGAAAGCTGAGCACTGAAGAACTGATGCTTTTGAACTGTGGTGTTGGAGAAGACTCTTGAGAGTCCCTTGGACTGCAAGGAGATCCAACCAGTCCATCCTAAAGGAGATCAGTCCTGAGTGTTCATTGGATGGACTGATGTTGAAGCTGAAACTCCAATACTTTGGCCACCTGATGCAAAGAGCTGACTCATTTGAAAAGACCCTGCTGCTGGGAAAGATTGAGTGTAGGAGGAAAAGGGGACCACAGAGGATGAGATGGTTGGATGGCATCACTGACTCAATGGACATGGGTCTGAGTAAACTCTGGGAGTTGGTGATGGACAGGGAGGCCTGGTGTGCTGTGGTGCCTGGGGTCACAAAGAGTCGGACTTGACTGAGCGACTAAACTGAACTGAACATTATTATTGTTCATTGCTGTTCAGTCACTCAGTCATGTCCGACTCTTTATGACCCCATAGACTGAAGCACACCAGACTTCCCTGTCCTTCACCGTCTCCCGGAGCTTGCGCAAACTCATGTCCATTAAGCCAGTGATGCCATCCAACCATCTCATCCTCTCTTGTCCCCTTCTCCTCCTGCCTTCTTAACGTTTCCAGCATCAAGGTCTTTTCTAATGAGTCTCTTCACATCAGGAGTAATAATGCAATGGACACAGAGAGGCCTGGCGTGCTGCAGTCCATGAGGTCACAAAGGGTCAGACATGACTGGCTGACTGAACAACAATATTGTTAATACAGAAAATAGCATGATAAATATATATTTTAAAATATAGGTATAACTATCAGAATTTTAATAAGGTGTTTAAAGTAGTAACTGTATTTATAAGCAGAATGGAGGCTTTGTCTAAAAAAATTATATTTAGTATACTATTTTGTCTTCATGAACTTTTTAATTTATAGGCTATATTTTATCATATTCTAATGATTACAAAATGGGTAAAATATGTGATTATATTTACTATCTCATTAAAATATGTGCCATACCATTTAGATTACATATTCATATAAAACATTTCATTTATTAAATATTATATATTGTATTACATTTTAGACACTGCATTTTACCATATCTGTTCTTCTGAACATAGCCAATTCCACGATCTATTAACCAAATATGAGGCTAGTATTAAAACTTAGCTTCAGGTTTCATTGACCTTTTATCTGGACATGTCTTCCTAAGTAAGTCTTGCTATCAATGGGTTGAAGCTGTGTAGTTTCTTATCTATTCACTTAAGATGTCAAATTTACACCTTGCTCAGAATTAATAGCTGTTCCTATTTTATGCATCTCCTTCTGGAAAATGAGCCAATCATGCAATGTCATAAAGCAGGTTTGCCATAAAATGGCTTTGATAAACAAGAACAATTCCACAGTGCAAAAAGTCTTTCAAAGCGGAGTCGCCCAGAAGCACCGGAATATAGAACTTGAATTTTATGGTCCATATCAATACTTTACTGTGGTTACAAATCTAACGCAGATGCCAAGATATTTTATGTCGCCAAATGGTTCTTTTATTTTGCAGCACATGTTGTGTGTTCTATTTAGTAGTGAACACATCTGTTAGGACGTTTTTCTTTTCTCTCTCCCTGCAGTTGTCTTTTTTTTTTTTTTTTTGGTTTGTTTGCAATTCTAGTTCCTCTAAAGATACAAACTCATACATCAGCCCAATGCATGTTTTATGACTTATAAACATTGTTAAACGATGCCATTCTAAACAGTTGTGGGTTAGGAAATCACTGCTTTGGGAAAGGTATTTTTAGTGGCAAAAGCACTTTTCATTAATCTCAATTCTCCAGGTTTAGAATCAAGCAGAGCTTGATGACTCTGAAGGCAGCTGAATCTTGGATTCTCTGGGGAGTACGTGAATAGCACCAGGGCAGAAACAGACAGTTGTGTGTGATACCGTTCAACTGGCTTTCCACCTGCACCATTTTACTTCAAGTTGGAATCACTTGCTAGCTTGGCAGAAGTTTAGCTCAAAAGGCAAGGGAGGAGTGGTGATTGCTCTTGTGCCAATGAAAATTAAGAGGTGTGTTGTTTTCAAGAATCTCTGCCAGTCCTCCTCCTCCAGCTACACCGGGCCCATCTTCCCCACTGAGTTGAATCAACATTTTCAGAAGCAGCCCCTCTAGAGTGATCAATGAGAGGTGTTGCTTGGAGAGGAACTGAATGATTTAACACAGTGGGGAGGCCGCAGCAGATCGACAACCAACGGCAGGAGGCAGGGGACAGACTGACAGTGGCTTTTATAGCCCCTGCACGTGAAAAATGGCACAAAATGAGGAGGAATGGAAGGAAACGTGTGTAGCCTGTCAGGCCCAGATAAGCTTTCCCTTTTTCCACAGTCAATTTGGATGTCATTTGCATTTTAGATTTGGGGGAGATTAGCATGTGATAACTAGAATTGAGTTGAAATCCCTCAAGTGAAAAAAATAAAATTTCAGTAAAGAGGCAGGGTGTGTGTGTGTATGTGTCTGTGTCTGTGAGTGGGGGCAGGGCTGGGGGTGGACGGTGGGAAGAAATCTGGTTATGTTATATGTATACCCCAATCCTCTGTTTCTTGGTTCACACAAGTTTGGCCTATATAGGTCTCAGTGCAACCTTACTTCAATCAATTTAACAACCTTTACTATTTTAACTGAGGCCCTTGAGACTTAATTTGCTTTTGTATTTGTTGGGGATGTTTTTGTTTTTGTTTTTTCATAGACAATAGATGTGGAAATTAGGCTTTTGCCTGCAATTAAGATTGAGTTTACAGGCTTGTTTTATATAATTCTTAGTTGCCTTGATAAGAAGGAAACTGATGGGCTATCATTTAGTATACAAAGAGTGTGCAAGCATGCTAAGTCACTTCAGTCATGTCAGACTCTTTGTGAACCTATCAACTATAGCCTGCCAGGCTCCTCTGACCATGGGATTCTCCAGGCAAGAATTCTGGAGTGGGTTGCCATGCCCTTCTCCAGGTCATCTTCCCCGGGGATAGAATCACTTTTAAGTCTGCATTGGCAGGCGAGTTCTTTACCACTAGCACCACCTGGGAAGCCCATATAAAGAGTATACAACAGATCCAAGGAAAGGGACTGGTGGGTGGGGAGGGAAGCTGGCATTCTATTTTAATAACATGGTTATGGATCTGGAAGATCTTTTTTCTTTTCTTAAACGGGGTCCTGTCCTAAAATCTAGACTTGCTGATTTTCTCTTTTATAGAGAGTAACATGCAGACAACCTACTCCATTTCAAATTCGGGTAACTGTGAGGCTTTTAAAAAAATTATTTTTAATATTCGTCATCTAGCTTTTGATGTTAAAATATGTATGATTATGGAGCCTCAAGTAAGAATTAACTCTAAAGCCATAAGTAATTAATTCATTCAGTAACCAGCCTAGAGTAACTCTCCAAATGTTAATATTTCATTCCTAATAAACCACATTGACAGTAAACTCAGAGTTCCTTTGGCAAAAGCAAATGTGTGGCTGGAGATAACTTGTTTTATCTAGTTATGTTTATAAAGCTAAATAATAAAGGTCTTCTTAATAACATTTACCCAAACAGCAGTTGGAGATTCAAATTCAGAAATCCATGGTACTGTATCATAATCTATTCTCCTAGATTAATATCTTGAAAACTACAAACTTCATCCTTAGCAGGATGTATTCAATTGAGTAGCATGCATGGCATGAAATACCTATAAAATACAATAATAATGCTTAAGAAGCCACATTACAATCCATGATACAGGACCAGGAGTTTGCTTCAAGTTATATTAGAATGACTTTAGTGGAGTTTGGTTTAAAGTTTTTTAGGGGATGATTTATGAAATGAATGGAATATAAATAATACTGAATAGAAATAAATCAATATTAAACTTGTGTGTCATTTAACATATTGATACTGAGCCTCCAGTAACACAAAGCCTGCCACTTCAGGCCACTTTAAAGTTATTCACATTTATCTTTTAATTTGCCTGTTGTCATTTGCGTGTTCTAATGGGACTGCTTACTATGAGGGAGGGGAAAACAAATTCCTTCTTTGAAGCTGTGAGGATGATGAAAAATCCATTCTAACTTGTTGACTTTTCATTTTGAACAAAAATTAAATGATATTTTCAGCATTGAGGTTGTTACCATAAGGTGTGGCTGAGGAGGTACAAACAATGGTTTTGTATGGATTTTCAAGACACCCTTTATGAGATTATCATAAACTTTCAGACTAGCTTAAGAGGGAGCTGTGAGCTGTGAATTTTTTCATTGTTGCATCTGTACACCAGAGAGCCACCTGCTGGCTTTCCCAAAGTAACACCTTGGTTATCTGCTGCTGCTAAGTCGCTTCAGTCATGTCCGACTCCGTGCGACCCCATAGACGGCAGCCCACCAGGCTCCCCCGTCCCTGGGATTCTCCAGGCAAGAACACTGGAGTGGGTTGCCATTTCTTTCTCCAATGAATAAAAGTGAAAAGTTAAAGTGAAGTCGCTCAGTCATGTCCAACTCCTAGCAACCCCATGGACTGCAGCCCACCAGGCTCCTCTCTCCATGGGATTTTCCAGGCAAGAGTACTGAGGAAGGGAAAAACAGAGTGGGGGGAGAGACAACAGAAATACCAGTAAGCAACTCATTTGGAAAGAGTTGCTTATTTGACAGAAGAATATTATAATTCTACTCATTTAATTTATTGTTGACATTTATGTAATATGTGACTTTTCATATCCCCTTGAATGGAATTCTTTTTAAAAAATGACTTAGATTCATACACGGTGTTTTTAAAGTGTTTTCACCTTCATTACCTTATAAAAGTGAATATTACATACTTTTTATAGTTGAGAGAAGGCAGGAAGAAACAAAGGCTGACTGGTTGAACAGGGACCTACATATGTATATGGCAGAACCAGGATTTCAGGCAAAATAACAGTGTGGGGACTTCCCTGGCGCTCCAGTGATTACAACTCTGCTTGCAATGCAGGGGGCATGAATTTGATCCTTGGTCAGGAAACTAAGATCACACATGATGCCCTCCACAGCCAAAAAAAGAAAGAACAGTTGTGTTTGTTTTTTTTGTTTGTTTTTGTTTTTGTAAACCTCATTCAGCTATCTCAAGCATCATTTTCCTTTGCACTGTATTTCTTAAGTGCATTCCACTCCAATCCCAAAGAAAGGCAGTGTCAAAGAATGTTCAAACTACTGCACAATTGCATTCATCTCACACATTAGCAAAGTAGTGCTCAAAATTCTCCAAGCTAGGCTTCAACAGTACGTGAACCGACAACTTCCAGATGTTCAAACTGGATTTTAAAAAGGCAGATGAACCAAAGATCAAAGATCAAATTGCCAACATTCCTTGGATCATAAAAAAAAAAAAAGAGAATTCCAAAAAGACATCTAGTTCTGCTTCATTGACTATGCCAAAGTCTTTGACTGTGTGAATCACAACAAACTGTGGAAAATTTTTAAAGAAATGGGAGTACCAGACTACCTTAACTGCCTCCTGAGAAACTTGTATGCAGGTCAAGAAGCAACTGTTAGAAGCAGACATGGAACAAAGGAAACAACAGACTTGTTCCAAATTGGGAAAGGACAATGTCAAGGCTGTATATTGTCACCCTGCCTATTTAACATCTATGCAGAGTACATCATGTGAAATGTCAGACTAGATGAAGCACAAGCTGGAAACATGATTGCTGGGAGAAATATCAATAACCTCAGATATGCAGATGACACCACCCTTATGGCAGAAAGCGAAGAAGAACTAAAGAGCCTCTTGATGAAAGTGAAAGAGGGCAATGAATTAGTTGGCTTAAAACTCAACATTCAAAAGACAAAGATCATGGCATACAGTTCCATCACTTCATGGCCAATAGATGGGGAAAAAAAATGGAGACAGTAAGAGATGTTATTTTCTTGGGCTCCAAAATCACTGCAGTTGGTGACTGTAGCCATGAAATTAAAAGACACTTGATCTTTGGAAGAAAAGCTTTGAGAAACTTAGTATATTAAAAAGCAGAGACATTACTTTGCCAACAAAGGTCTGTCTTGTCAAATTTATGGTTTTTCCAGTAGTCATGTATGGATGTGAGAGTTGGAGCACTGAAGAACTGATGCTTTGAACTTGGTGCTGGAGAAAACTCTTGAGAGTCCCTTGACTGCAAGGAGATCAAACCAGTCAATCCTAAAGGAAATTAGTCGTGAATATCATTGGAAGGACTGACGCTGAAGCTGAAGCTCCAAATCTTTGGCCATGTGATGTGAAGAGCTGACTCATTGGAAAAGACCCTGATGCTGAGAAAGATTGAAGTTAGGGGGAGAAGGGAACAACAGAAAATGAGATGGTTTGGATGGCATCACCAACTCAACAGACATGAGTCTGAGCAAGCTCCGGGAGTTGATGAAGGACAGGGCAGCCTGGCATGCTGCACTGCATGCTGTTGCAATGAGTTGGATACAACTAAGCAACTGAAAAACAACAACAACAATGTAATTAGTGCATTAGAGCATAGTTGCTAACACTTTTTGTGACTTAATGATGATAAATTGCTGAAAAAGTTCCATATAGCCAAAGCTATGGTATTACCAGTAGTTATGTACGAGTATGAGAATCGGACCATGAAAAAGACTGAGCACCAAAGAACTGATGCTTTCAAATTGCGGTGCTAGAGAAGACTCTTGAGAGTCCCCTGGACAGCAAGCCGATCAAATCATTCAATCCTAAAGGAAATCAGTCCTGAATACTTGCTGGAAGAGTGAGGCTGAAGTTTTAATCCTTTGGCCACCTAATGTGGAGAGCCAACTCTTTGGAAAAGACCCTGATGCTAGGAAAGATTGAGGACAGAAGAAGGGGGTAGTAGAGGATGAAATGGTTGGATGGTATCACAGAGTCAATGGACCCGAGTTTGAGCAAACTCTGGGAGATAGTGAAAGACAGGGAAACCTGGCGTGCTGCAGTCCAGGGGGTCAGAAAGAGTCGGACATGAGTTAGTGACTGCACAACAATGGTGATAAGTTGATTGCCTTGGTAAATTCAGAAAGATGAACTGAACTAGAGAGATGGCTTAGGAGTTCTCTAGAAAAGACATTCATGGTGTCATTCCATCCTGTTTCAAAGGTTGTTTAGCATTGGATTTAATTCATAATTTGGTGCTTGGTTCCATGAAAATTTAGGTTTTTCTTGCCTTCTTTATTACATATTTCATTTTTATAATCTTTTGTCACTGAAAACGTTACTTAACTACTGTGAACTGTAACTTCTTCATCAGAAAACATTAGGTTACCACCAGTCAACAGCCTATATGTATAGGAAATTTCTATTCGTTATGGGGTCCAGACTGACAATGTGTGTAGATGTTCTTTGTTCAAAATATTTTATTTCACTCCGTGTTTATTAAGCACATATTTCCCTATCCTATTTCGGGAAATTCTTCCCTTTAACCTTTCTTTCGCCATATATAAAAAATATCCTCAGTAACAGTTTCAAGAACTTGGCTGTTGTACAGATTGGGCCATTCAACTTATGGGAGACTCAGTAATTTGAGGAACTCCAAAGCAAATAAAGTTATGTTGTTTTGTCATGTTCTGGAGCTGAAAACTTAGCTATTATGGCTTTGGAAGAACTACTATTATTTCTAAAATACCTATTATGCACAAGAAACTCTCATATCATATATAATTCTCATGATTGAAACATATATTTCTTCTTCAATAATTTCCCATAGATTTTATATTTGAATAAAATCTAACTTCCTATCTCTGGTCACTAAGGCTGTGCCTGATTTGGCTCCAAAATCTTATCTCCTGCTTCTTTTCCCCAGTGCCATTGACCTCATATTGGTAAAGCTCTCCCTAACTCAAATCCTTCCTCAGGTTTTTCTCTATTGGATATTCTCCAACCAGCTCTTTGCCTGCTTGAAAACTCCTCTAAGTTACTTACCCTGAAAGACTGTCATTGTACCTAAGTATCCCCATCTTGCCCTTTAATCTTTGTTGTTATCTTTCACCAAACCATTTACTTGTTTCACAAAAAGTTATTACAATTTGTAAATGGATTTCTGGATGTTGATAGCTATCAATAGACTTCTAGGGCTTCCCTTGTGGCTCAGCTAGTAAAGAATCTGCCTGCACTGTGGGAGACCTAGGTTTGATTCCTGGGTTGGGAAGATGCCTTGGCAAAGGAAACGGTTACCCACTCCAGTATTCTGGCCTGGAGAATTCCATGGACTCTATAGTCTATGGGGTGACAAAGACTCGAACACAACAGAATGACTTTCACTAGCCTTCACCACAAGTTCTGAAAGGCAGATACTCTGTTTATTTATCAACCTATAACCCCATCCTTATCATACTGTTCATGGGGTTCTCGCAGCAAGAATACTGGAGTGGTTTGCCATTCCCACCTCCTACTAGGATGCTTGGTCCCTATTTGCTGTTTTATATGTGTGTATAGATTTAATGAACTGACCCTGCAAGGTGAATTTATTATCTCCACTTCACAGATATGGAAACCTGGAGGTATTAGGCAACCAGTATTAAACATCTGGCATTTGGCCAAACTTTGAACTCAGGTCCCCTGACCTCAAGCCTTCCTGCCACTCTTTCATACCCCAAATGGACTCACCAATTCTCAAAAAAGACATTCCTACTGAGAAAGATTGAAACACTGAGCTCTGGATTGCATACAGCAAACAAGCAAGGTAAGAGAGTGATACTGAAAAAAATCATATCCAAACTCTAGGGGCATCTCTCCCGCCTGACAGTTCCTGGATTGTCATACCCACACCAGAGTCTGGGGCCTTGAGCCCCTAAAGAGGACAGAGGAGCTCGCCTCATCCCTCAGGGGAAAGAGGACCTGATAATCATTAACACTTGAAAGCTGAGGCTGGTCCTGAAGTTGATAGCTCCGCAGCAGGAAGCCTTTAATATAAAGCACTACCTTCATTAACGATGCAGAGAATAAGCTTCACGGCTTTCTCTCAAGACTGAAAAGGGAAAATAGTCTTTGGAAATCTGCCTTTTTCTTAGTTGCATGCTTCAAGAATTCCCTGGGCATCTATCAGTCTAATCCCACTGCATGGACCCTGCCTGCATGAAGAAATGCTTCCCCAAACTGGGGCTACAGAGCACTTAGGTAGGAATCTGAGAAAACACTCATGAAATGCAAAGAATCTAAGTTCATGCAACAATCTGTTCAAGCTAACAATCTGTCTTATAAAAATTTAAATGGCTTCCAATCATAACATACATTAGAATAATAAAAGAATTGCTGTTTCTGCCATCCCTCAATCAACGTGCCCAACTCATATTAGAGATTCTGTTCCACCTTTCAGATAGACTCTCTATCCTGTCCACAGCACCTATATTTAGCTTTAAATTTTAAATAACAGCACATATGAATATGTAAAAGCCTTTCTCCCTGTCCTCATCAGGGAATTGGTACAATCGGTCACCACATCAGTGTCTAAATTTTTTCTTCTTTAACTTTCCAAAAATGTCAAGTTGGCCAGTCAAACTGTTCCTTCCTTCATGCATTGATTTGTATTGTTGACCTGTATTAATAACAGTATTTTTCCATATAATCTTATAGCTTCTTGGCTGAGACATCTCCCCAGCCCCCATAATAAAGTACATGTTAACAGGAGAAAAAGAAACACAAGTTAATATCCTTTATGCATCCTGTACACATGGGAGATATCCAGGAAAACTGAGACTGTTTCATCTCATAAATCAGTCATTATTGTCTACGATATGCATTGGAGAAGGAAATGGAGACCCACTCCGGTATTCTCACCTGGAAAATACCGTGGACAGAGGAGTCTGGTGGGCTACAGTCCATGAGATCACAAAAGGTCAGACACAGTATGAATGTATCCTATTATATTTGTATATTATATCTTTGTATATCATATTATTCCTATGCCTTACCTTGACCACGCTAGATTGATAGTGACATACCATAAACCAGAAAGAAAGGAAAAGCACAAAGGTATACCCACAAATGTATACATCCATATACAGGAAGGATAAACTTGTAGTGAAGGCAAATTAAACATAAAGGAATGAAACAAATGTAGATTAAAGGTGAAACTTCAAACTCTGTGCTTTAAGACCCTCTATAGCAACCAGAGCTGGGCTACCAATGTTAAATTTGGTGCTAAAATTCCAAGGATCCAGGAAGAACCATTAAGGTCAGTTACAAAATGTAAATTCTACATGACACAGAAGAAAAACAAGTTATTTAGAAAAATCAGTTTACTGATGTTTTTGCTATGAGGCTCTAGCAGCAATGTTCCTAACCTTTTATGTTATGGAACAAAGGGGAAAATGTCATATTTTTGAGGTACACAGTGATAAATAGATGAGGCTGCTCTGTGTCAGAAGGGAACAACCCTGAGGCTTTGCTCTATGTCTCTGAAGACTGGTGAACTAATATTTTGACACACCTCCCAGTTCACCAGTATGCCACAGCTGCTGGTTGAAAACTATTATAGAAGACATTTTGTTTACAAATTTTCTCAGGTTTCCATACAAGTAAGAGCTAAGTTTTCCTGAGTCTACCTTTATAAATGCCCTTTAATGCAAGACCATGGAACTGCAAAGCCCAATTCACTAAAAGCAATTCCATCAAAGGGCAAAAGATTGTGGCCCAGGAACCTGGCTTCGTGGCCAGATCCAGAGAGAAAATATACCACATTTGCAGAAATGGATTGACTGCTCATCTTACAGGCAAGCTAAATCCTCTCTACTTTATAAAGCCTCGAGTAATCAGGAAATGAAGGAGACTAATGGATTCCCCCTTGATGAAAATTGAGACCCACATGCAAGTCTCAGGGAAAGTGAATTTCCCAGACCAAACCTACTTGGGTAATGCAAATCAGGCCTGGAAGGCGCCATTTGTATGCAAACAGACTTAAGTTAAGGGCTTAGTGCAATTGCTTTCTGTCATCAGGATCACAAAGGAGATGAACAGATTTAAAGGGAAAAGCTTATCTATAAACCTGGTGGAAAATAGAGCTTGATCATTGTATAGAGAGCGGAAGAAGTAGGAAGAGAAAAGCAAATATTTATTCCATGATTGGGGGAGAGGAAGATGGAGAGAGGCTTATTCAGATACTTAATATAATCAGTATTTAACTCTTTCTATAAATGACTAACTTTTAAAATCATAGTTGTTTGCACACTTTCTTTTATATGTAACCCAGGGGAGCAGTGCAAAAAGAACATTATAGGCATATACTCCAGTGTTGTTTGGGACATTGTGGTTTACTTTTATGGTTTAATAACTTGTTAATGTAAGATAGGAAAAGTATGTTCATTGGGCTGGTTACAAACTTTGTGGTCAACACTTCTCTATCACATGTTATTTGTAAGAGTCCTAACCTTTATTATCCTATCCAGATTTAAAAGCATAGAGGTATGGTATAAGTGAAGACAGTTCATCACTGTTGAATTTAACATTAATCTCAGGATTTAATTATTCTGCTGTGTGAGGACAAGTGAAAAGAAACTGTACACAAGATGGAGCATCTTGGTAAGAAATCTAAGAACTGGGTGTCAATTCTTGTAACAAGAAACAGGCAGAGAAGAAAAGAATAGGTAATAGAAATATATCTATGATTCCACATGAGATCAGTAGATTAACTTGGTTGGGTTTTTCATATTTTTGTTTTCCTTTGCAAGTGAGATAAAATCTTATCCAAAATAGATTTAACCACACGGAGGTTTGTTGGCTATAATAATTTCAAAGACCAAGAATGATTATTTTTGCACCCTCCTTCGAAGTCCATATAGGAGTGATTATTGAAGATTCTCATTGCTAAACGAGTCCCACTGCTTCAGTTCAGTTCAGTTCAGTCGCTCAGTCGTGTCCGACTCTTTGTGACCCCATGAATCGCAGCACGCCAGGCCTCACTAGTCCATCACAGTGATTTGAGGTTTCAATGACCCCATCATTAGAGTAAGTATAATGAATTATATTTTTCTTATGATCCTCCCACACACTCAGAACCCATGTTCTCCCCAAATCCATAATTTAGAGTCAGTTTCATGAAGTTGATTTAAATGAACAGTGATACTATTACAAGGATGAAACAATATTTGGAAGTCAAATTATGCTAGATCAGCCCAAAGTGTTTGTTTATATACAGCTTGAAAAAAATTATTCCTGCCCAATAACCTTCCCCTAATTCTCCATCCAATGAATAATCTTGAGTTCATTATTCGGAATTTGCTGAATAGGAATATGGCATTAATCAACAATCTTTTATAATGGAAAAGAGGGCTAAACTCCTCAGGGGTATATCAGTTTCATTTTAAAGCTAGCTTGAATTAAATGTTAAATAATATCAGAAAAAAAACTGCCAGAAAAATCACTGATTCTTAATTTATAATGAAAATGAACATTTCCATCATTATCCCCTTTTTCTTTCATTAAGGAGGCATTCCCTGCACACTTATTAAATTTGTATCTTTAAAACACTTTTGACTTTAATTTTGGAGACAAAAATGTTTGCATTTTCCCCATAGCAATGTGTACTTGAAGTTATGAATTTATATAAATCTCCTCCATCCCTTAATATTGATTTTGAGAAATTAAATAATAGAAACAGCTTCATATTCAGTTTAATTTTAGAAAAGGGACTATATTAAACCATGTTGTTTAAATTATTTAGTGATTCCCTGATGAACTGGTCTGGTTACAAAACAAAAACCTTATCTAAAAATTACATGTCCCTGGTTTTCAACATGGAGCCCTCTTCTTGATATTCATAATCCTGTAGAGCAAAGAATGCCATCACTTGAATATGATTTCTTCCCCAGGTTAGGCATTATACTTAGAAAGTCAAGAATACAGTTCAAGTACTTAATCTTACTCTCCAACTCTCAGACTGAACCCTAATGTACAATATACACATCTTCCAGGCACCATTGCATCAAGCAAACATCAGTTGTCACTTGTGGGGGCCATTAATCAGACAGGTCCAAAATAAAACTCAGAACAGAGAGGACATGTCATGCATACTATAAATTCTATGTTCTGAAATGCTATTAAAGCTGATAGAGAAAGGAGTCTGCGATTGGTGAACACCTGATTACACCTTGTACTTTATTCCCTGTTGACTTTGGTTATGCCATACCTTTCCATTTCCTAGAGAAATAAATTAAAAGTCAGAAGTAATTTGCCTGACGGAGGGTGCAGGTGGAATTTTACTCAGAAGAACCTTTGCATACTGTGAAATCCAATTTAACCCCTTGATGGGGGATAACTTGTTTTATTTTGTTGACAGCTTTGTGGCAGCTAAAATAGGGACCTGATTAAATAGAGACAGTGAGAGATTGAGGTCTTGTTCTAACAGCAGGGGGATCAAGGCCTCTAATCTTATCTCCCAGAACTCGGAGATGAACTGAGGACAGAGGCAGAGAGAGAGAGAAGTCTGGCTATTTTGTGCAGTGAGAGGGGAAGGTAGTGAGAGAACATGCAAAAGGAAGTATGAAAAATTATTACCAAAATAATCAGGAATTGAAAATTAGAAAACGTAAACTGTACACTGAAAGAAAAAAAATAAATTCCTAAATTTCAAAGTTTATTAAGACTTGCTTGTCATAATGTCATCCTTTGATAATGGTTCCTTAAAAGTTGAGTACTTTTTCCTAGTAAACTGTAGTGAATTTTAAGTTTATTTCTGACATTGCAACTTCATTTGGTTCTACTTGTATGTTGCTGTGTCTCATAAAGTTATTATTTATGGGTATATTGACCACAATTAAATGAAACCTCAATAAATGCATAATGTCGGCTTCATAAATGAAAAAATATTGTCTTGTACAATCACCAAGTCCTATAGACAGTTTTCTTTGGGTGTTCATTTTCCATCAATTATCTTGCTAATCTTATTCAGAAATAACATGCATTTGGCAACTTGCTGTATATTTTGACATTTCAGTAGGTCTGAGTCTAATTAAGTGCTCTCATTGATATTTAAGTCTACAGTTAGAAAAATATAACAATTTGACTGTCACTCTCAAAGAATATTGAAAACTCTATTTTCCGATTAGGTATATATGATTGCTTTCTACCTGACTTTAGCCAGGCTGAAATTTTTGCCTCCATGTGCTTTCTGAAGTATTTCTTTATAAAGCACTTTCATCTACCATATCTAACTGTATCGGCTGATTGATGGGTAGGTGGTTGGGTTAGGTCAGAATTATTTACTGTAGGTTCTTCATCATATGTGTAGATTGTGAGCAAGTATTGTGCAGACACAGATATAGATGCAGGTACATAGCACACATACACACAAAACTCTCTGGTCCATCGATTTGAGGAAAACGTGTTAAATACAAGCATTTCCACTTTAGAAGGTTTACAAAGTCCTGTGGGAATGTGAGTCCAACTCTTGAAATATCAGGGTGGATAAAGTATAATTTCTTGAACTAATTTTGCCATGGAAATATCTCTCAGCTCATAGCTTCAGTATGTTGGAAACCATATTCTTCTTTATACTCAAAAGCCTTTCCACCTTGGTGATGTTTAGGTCCTAAAATGACCTTCTTCAAGAATAGCCTCTGTTTGTGTTCCCTAACCTACACCTACTCTCAGTTGTTACTGTTCAGTCACTTAGTCGCGTCCGACTCTTTTCAACCTCACAGAATATAGCATGCCAGGTCTCACTGTCCCTTACCATATCCCGTAGTTTGCCCAAGTTCGTGTTTATTGCACTGATGATGCTGTCCAGCCCTCTCATCCTCCGACACCCTCTTCTTCTGCCCTCAATCTTTCCCAGCGTTCTCTAGAGACTTTTCCAATCAGTTGGCTGTTTGCCATTAGGTGACAAAAATACTGGAGCTTCAGCTTTGGCATCAACCCTTCCAAAGAGTATTTGGGGTTGATTTCCCTTAAGATTGACTGGTTTGATCTTACTGTCCAAGGGACTCTTGGAGTCTTCTCCAGCACCATAGTTAAAAGGCATTAATTCTTTGTCACTCTGACTTCTTTACAGAGTAATCTTAGCCTCATACGATTGCGTTGTTACACCAACAAGAGTGAAATAAATGTCAGAATATCACAGACAGGGTTTCCATAACTTCACTAAAATAGGTAAGTTAAGGTCCCAGAGTGTCTAGTAGTCTGAGATGTCATAAAATGGATTAAATAGAGATTTTGAAATTAAACAGTGTTTTGAATGTTGACAGACTGTGATACTTAACCAAGCTCCAGTTTTTTTTTGTTTTTTTTTCATTTCTCCAAAACAGGGAAAGTTCTTACCGTCTCATATGGATGCTGCAAGAATTAAGCGACTTACGTGAAGCATATGCATTCCAGGGGGGCGCAATACTCACTCACTCTCTTTTCCATTATAGTTGTCAGTCTGATTAAAATCCATTTTCTGTATATACAAAAGGATTTCTATGATGGGAATATAGTCTCTAAATGCATTTCAAGTTTCTGTGTTTTCTTCCCAGAAAATGCTGTACACACATATTCAATATGTTTTCCTTGAGAAAGGCGGATACTAAAAATCAACTAGCTTAAATTATGTTTTATCCCTCCCCAGGCATGTAGAGGCAGAAAACTTAAAACCTACATTTCCCAGATTCCCTGGTTGACAATGGTGCGACTGTGTTTGAAAAAGTGAAAGTGTTAGTAGCTCAGTTGTGTCTGACTCTTTGTTACCCCATGGACTGTAACCTGCCAGGCAAGAATACTGGAGTGGGTTGCCATTCCCTTCTCCAGAGGACCTTCCCAACCCAGAGACTGAACCCAGATCTCTTGCATGTAGACAGATTCTTTACTGTCTGAGCCACCAGGGAAGCCCAACTGTGTCTAGGTTCTGCCAATCACATAAGGCTGACTTGGGTTTGGGTAGAGCAGGGCCTGGTATTTTCAATCTTTTCTGTCACACACCAGGTGAAGGTGTGTTTCTGGAGCCAGTGACTAAGTTAGCCAATTAACAGATAGTGTTCTCATATTGAAGCTTCCTGATTTTGCCTAAGGGTAGCAGCTCCTTTCGGAGAAGGCAATGGCACCCCACTCCAGTACTCTTGCCTGGAAAATCCCATGGACGGAGGAGCCTGGAAGGCTGCAGTCCATGGGGTCACTGAGGGTCGGACATGACTGAGTGACTTCACTTTCACTTTTCACTTTCATACATTGGAGAAGGAAATGGCAACCCACTCCAGTGTTCTTGCCTTGAGAATCCCAGAGACTGGGGAGCATGGTGGGCTGCTGTCTATGGGGTCACACAGAGTTGGACACGACTGAAGTGACTTAGTAGTAGTAGCAGCAGCTCCTTTTGTAGCCTTCAGGATTGTGATATATTTAAAAAAATACACATGGTCATTCAGATGACCAAAATATATTTCTTCTATAAATTTGGTCTTTGTGTCCATGATTCCTGATTCACAACTCTCCAAACCCTTGGAGTTTCCTAAGCCTGTGGAGAGTGACAAAGGTGTCCTTTATATTAATGAGGAGACTTTTGGAAAGCAACTAAGACTGGGGGCTCCTTGTCAGTGAAGTCAGCCATGTGATTGGAAGGTTGGAATTTTCAGTCCCATTTCCTGACCTCCAGGGAAGAGACAGAAGCTTAAGATTGAACCAGTTACTGATGATTTAATCAATAATTTGTCTCTAATGGTATTTCCTTCAGAACCCTCCAGAGCTGGACTTGGAGAACTTCTGGGTTCTGGACACATGGAGGTTTGGGGAGAGGGAGACTCGAAGAGAGCATGGAAGTTCACCATTCTTTCTTGCCTTATGTCTCTTCCATAAGTTATATCCTTTGTAATAAACCTGTAATCTAGTAAGCACAATGTGAGCCACTCTAGCAAATTATTATAATCAAATCCAAGCAGAGGGTTGTGGGAGCCTCTGCTACTGGCCAAATGTTTGAGTGACAACCTAGACTTGTCACTGGCATCCTGAATGGGAGAGGTTCCTTGGAACCTCCAATTCGTAGCCTGTTGGTTATAAGCATAGGTGACAACCTGGACTTGGATTTAGCATCTGAAGTAGGCAGGTGGTGGCAAGCTTGTGGGACTGAACCTTTAACCTATGGAACCTGACAAATTGAGATAAATTGTAAGACACCCAGCTGGTGTCTGGAGCACTGTTTGTTATTGTGGGGACCCCTTTTGCTGGATTTGATCTCAGGAACATAAAATATCAAATTCTGTGAGCTAGTTTTTTTTTTTAAAGTTGTGAAAAATCTCTTTCTGGTTTATGAAGTATGTTCTATTCTCTGGGATAGAATAAGACTACCATCATTCAGATGGTGGCTGTTGTTAATATGCTCAGTGAAGATAGAAGAGAATAGTATTTTCAAGGAAGAAACACAACACTGTTCTGAATGGCTAGTCTTTTATAAAGCTTAGGCATGATTCCATTATCTTGAGGAATTTCAAGAGTTCCGCATGGCCAATCATTTTTTCAGCAAGTGTTTAATCGAGTGATTAATATGTGTCCATTGTATATGTCTTATTTGGGCTTCCCAGGTGGCACAGTGGTAAAAAAAATCCACCTGTCAACATAGAAGATGCAAGAAGCACAGATTCTATCCCTGGGTCAGGGAGATCCCTTAGAGAAGGAAATGGAAACCCACTCCAGTACTCTTATCTGGAGAATTCATGAACAGAGGAGACTGGTGGGGTTCAGTCCATGGTGTTGCAAAGAGCTGGACACAACAACAACAACAACACAGGAAAAATGCTCTATAAAATGACTTCTAGAGTCACTTGAAAGTGAAAATGAAAGCGTTAGTCGCTCAGTTAGGTTCAATTTTTTGCCACACTGTGGCCTGTAACCTGCCCATCTCCTCTCTCCGTAGATGTCTCCATGCAAGAATACTGGAATGGGTAGCCATTTCCTTCTCCAGGGGATCTTTCTGACCCAGGGATTGAACCCAGGTCTCCTGTATTACAGGCAGATTCTTTACCATCTATGTCTTATTAAATTCACACCAAGGAAGCTATTCTTTACAATTACTTCTAGAGTCAGTTATTCTTAAAACGAACCAGCAACAATACTGAGAAACGATTGTAATGAGGGATTCCACCTCCTATTTTAATATGTTTAGCATAAAATGATTTGAATCTTTCTGGTGACATTTAGAGTTTTGTATCAGTGAATCCAATTAAACAAATAAGATACTCATGCATATAATACATTTAAATAATAGCAATTCTTAAAATCTATACGTCACTTATGTTGAAGCAGTTTTAACTAACTAATTTTAGTCTTTAAAATTAACTTTGTTTAATCTAGGAGAAATATTTTTCTTTGACTCATTTCATTTTCTAAAATTATATGGAAGAAAATAATATAAGTGAAGAAAATTATTGGCCAAATGTCACAAACATTCCATGAATCTGTGTGAGGACTTCTAGATTTTAAGCATAATATAGCTCAGATTTTAATGTTCTTGACTTCCATGACTTAGCATCTTGAAACAACACAGCATAGATAATTCAATCAAGAATGTCCTAAAGATGAATTAATGTCAAAAGGATTGCTTACTTCAAAAATATTCCATCAGTTTTCTGGCATGAATTTAGCTACTTCTTTCATTTTACAGAAATGGATTTCACTTTCAACAATTGGTACAGTAAAATGAGTGGTAATCATATCAGTTCTATCTCTCATCTACTTTAGGGATTTAAGAAATGCATTTCTACAAATATTATAATTGTTTTAAATTTTCATTATTGTAAGATTTATTTAGAGTGTAATTACCAAATGGCTTTAATACCTTATCTCATATGGATTTCTTTTTGGAAAGAGAAGATATTTGATTCTGTGGTATATAAACTTGCTTTTAATCAAATGTTGACTGCTTTGTTCAATTTCATCTTGGTAAAAGATATGTGTTAAACTTTATTAGTAGAAAGAAGACATTAAAAAGGCAAAAGTTAATATACTTTAGTGGTTGCAAAATGATGTACACAGCCTGAGTCTGACCTACAGGCATGTTTGTTTCACCAAACGTGTAGGGCTGCTATAACAAAGTACCATAGACAGAGACTGAATGACTTATAAACAAGAAATTTAGTTCTCAAAATTCTGGAGACTGGAAGTCCAAGATCAGGGTGTGACATGGTCAGGTCTGGTGAGAATCCTCTTCTAGGTTCTAGACAGCTGATTTCTCTTTGTATATCCTCATATGTTGGAGAAAGACCTAGGTGATTCTGAGCTTGCTTTGATAAGGATGCTAATCTCACTTGAGAGGGTCCCATCCTCACAGCCTAATTACCTTCCAGGACCTCCTCCCTTAATGTTATTACACTATGACTTACGATTTCAACATGTGTATTTAAGGCTGATGGAAATGTTCAGTCCATTGCAATCAGAAATTGTTTTTTAAAATCTGAATTTTATTGACATTTAAAAATCTAGAGATTTCACATAAGATATAGAAATTTCTGTTTCTCTGAAAATTCTAGAACATGTGGTAAAATTAGGTTCGATGTGTATTTCTCCCCAGTGATGGTCCGCTGGGATTGCGTGGCCGTCTCTGTCTTTAGGTAGGTGATTCTGGCCTGTGCATTGTAATTAGCTGCAGAGATCTGAGAAGGACTAAGCCCTACTTCTCACCTCTGAAGACTTCGTTAATTAGTCTGGAATCTGTCCTGGTGATTCTAATACATACTTAGGGCTAAGAATCTACTATTTTAGATGGAAAACAATCTCTCTAGTTCTTTGTGGTTCACTTGTCTCATTTACATTACTTGCCAAGTTCCTCTAAGTATGTGCATTTTCCAGACATGGTCTTTTAGAAAATTAAAAGTGGCATCTGATACTTAAAATGCTGAAAAAAGAATAGGTAGGTTTTAAGGAGGTAATGAGGAGTGGTCAAATAGAGGGAAAAAAATAAAACACTAGGGAGCAAGTTCAAGGGGAAGTTATAGCCACTGGAATTGGACTGATGAGGATGTGGTTTAAAAAATATATATTCATATATATATGTGTGTGTGTGTGTGTGTGTGTGTGTGTGTGTGTGTGGGTGTGTGTGTATACGCTAGACCATTCAGGTGTGACCTAAATCAAATCCTTTATGACTATACACTGGAAGTGAGAAACAGACTTAAGGGACTAGATCTGATAGATAGAGTGCCTGATAAACTATGGACGGAGGTTCGTGACATTCTACAGGAGACAGGGATCAAGACCATCTCCATGGAAAAGAAATGCAAAAAAGCAAAATGGCTGTCTGAGGAGGCCTTACAAGAAGCTGTGAAAAGAAGCTGTGAAAAGAAGAAAAGCAAAAAGCAAAGGAGAAAAGGAAAGATATAAGCATCTGAATTCAGAATTCCAAAGAATAGCAAGGAGAGATAAGAAAGCCTGCCTCAGTGATCAATGCAAAGAAATAGAGGAAAAGAACAGAATGGGAAAGACTAGAGATCTCTTCAAGAAAATTAGAGATACCAAGGGAGCATTTCATGCAAAGAGGGGCTCAATAAAGGACAGAAATGGTCTGGACCTAACAGAAGCAGAAGATATTAAGAAGACGTGGCAAGAATACACAGAACTGTACAAAAAGATCTTCACGACCCAAATAATCACGATGATGTGATCACTCACTGAGAGCTAGACATCCTGGAATGTGAAGTCAAGTGGGCCTTAGAAAGCATCAATTTGAACAAAGCTAGTGGAGGTGATGGAATTCCAGTTGAGCTATTTCAAATCCTAAAAGATGATGCTATGAAAGTGCTGCACTCAATATATCAGCAAATTTGGAAAACTCAGCAGTGACCACAGGGCTGGAAAAGGTCAATTTTCATTCTAATCCCAAAGAAAGGCAGTGCCTAAGAATGCTCAAACTACCACACAATTGCACTTATCTCACACGCTAGTAAAGTAATGCTCAAAATTCTCCAAGCCATGCTTCAGCAATACATGAGCCATGAACTTCCAGATATTCAAGCTGGTTTTAGAAAAGGCAGAGGAACCAGAGATCAAATTGCCAACATCCACTGGATTATCAAAAAAGCAACAGAGTTCCAGAAAAATATCTATTTCTGCTTTATTAACTATGCCAAAATTTTTGACTGCATGGATCACAATAAATTGTGGAAAATTCTGAAAGAGATGGGAATACCAGACCACCTGAACTGCCTCTTGAGAAACCTATATGCAGGTCAGGAAGCAACAGTTAGAACTGGACATGGAACAACAGACTGGTTCCAAATAGGAAAAGGAGTATGTCAAGGCTGTATATTGTCACCCTGCTTATTTAACTTATATGCAGAGTACATCATGAGAAACGCTGGGCTGGAAGAAGCACAAGCTGGAATCACCTTTGCCGGGAGAAATATCAATCACCTCAGATATGCAGATGACACCACCCTTATGGCAGAAAGTGAAGAGGAACTCAAAAGCCTCTTGATGAAAGTGAAAGAGGAGAGTGAAAAAGTTGGCCTAAAGCTCAACATTCAGAAAACAAAGATCATGGTATCTGGTCCCATCACTTCACGGGAAATAGATGAGGAAACAGTGGCTGACTTTATTCTTCTGGGCTCCCAAATCACTGCAGATGGTGACTGCAGCCATGAAATTAAAAGAATTACTCCCTGGAAGGAAAGTTATGACCAACTTAGATAGCATGTTCAAAAGCAGACACATTACTTTGCCAACAAAGGTCCTTCTAGTCAAGGCTGTTTTTCCAGTGGTCATGTATTAATGTGAGAGTTGGACTGTGAAGAAAGCTGAGCGCTGAACAATTGATGCTTTTGAACTGTGGTGTCAGAGAAGGCTCTTGAGAGTCTCTTGGACTGCAAGGAGATCCAACCAGTCAATCCTACAGGAAATCAACCCTGAATATTCATCGGAAGGACTGATGCTGAAGCTGAAACTCCAATACTTTGGCCACTTCATGCAAAGAGTTGACTCATTGGAAAAGATCCTGATGCTGGGAGGGATTGGGGGCAGGAGGAGAAGAGGATGGCAGAGGATGAGACGGCTGGATGGCATCACCGACACAATGGACACTGAGTTTGAGTAAACTCCGGGAGTTGGTGATGGACAGGGAGGCCTGGCGTGCTGCGATTCATGGAGTCTCAAAGAGTCAGACACGACTGAGGGACTGAACTGAACTGAACTGATACATACATATATATATATATCTCCATGCAGAGACGGAGAAAATGCCTTTTGCTTGGAATCCATTCACAAATGTATCACTACTTCAATACGTGACCTCGGGAGTTTTCCCATTCTTCCTTTGACTTTTATTTGCGAAATGCAAAATAAAGGTGTATATTAGTTTCCTGTGGTTGCTCTAACAAATGATCTCCGTCTCTGTGCTTAAAACAACGTAAGTTTATTCTGTCACAGTTTTTGCATGGTTGATTTTTTTTTTTTTCCCTGCTTCGTATCTTAGTTGTGACACATGAGGTCTTCACTGCACCATGTGGGATCTTTTGTGATGAACAGACTCTCTAGATGTGGTGCTTGGGCTTCAGTAGTTGCAGTATACAGGCTTAGTTTCTCCATGACACATAGGATCCTAGTTCGCCAACCAGGGATTGAACCCACATTCCCTGCATTGCAAGAAAGTTTCTTAACCACTGTACCATCAAGGAAGTCCCAGTTTCTGTGTATTTAAATGTAAAATCAGTATTGCTGAGCTGCAATCAAGGCATCAGCCTTGCTGCACTTTCTCCAGAAACTTAGGGAAGGATGAGTCCCTGGGCCTTTTCCAGCTAAATTGGCTTATGGACACCTCATCCTTATCTCTGTCTAAGAGTTCATATATACTTTCCTTCATGCATGTGTCCTCTCCTTTTCTCTCTGGGTGGTCTCCCTCTGCCTCTTCTCTATAAGGAAACTTTGGATAACATTTAGGGCCCACATGATAATTCAGGTTAATTTTTTCATTTGAAGATCCTTACCTTAATCACTTCTGCAAAAACGCTTTTCAAAGATGGTGACATTAATATGGGACTTCAGTTCAGTCACTCAGTCGTGTCTGACTCTCAATCCCATGGAATGCAGCTTGCCAGGCTTCCCTGTCCATCACCAACTCCCAGAGCTTACTTAAACTCATACCCATCTAGTTGGTGATGCCATCCAACCATCACATCCTCTGTCATCGCCTTCTCTTCCTTCCTTCAATCCTTCCGAGCATCAGGGTCTTTTCAAATAAGTCAGTTCTTCGCGTCAGGTGGCCAAAGTACTGGAGTTTCAGCTCCAGCATTAGTCCTTCCAATGAATTTCAGGACTGATTTCCTTAGGATGGATTGGTTGGATCTCCTTTTAGTCCAAGGGATTCTCAAGCATCTTCTCCAACACCACAGTGCAAAAACATCAATTCTTCAGCACTCAGCTTTCTTTATGGTCCAACTCTCACATTTATAGGTGACTGCTAGAAAAACCATAGCATTGATTAGAGGGACTTTTGTTGGCAAAGTAATGTCTCTGCTTTTTAATATGCTGTCTAGGTTGGTCATAACTTTTCTTCCAAGGAGGAAGTGTCTTTTAATTTAATGGTTGCAGTCACCATCTGCAGTGATTTTGGAGCCCCCCAAAATAAAGTCTTTCACTGTTTCCATTATTTTCCCATCTATTTGCCATGAAGTGATGGGACTAGATTCCATAACCTTAGATTTCTGAGTGTTGAGTTTAAAGCCAATTTTTTCACACTCCTCTTTCACTTTCATCAAGAGGCTCTTTAGTTCTTCTTCACTTTCTGCCTATTTTTGAGGAGTTGGCCTTTTTTTAGCCTATCACAAAAAAAGCCTGAATTTAAAGGAATCAGTGATCTTCAGACTGTTTTCCTCAGAAATCTTCCCAGGATTGCTTTGGTAGTTACTGGAAACAGCTAGGGATTGCCCCGCCAGAGTCACCACTTCAATATCCTTTATTTTACATTAATTAATTAGTATTAATTATATTATCAAGTAATTGAATAATTTAAATTAATTAATAATTAATCGTGCTGGGTGTTTGCTGCTGTTCAGGCTTCCCTCTACTTGATGCAAGCAGAGGCTCCTCTTCCGTGTGATGCTCAGGCTTCTCATTTGCGTGACTTCTCTTGTTGAGAGCACAGGCTCCAGGATGCATGGGCTTCAGTGCTTGCAGCATTCAAGCTTAGTTGTCCTTCAGCACGTGGAATCTTCCTGGACTAGGGATTGAATCCATGCCCCCGCACTGGTGAGCAGGGGATTCTTAACCACTGGACCACAAGGGAAGTCCAAGGTCCCATTTGTGATAGTTCATTTTATAAGTCAGCTTGATTGGCCATGGGGTGTCTGTCCAAATTGAATGTTACTTCTGGGTGTGGCTGTGAGAATGTTTTCAGCTGGCATTAGCATTTAAATCAGGGGATTCAAGTGAGGGAGTTGGCCTTCACATGGCCCTCCCTAGTGTGTGCAGGTATTATCCAATCTATGGCGGGCCTGAATGGAACAAAGAAGTAGTAAAAAGGAATTTGCCTCACTGACCAGAAATATCGCATCTCCTTTTCTTGGACTAGGATCAATGGTTCCTCCATTTCTGAGGTCTTTGACTCAGACTGAATTATTCCACTGGTGTTCCTGTCTCCTCATACTGGGGGACTTCCCAACATTCATAATTATGTAGGCCAATTCCATAAAATACTAATATATATACATTCCTTTCTCTTTCAATTTAATCATGTGCTTACCTGGATATCAAAACCTTTTGAGACTCAGGGAGTTCACCAGAGATGCTATAATTCTGTGATCATCAGTGTTAAGACCCAAACACACAGTGTTCTGATTTCCAAACCTGAATAAACTTTCCATCAAAGCAAAGCTTGCTATGAAATACACACAAGGATGCATTAAACTGAGTAGATTCAGGAATATTCAGTTGTGGAAAATAAAGTCCATCTCTGGGGAAGAGACTCATTGATTTTAAATGGTTGCCAAAAAAAAAAAAAAGACCCCTTGTGGTTTTAATCATAACAAGGTCACAAGAACAGAATTCAAAGTTCAATTCGAATTCCTTATTGCTAACTTTACTGTGAACAATAGCTTCTGTCATCAGGAAGTTTTGTGTTTTTTTTTTTCCACATTGCCATTTTTTTCCTACTCCAAGTAGTATTTTCTGCGTCTGTTCTTTAGGCCTTTTCAACATTATTTGCTTCCAGGGCAAATTTTCCCCAAGGGGAGTAAGGATAATAACTACTCTGTGGCCACAGTGTTTTAAAAATAGAGAAACATTTGCTTCATGGTTTCGATAACCACATTTGCTACCTGTGCCTCGGGTTATTCTGACATGTGCAGAAAGGAGGTCGTGTTTAACAAGAGAGAGCTAAAAATGACACTGTTTTACTACTCTTTTTCCAACATGTCAAGATGGGAAAGGAGAGGAAAAGAAGAACAACCTTAAGAAAGCCAAGGAGGAAAAAAGTACATGCTCTACAACGTTTTGTGTTAACATCCACTCAGCAGACATGAGTGCTCTGCAGAGTTCCTGCCATATGAGCTTCTGAAAGATTTTGACAGTTTCAGTGGCCACAGAAAAATTGCTTTCCTGCAGGAGCCCTTCTAAAAGGAGATCTTCAAAAGGAACCCATTTACCACTTCTCTGTTAACCAGCTGTTAACCAGCCATTGAGTGCTAGATAGGTCCAAATGCTGAAGGGGCAGAAAATTCTAGCCTGAGATAGAAGCATCACTCAGACTCCATGGAGATTAAAAGCAGATGTTCATTAGAATAGTCTACTCACACTTCATTGAGTCAGTTACAGGGAGGCTCAAGACTTCCCTCTTAGGGAAGCAAAGGCAAATATGGTCCTTCTTAGATGTACCATCAATTTATGGTCTTAGCCTCTTAATTATCATGGTAGATGTTAGCATGATACATCAGTATTACTGATGCTTATTAGTATAATTGTAATACCACAATTTTATAGAGATTTTTTCCTTACTTTTAAAAATGATCTCAGCATGCAAATATTTTATTCTCATTGTTATAGAAAGGAAGTGAGAAACAGATAAGGCATGTAATTTTACAAGATTATAGCAAGAAATGGTGAAGAGAAAAAAAAATTCAATTATCTGACTCTTCTGTAAGCTAAAGTGAAAGTTTTAGTCACTCAGTAGTGTGTAACTCTTTGCGACCCCATGGTTTATAGTCTGCCAGGCTCCTCTGTCCATGGAATTCTTCAGGCAAGAATACTGGAATGGGTAGCCATTCTCTTTCCCAGGGGATTTTCCCAACCAGGTCTCCTGCATTGCAGGCAGATTCTTTACTGTCTGAGCTACTAGAGAAGTCCAAAATAGTCTCTTAAATCTCATATGAAGTCACTGTGAAGTTTCTACTTTGTTTTGTCTCTGTTGATGGTGTTACTTGATTTATAGTTTTAAATTGATTTCTTTAGTTTTTTATATATCCCCCATTCATTTAGTACTCCTCCCAAAGGTTACAATATCTGACAGACTTTTGTGCGTCCTTTCAAAAATGTCCTAAGTGTGTACATGAATATATGTCAGCAACTTCTTTTTACACAAATGGAAGGATATTATACACATTTCTTAAATGATTTCCCCAAAAGTCACACAGCTGAGACATGCAACCAGGAAAACGTAACACTCAGTCTGTGTTTCTAACTACTATGTTAAGCTATTATAGATAAAAATAAAAGGAAATAGCATATTGCTTATGACCCTTAGAATAATTATGTCAAAGTACCAATAGTTGCCGTCTTGCTTTTATGGATGTGGAATTTGAGTTTCACAGGAAATGAACTCTTCAGATCATCCTCTCAATACACAGTAGATCTGTGTAAAGACAGACATACTTCTATGTAAACTCCAATACAACTGCACTGTATGACATTCCATTCTTGATAGTCCCCCAAAACTATTTTCTCTTATGTTAGCCTTCCTCCTTCAAACAAACAAAAGAATACAAACATCCTCTCCTTCTTTCAAGCCAACTTGTTTTGACTAAAATTCTTTAAAATAGAAAATAAATAGATATTCTTAGTTTTTCTTGTATATCTTCATGTCTGTTGCTAGAATCCTTAGTAGCAAATTCTGTTGTTTTCCGTATCACATCCCTTATCAATGTGAAAGAGACAGAATGGGAATGACAAACCACCTCAAGAAACTCTCCAAGTAACATATGTATTGAAGATTATAGACTAAGCTATATACAGAATCAATCTTTTTTTTTTTGTTTTTTTTTTTTTTTTTTTTTTTAGCATTGCTCTGTAGACTTGTCTTTTCTTGTAGAGATATTAATTGGACCAAAGGGGCTCTGAGTAAATGGCTTAGTGGGACTTAAAGTCTACCCACGATTATTTATCGAGTGCCTACTTACAACATGCTGCCTTGTGACCATCCTCTTGCAAAATGCTTCCTGTGCTGCCACTTTATTTGTGTGTGTTATAGACGGGAAGAGATTAAACTGAGAAATTTACTTCCTATTCTGTCTTGTTGTATTCTGTGTTCATTGGATACAGAGTTCAGTATCAGTGACTTTAAGACAGTGGCCCCATAGCTTGGTGGAAGGAGAGAAGAGAACCAACTCATAGAGAAGAGACATTAGAAGCAATGTGGAAAAAAAAGGGGGCAGGGAGATAAATAAAGTAACTTTCTCAAAATGAGGGTTTAGAAGACATTTGCTGTGTTCCTTCTACCATCTATTTTCTTCTTATAAAGACCCACCTTCTTCTATGTCCATCCCATGCTGGCTGGGTAGGGCTTTAGGCCTGGAGCATGTGACCAGCCTAGGATGACAGAGACCCAAGTATTGCTGGCCACAGAAATTGATTCATTGATTGATTGACTCTAACAAAACTAGAATAAAATACATAACTTTTGGAAAAACTCACCAGGAAGAAGATTTCCTTTATGAGATGTCCTTTTACCTGAGCGGATTTGAAGACAATTCTTCTGCAGTCTTCAAAATACCATTTGCATCCAGAGAATAAAGTCAACTAAGGAAAATGGATGTAGAGCAGTTCTTAATATTGTCATCAGCCCTGACGCTGAACTTTTCAACCCCAATGGCCACTATGTCTATTTTTGTTTGTTTGTTTAACTTAGTCTAGGTTGATTTTCTGTCAGAGTAGTAATTTATAGAGGGAGAACAATGACTAGGATGTAAATCCAGCAGGCTGGTAAATCCAGACCAGTCCTAGACCAGGTTCTGAAAGATGATCTGAATCTCATTTTCAGAACTGCACTGTAAAAGAAGAGTGAAGGTAGGACTTCCCTGGTGGTCCAATGGTTGAGGGTCCGCCTTCCAGTGCAGGGGATGCAGGTTCATTCCCTGGTTGGAAACCTGGAGTCCCACATGCCACAGGGTGACTAAGTTTGCACGCTGCAGTGAAGATCCTGTGTGCCTCAGCTGGAACCCAGTGAAGCCAAGTAGATAAATAAATATATGTATATATTTTTAAAAAAAAAGTGAAGGTAGAGGTCAGGGAGAGAAGGTCCCTCAAGAAAACATCCTAGGGATGACAGGTGAGCCTTAAGAGATGAAGTTGTAAATAGGAAAGAAATAGAGCCTCAGGTACTCCACTGAGATCTTCAGTTCAGTTCAGTTCAGTCGCTCAGTCGTGTCCAACTCTTTGATACCCCATGGACTGCAGCACGCCAGGCCTCCCTGTCCATCACCAACTCCCAGAGTTTACTCAAACTCATGTCCATTGAGTCGGTGATGTCATCCAACCATCTCATCCTCTGTCATCCCCTTCTCCTGCCTCCAATCTTTTCCAGCATCAGGGTCTTTTCAAATGAGTCAATTCCTCACATCAGATAGCTAAAGTATTGGAGTTTCAGCTTCAGCATCAGTCCTTCCAATGAATATTCAGGGTTGATTTCCTGTAGGATTGACTGGTTGGATCTCCTGGCTGTCCAAGGGACTCTCAAGAATCTTCTCCAACACCACAGTTCAAAAGCATCAGTTCTTCCGCACTCAGCTTTCTTTATGGTCCAACTCTCACACCCATACATGACTACTGGAAAAACCATAGCTTTGACTGGACGGACTTGTGTTGGCAAAGTAATGTCTCTGCTTTTAATATGCTGTCTAGGTTGGTCATAACTTTTCTTCTAAGGAGCAAATGTCTTTTAATTTCATGGCTGCAGTCACCATCTGCAGTGATTTCAGAGCCAAAGAAAATAAAGTCTGTCATTGTTTCCACTATTTTCCCATCTTTTTGCCATGCAGTGATAGGGCCAGATGCCATGATCTTAGTTTTCTGAATGTTGAGTTGATCTTCAGCAGGGATTTAATTGGGGCATGCAGGTAAACTGATCGCTCTGTGTAGTAAGTTAGAAGTGCAAGATTTACGTTATTGTCACACATATTTTCAAACTTGCTAACACTGTCAAATGGGCTTCCCTGGTGACTCATTGGTAAAGAATCCACCTGCCAGTGCAGGACATGTGAGTGTGATCCCTGGGTCAGGAATATCCCCTAGAGAAGGGAATGGCAACCCACTCTAATATTTGTGTCTGGGTAATTCCATGGACAGAGGAGCCTGGTGCACTGCAGTGCATGGGGGTCCCAAAAGAGTCGAACACAGCTTATCAACTAAACAACAGCAACACTGTCAAATATAATATTGACTATCATCTCCAGAAGAGTGGAATCATTGGGTTACAAGCAAGAAATATTGGGATATTGCCTTTGAAATAGAAGGTAAGATCATAAAGTGGTTTCACATGTACAGTTATGCAAGTGATGGAAAAACAGCCTGCATGGAAAACAAGAGAGAAGTTGTGTTTTTGTTCCTAGAGCTGAAAAAGGATACAAAAGAATGGAGAAGAATGAGTAAGAGGTTCTTTGAAGTTGAGTCTTTCTGAGAAAAAGGCCAATAGAAATTTACTGGCGGCCCATAGAAATTTTTCTCCTCACTGCTTGATACTTAGCTCAATCTTCTTGCTTGTGCTTTGCTAAAAGTTTCTTTTAATTTTACTCAAATCATTACTCAGTCCACTTTGCTAACAAATGCTTTGTGGAGATGTCATTTCTCTTTATAAATTTGTCCCAGATTTATACTTGGTGCCCTTCCTCACGTGGAAGAAGTCAAGAACACATAGGCTTATAGGAACATAGTGATTCTAAAGTATCACACAGAGGTTTTTGGTTATCCTTATCCATGAAGTAAGGTTGAAGCTAGGGTAATATTATGTCGTAGCTTTCCTGGAGCTTTTCTGGTTTGATTCTGTAGTCCTATAAACTTAATAACAGGGTCCCTTTTCATTTTTGCATTTGTTGCAGTTTGTAAAATAAGCACTGTGGACACCTAGATTTCAGCCCATTCTAATTAAATTTTGAGAGACTGAGAGCAGGCCACTTAAAAATCTCACAAAGAGGGAGGAGCGTTCATGATTGGGAACTCATGTACACCCATGGTGGATTCATGTCAATGTATGGCAAAACCAATACAGTATTGTAGAGCAAATATAAAGCAAAAATAAAAAATTTAAAAAAAAATCTCACAAAGAAAATATTAAACAGAATGCCTGGTGCATAATAGTTTCTTGACAATAATAATTGCGTGTAATGTTTTATAACTCAAATTCTCTAAGATTCAAGCTCTTCATTTGTTAGATGGGGGTAAAAATGCTACAACTTTTTAGAATTAGGTAATTGTGTCAAAGACAATTCCCCAATCAATTATATTGTGACTAGCACGTTGAAATTCCAGGTTCATATGAACTGGGAAATATTCAGTATTAAGTACCTGATATTAATGTCTGTTTGTTGACCTATCTAATATAGACATGTCTTAGAATAATTAGCGTTAAATAGAATATTTTCATTGTACCTAGGTTTCCCTGTAGCTCAGACGGTAAAGAATCTACCTGCCATGAAGGAGACCCGAGTTCGATCCCTGGGCCAGAAAGATCCTCTGGCGAAGGGAATGACAATTCACTCCAGTATTCTTGCCTGGAGAATCCCATGGACAGAGGGGCCCGGCGGGCCACAGTCCACGAGGTCACAAAGAGTCAGACACAACTGAACGACTGACACTACTCACACGTTCACTTGGGCTTCTCAAGTGGCGCAGCAGTAAAGAATCTGCCTGCCGATGCAGGAGATGCAGGCTCAGTCCTGGGGTTGGGAAGATCCTCTGGAGGAGGAAATGGTAACTCACTCCAGTGTTCTTGCCTGAATGCCATGGACAGAGGAGCCTCATGGGCTACAGTCCATGAGTTTGCAAAATCAGACATGAGCATGCAGCGTGTTCACTCAGTCACTCACTGATACTCTCACTGTCTCATTCTTTTTCCACCAATTCAAACAATTCTCAAGTGGCTGCTCTATGCTTGGGAGATTCTCAGGGTTTAAGGATAAAATGGTTAATCTGAAATAGTTCTTGCTTTCAAGCAATTCATCATGTAAAGGGAAGGTAGATGAGTGAAGGGGTAAATTGAAATGTGCAGTGCAACAAATTTGCAGAACAGATGATAAAAGAAAGAACAGAATTGATTCCAAGATAAATATGTTTGGACAAAAGTCAATATCAATATCAAGAACAAGAACACATATGTCACAGATAATTTCTTTTTCTTTTATAATTTAACCACAGCTTTCAATGAGTTTCTGTTTTCTAGTAAAGGGACTGGCAAGGCTCAATATTTTATTTCTAAAGAAGTAACAGGTATAATTGTTTATGATTTTCTGAATACTCAAAAATGAATATTACATAGTTACATCAAAGATGGCATTGTTTCTGAGGCTGATATGAATCAGTATTCCCTGGAGTGTGTTCTAAGTCATAGCTAATGACAGATTGTAACAAAAATAATAGATGTTTTATCCTCCACTTCTCTAGATTGACCACTTATATTAACACATAGCGCACGCACACACATACACATGCGCACACACACGTGCACTTAACCAAGGAAATTCAAGATCGAGATCACGTGTTTTGGCACATCTGGCTTTAATCAGTTGTTGAAAGTGAAAGTGTGAAAGTGTTAGTCCCTCAGTCAGGTCTGACTCTTTGTGACCTCATGGACTGTAGCCTGCTAGGCTCCTCTGTCAGTAGAGTTGTCCAGGCAAGAATACTCAAGTGGGTAGCCATTCCCTTCTCCAGGGGATCTTCCCAATCCGGGGTTGAACCCAGTTCTCCTACATCGCAGGCAGGTTCTTCACCATCTGAGCCTCCAGGGAAGCCCTCATCAGCTGTTGGCCTATGGAAATTAGAAAAACACATTTTACATGGTACCTGAAAAAATCTAAGTAATTCATCAAAGTGGATAGTACAGAGTGTTTGCTTAACATATTTAAATGAAAGAATAATGGAATCTTAGACATTGGCTTAGGTAGCTTGCTGCTCTTTATAAGCAAAGTTTATCAAACTTCTATGAGGCTACATTTCATAATTTTTAAAGTGAACATATAAAGATATTGCTTGAAAGATCTGTGTGAGTGTGTGCATGTGTGTGTGTGTACTGGATATGATTCCTGGGACAAACTATATCTTCCATAGTTGGGAGCTATTGTAAAATGTTAGCGTTTTTAGTTTAGTTTAGTTTTTTTTTTTTTTAATAGAGAACTTAGAATTACCAAAGGAAGTGTAACATGGATACTGGCCAAAGTCTAAGCCTTCCTTTGGTCCTGGCACTATATCAAATTTGGTTTATCAGAGAGGTCACTAAATATTAATGTCATGGCCTGAAGCATTTCACTTTCTGTTAAAAGGCCTAAGTAAAGAAATGAGTATTAACATGTTACCCAGAAATGCAGTATTTTAAAGGGTTCTTGACTTGGCTTATAGCTTTGTCTTCTGCTCTTCCCCTTCTGCCTGTCCAATTTCCTCTTGCACTGTCTTCATAAGTTGCATCACACCTTTTCCCCTTGGTTCTTATAATTTCCTCTGGGTGGAATCACCTTTCTATTTTATTCTATTGAGATAAACACAAAACTCCAATTTTTCCTGTAAGATGCTGTTCAAACATTATTGCTTCAACAAAGCCTCCTATAAATCTCCAGGAAGAGACAGTCAATGTTTTGCGCTCAAATTGTCCCTTTAACAGCCCCTGCAAGAGTCTATAGTTTATAATCTCTTAGGTTCTTATCTCTTCTACTTAATGGCAGTGAATGCTTTTAGCAAGGTAGCAAATGCTTCTTGAAGTTGATCCATCCTTTTTTAATCAAATGTGCTTCAGTTTTGTCATAGCAAAAGTTTTAAACATTGATACTCTGAATTCAGCACCACACACTCAAAATGTTGATGAATGAAAATGAGTGAATGGTCACCACTGTAAGAAAAGTATCTGTTCTGAGTGTACTGATATAATCGTTACATTTACTATTCTCCACTAAACTCAGAATGCTGTTAATTGTAAGAAGCACTATTATTTTATATGCCAATAGAAAGAAATACATTCCCAATTATACTTTAGGCATGCTTTCTTATCACTTAGAAAAAAAATGTAATTACTATAGAAATTTCCTGCAGAATTTTGACAGTTTTGTTTTTATATTTATTTTCTCTTTGTGTGTGTTTGTGGGGGGATGACAAGGTATGAAATGTACTAGAATTAAGGTATTTATAAATCTAGCATGCTGAAGTCCATGAAGTCACAAAGAGTTGGACACAGACTTGGTGACTGAACAACAACAATGAAAGTATTCAAATATTCAGAGGCAGTTAATTTGAAGATTTTTTGAGAATTTATTTAGAGTTGTTAATGTTCATTTGACTTCCTACTTTAAAAAGTCAAATGAACTCCCTATTGCCAAATTCTTGAAGAGATCTCTAGTCTTTCCCATTCTGTTGTTTTCCTCTGTTTCTTTGCATTGATCACTGAGGAAGGCTTTTTTATCTCTCCTTGCTATTGTTTGGAACTCTGCATTCAGATACTTATATCTTTCCTTTTCTCCTTTGCTTTTCACTTCTCTTCTTTTCACAGCTATTTGTAAGGCCTCCCCAGACAGCCATTTTGCTTTTTTTGCATTTCTTTTCCATGGGGATGGTCTTGGCCCTGTCTCCTGTACAATGTCACAAACCTTCATCCATAGTTTATCAGGCACTCTACCTATCAGATCTAGTCCCTTAGATCTATTTCTCACTTCCACTGTATCATCATAAGGGATTTGATCTAGGTCATACCTGAATGGTCTAGTGGTTTTTCCTACTTTCTTCAATTTAAGTCTGAATTTGGTAATAAGGA
Source organism: Ovis aries (assembly GCF_016772045.2). Classification (NCBI taxonomy): domain Eukaryota; kingdom Metazoa; phylum Chordata; class Mammalia; order Artiodactyla; family Bovidae; genus Ovis; species Ovis aries. Next base: position 27,370,038 of record NC_056067.1, read on the forward strand.
GTTCATGATCTGAGCCACAGTCAGCTCCTGGTCTTGTTTTTGTTGACTGTATAGAGCTTCTCCATCTTTGGCTACAAAGAATATAATCAATCTGATTTTGGTGTTGACCATCTGGTGATGTCCATGTGTAGAGCCTTCTCTTGTGTTGTTGGAAGAGGGTGTTTACTATGACCAGTGCATTCTCTTGGCAAAACTCTGTTGGTCTTTGCCCTGCTTCATTCCACATTCCAAGGCCAAATTTGCCTGTTACTCCAGGTGTTTCTTGACTTCCTGCTTTTGCATTCCAGTCCCTGATAATGAAAAGGAGATTTTTTGGGTGTTAGTTCTAAAATGTCTTGTAGGTCTTCATAGAACCATTCAACTTCAGCTTCTTCAGCGTTACTGGTTGGGGCATAGACTTGGATTACTGTGATATTAAACAGTTTGCCTTGGTAATGAACAGAGATCATTCTGTCACTTTTGAGATTTCATCCAAGTACTGCATTTTGAACTATTTTGTTGACCATAATGGCTACTCCATTTCTTCTAAGGGATTCCTGCCTGCATCTCAAAGAAAGGCAATGCCAACGAATCCTCAAACTACTGCACAACTGCACTCATCTCACATGCTAGTCAAGTAATGCTCAAAATTCTCCAAGCCAGGCTTCAGCAATACGTGAACCGTGAACTTCCAGATGTTCAAGATGGTTTTAGAAAAGGCAGAGGAACCAGAGATCAAATTGCCAACATTCTCCGGATCATGGAAAAATCAAGAGAGTTCCAGAAAAACATCTGTTTCTACTTTATGGACTCTGCCAAAGCCTTTGACTGTGTGGATCACAATAAATTGTGGAAAATTCTGAAAGAGAAGGGAATACCATACCACCTGACCTGCCTCTTGAGAAACCTATATGCAGATCAGGAAGCAACAGTTAGAACTGGATGTGGAACAACAGACTGGTTTCCAAATAAGAAAAGGAATATGTTGAGATTGTATATTGTCACCCAGCTTATTTAACTTATGTGCAGAGTATATCATGAGAAATGCTGGACTGGAAGAAGCACAAGCTGGAATCAAGATTGCCAGGAGAAATATCAATAACCTCAGATATGCAGATGACACCACCCTTATGGCAGAAAGTGAAAAGGAACTAAAAAGCCTCTTGATGAAAGTAAAAGAAGAGAGTGAAAAAGTTGGCTTAAAGCTCAACATTCAGAAAACGAAGATCATGGCATCCGGTCCCATCACTTCATGGGAAATAGATGGGGAAACAGTGGCAGACTTTCTTTTTCTGGGCTCCAAAATCACTGCAGATGGTGACTGCAGCCATGAAATTAAAAGACACTTGCTCCTTGGAAGAAAAGTTATGACCAACCTAGACAACATATTAAAAAGCAGAAACATTACTTTGCCAACAAAGGTCCGTCTAGTCAAAGCTATGGTTTTTCCCATAATCCTGTATGGATGTAAGAGTTGGACTAAAATGAAAGCTGAGCACCAAAGAATTCATGCTTCCTAACTTGATGTTGGAGAAGAGTCTTGAGAGTCGTTTGGACTGCAAAGGAAAACCAACCAGTCCAACCTAAAGGAAATGAGTCTTGAATATTCATTGGAAGGACTGATGCTGAAGCTGACACTCCAATACTTTGGCCACCTGATGCGAAGAGTTGCCTCATTGGAAAAGACCCTGATGCTGGGAGGGATTGGGGGCAGGAGGAGAAAGGGATGACAGAGGATGAAAGGGTTGGATAGCATCACCAACTCGATGGACATGAGTTTCAGTAAACTCCAGGAGTTGGTGATGGACAGGGAGGCCTGGCATGCTGCAGACCATGGGGCCTCAAAGAGTCGGACACGACTAAGCAACTGAACTGAACTGAGCTGAATGTTCATTTTTATCATTTGGTACAATCTTTTGTGCAGTCAAAAGTGCTGATGATGTGCTTTCTGAAAGAGGGCTTTTCTAGTGATTCTGAGATTTGCTTCCAAGTTGCAGACATCAACTTTGTATTTTAATAAGTCGATGTGAAATTCACATAACCTAAAATTGACCGTTTTAAAATATATGATCAGTGGCATTTAAAACAGTCATAGTGCTGTGCCACCACTTCTGTCTGGTTCTAAAATATTTTTATCACCTGAAAGGAAACTCATATCCATTAAGCAGGCACTCCTCAAAACTCCATCTACTTTCTGTTTCTATGAATTTACCTATTCTGGGTATTCCATATACTAAGAATCATAAAATATATCACGTTTTGTGTCTACCTTCTTTCAGTTAGAGAAAAATATTTTCAAGTTCATCTGTATCATGGCAATTATTAGTACTTCATTCCTTCATTTGGCTGAATGATATTCCATTTAATGAGCATATCATAATTATTCATTGGTTGATGGATATTTGGGTCATTTTTACCTTTGGCTACTTCTCCTATCATGAACAGTGCTGCTATAAACATATGTGTAGAAGTATCTATTTGGATATTTATTTTTAGTTCTTTTACTTAAGAATGGAATTTCTGGTTTATATGGTAATTTTATGTTTAATTTTGGAAGAACTCTGGAACTATTTTCATCTGTGACTATACCAAGTTAGATTGCACCAACAATGTACAAGTGCTCAAATTTTTCACATCCTTGCCAATAATTGTTTTTCTCTTTTCAATTAAAGCCGTCCTAGTGACTGCGAAGTGATATCTCTTTGTGGTTTTGATTTGTACTTCCCTAATGACTAGTGTTATCAACCACCTTTTCAATTATTCATTGAACATTTTTATGTCTTCTTTTGAGTAATCTCTATTCATGTCTTATGCCTGTTGTAAAATTCTTTTTTGTTTGCTTTTTTGTTATTTTGCTTTTTTTGTTATTGAGTTTGCTTTCCTGTTATTGAGTTGCTCTGTTTATATATTCTGGATCACACATTCTTATGAGATACACATTTGCAGCTATTTCTCCCATTATGTAGATTGCCTTTTCAAATTCTATATAAGTTTCTTTGATGCTCAAATATTTTTAATTTAATGGAGTACAATTTATCTGTTTTTTTTTTAATTTTACTGCTCATTCTTTTGGTGTCATATCTAAGATGAATTCATTGCCAAAATCTAAGATTTACCACTGTGTTTTCATCTAAGAATTTATGGTTTTATAAATATGGTTATTGATCCATTTTGAGTTAATTTTTGTATATAAAGTGAGGTAGAGGTCCAACTTTATCCTTTGGGATATGAATATCAAATTACTCCAGCACTACTTGTCGAAAATACTATTCTTTTCCCATTTAATGGTCTTGGCATTTTGTAGAAATCAGTTTTCCATAAATACATTGGCTTATGTCTGGACTCTCAATTATTTTACATTGGTTTCTGTCCATCCTTATGCTAGTACAACACATATTGATTGACCACCATAGTTTTGCAGTAAGTTCTGAAATGAAGAAATATGAGTATTCCAATTTGGTCTTTTTTTTTAATATTGTTTTTGCTATCTGGTACTTTGGCCACCTCATGTGAAGAGCTGACTCATTGGAAAAGACTCTGATGCTGGGAGGGATTGGGGGCAGGAGGAGAAGGAGATGACCGAGGATGAGATGGCTGGATGGCATCACGGACTCGATGGAGGTGAGTCTGAGTGAACTCTGGGAGATGGTGATGGACAGGGAGGCCTGGAGTGGTGTGATTCATGGGGTCGCAAACAGTCGGACATGACTGAGCGACTGAACTGAACTGAACTCCCTTATAATTCCATATGGACTTAAGGGTAGGTTTTAATATTTCCATAAAAAAGAAAAAAAAAAACAACAAAGGTGAGGCATTGGACTTGTGACAGATTATATCGAATATTTTGATCATTTTAGGCAGTATTGCTATTTTAACAATAGTAAGTCTTTCAACTGATAAACATGTGGGTTTTTTTTGTTTTTGTTGTTTAATTATATCTCCTTTCATTTCTTTTAGCAATGTTTTATAGGTTTCGGTATACATGACTTTCACTTTCTAGGTTAAATTTATTCCTCAGCATTTTATATTTTGCAGTGTTTTTTAAATGGAATTGTTTTCTTAATTTCCTTTTCAGCATAGAAGTACAGCTAGTTTTGTATAATGATTTTGTACCCTGAAAAATTGCAGAATTGATTTATTAGCTCTAACAGTTTATGTGTTTGCGTGTGTGTGTCAGCAAAGTCTCTGTTCTTTCAGTAGTCAGCCAGTGACCTGACAAAGATTTCTTTAAACTTAGAGCCAAGGGAAAAAAAAATGCTCTCTTAATCTTTGCAGATTAGCTCTGAGCTGGGACCCTTGTAAAATGCTTATCCAAGACCTATGACTCTGACTTAGTATCTATCTCTTGCTTGCACAGACATCAAACATCAATCAGGGACCAAGTGTAGGGTCCTCATACCTCTTTTCTGAGCACATGCCTGGCCCTGAGCATCCTGTTACACTCAGTATCCCATTAAAGCCCCTTTCTCTCAAGTATTTTCACCCTCAGCCTTCTCCTTCCCATGCTTTTCAGTCTATTTTCTTCTTGCCTCCCTTGCTACCCACCCATATGTTGTCCTTTGCCCCAGGAAGTTATAAGTGATATATGTCTTTAAATGCTTTGGTATAAATTTGTGTTGATATATCTCCTCCCCAGGGAGGGCAAAGCTAAGGCAAGCCTCTCTGCTGGTCCCTTAGGTAGCCACCCGGCAAGTTAAAATGCACAGCCGTGAGTTTGACAACAACGTTCATATTTCACCTTGTGGCACCAGCCAATTGCCTCAGGAGTTCAATCTACCATTCCAATGACCACTGTCAAGTTAGGAAATAAGCAAAATAACCACAGCACTTTTTAACCAAAATTTCACAACCTCTTGCTTCATTAAACACATCCCTGGTTGCTATAAGTTTATTTCCTTAGATTCCAGAGTTTCCAAAAACATAGATTCTATCAGTGTTTGTCAACATAATAGTCGCTTCACTCAAGAGAGCAAGCCTTTAAGCTTCTTACTCCCACATTTTCTGTGACAACTGTCTCAGAGTTTTAATGCTAACACTTTCTTGATCTAACAAAAAATGCCAAAGGACCAGACAAGTCAGATTCATATCCTTTTCTTAAATGGTTTGTTATTTTTGCTTTGATTATTGAAATATACATGGAGTTGCCATTATTCAATTATGCCCTCAGGCATTACAACCAAGAAAGCTCATGTAATTGCTTATAGAAACTATAGGTAGAGAGGGGAGAAAATAAAATCTTAACATTGGAATCAGACAGTTTTCACTCTGTTGAGAGTGACTGTATGAAGCCATTTGATGTATTACTCATTTTGATTTCAGAGATACTACAATGTAAAAAAATGTTCCATCTGAGTTGATGAAGTACAGAAGGTATGATGTCTGCAAATCAACATTCTTTATTTATGTTCCCATATTTGTTCGACTTCTAACATCATTTCAAAACTACAGATTACAATAATTTTTTGTTAAGGCACCAATGCTCCCTTAAATAACTGTAGTTTCTCATTTGTTATCGTGCAACTATGTAAGGGGAGCCTTAAAATTCCACATAGAACAAGCCATTTTCCCCCTTGAGTAAATCTATAGAGTCGTTCTTAGTTCCTTAACCTGAAAAACTTGCACTTTAATATCTTGTTTTGTTTTGTCAGTGTATTTGCTTTATTCTTTGAGGAGATACTTTTTTTCTCTGCATCTATTAAAACTGAGAAGTGTTTGTGGCTTACTACAATAAGATGGGAGTTTAACTTGGAACTGAAAACAAAAACAAAAAGAGCAGGATTTTAATAATTACTCTCCTTCTTAATCTAGCTAATACATGATGTAACTTAAGATCCAGTTTCTCACCAATACAGTGTACTAACACATATATATGGAATTTAGAAAGATGGCAATGATGACCCTGTATGCAAGGCAGCAAAAAAGACACAGATATGTATAGCGGACTTTTGGACTCAGAGGGAGAGGTGGGATGATTTGGGAGAATGGTGTTGAAACATGTATACTATCATGTAAGAATCGAATCGCCAGTCTATGTCCAATGAAGGATACAGCATGCTTGGGGCTGGTGCACGGGGATGACCCAGAGAGATGTTATGGGGAGGGAGGTGGGAGGGGGTTCATGTTTGGGAACGCATGTACACCCGTGGTGGATTCATGTCAATGTATGGCAAAACCAATACAGTATTGTAAAGTAAAATAAAGTAAAAATAAAAATTTAAAAAATAAAAAATAAAATAAATAAAATGCATTATATATATAAAAAAAGATCCAGTTTCTCTCCTATAAAGAGAAATTGCTAATAGCATTGCTACCCTGTTCTTGAAGTAATGTCATTAAGGTGTTAAGTGAAGTGAAGTCGCTCAGTTGTGTCCGACTCTTTGCGACCCCATGGACTGTAGCCTACCAGGCTCCTCTGTCCATGGGATTTTCCAGGCAATAGTACTTGAGTGAATTGCCATTTCCTTCTCCAAGGGATCTTCCTGACCCAGGGACCGAATCCAGGTCTCCCGCATGGTAGACAGACGCTTCACCGTCTGAGCCACCAGGGAAGTAATTAAGGTGTTAAGAAGTCAGTAAATAAATTGCTGCTGCTTTTTCTCCTTTTTCTTCCTCCTCCTCCATGATTGCTTCCTTTTCCTAGATCAAACTTGAATCCCTAGACTGATTTTTCCAGTCCCGCTGACCCACTATTAATGTATTGGTGAGCAACACATTGTGCTCTCCATGCATGCGTGCTAAGCATGTACTAAGTCATTTCAGTCACGTCCGATTCTTTGTCCTTGAGATTTTCCAGGCAAGAATGTTGGAGTGAGTTGTCAGATCCCCCTTCAGGGAATCTTCCCGACCCAGGGATAGAACCCTCATCTCTTATGTCTCCCTCATTGGCAGGCTGGCTCTTTACCACTAGTGCCACCTGGCTAGCAACATACTGCTTGTCAACTAATCCTGTACCTGTAGATCTTGGAATTGGCTTTATGTTGGGATGGTGATCTCTCCCAGCTGGAAGATGCTAAGCGTACATGAAGTGAAACTATAAATTCTTCATCCTTTCTGCAACTATGCGAATGCTAGACTGAGTGTATATTATTGTAAGTTAACATTAATTAAATGCCCCTAGTCTCCAACGTTGTTTTAAAATAATAATTATATTAAATCTTGCAAAGAGGCATCACATCATACTCTGTGATTTCCTACAAAGCTGGATGGACTTACTTATGTTTTTAAATTTATACATATATGTATGTGTGTGTATATATATATATACATATATATATATATGTAAAAGAGATATCCCTAAGTGTATATAAAACAATGGCAAATGGATATCAAATTTTTTGAGGCATCAGAATGCCTCAAGAGGTGTACAATATTGTTGTCAATGTTGCAGTTAGTGTGTGGCTATCCATATTAAATGACTTTACAATCATATCAAAAACCTGCAAAGGCTTTTCTGTGGGATGCTTTACTCAAACATTTATTTTGCCATGCTTTTATACATACACATACACGTATATATATAGCATGTTATATATACATATATATGTTATATATGTGCATATGTGTGTATATATGCTATATAACACGTGTTATATAGTGTATATATAACATGTTACACATATATGTTATATATGCAACATGTTATATATGTGTGTGTATATATATAATGTTACATAGATAGTATTATGCTATATATTATATATAAGGTCTTAATATATATAAGGTTCTAAATTTCTTGATCACAGATTACTCTACATGATGTTTTAAGGAACTTAACTCCAGAATTAGGAAATAACCTTTGTCTATGACCAAGCCAATGCAATCCGTATTTTCATTCAATGAAACAGTTTCTAACAATTTTGAGCATGCATCAGAATCACCAGGGCAGTGAGTGATCATGATGGAGATAGTCTGTGGGCATACTGAGATGTGTGTACAAGAATAATAATATCTCTAGTGGAGCAATGAGATAGGTGAGAAGGAAACGGTGAATCTTCATAGCAGCCCATGATGCAGATCTACTTATTGCCATTTTATAAGAAAGGGAAGTGCCTCTGAGATATGAAATATTTAGAATTAGAGAATCATAGGAAAGAATGTCAATACATGGAGAAGAGTTGATTCAAAGCCAGGTCTTCCCAAATCAAAGACTGGGCACTTTCTACTGGGTATCTATGATACAGGCTTGCATTAAGACTGATGCAATGACTCAGGCTATCTCAGTATTTAAAAAGAAATTTCAGATGTGGAAATAAAGGACCACTGTTAGTCTAGCAACAGCTTGCCATTGGTACTTGCCCTAGGGTGTGTATACCACTGAGTTCCAAGTAATCGATTGTCTTTCAACTCTCCATGACATCTCTCTGAATTAACAGAAAGTACAGCCCTGCTCTGTGGAGGCTGAAGCCTTGGTGCTGGTCTCCCAGCTGGGGAGGGAGTGCTGTGATGAGGAGTGGAGAGAAGCAGATGTTCTCAGTGTGGGACTGAGGCAGACATCTCCAGGGTGTGGCAGAGCGACAGCACCCTCCCTCTTGTGAGTCCCCAGCCCAGTTACTCCTGAGGAGGAAAGAAAAGCAATTTAGAAAGCTTCTGTGGTCTTTTCCACCTAGGCTGTTGCAGTGTTTCTCATCAGCCTGAGACCCACCAGGCTCACTTCATGAGTCAGACTCCTAGAAACGCAGTTGTGTGTGGTGCGCTGAAACCATTCAGGAATGATGTAAACTAGAGAACTTGCTCCATCTATTATCATTTGACATGGCCCCAAATCTGTGAATTGGACTAAAAACTGTCACATTTTAGTCCTTCAGCAAATATGACATACCTACTCTGTTTTAGGAGCTGAGCTAGTTTAGGGGATGCAATAAGAATAAAAGAGGATAGTTACTGTCTTCCTGGAGAATTAATCTATTGGGAGGAAGAGATAACAAGCCTAACAATCCCCAGATAAATAATTGCTATTAAGGGATGTGCAATTATCTCTCACATCCTGGACATGCAGACAATATAGAAGAACCTCTTATCCAGAGGAATGTGTCCCAAGACCCCCAGTGAATGACTGAAGCCATGGGCAGTATTGAATTTCTTATAGGCAGACCACAAAGATTATGGTTTCATTTCCAGACCACCACAGTAAAGTGAATATCACAATAGAGAGAATCACATGAATTTTTTGCTTTCCCAGTGAATGTTTATGCTATACTGTGCTGTGCTGTGCTAGGTCACTTCAGTCATGTCTGATTCTTTGTGACCATATGGACCATAACCCACCAGGTTCCTCTGTCCATCAGATTCTCCAGGCAAGAATACTGGAGTGGGTTGGCATGCCATCTTCATACTATGGTCTGTTAAGTGTATAATAGCATTATGACTAAAGAATAATGGATATATAGTAATTTGAAAATATATAATTGGTAAAAATGCTAGCTATACTCTGAATATTTTGAATTGCTACAATGCAAGCTTGCCACAAACCTCCAATTTGTAGAAAATACAGGATCTTTGAGATGCAACAGTGAAGTGCAATAAAATGAGGTATTCCTGTGTACATACTATGTTTGTGTGCTAAGAAGCTTCAGTCATGGCCGACTCTTTGCCACCCTATGGACTGTAGCCTGCCAGGTTCCTTTGTCCATGGGATTCTCCAGGCAAGAATACTGGAGTGGTTTGCCATGCCCTCCTCTGGAGGATCTTTCAGACCCAAGAATCAAACTCAAGTCTCTTATGTATCCAGCACTGGCTGGTGGGTCCTTTCCTACTAGCACCACCTGGGAAGCCCACATACTAAGCATACTATATTTATCCCTATACTAATAAGCAGGCGACATATACAGCATGGACACTCTGGACAAAGAGATGAATCACTTTCTGTGGAGTTGGAAGGTATGAAATTTCATCATGTTACTCAGAATGGCAGCACATGATTTAAAAGGTATTAATTGCTTATTTCTAGAATTTCTCATTTAATATTTTTGGGCCATGGTTGACTATAGGCATTAATGATTGAAACCATGGAAACTGAAACCATGGATAAGGGAGGGAGGGTTATTATAATGCCATCCGTCTACATGTGCTTATTCCCATCCAAACATGGAAATGGTGGGTTCTACGGTTAGTTTGTTTATTCTGTTTTGCTTTAGGGAAAAAGGCTGGTTATTGGCTGGAGTATGTGTTAAATAATATGGATGAGATTTATCAAGGCAAAGAGGAAAAACATAATTTGGGATAGGAAACACCAAAGAGAGCTGGGTGCCTTTCTGTAACTCAGGTTGCTCCTATGGCTGGAGGGTAGTTGAACTTTGGGAATCAGCACATGAGGCTACTTTATGTGAGTTTTACCAGTAGATTTCTATAAGATTTGTGGATGAAGATAAATGTCACTTAGAGATAATTCCTTAACATAATAATTATTTATGAAGACAGTATCTTTCTCAATCTGTGTATTTCTTTCTTTTCTCAATCACAGTATTTCATATTAGTCTCTCTTACACATACACACGGCACAATTGCATGAATAATAAATATTTGGAATTGTAAAGGCTGGCAGATCTTGCTAAATTTTATGTTTAAAACAGTGATATTAAGGTAGTTGTGAGAAACCGGGTGGTGTTTCCCTACACCACAGGGACTGAACAATCACAAAGCAGCCGAAAGGATATGAACCGTGGAGTAAAATTGTCTTAAACTTAAATCCTGGTTCTGCCATCTACCAAAAGTCTGAGCTTAGGCAAGTCACTTACCACTTGTATCTTATGTTTTGTCATCTGTAAAATGAGGATAATAAAACTGCTACCAGGCAAACCTTCTGCATGAATTATATGAAATCACATGTGTCAGGAGCCCTAAATCCATTTCTATGGACCCTGGGATTTTATGAAAAATATTATATTTATATGCATTTGGGGGACATAAGTATGCATAAACTTGATCAGATTTGTCAGATTGTTTGAGTCATTAATCTCAAAGTACTCAGGGCTCAAAACAAGGGCTCCACAAAGAGAACTTCCCTATTCCCTTGCTTTGAAAATATTACATATGATTTTTTTAAATAGTAGATAGATATGGGCATCCCCTGTGGCTCAGTGGTAAAGAATCTGCCTGCAGTGCAGGAGACACAGGAGACTCGGGTTTGATTCCTGGGCTGGGAAGATCCCCTGGAGAAGGGGATGGCAACCCACTCCAGTATGCTTGCTAGGAAAATCTCATGGACAGAGGAGCCTGGTGGGCTACAGTTCATGGGGTCACAAAGAGTCAAAGACGACTGAGCACACGTATATAGACGTAGTTTTTACTAGATATATGCTCAAGGTGATCTATACTGCTTGATTTCCCCAGTTAACATAGTAACCAGACAGTTGTCAAATAAGATGGAATGGGACGAGTGTTCAGAATTCTAGTGAGGGGGATTTACTTATCCGGCTTAGAAGTGCTACAGCGTACTGGTTAATATCTTGTTCTCTAAAAATCACAAAATCCACGTTCAACACTCAGTTTATGCCCCTGAAGGCAGCTAGCATTTACATAAATATTATAGCTAGTAACCAGTTCATCTGAATGTGTTAAGCCACTGACATGTTAAAGATTGATTTCTTACTTACAGAAAGGGTAACAGGTGACTGAGGGAGTTTGTAGGATGCAAACTGGGTCAATTTAAGACCCAGGCTCTTACTCTTCTGTGGCTCCACTGTTTTCAGATGGCCTTGGTGTGTTCTCAATTCATCACAGATTAGTAACAGCCCCTTGTGAAAGACCACCCACTTTTAAACATGTTTAACGGCAAATACAGTATTTGTGCTCATATTCTATTGGCCAGAAGTTAATTGCATTGCCACGCTTAATTCTAGGAAAAGGTGAGAAATGTAGGCTGGTGCCCCATAATTAAAGAAAATGGATTTTGATGAACTAACCATGTACTTATGTCACACTGCCTTTGTACACCTGGGCAAGTCACCTCTTTTCTCTGGGTCTCACTTTTCCTATCCTTATTGTAAAGAGCTTAATACTCTGTTCACAGGGCTGTGAGCCATAGATGTATTTAGTCAATGTGAAGCTTTCACCCTATTCCTCATGCAGTGTTCATGCTCAAGAAATGTTTACTGTTGCTATTTATATTATCATTTCTTATAGTAGCCTTGACAGAGAAGTTAATGCTATTTGGGTGCATATAGGGTTCTCATTTGCAGAAATGAGACCCAGAAAGATGTTATGGGGAGGGAGGTGGGAGGGGGGTTCATGTTTGGGAATGCATGTAAGAATTAAAGATTTTAAAATAAAAAAAAAATAAAGATCGAAAAGAATTCAGTACCTCAAAAGATTTCTACTCAAAAAATAATAACAAAAACAAACAAAAAATCTTGACATCTAATGCTTAAACGGAGGGTTTTGCTAATCTCCTGATCCATCTCACGTGTGAGCTTGTCTGGAGCTCCTGGGATAAGACAAAATGGATCCAAATTTTACCATTTGATAACCTGGTTCTCACCAGGCCTAACTGTTTCAGGCACAATTAAATGTGAATTAAATTATCACCCAAATGCCTTTTCATTTAGCTTTGTAGCTTATGGTTTTGACACCAGCTTCAGGTATCTGGCTGCTAAATAAAGGGTAAAAGATATAACTCTTACCAGAAACCAAAACCATTCAGATTTCCAAGTGTATTCTGGGTCCATTAGAGAGATATAAAAATATAGGCACATTTTCCCTGACAATTTCAAGTAGAAGCAGATGTTTTCAAGACATATTTTTTATCTGGAACAGCAGGTTAATCTTTGCTCTTCAAATATTTTTATTTGTATATTTCAGCTCCTCTTCCTCTTCGTTTTGATATCCTTCTTTTCCACGCAATCAATTATTAGGTTGTCAAATCATCCATTGAACATCTTAAACATCCTAAAATAAGAGTACAAAGCTGAGGGCCATTTAGCAAATATTAGCTAGAAAACCAAAACCAAAGCAAGCCTTTAAGCTGATTGTAAGATAATCACATTTAGAATTAGAATCTAGAATTATAAAGCCAGAACTGTCTATGGGGAGCTGTTTCCCTGTTTATTTTCTGTCTGGGAAACAGAAGATTGACTTCCACAATAAGATGGGGTCAGTGCAGACTAGTATATCTATCTATTGATTGATCAATCTATCAGTACAAACACACACACATACAGATGGAGGGGAACTCTCCAGGTAAGAATACTGGAGTGGGTTGGCATTCACTTCTCCAGGGGATCTTCCTGACCCAGGGATTGAACCCAGGTCTCTTGCATTGCAGGTGGATTCTTTATCACTGAGCCACCAGGAAAACCCATAAATATATATGTGTGTATATATTCTTTATATATATATTCTTTATGACTGAGGGGCTTTCTTTATATATATATATATTGATTGGTCAGTAGAAACAAATACATAACTAGGCTATGAATAAATGGAAGAACTGTACAAAAAGATCTTCACAACCCAGATAATCATGATAATGTGATTACTAATCTAGAGCCAGACATCTTGGAATGTGAAGTCAAGTGGGCCTTAGAAAGCATCACTATGAACAAAGCTAGTGGATGTGATGGAATTCCAGTGGAGCTGTTTCAAATCCTGAAAGATGATGCTGTGAAAGTGCTGCACTCAATATGCCAGCAAATTTGGAAAACTCAGCAGTGGCCACAGGACTGGAAAAGGTCAGTTTTCATTCCAATCGCAAAGAAAGGCAATGCCAAAAAATGCTCAAACTACCACATGATTGCACTCATCTCACATGCCAGTAAAGTAATGCTCAAAATTCTCCAAGCCACGCTTCAGCAATACTTGAACCGTGAACTCCCTGATGTTCAAGCTGGTTTTAGAAAAGGCAGAGGAACCAGAGATCAAATTGCCAACATCCGCTGGATCATAGAAAAAGCAAGAGAGTTCCAGAAAACATCTATTTCTGCTTTATTGACTATGCCAAAGCCTTTGACTGTGTGGATCACAGTAAACTGTGGAAAATTCTGAAAGAGATGGGAATACCAGACCACCTAACCTGACTCTTGAGAAATCTGTATTCAGGTCAGAAAGCAACAGTTAGAACTGGACCTGGAACAAAAGACTGGTTCCAAATAGGAAAAGGAGTACGTCAAGGCTGTATATTGTCACCCTGCTTATTTAACTTCCATGCAGAGTACATCATGAGAAACGCTGGACTGGAAGAAACACAAGCTGGAATCAAGATAGCCAGGAGAAATATCAATCACCTCAGATATGCAGATGACACCACCCTTATGGCAGAAACTGAAAAGGAACTAAAGAGCCTCTTGATGAAAGTGAAAGAGGAGAGCGAAAAAGCTGACTTAAAGCTCAACATTCAGAAAACGAAGATCATGGCATCCGGTCCCATCACTTCATGGGAAATAGACAGGGAAACAGTAGAAACAGTGTCAGATTTTATTTTGGGGGGCTCCCAAATCACTGCAGATGGTGACTGCAGCCATGAAATTAAAAGACACTTACTCCTTGGAAGAAAAGTTATGACCAACCTAGGTAGTATATTCAAAAGCAGAGACATTACTTTGCCGACTAAGGTCTGTCTAGTCAAGGCTATGGTTTTTCCTGTGGTCATGTATGGATGTGAGAGTTGGACTGTGAAGAAGGCTGAGTGCCGAAGAATTGATGCTTTTGAACTGTGGTGTTGGAGAAGACTCTTGAGAGTCCCTTGGACTGCAAGGAGATCCAACCAGTCCATTCTGAAGGAGATCAACCCTGGGATTTCTTTGGAAGGAATGATGCTAAAGCTGAAACTCCAGTACTTTGGCCACCTCATGTGAAGAGTTGACTCACTGGAAAAGACTCTAATGCTGGGAGGGATTAGGGGCAGGAGGAGATGGGGATGACCGAGGATGAGATGGCTGGATGGCATCACGGACTCGATGGACGTGAGTCTGAGTGGTCTCTGGGTGATGGTGATGGACAAGGAGGCCTGGCGTGCTGCCATTCATGGGGTTGCAAAGAGTCAGACACGACTGAGTGACTGAACTGAACTGAACTTAATTAACAAAGTGAGGAAAAATAGGAAAATATTTGAAAGGGGGTGAACCATCAGTGTATAATTACTTTATATATTTTACTATAATAATAATTGATTTTGATTTAATTTCTACTTTATACCAACCAGTTTGCCATGAACTTTTGGTATGTATTATCTTGAATTTTCACAGTGATCCCATAGAATATATTTTATTATTCTCTTTCATGAATGAAGAAACTATGTCTTGGAAAATTTAGTTTGCCCAATCTCACCCAGATGTAAAGTGACATAGTAAGGATTTGATTACAGATCTTTCTAACCTCAAAGTTGTCACTCCTCTTAACCATAAGCATTTAAAATATGTATATAGCACACTAGTCACTGTTTCGTGCTCTCACTTCACTTTTTATTTTCTTTGCACTTACGTTCATAGACTCTAGAGAACTGTGTTTGTGTATGTATGAGTGTGTGTATCTCTCAGCTTGAACACAACTTAAAAAGTGCCCTTCATTTATCTTCTGTCTCAAGCAATTATTGCTATTCTGTTGGCCAGTTAGTGTGGCTGCAAGGACAATCTATAACACATGATGGTTTTGACCTCTATCTTCAGAAGCTGGACTTTATCAGCTTCTGTGATGTCCCTCTATCTGCCCTTCTCCACTTTAGAGGAGAGCACCATCCCATGAGCCAGTGAGTCTCTCTCCCTGAAGACATTCACAGTTGTTTTTATTTTTCCTCCTTTTCTACAGCTGATTTCTTCCAAGGTGCTTTTGTCATTTTACCCTCTATATCTATTTGTTTTACTTGTTTTGGCTTATGTTACTCATGTTAGAAATTGTTCACAAGTCTGGTGATTGCTGACTTTTGGGACAGTGAAAAGCTGATGGGAAGCTCTGAAAGGGGCTTGTTTAATGTGAGCCATGCTGCGGGGTGATCTGGCTCAACCATTTCACTAGATGACCTCAGACACTGGTAGTTTTAGAATTTTCACTTGAGCTAGCTAGTTTCCTCTGAGAAGATATTTATAGCCTCCAACTTGGCAGATGAAACCTTTTTTGCCAGTGTCCTGAGAGCTGTTAGATGTTAGGGAAAGCCTGGGGAGAAGATCTTAGAATTCAACATGCAATCTTAATCCCTCTGTCTATTAGTAGTAAACTACTTGCTCTCTTTCTTTATCTGTCCTCTTTGCCTTTAGGAGTATATGCCTTTGGTTGACATTGTATCTTTATTTGTACTATAGAAGTGTTAACTCATGCATGTGTTGAGTTAATCAACCTCTAAACAAAATCACCTTCCTTGTGATTTTACTTTGCATTTTGTTGATTACAAGTGAGGGGCTATATGTACTTTTCTGTTAAATGCCTATTCATGTGCTTTGTAAATTAAAAAAAAAATCATTTCTAGTTTTAAAAAATATATAAATGATAAAGAGTTATCTGCAGGAATTCTTTACATATTCTAATAGTAATCCTTTGTTATGTGCGTTGCAAAAGAAATAATTATCTTAAACCATCGCACATCAAGAGAGAATGTGTTGAATAAATATAACTGGTTTAATAAATCATGAAATCTATCATTTATGAGAACTAATCTTCACAACAGTGATAAATGGACGGTGAGATTTTCTCCACTTGTGAAGAAGCAACTGAGGGTTTAGAGCATTTATGACTTCATTTAAGTTCCCCCAATTTGTTAAATAGACCAGAGTGAAAAACCCAAATCTGAAACTGCTCTATTTACTCATCTGACATTTGCTGCTCTCAAGAGAGTCAAATACTAGCCCATATCATTTTCTGAATGGACGTTGAAACACAAATGTAATAGACCATTTCTATTCTAAATGAAGTTAAAGTTAGAATAAAATTCCAGAATATACATCAAAGTTCTTCTTCCTTTTTTTTTTTTTTTTTGAAGGAACAAGGCTAATAAGTCTTTCTTTCCCCTCAACTAGGACTTATGTGCTACTAAAATTCAAATTTACCAATTGGAGATTTTGTTTTGACAAATAAAAAAGATAAGTAGGTATAAACTTCAGTTCAGTTCAGTTCAGTTCAATTCAGTTGCTCAGTCGTATCTGACTCTTTGCAGTCCCCATGGACTGCAGCACGCAAGGCCTCCCTGTCCATTACCAACTCCCAGAGTTCACTCACACTCATGTCCATTGAGTCAGTGATGCCATCCAACCATCTCATCCTCTGTCGTTCCCTTCTCCTCCCACCTTCAATCTTTCCCAGCATCAGGGTCCTTTCCAATGAGTTAGTTCTTCACATCAGATGGCCAAAGTATTGGAGTTTCAGCTTCAGCATCATTCCTTCCAATGAACACCTATGACTGATCTCCCTTAGGATGGACTGGTTGGATCTCCTTGCAGTCCAAGGGACTCTCAAGAGTCTTCTCAAACACCACAGTTCAAAAGCATCAATTCTTCAGTGTTCAGCTTTCTTTATAGTCCAACTCTCACATCCATACATCACCAATGGGAAAACCATATCTTTGACTAGATGGACCTTTGTTGGCAAAGTAATGTATCTGCTTTTCAATATGCTATCTAGGTTGGTCATAAGTTTTCTTCCAAGGAGTAAGTGTCTTTTAATTTCATGGCTTCAGTCACCATCTGCAGTCATTTTAAACTTCACTTATTATTTATTCACCAATATTATTTATTATTTGATATAACTCTATTCATACTGTCCTAACATTTCCCACTACTCTAATATTATGCTAATTATTAGAAATACATCTTGAAAATCAAACTAGGAGATAAAATGCCTAGTTTTTTTCATGTTCCACATGTGTTTTGTTGATGAGCATCAGAAGCCTACTATCAAGTATGGAAAATAGGGCGAGTACAATTGCTCAGTAAGCTAAAATCACAGCTTTTTTTTATACAACCAAAACAGAAAAATTTACTTTATGGCCTGTTCTAAGAACCATAGGTGGGAAATGATAGCACAGAATGCTTTTGGTGTTTTCTTTATTATCACAAAACTATTCCTAGGTTGTATATGGCATGAAAAAAAAAAAAGTCAAGCCCAAATCCATATTCAAAGGGCAATGCAATGGGCTTTCAAAACTGTTTTCCATGGGGAAGAGCCCAGAATCATCACTAAGATCTAAGATTGTAGGTGAAAGGGTACTTATTCACTAAAGGCTGCATCACACACCATTTCTGAATCAGGGAAGGACTCTGGAGCACTCTGTTCTTGATCATCTTGCCCAGTTGGATAGTGGTATATGTTGTATTTGGAGAACATAAGATATAGCATTAGAATTCATTTCCCAACTTATTTAGGGATTTAATGATTTGGGGGACATCAACAAATTTCTTTGAGCATTAAATTTTTCACCTGTGAAGTTAGGTGGGGGGGAAATCTCTGTCAAACATCATCATTTTACACATCAAATTATACAATTACATAAAAGTGCTTTGTAAGCAGTAGAACACTACACCAATTAGATTATCATTAGTGGTTTGATTAGCTAATCTCTGTTGCTAATTATGACGCATTAAATGAACTTTGCTCAAAGGTTTATACTCAACCACCTACATGACTCAATAATTCTGCTTAATGGATCAGAATCAAAACATCACTTCTGAGGTATGGAGGGAATGGTGCTAGAGTGGAAATCGGAAAACGAGTTACACACTGTAGTTTCCTTCTCATTCCTTCGCCTGCTAGCTGTGTGTGCTTGGTCAAGATTCTGAATCTCTCTGATTTCTGATTTTTTTACTCTGTAAAATAAGAATATTCATTTCTACCATGTTACAATGATTAAATAAAATGATAAACTTTATCCATGTAAAGATTTCTTGGAATTTACAAGAATTTAAGTAACTCCTATCTTTTTCCTCAAACTTATTTATTCTAAACATTATTTGAATATTCAGAAAACATATTTGGGTGATTCTTGTGTTGAATAAAGAATTAATTGCAGGCTGGCACCAGAAGTTGAAGGGAAGGGTAATCTGCTTACTCATTGAGAATGGCAAATCCTCTGTCTAGATCTGATTATATTATATGAAAATGATAAACTCCAAATGCTAAATGGTATGATACTTGTATTTGTTTCATAAAATTTTGAGAAATTCAGCTTCTCTAGTTCTGAGACCTGCTCTATCTGGGTTCTTGTTGTCTTTCATTAGTCAATTATAACTGACTGTATTATTACCCTATGACCAACCTCAATAGCATATTAAAAAGTAGAGACATTTCTTTGCCAACAAAGGTCTGTCTAGTCATAGCTATGGTTTTTCTGGTAGTCATGTATGGGTGTGAGATTTGGACTATAAGAAAGCTAAGCACCAAAGAATTGATGTTTTTGAACTGTGGTGTTGGAGACGACTCTTGAGAGTCCTAGACTGCAAGGAGATCCAACCAACACATCCTAAAGGAGATCAGTCCTGGGTGTTCATTGGAAGGACTGATGCTGAAGCTGAAACGCCAATACTTTAGCCACCTGATACAAAGAACTGACTCATTGGAAAAGACCACGTACTGAGAAAGATTGAAGGCAGGAGGAGAAAGGGATGACAGAAAATTAGATAAATGAATGGCATCTCTGACTGGAAATGAGTTTGAGCAAGCCCTGGGAGTTGGTGATGGACAGGGAAGCCTGGTGTGCTGCAGCCCAGGGGATTACAAAGAGCTGGACATGACTGAACTGAACTGAATATTATTTGACCCAACCATTCTTGCCTCTGAAACATTTTTCAGACAAGATAAGTCTGGCTTGTAGTAGGCCCTTAATACTTGTCAGTGAATAAAGATATTTGTGTTTCTACAGTTGACTATTTGGGTATGTTTTCTTGTATATAGAGGCTGCTGTAGAAAGCATTACTACAAACAAAGCTAGTGGAGGTGATGGAATTCCAGTTGAGCTATTGCAAATCCTGAAAGATGATGCTGTGAAAGTGCTACACTCAATATACCAGCAAATTTGGAAAACTCAGCAGTGGCCACAGGACTGGAAAAGGTCAATTTTCATCCTAATCCCAAACAAAGGCAATGCCAAAGAATGCTCAAACTACTGCACAATTGCACTCATCTCACACGCTAGTAAAGTAATGCTCAAAATTCTCCAAGCCACGCTTCAGCAATACGTGAACTGTGAACTTGCAGATGTTCAAGCTGGTTTTAGAAAAGGCAGAGGAACCAGAGATTAAATTGCCAACACCCGCTGGATCATGGAAAAAGCAAGAGAGTTCCAGAAAAACATCTATTTCTGCTTTATTGACTATGCCAAAGCCTTTGACTGCATGGATCACAATAAGTTGTGGAATACTCTGAAAGAGATGGGAATACCAGACCACCTGACCTGCCTCTTGAAAAACCTATATGTAGGTCAGGAAGCAACAGTTAGAACTGGACGTGGAACAACAGACTTGCTCCAAATAGGAAAAGGAGTATGTCAAGGCTGTATATTGTCACCCTGCTTATTTAACTTCTATGCAGAGTACATCATGAGAGACGCTGGGCTGGAAGAAGCACAAGTTGGAATCAAGATTGCTGGGAGAAATATCAATAACCTCAGATATGCAGATGACACCACCCTTATGGCAGAATGTGAACAGGAACTAAAGAACCTCTTGATGAAAGTGAAAGAAGAGAGTGAAAAAGTTGGCTTAAAGCTCAACATTCAGAAAACGAAGATCATGGCATCTGGTCCCATCACTTCATGGGAAATAGAGGGAGAAACAGTGGAAACAGTGTCAGACTTTATTTTTGGGGGCTCCAAAGTCACTGCAGATGGTGACTGCAGCCATGAAATTGAAAGACGCTTACTCCTTGGAAGAAAAGTTATGATCAACCTAGATAGCATACTAAAAGCAGAGACATTACTTTGCCAACAAAGGTCCATCTAGTCAAGGCTATGGTTTTTCCATTGGTCATGTATGGATGTGAGAGTCGGACTGTGAAGAATGCTGAGTGCTGAAGAATTGATGCTTTTGAACTGTGATGTTGTAGAAGACTCTTGAGAGTCCCTTGGACTGCAAGGAGATCCAACCAGTCCATTCTGAAGATCAGCCCTGGGATTTCTTTGGAAGGAATGATGCTAAAGCTGAAACTCCAGTACTTTGGCCACTTCATGTGAAGAGTTGACTCATTGGAAAAGACTCTAATGCTGGGAGGGATTGGGGGCAGGAGGAGAAGGGGACGACCGAGGATGAGATGGCTGGATGGCATCACTGACTCGATGGATGTGAGTCTGAGTGAACTCCGGGAGTTGGTGATGGACAGGGAGGCCTGGTGTGCTGTGATTCATGGGTTCGCAGAGTGGGACAGGACTGCGCGACTGAACTGATATTGACCTATTATTAATTGATATTAATTAGCTCTTATTAATTAATATCAATTCTCTATATTAAGTTTTGCAAGTATCATTTCATTCAGTGGGTTCCCTTTTCATTTTGCTGATGATTTGCATTGCTGCACAACAGCTTTTTAAATTCATATGGTCTCATTTGATTGGTTTTGCTTTTGTTATCCTTGCCTGAAAGTGTGTGCTAAGTCCCTTCAGCTGTGCACAGCTCTCTGTGACTCCATGGACTGTAGTCTGCCAGGTTTTTCTGTCCATGGGATTCTCCAGACAAGAATATTGGAATGGGCTGCCATGGAGATATGTCCAAAAAACTTTATTAAGATTGCTGTCAAAGAGCATACAGCCTTTGTTTTCTTCTAGGAGTTCCATTTAAAAAAATTTTTTTTAATATAAATTTATTAATTTTAATTAGAGGTTAATTACTTTACAATATTGTATTGGTTTTGCCATATATCAACATGTATCTGCCACAGGTATGCAGGTGTTCCCCATCCTGAATCCTCCTCCCTCCTCCCTCCCCGAACCATCCCTCTGGGTCCTCGTTCTTATGCTTGAGTCTCTAGTCCCTATATCCTTAACTGTAGTAGAGCTGTTCTACTAGTCTTTAGGTCATTGTCAGAGAGAGTGGTTCTATATGTACTTGTAGTTTGGGTGTCTGCGGGAGGACAGCGTTTTCTATTCCATCATCTTGATTTTGCCCTGACAACATGATCTAGGGTATATTTTCAAGATCTAGAGTTTTGGGTTAATAAATGTTTGTCCCTTGTAACACTAGTGAAGGTGTTTTACCATTGTCTTACAGTTCCTGTTTTATTCTGATGAGACATCAGTCATATTTCATATTGTTGTTTGAATGTGTATAATGGGATTTTACCTGTTTTGTGGCTTTCAAGATGTCCTCTATATCTTTTCTCTTTGACTTGGGTGTACCTAGATATTTTTGCCTCTATATTTCTCTTCCTTTGATGAACTTTGTGTTTTTTAAGTAAATACCTTTCACAAAATTTGGGAATTTTTTATATATTATTCCTTCAAGTAATTTTTTTCAGTCCTTTCTTTCCTCTTCTTTTGGGACTCAAATTACATATAATTTAGACAGCTTCATATGTTTTTATAGTTCAGTCAAAGCAAGGAAGTTCTGGGTATTTTTTTTTTCCTATTCTTTAGAATCCATAATTTATATATGTATTGATCTATTTTAAGTTGCACAAATGAAAATTTTTATTTTATATATGATCTTAAACTTATGTAGGGAATTTTAAAAATTAGACTAGTGTATTTTGTAGGTCTAGAATTTCCCAGTTTTTTTAAATTATTCTGTATTTTTTTTATTATTTCCCATCTGTTTATTCATTTTGACTAACTTATTTTTGAGTGATTGCAACTTTAAAGTCTTTATCTGCAAAATACCAACATATGTCTTCTCACTGTCAGATTTTATTCTTTATTTTTCTCTTGATTATGAGTTTTTGTATTTTTGCATGCCTAGTTTTTTTTTTTTTTAATTGTTTTCAGTCCTCTATAAGTGACAAATTTTAGAGATGTTCTTGAGTATGTTATCTTTCTCTGAACAGTGTTGACTTTTTCTAGCAGTCCAGGAAAAACTCTATGGCTAGACTCAAGTTCCAAAATACGTCTCCATTTTAGAGGGAAGTAGAGGAATTATTTTCCTCCTCACCTCCCAGGTACTGCTTTTTCCAGAAAGCATGCCATCTTTTATGTTTACTATGCTTAGTTTCAGGACTTAACCAGGGATTTGGCTAAGATTTTTGGCACATTTTGAAGATCGTCTTCTCTGGTTCTCTCCATTCTGGGACTTCTCTTTGCACTCCACATACTTTGGCCGTCATCTTTTCACTTCTCAAGACATTAAGACTGGGAACTTCTGTTTGAATGCTAACCACATCATCTTGGATAGACTGGAAGATCCACTCAGACCATGTAACCATAAAACTGACTCAGTGTAATTTTCTTTTTTCCTTCTGTTTCTGACCACTTTCCTCCAGTGCATCCATATAATTTTTGTTAAAATTTTTTAGCTATTACGTATCAAATAATTAGTCTAAAATAAGGGCTACTCTGCCATTACTAAAAAACAAACTCTTTCTTCTACTACAGTTTAAAGTTTTTCTAATTAAAGCATTTTCCAATAAAATATTTCTGCCACATTTCCTTCTTCTCCACCCGCTCCCCTCGACCATTTTTCTGATAGAAACATTATATAGCATTATGGCTACAAACTGGCAGAGCTAAAAGTTTTTGGCTAAAGTAGCAAAGAATACAAAATTGTAATGGATGTTAGGAAGATACACAGAGAAATAGCACATAGTGTATTATGTAATAGCTTTTCTAGTTCATTGGTCTCTAATGGGGTTCTTAGATTTTGATAATGCTAGCTGGGCACAGTAGATTCTTATCTATTTTAGGAGACACAAGTCTACCAATACTAGGAAATGGTAATTTCACTGCTTCCCTAGAAATCTGAAACTTGCCCCTTTATTATGCTTCCATATATAGTTTATTTTATGATTTTCCTTGCTATAAACACTAATATTGATTGAAATAATTGAACTTTCATGTCACTAACACCAAACTAATCCTGAACCAAATGATGTCACATCTTTATCTTTTTCAGGATAAGTAAGTCAGCACATGCTTATCTCACAGTGTTTTCTGTGATTTAGCAGCCTGAAAAGGGACTTCTCTATAGCTAACCAGCTATACTCAATAATTTTACACATTTGACACCTTGAGAATAAAATACACAGACATATTTCAAAAATTAAAGTGCTATTTTAGAGAAATGTATTTAGTGTTTGAAAATGACAAATAATTTCTTAATATACATTTGGGGAGAAAATGGCAATCCACTCCAGTATTCTTCCCTAGAGAATTACATGGACAGAGGAGCCTGGTGGGCTATAACACATGGGATCACAAAGAGTCAGACATGACTGAGTGACTAACACATACAGACATTAATATTTACTTAACCAGATGTTTATTTAAATGGAATTTTTTGGGGAAAATTCTACAATAAGAGTACAAGAGTTTTATTTATGAAAGCTGTAGGACTCATATTGAAATCCAACCTCAAATATGATGACTAGACAGTCATTCTTGTTCCGATACTCTTTCAGTGTAAAGTTTTCATTGAATCCATAAAGATTCAAATTCTTAATGGGTCACAGAAGATGCAAAGATAATAAACCAATATATCTTACTATTAATAAATAATGCCCTTAAAACAAACATAGGCTTCCCTGGGAGCTCAGCTGGTAAAGAATCCTCCTACAAAGCAGCAAACCCTGGTTTGACTCCTGGATTGAGAAAATTCCCTGGAGAAGGGATAAGCTGACCACTCCAGTATTCTTGGACTTCCCTGGTGGCTCAGCTTGTAAAGAATCTGCCTACAGTGTGGGAGAGCTGGGTTCAATCCCTGGGTTTGGAAGATCCCCTGGAGAAGGGACTGGTGATCTACTCCAGTATTCTGGCCTGGACAAGGGAATGGCTACCATTTCAGTATTCTGGCCTGGAGAATTCCATGGAGTGTATAGTCCACGGGGTCATAAAGAGTCGGACATGATTGAGCGACTTTCACTTTCACTTATACACAGAACCCTTCTGTTCTTTTTTTGTCATGTGAGCTATGATTTAACTTCCATCTACTGAGAGGTTAAACCTGTGTTAATATTTACCATCCTCTCATTATCATAATAATCAAATGCTTAAATTAAGTGTATCATTTCTGAGAGCCATCTGTCAAAGTTTTGCTGTGAACATATCTGAGCTATAGAATACTGAGGTCTGATACTGCACAGGCTATGGGCTGCCTCACCTTTAGTTCATTCTTGGGGCACAACAGGCCATTTTTCAAGCAGGCAATAATCTACGTGACTAGATCTTTGATCAAAAGATTCTGTCAGAGAGAATGACTATTGTAGGTAGCAGGAAATGACTAAAGTGAACACTAACAGCCATTCTCCTTGGCCCATTTAATCTTTCTTAAACTCAGACAAATATTCATTGTAATCTATTTCTAAATCATGTCTATTATCATGCTACAAGGTAGCGTGGAGGTATATAAGCATGAAACAACAGACACAGTTGGGAAAATGTGAAAATCCAGGAGTGATAAAGGAAGAGAAGGATATCAGAGATGGAGTAGAAAGAGATGTGTTCAGAAAGGTCATCAACAGTGATACAGTGTGGATCTTATGTGATAAATAAGGGGGGGTGCTTATTTAAAAATTTTTCCAGAAAGTGACATGATTGGATGTGCATTTTAAAAAGGTTAGTCTAATAATTTTCTCCATTCAGGGTGCTATTGCTCAGAGGGAATATTTGGTAGTGTGTGAAAGTGAAAGTCACTCAGTTGTGTCTGACTCTTTGCCACCGCATGGACTATACAGTCCATGGAATTCTCCAGGCCAGAATACTGGAGTGGGTGGCCATTCCCTTCTCCAGGGGATCTTCCCAACCCAGGGATCAAACCTCACTCTCCCACACTGCAGCAAATTCTTTACCAGCTGAGCCACCAGGGAAGACCACAGTACTGGAGTGGGTAGCCTATCCTTTCTCCAGGGGATCTTCCTAACCCAGGAATTGAACTGGGATCTCCTATATTATAGGTGGATTCTTTACCAACTGAGCTACCAGGGAAGCCCCATTTGGAAGTATTGGGGGGGAGCATTTTAAAATAAACTTTTTTTATTTTGAAGTAATTTTAGATGTACAAAACATCTGTACATTTAGAACAGAGAGTTCCATACATCTCTCTTTAAATTTCCTATTTTGTCACTATCTTACATTACCACAGTGCATTTGTCCAAACTAACAAAGTACACTTCTATTAACTAAAATGCCAACTTCATTTGGATGTTACCAGTTTTTCCATTTAGAATCTTTTAAGGTTGGATCCCTGGGTCAGGAAGATCCCCTGGAGAAGGGAATGTCAACTCACTCCAGTACTCTTGCCTGGAGAATTCCACGGACAGAGGATCCTGGTAGGCTGCAGTCCATGGGGTTGCAGAGTAGGACACGACTGAGCGACTCACACACACAGGCACACACACATGGTGTGTTTCAGGATCTAAATCAGTGCACTGTGCTCTGTGCTCAGTCCCTTCAGTCGCAGCCAACCCTTTGTGACACTGTGAACAAGTAGCCCACCAGGCTCCTCTGTCCATGGGATTTTACCGGCAAGAATACTGGAGTGGTTGCCACGCCCTTTTCCAGGGAATCTTCTCAACCTGGGAATCGAACCTGCATCTGCCTGCATTTCCGGAATTGCAGGTGGATTCTTTACCTACTGAGCCATCTTGGAAGCCCTAATTAGTACAGTACTTGCCTTAAATGGTCACATCTCTTTGGTGTCCTCTGGTCTTTGAAGTTACTCATCCTTTGTTTGTTTTCGGTGACCTTGATTGTTTTAGGAGTACTGACCAATCAGATATTTTGTAGAATGCCCCTTGATTTGTGTTTGTCTAATGTTTCTTTCATGATTAGATCAGAGTTATGCCTTTTAAAAAAAGAATACCACAAAGAACACTTATATCAAGGGCACGTGCTATCAATATGATATCACTGGAGATGATAAACTTTATCACATGTTAACATGGGGTGTACCAGGTTCTTTAACTATAAAGTTCCTACTATTTTTCTTTCCCTATTCAGTTCATTGGAAGCCAATCATAAGTCTAGTCCAAGGTCAGTGAAGGAGGGGTAAAGCCCTACTTCCTAGATGAGGAGTACCTATATATACAATTTGGAATTCTTCTGTAAGGAAACTCTCTTTTCTTAGGAAGCTTTTTTTTTTTTAATCCCACTGACTAGAGATATTACTGATATTTGTTGGGCATGATCCAAGGAAGCTAAGGGTCCTGCAGTTTGGGGGCCATTTCTGTGCAATGAAGAATGCATATCCCTAAACCCCGATAGTTCTTCCTTCATGATGTTCTCTGCACTTGCATTCTCAATGAGGGTGATATCACTTCGAAGGGTGTGAAAATTGATTCTTTGGAGCAGAAAAAGATCTTCCTCTTGTTACATATAAAGCACATATATGCAAACAGTAGGAGAACGTGTACTTGAAAGGGGCGATCTTTTTAATCTATGTTTGTTTATTAAATTAAAAGGCAACAGATGAATGGCAAACATACATTATTCTTATAAGACAACCCAAATAACTTTTTGCTAAATTGCTATTGATCAGTTACCAGACGGGGAAGGAAATGGCAACCCACTCCAGTGTTCTTGCCTGGAGAATCCCAGGGACGGAGGAGCCCAGTGGGCTGCCGTCTCTGGGGTCGCACAGAGCTGGACACGACTGAAGCAACTTAGCAGCAGCAACAGTTACCAGGAGGCAATGGCAGGGGGTGATAAATTGGGAGATCGGGATTGACATATACACACTATAAAAATAGAAAACTAATAAAGAACTACTGTATAGCATAAGGAACTCTACTCAATACTCTATAATGACCAAATGGGAAAAGAATCTAAAACAGAATAGATATATGTATACGTATAACTGATTCACTTTGCTGAAACCTGAAACCAAAATTGTAAATCAACTATACTCCAATAAAAATTAAAAATTAAATAAAATAAAAAGAACAAGTATATATATTTTATATACCTGTGGTATTAAAATTTTATGGAGAATTACCAGGAAAAATGTGTCTGAAATGTTCAATGTTCCTGGGGATTGATAATAAAAATAAAAATATTGAGAGCCATTGGTTTAGCTGAAAACTGACAAATGAGTTGAACTGCATAAGAGGAGAGTTTGAGCAAGGAACTGCAAGGAAAGGAAAAAATATCAATCAAGAAATTATTTCAGTTGAATTCCAGATTAAGCATATTATGAAATTTAATGAGAACACTGTTTCTTTTAGTTTAGGATTGATTTCCATGTGATTTTTGAATTATCACCTTAATAAATAGTCACTTAAGGCTTCCCTGGTGGCTCAGACGGTGAAGCGTCTGCCTGCAATGTGGGAGACCCGGGTTTGATTCCTGGGTTGGGAAGATCCCCTGGAGAAGGAAATGGCAATCCACTCCAGCACTCTTGCATGGAAAATCCCATGGACGGAGGAGCCTGATAGGCTACAGTCCATGGGGTTGCAAAGAGTCGGACACGACTACACGACTTCACTCACTTAAGGCATAAAATTATTTAAACTCTTTCTAGGAAAAATAACAAATTATCTGATATTTTTACACATCCAGCAAAATTTTGGAATCTATTGCTTAGGTATATGAGCATTCTTTTATTATAATTTCCTTCTGCTTCCTGGATTTTTCTGGATAGCTGAAGTTATGGGATCACTGAAGCTTGGAAAATAATGGAGTGACTGTTGTACATTTTATGACTTTTTCTGGGTGAACTCTGATAGGAATCCTTGATATGACTTCAAGATCTTGTGCATATTTTAAGAAAAATCTGACTGTAAGCAATAAAATTAAAATGTTTTTATTTTTTAAATTTCACTTTATTTTACTTTACAATACTGTATTGTTGATGAGAGGAGTAAAGAAGAGTACATCTCAAACAGATGTTTACCTTTTGATTTAATTGTGAGATAATATGTATTTTGAAAGTCTGGGAAATAAAGAAAAGTATAAAGAATAAAATAAGGAATGCATGCAATTTTATTGCAATTTAAGTCTTTGCTAACAAATACTTTCCATGATTTAAATATATTTTTCCTCTTTTACACTGTTTACTTTTTAATAACTCTATAGTATCCCAATATTTAAGGAACACATATATATTTTTTCAATCAAGCACCCTGTCTCTTCCTATTCATTATTCAATTTCCCTACACTCAAACAGCCTCCACTTAATATCACTTGCCTTCTTTTCTGAGCAACTCTATCATTCTTCCTTTTCCGACTTTATGACCTTTAGCTATGTGAATTATCTGAGGCTGCCCTTTAAATAGCATTCTTCCGTGGACAAAGCCCAGAGAGGCATTTAAGAAAAAAAAAAAAAAAATCAGTGAGTCTTATTTAGTACAATGCTAAACTGTGAATGATTATGGAAATGAGTAGTTATATTTAATGCATCTCACAGTCAGATGTGTGTATACATTATGACACCAAAATAGAGGTCTTAAATGAGTTCAAGGACCCCAGTCAGGATTTATGACTTCCCAGGGTACTCAAGTAAGCAGGAAATTAGATTGCCAAACTACTGATCTTTGAAGAATAATAGTGAGTGGGGGAGGAACAGGGAGGCTGAAGGCAGGAAAGTGATATCCTAGTTTTCAAAAAGACAAGAAAGTCATATTCCTCAAACAATGAGCTGTAACCATGACTTTAATGCCCAGTGAAGTTGACATTTTTGTTCTATTTGACTACTTAATCTCTATTCCTACTTCCTAAAGCCATTACAAATTTTCTTTCAGGCTTATTCTCTTCCTGAATCTCAGGTGGTTGTAGTGGTGTTTGTGGTGATAATTAACCCTACCTCTGCTCCTGTAGACGATAATAAGCACCTTTTACTTTCCAGATCCTAATGATTTGTTGATGTGTGGGGCATGTGACACTCATGGATCCGTAAGAGATGTATTTAGAACTTGTTTCCTTCACCAGGAGAGAATAGCTCCTCTCTACACCTGAGAGACTATGAGATCTGTGGGTGCTGACAGTTTAACGGGGCCTACAGAAGAGATCAAGGTGGATGACACAGCCAACTAAGAGGATGCAATAGGCAATGAAAGAGACTCCTATCTTGATATCATCATCAGTCAGTTAAGTTCAGATCAGTCGCTCAGTCGTGTCCAACTCTTTGCGACCCCATGGACTGCAGTATGCCAGGCTTTCCTGTCCATCACCAACTCTCGGAGATTACTCAAACTCATGTCCATTGAGTTGGTGATGCCATCCAACCAGCTTATCCTCTGTCATCCCCTTCTCCCACCTTCAATCATTCCCAGCATCAGGGTCTTTTCCAATGAGTCTGTTCTTCACATGATGTGGCCAAAGTATTGGAGTTTCAGCTTCAGCATCAGTCCTTCCAGTGAATATTCAGGACTGATTTCCTTTAGAATGAACTGGTTGGATCTCCTCGTTGTCCAAGGGACTCTCAAGAGTCTTCTCCAACACCACAGTTCAAAGGCATCGATTCTTCGGTGCTCAGCTTTCTTTATAGTCCAACTCTCACACCCATATATGACTACCGGAAAAACCATATCTTTGACTAGATGGACCTTTGTTGGCAAAGAAATGTCTGCTTTTTAATATACTGCCTAGGTTAGTCATAACTTTTCTTCCAAGGAGCAAGTGTCTTTTAATTTCATGGCTACAGTCACCATATGCTATGATTTTTGAGCCCCCCAAAAATAAAGTCTGTCACTGTTTCCATTGTTTCCCCATCTATTTGCCATGAATTGATAGGACCAGATGCCATGATCTTAGATTTCTGAATGTTGAGCTTTAAGCCAACTTTTTCACTCTCCTCTTTTACTTTCATCAAGAGGCTCTTTAGTTCTTCTTTGCTTTCTGCATCAGTGTGGTGTCATCTGCATATCTGAGGTTATTGATATTTCTCTCCACAGTCTTGATTCCAACTTGTGCTTCATCCAGTCTGTCATAGGAGTCTTGTAATCTGAGCAAGGCTAAAGACAAATCAGCTCTTCAAATCTTAATTTATGTAATTTGAAATGCTTTGATTGCTTCTTTTACGTGCTTGCTTCTGATTGTGGGCTTACCAGGTGGTGCTAGTGGTAAAGAACCTGCCTGCCAATGCAGGAGACATAAGAGATGGAGGTTCGATCCCTGGGTTGGGAAGATCCCCTGGAGAAGGAAATGGCAATCTACTCCAGCATTCTTGCCTGGAGAATCCCATGGACAAAGGAACTCGGTGGGCTACAGTCCAGTGGGGTCACAGAAATGCACTTCATGTTCTCTGCTTGCTTTGGAGTATTTTTCCTTAAGATTTTTTTTTTATTCTTTACAAAAAAAATTAAAATCTTACTGTACTCAAGAATATTCTTCTTGGGTAATATTACCAATCCGAATGATAATCTTTGTGCTGATGAATCCCAAATATTTATTTCCAGTGCCCTAAGTGAGAGATACCTGTTTAACTCATCTACTTGAGAATGTTTCAGAATATTTTATCTACTCCCAATGGTGACATGTTGTCTCTAATCTCAGTTTCAGTTAATGAATTACTATCCACCTATTTTCTCCAAGTATCACTTGAAATAACCTTGATACATCCCAATCCTATCTTTCATCACAGTAGGCCAATTATCCTAAAAATTTGCATATGTTAGACTTACCTGAGGCACCTGTAGCTTCCAAGTTGGTAATGATCAGAAATATGTGTTTTTATCGTGCTTCTCAGGTAATTCTGATGTATTAATAGGTTGTCTGTGGACCATACTGTGAAAAAAATGACATTTAGATCATAAAATTATTTGGGACAAAATTCATGACTTACACATTTGTATCCCTAGCCTGTAGGAAAACACTTGATACATAGTAACTGATTAAAATATTGAGTGAAAATGAATGGACCCTCAAGTCCACAAATCTATAAATGACAGATCAATATGTTGGCCATTTTCATCATTATACCTATTACTGCTTTATTAGACTAAGAATTGTCTATGACATTAAACTTAATAGAATTTCTGAGTGAGTCTTAAACATCTGAGCATCTAGACAAGAGTAGTTATAACTGAAATGTAAATATAATTGTTTACAGGGAGAGCTCCAGTTCAAGGTAGCACTGGAACAACTGTTTAATGGATAAGCCTACCTTTACAGCTTTTACTGGAGAGATGCTTGCAATTCTTCATCATCATTACAGTCCCGTAGCCTTTGTATCCTTTGACTTCATTTCCAAGTTAAATTAGTACCTGTAGATACGAGACTGATAGCTTATACCATTAAATCTCTTACTCAAAGTGGAAAATGAGGTTCTTCAAAACTATCAAGAAATAACTTAAAGGGTTCTGATTTTTTTCCCTCCCCTTTCTTCTCCTCCTCTGTCTTCCTTTCTTCCTCCTCCTCCTTCTTACTGTTAAGACAGCAATTGAGATACTTCTATTTAAATAGTAACACATCAATAGAAAGGTATAGGTGGCCTTAAATAATAAGTTTTGTCTTGTTTTTTTTTTTTAACAAAGAAGACTGAATGATAAAAATTTTATTTTGAAGGTTCCAAATGGAATCTAGCCAAGAGAGAAAAAGAAACAGAATATTTTGGGAAAATATGAAACAAACTTTAAGAAGGTAGATTTAAATTCAAATAATTCAAATATATCAACAGTTTGATTAAATACAACAGACTAAATGTTCCAAGTAAAGGCAAAGATTCACAGACTCTTGATAAATACAAAGTCAGTTATATACAGTTATAAGAACCAGATTGTTAAGAAAGAGAAGAAAAAAATTGAGTTAAAAAGGTTAACATATAAACAAACAAGCACTATATCACACCTATCCCTCCTCCCCTAAAAAAATGCATCTATATAATCTCAGATAAAATGTACTTTTGAGGCCAAAATATATATGGCCTAAAAATATAGACCAGCAGTCTGTAAGCTGTGGACTTTCTCCTGCATTTTTTAAAAAAATTTATTTTTATTTTTTTTAATTTAAATTTATTTATTTTAATTGGAGGCTAATTACAATATTGTGTTGGTTCTGCCACACATCAACATGAATCTGCCACGGGTGTACACGTGTTCCCCATCCTGAACCCCCCTTCCACCTCCCTCCCTGTACCATCCCTCCGGGTCATCCAGTGCACCAGCCCCAAGGATCCTGTATCAAACCTGGACTGGTGATTAGTTTCTTATATGATGTTATACATGTTTCCATGCCATTCCCCCTAATCATCCCACCCTCTCCCTCTCCCACAGAATCCAAAAGACTGTTCTATACATCTGTGTCTCTTTTGCTGTCTCGCATAGAGGGTTATCATTTTTCTAAATTCCATATATATGCATCAGTATACTGTATTGATGTTTTTCTTTTTTCCTTCTTCAGCTATTTCCTGGGCTGATGAAAACCACACAATTTTATATTTATGTAAATTTAATCACACAAATTTATATTTAGGAAAAAGGCAACTGTGTATGCAACCCTAGAAATAGGGTTGCACCGTATGTATGGGGCAGTGGAGTCATTTAGTATATCTAGAAGTACTATCTGCATCTGGCTCTTTAAATTAATTACACTTGAATAAATTAAAAAACCCAATTCTATTATCACCCAGGCTATATTTCAGTGCACAGTAGCCACAGGTAGCTATGTTGTCCAGAACATACATATTGAACAGAACATAAAGCACAAAACTCAGTTTTTGTTTTACTTTCTTAGGTCAGCTAAATCTGGCCTGCTCCTCCCCTTCTTCATTCTCACAGGGCCACATCTATTCTTTACTATTATGAGACTTCTCTCCCTTTCTTCCAAATTCACAGCATAATTTGCAAATGTACATTAATTTGTATCAGTAACCCTATCTTCACTGCTCTAAGTTCCATTAGGGAAAGTATTGGGTTGGCCAACCCAGCACTATCACAGCAGAGAGATTTGATAAATACTTTTAACTAAATGAGTAGATGGGACAGTAATGATATGACTTGGGAAACATCAGTAAAATATCAGAAGGAATGTAGAGGTTATAAAAGAACTTAAACTGGGATAAGACATTACAACTTTTGAGCGAAATTATTTATACTCCTAATCAAGTGGATGCTGCAAAGGAGGAGTTTTTTTCCCCTGCTAGCCTTCTAGATTTTCTGGCTGAGGCCTTGTAAATTGGATTGAAAAAAGGCAGATTCACAGGAGAAAAACAAATAGTTTATTAGCACATGTATCTTCCTTACACATGGGAGCACTCATGGATGAGTAACACAAAGAGTTGGCTAGAACTTGGGTTTATGTAGTATCTTAGCAAAGGCAAGATACATTTTAAAAGGAGTGACAAGGCAGAGGAGAAGGATTTGAAGTTTCTTGGGCTGCAAATTGTAAGGAAAATACATGGAAACTAATGATAGAGAAAGGTTCATTCATGAAATTTATTAGGTAGATGGCTTTGGTGCCATCACCCAGCTGATGAAGGTCTAAAATGGTCTTGAATGATTAACTTTTGTCCTTCCTGGTACAGTGGAGAGGGGCACATCTTTTTAAATTTCTGTCCTGATTTTAGGCAAATAGGGGGAAGGCAGAGACATTTTTCTTGAACCTTCTTCTAAACTGCCTTCAGCTCAAAATAATGCTTAAGCCAAAATGTCATATTTTGAGATGAGATATTCTGGCACCACACAATGCTTAAAGCCCATGATCCTTCACCCGACTACTGTGGCGTGTTCATTCTAGAATCGTGCCACAATGGCATCATTCTTGATGATTTTCATGGAAAGGATTTCTGTGTATATGTGTCACTGTCTTCTCTATGTAGACATGCAATTTCTTTCAATAGCATAAAAAATAATGTGAAAATCTTGTTAGAAATTCATACTGAGAATACAGATGATACTTCAAAGGACAGACCTGAAGATGCTTATCTAATATACCCTAAAGATAATCATATAAAAATCCTACCTAGGCTCCAAACTACACTTATTATATTCCTTAATAAAGCAACAATTTTCCTTTTGTCCCAAGTACAGAATGTCCTTTATTTTTAACTTCCCAATATGACATGATTATCTGACTTATAAAGTTACAAAGTTGCAACCAACTCCTGAAGAATGCTTTATTTCAATTCTAAAAACAGAAAAAGAAGGAAAAACAAAACAAAACCCTCCAGGTTAGCCACAGTGTTTCCCAGTTTTCCCAGCTGGTAAGAAGTAAAATCGCCACTTTTTTTTTTTTTTTTTTGCTTGATAAAATATGACGGATGGGAAAATATTTGCCTACTAGTATTTACTAGTAGCAAGATATTAATGCCCAAACTTCACTTGTCCAAGGTGTAAGGAATATATGTTACACTTTTTTTTTCATGAAATACCATTTAGTGCTAACCATACTTGTTCTATTTAAAAGAAAAAAGCATTCTTTATAAATACTATTGTATAAAGAATATATAAAGATGATAAGAATTATTTAGCAAGTTAGCTTAAAGCTCAGTTCTTAGATCTATCAAATATCACAGATCCTGGCTTATCCAAAGTGCTTTGTTGCAGCTATTTTCTCGTGAACTTTTTTGTCATATAAATTTTTTGTTCCTCAGTTTCCCTAACATTAAGCATTACGACAAACAGAATACATCAACTTATTCAGGGCCTGAGTAGTAAGTAACAAGCTGGGTTGTCAGATACATGACATTTTACTAAGGATGACCGATGCACATTTTTCTTGGCATTCACAGTGTACAATGTGATTAAGATAGCTAAGAGGATAAATGCCAGGGAAAGATGTTGTTCTAGCAAGATATTAAAGGAAGAAAAGGTTAACATTTTTCTTACTGGTGGCTATAAAACCATCACAAAGGTTTCTTCTCTTTCTTGCCATCTCTTTTTGTGTATCCTAGGATAAAACACTGGAAAACAAATTGGTTATAAATTAGATGTGCCTTGTACCCCTCTTGGTGTTAAATGCTTGTAAGAATCTGATCCTTTAAGAAACAATCTGCATAATGAAGCAGAATCTCTGTGTTCTAGAAAATAGTAGATGAATTGTCATTTTGATAACCCTGCAAAAAATAATGGTTAATTGTAACTACATTTTTATTTTCTGAAGCAAAATTATGACTCTATGTCTTTGAATCTAAGCGCTTTTTCTCAATTTAGGGCCTATAAAAAGGTACTCTTTTCATTTGAAGTTAATGAATGAAAATTACTAGAAAAAAAATAAACATAGAGGTAGTTTTCAATAAATTATCATCTATGAAGTTCTTTTTTCTTTCTTTTTTTTGGAAAAAGGAGGCTATTTAAGTGGCAAGTATAATAGATAAACTAGGACTTCAAGATTTGATTAGAACAGAATTTTAGATAAATAACTCAGCTGAATTTTTACTTGCTTTTACATATTTTCCTTATCACTCAAACAAGTCATAAAAATTATATTTCAATATTTCAGTAATGATAGGGACTTTCGAGTAAGGGAGATTGGATTGGGCATTCCCATGTTTAATGAAGTGCAGGATATATACCATGATCTTACCTCTGTGATAGACATGTAAACAAAGAGTTTAAAAAACATTCTAGTAAGAAAAAGAGCAGAATGATTCAGGAAATATAGAGTATAACTCAGACGAGAATATGGTTTATTCTGTCTGGAATGTCGGTAAAGGTTTCCCCAAGGAGGTAATTAGGATTATGAGTATTAAGGGAAGAAATAACATGCTGATTCTGTATGCAGATACATCATGACACTGAGTGCTTTTCTTTGTTTTATTTCATTAATACCAAAAATAAAAGTGTTCATAAACACTTATAATCTTAGCATAGTGAACAAATGCCGGATATGTAATTCATTCAAGATAGTCTGCAGACTTTTGTGCTCAGTGAAAATAAATGTAAAATGCACAGAAACAAAGGGAAGGATCTTTTGTCATTGTTGTTGTTAACAATGTGTCACGTATTGTGTGAGGAAGGTTGAATTGTCACTGAAAATCCCTTGGTTTTCATAAGTGACAAATCTGCAGAGTAATGTAACAGAGAAGTAATAAAACAGAGTTGTTTGGCTATAATCAGGAACTGCAGCTATAATGTACCTATAAAGACTATTTAATTAATTCAGTCGACAGCTGCCTTATCACCAGTGAAAATTAAGCTGAGTTTGACCAAGAACTCAAAACATAATTCAGATAGTAAACTATTGAAAACCAATGGGGGGAAAAGTACTTCCTATGTACTTGTTTTAAAATATTCATGCTATTGAGCCATTCCCACTAAATGCATAAATGACAACATAATATTCAACAGTAACAGTTGGTAGAAGCCATTTTAAGTAGCAGTTTAGCAAACAGAGATGAATTTTAATTTGCCATGCCAGTTGAGCTGTAATAAAAACTAGTATTCCAGCTGTGAAAAAAAAAAAAAAAATCCGCACAGCTTGGTCTAGAGTTAGTTACAGGTTTTGTTTTTGTTTTTTTCCTTTACAGTACAGTGAAACCGTCTTGTTCTATCCATGCCAGAAGTTTGTTAGATCTCAGAAAATGTCTTAGGCAATGAGAAAGGCATGTCTTTAGGGAAATAAAAATATCTCTGTTGTATTAGATTACAGCATGTTCAATGTAGTACAAGTTAACTTAGCAGCTGAGTGTGTTATGGTTTTTGTACTATTTCTGAAGTTGTGAGGATTCAGTTCAGTTCAGTTCAGTCGCTCATTCGTGTCTGACTCTTTGTGACCCCATGAATCACAGCACGCCAGGCCTACCTGTCCATCATCAACTCCTGGAGCTTACTCAAACTCATGTGCATCGAGTTGGTGATGCCATCCAATCATCTCATCCTCTGTCGTCCCCTTCTCCTCCTGCCCCCAATCCCTCCCAGCATCAGGGTCTTTTCCAATGAGTCAACTCTTCTCATGAGGTGGCCAAAGTATTGGAGTTTCAGCCTCAGCATCAGTCCTTCCAATGAACACCCAGGACTGGTCTCCTTTAGGATGGACTGGTTGGATCTTCTTGTGAGGATTACTTTAGAGCAAACAGAAAGTTTGGGCTGTTACTTTGGAAGTAAATGGAAAACAGGTTATTTTCAAATGTTAGGGTTCACAAAAATGTCTTTTTGCAATCAGTGCTTACTTCCTGGGTTGGTACTTGATTAGCAAAAACATCAACTTGCCATTTATCAGGAAAGCCTTGTAGGAAAATCCATCTGCACTCTTGACTGCAGAGACTAAATCATGGTGATGCACAATCTTTTGTAGACTCGCCATCATATTCCCCAAATGTGAAGTCTTACTCATCAATAATTAAACCTGCATAAATGAATCCATAGGTTTCCAGCTTACTATTTCATTTTTGCTTCGTTTAGTTGCTATATCATGCCCAACTCTTTGAGATGCCATGGAATATATTATAGCCCACCAGGCTCCTCTGTCCATGGGATTTCCCAGGCAAGAACACCAGAGTAGGAAGCCATTTCCTCCTCCAGGAAAACTTCCTGACTCAGGAATTGAACCCACATCTCCTGCGGCTCCTGTGTTGGCAGGCAGATTCTTTACCACTGAGTCAAACTAAGAGTTTAAAACTATACACCCATCTTTTTAAAAAAGTTTCTCTAGGATTCTGTGGATTTACCAATATAATTTTATTTTTTTTTAATGAAAGGAGCTATGATGAAAAGTAATTAGGAAAAACAACAATTTCCACTATCAGGAAGAATTCCTTCCCTGCTTTCTGAAAATCTAGGAGTATAAGAAAGATGCTTTGTCGTGCTTAGTGGCAAGATTGTGTGAGACTGTAGAAGGGAAGTAGAGGATCAGAATGAGGAACATACTACTTTATATAGAAAAGAGGCCTTCCGTGTCCCAGTGGCAGATCTCGAGAAAGGAGGGATGCGCTGGGAGAAAACAAGGCAGGAAGAAAACAAGGCAGGGTATGGGTAGAGGCAGTAGAAAGCAAGAGAGAGGGATGGACAGACACACAAAGAGAGACAAAGAGGTTCTTCTTGTTACTGTTCACCCACTAAGTCATGTCCAACTTTTTGTGACCTCATGAACTGTAGCACGCCAGGCTTCCCTGTCTTTCACTGTCTCCTTGAGTTTGCTCAAACTCAAGTCCATTGAGTCAGTGATGCTATCCAACCATCTCTTTCTCTGTTGCCCCCTTCTCCTCTTGCCCTCAATCTTTCTCAGCATCAGGGTCTTTGGAAACCTCAATTACATCAAGTTAAGAGACCAGAAGTGGGAGCTTTCACATCCTTCAAAGATCACAGCTCAACGGGGAATGAAAGATCCTTTCCTTACAACAATCAGCCAGTGAAAAGCCATGGTCACTTTGCTTACTGCAGCCCACGCATCTTCCTTTCCCACTCCAGTAAAGAGTTCCTCTTCTCGGCTTGTCAGTGGCTCACTGTGGCTGCAGACTCTGGACTCCAGCTCTCTACTAATCCCGATTAAATCACCCTGCCATCCTTTTTTTCTTTCATTCCTTTCCTTTTTTTTTTTTCTTTTTTGTTGGAGAAATAATTGGCAGTCTATATGTTTTAGGTCAACAGACAGAAAGACACAGACTAACAGAAAGAGACAGAGAGAAGTGGTGACAGAAAGCATGAATGCAAATCCAAAGGCTAGCTACTAACAAGAGGAAATGAAAGAGAGGCTGAAATGAACTGTTTGTATAGTTTTGTTTGATTAAGGGCATATACTATCACTTCTCTATTTGCTTAGGGAAAATGTACTACATTTTCTGTAAATCAGCACCACTTATGGAACTGAATCTGTGGTCTTTGGACATAAAAAAACTCTGAGACTTCTCCTAAGGAAGGCACAAGAAAGAACTGCATTTGCCAAGGGATACAGTTACTAAAATTCCATCAGAGTTATGTATGTGCCAGTCCTGACGCATAAACACTTACCTTCCTTCATGTGGAAGAATTGGAGGAGAAAATGGCAACCCACTCCAGTATTCTTGCCTGGGAAATCCCATGGACAGAAGAGCCTGGCAGACTATAGTCCATGGAATTTCAAGAGTTGACATGACTTAGGGGCTAAACCACCACCACCGTATAGAAGAACACATACATTCCTGATACTCAGCTTAGCCAAAGAGCTCCAAATCTCTCTTCATTATTATGTACAGAATGGTTAAGAAGTACACAAACAGACTTATTTCCCTTTGCTAACAGGGCCTGGAATTTATCAGGTACGTAAAAGAAGAAAAAAATTGAAGGAATGAAAGCAGCAATGGATTTTTTTCAAAACATGTAGTTTTTGCTCTCACTTAATATTATTATTATCAATGCTATTGTCTTAATAAACTGTCTTTGGACCTGTTGGCATACTCAGGATTCCAAACATGAGTTTTTCAGTTTTATTTGGCTTTAAAATCTGACATCGTAATGGGTGCTGCCGTGGCTGCACTTGCGATCACTTAATTTCTCGAACTAAAATCAGTGAAAAGTCTCTGTGAAGAGCACTGCAATGCAACGGAAACTGTAACGTCCTGTAATGAAGCTTAATGAAAAATCTCTGGGCTACATTAGATGGTGATCTGATGTGAGGCCAAGCAAAAGGGAACACTTTCTTGGAGTTGAAATTGCACCTTGTGGCAGAACACGCAGGTCGTGTGAGGAGCTGAAGTCGGACTGCCAGAACACCAGCCATAGTAGCTGCATTTTCTTTTAACCTCCCTAGGGACTGGCTGTGGAAGCCGACTGCTTTTAGAGAGATGTCAGCGTGAGCTGCTAGAGATCTGTTTTGTGCATCAGGGTGTGTGGTCTGACAGGTGTGAGTGTGTTTGTATGGACAGTGGCTCTGAGGCTGCAATAGAACTGTAGTGTATACGCTGTTACCTTATAATTCTTGAAGATAGAAAGGTAAGCTCAGAAAGGAATGAGGAGGAAAATGTGAGTCAGGTCTGGGGAGAGAGAAACATTAAGGACTGAGGAAAAATAAAGAGAGGTTTTAGAATATGTCAAGAAAAAAAAAGTGAAGGAGCCTAGTGACTTTCGTGGGCTTCCCTGGTGGCTTAGAGGGTAAAGCATCCGCCTGCAATGCAGGAGACCTGGGTTCCCTGGGTTCAATCCCTGAGTCAGGAAGGTCCCCTGGAGAAGGAAACGGCACCCCACTCCAGTACTCTTGCCTGAAAAATCCCGTGGACGGAGGAGTCTGGGAGGCTGCAGTCCATGGGGTCGCAAAGAGTCGGACACGACTGAGCGACTTCACTTTCACTAGTGACTTTCATATCAAGTCTCTGGAAATCTCACACCATCCAAATTCTCAGGAAACTAAACTGGATATGAAAGTAATTATATAAATTTACAAAGCAAAGTATTCAACCAAGCCAACTAAATACATTTCAGACACTCAGGACAACTCATTCTCAATATCAAAATAGCAGGAAAACAAAATAATCCTCAGAATATTGATCAGTAAATCGATGATCAAGGCAAAAAAAACTAGGATTTCTTGGACTATTTCATTTATTTAACCAGAATTCATTTATTTAATAATGCAAACATGAGGCTGTTGTAGGGATTGTTGGGAATACCCCAAAGGTAGAAATACAGGTGTTTTCCAGTATTCGGTGTTCAGTTTCTCAGTCGTGTCTCTTTGTGACTGGGTGGACTGTAGCCCACCAGGCTCCTCCATCCATGGGGTTTTCCAGGCAAGAATACTGGAGTGGGTTGCCATTGCCTTCTCCAGGGGATCTTCCCAACTCAGGAATGGAACCCATGTTTCTTGTATCTCCTTCATTGGCAGGTGGGTTCTTTACCACTAGTGCCACCTGGGAAGTCCTTTCTAGAATCTGCACAGCTTTTTAGTTTTGTGGTGGGTTTTTTTTTTTTTTTTTTGAGGCTTTTCACAGCTTTATTTTAGAGATCAGTTCAACACTAATAATAAAATCAGAGAGGCAGCTCAGGGTTTGTAGCAACATGGGCGAATCGGGCCTCTGTTCCCAGTTCTACCAGGCTCTCTACCCAGGAGACAGCAGCTAAGCCACTCTCTGCCTCACTCTCTCACCTGTGTAACAGGGATGCTAAAAGATACCCAAACAGATACTGGGAGAAAACATTTCCTACAGTTCCTGGTGCTTATTAATGACAGAGATTTTTTTTTTCCTTATAGTCACCTTTGCTTATTAATAAAGTAACAATCTGTACACATAGGACATAGTTTAACATAGGTCTGGATCAAGGAACAAATTAAATGTTTTAATAAAATAGTAATTAGGCTAACTTAGAAAAGGAAAAATATGCTTTTCAGTAGAAAGTAATATTAAGAAAGCAAGTGTGTGTGTGTGTGTGTGTGTGTGTGTGTGTGTGAATCGCTCAGTTGTGTCCAACTCTTTGAGGCTCCATGGACTGTAGCCCGCCAGGCTCCTCTGTCCATGGGATTCTCCAGGCAAGAATACTGGAGTGGGTTGCCATTTCCTACTCCAGGGGATCTTCCCAGTCTAGGGATGGAACCCGAGCTTCTTGCATATCCTGCATTGACAGGCAGATTCTGCACCATTAGCGCTGCCTGGGAAGCCCCTAAGAAAGCAAAAGGAACAGCGGGCAGAGTGTTTAAAGTGTTCCAGCGTGCACACTCCAGTCAGGCAGCCTGGCTTTCAATACTGGTTCGTCATCCCATCTGTAAAATGGGATAATAACACCACCAACCTCGTAAATCTGTAGAGATAGCATGTGTAATGCGTTAAGAGCTGAGCATGGTACACAGTGAGCATTTGACAATAACCAGTATCAGTTAGCGGTCATATCCTGGCAGCTTTAAGCAGTTTCTTGTCTTGTAGTTTCCTCAGAGAAGTCTCTTGCCTTCTGCCTAGGTTAGATTCCCCTGTCAGTGCCCTTGGAGTCTCCTGTGTTTGTATTTCCCTGTACTCAGCACAATTGAAAATTCAAAACGAATCTTAAAAATTCTTAGCATAAATATGACTTTACTGATTGGCTCCTTTAAATCCAGTGAACTTTCTGAGGTCCCCTGTTCCTAAACATCGGTGGTGTTTCTCCAACTCCAAACCCAGCCTCCCACGCTTGGTAGACACTCACACAGCCATTGAATAATGGAACAAATGGAGTGAAAAAGGTAAATGGCTATCTCCGAGGGCTATTTTTTTTTTAATGGGTAATTTTGCTTTAATTTTTCCATTTCATCTCAAGCATTTTCCTATTCAAAATGTGTAGGTAACATGGTTTGCACAGCAGTGCAGAATATTTCATTAGCAGGCTGAGAAGAAGGAGAAAAGGAGACCATTTACATGTAAATGAATGCTTAACCCAGCTCCTGATGGAGAATACCCAAAGGGTACTGCCGGCTTCCTTAGATAGTAATGGGAAGCCTAATTCAGATAGGTTAATTGTAGGGTAGTGGCTATAGGTGCTGGGCTGTGCAGACTAGCAGAGAAGAGACTGACAACCTGGCTCCACTGGCTCTGGAATAAAATAGTCCTGAAGCATCCACTTCCTTCGGCTTTAGTGTCACTAGTCAAGGGGAACATGGAAGAAATGGAAACATTTCTCAAGATACATACAAATAAACCTTCCTCTGACCCATGCAGTTATTTTCCTAAGAACAACTTGGGCTGTCTCATTGGTCCTAATTAAAACTCTTGAGCTTTATGAGAACATTTGGGGCAAGGACTAGGTCCTTTTTTTTTTTTTTTCACCCTTGTTCACGCTAATGTCTATGCAGGAGAGCTGGTTCCCTCTACTAATACTTAGGAGACTATAGCAACACTTACAGTGTTATTTGGGGGCAAACTTCTTAAGCTCTTTAAACTTCAATTTACACTTCTGTAAATCAAGGATAAAAATAGAGTCTAGCTCATGGTATTAAAGGATTAGATAAGATAATCAACATGAAGCATGTGACCTAGTGTCTGGCCCTTAATACTCAGAAAATGTTAGCTCTCTTTTCTTCAAATAGATTGGAAGTTTCTCATTTAGGTGAGCATATATCTACCCCATTACCAGCACTTCAACTCTTTGGATTTTAGCCGGCAAAAATGAAAATGCACATCTATAAGAATATTTCTGCTGCTGTTGTTTAGTCGCTAAGTCATGTTCGATTGTTTTGCACCCCATGGGTTATAGCCTGCCAGGCTCCTCTGTCCATGGGATTTCCCAGGAAAGAATACTGAAGTGGGTTGCCATGCCCTCCCCCAGGGGAATCCTCCTAACCCAGGGATGAAACTTGTATCTCCTTCATTGGCAGGCAGATTCTTTACCACTGAGCCATCAGGGACGTCCAAGAATAGTTATACCTAAGTGCCTAAGAGCCAGTAACTGCAGAGGAGAGAGGAGTTATGCCTATCTATATCTATCTAGAATGAAGAAGGAAAATTATGACTTGAATTGGATTAAAAAAGAAAAAGAAATTTGTCTTACTGAATATTTTCCCAAAGGGCTGTATTCAAGTTAGAATATTTTATAGTAAAGACCTTCTCCAGTTTCAGCTTGAAATATGAGATGCTTAATACCTGACCTTTCTCTATTCTGCCGTCACCAGCCCCACCAACACTGTCAGATGCAAGTATCCCAAACCTCAAAAAGACTAACAGCTGGCATGGCAAGACTGTTTTTATCACTTCAGGAAATTCTGTTATACTTCTTTACACACACAT
The DNA here is from genome assembly GCF_016772045.2 of Ovis aries. Taxonomy (NCBI): domain Eukaryota; kingdom Metazoa; phylum Chordata; class Mammalia; order Artiodactyla; family Bovidae; genus Ovis; species Ovis aries. The sequence continues at coordinate 27,414,530 of NC_056067.1, forward strand.
TTTAATTTGAAGGAATATTGTATCATGATATGTCATGATATATAAGAGAGGCATTGTTATCCCTATTTTCCAGAAGAATCAGAAAACCATCTAAAGTCCCACAGCTAAAGGGTGGAATAAGGATTCAAGCCTGAATGTTTCTGATTTCAAAGCTCCTTTTTTTTTTTTTTTAAAGCATATAATGCTCATTAAAAGATTGAATTTTGAAACTTTCCTGATGGTCCAATAATTAAGACTCTGAGCTTCCGATGCAGGGGGCATAGATTCAAGCCCTGGTTGGGGTACCAAGAGATCCCTGATCAGGGTACTGAGATCCCACATAACATGAGGTACAGCCAAATTAAAAAAAAAAAAAAAAGAAGAAGAAGAAAAAGAAAGATTGAATATCACAGTTTTAGAGCCACAGAATAATTGAGCAAATACATGTATACCCCCCTTTCCCACAGTTTCCACTGTTATTAACATCTTTCGTGAATGCAGAGGATGAGATGGTTAGATAGCATCACAGACTCAAAGGACATGAACCTGAACAAACCCTGGGAGAGAGAAGGACAGGGAAGCCTGACATGCTGCAGTCCATGAGATCACAAAGAGTCAGACACAACTTAGTGCCTGAACAACAACAAATTCATGGGCTGCATCTGTCACTATTAATCAGTCATGTTGATAGATCATCATCAGTGAAATCCCATGATTTTCATTAAAGTCCACTCTGTGTTACACAGCTCTGTGGGTTTTAACAAATGTATATTGCCATGTATCTACCATCTTGATATCATATAAAATAGATTTAGCATCCTAAAAATCCTCTGTACCATTCCCATTCATTTCTCCCCTTCCTCCAATGCCACCCCGCCCCCCTCAAAAAAAAATCCTAGATCTGTTACTGTCTCCATAGTTTTGCCTTTCCCTGCATGCCAAGTAGTTAGAGGAACCCAGAAAAGTTACTGTTTGAGATGTGTTAATATACATTGTTCCTCACTGTATATTTGAGTGGCTCTATAAATAGACATTTGCAGTCAAATTACATATAATGTACTTTAGGATTCACCTCTGAAAAGGCAAACCAGTTTAATTATGGAAAGGCTGTGTATGAGTTCCAGAAGGAATAGTCAGAGACTGTGGCACATTATAAACTCGAGTGGGGTCTGGCAAGGATGGTTACAGAATGAGGCATTCTTTTAATTAATTGCCGCAAAAGACTAGATCAGACCAGCTGCTCCAGCCTTATTATTGAAGTCTACATATTTCAGCTGAATAAAAATTTAGCAATTTTTTTTCTATCAAGATTTCTTATTTCCCACATTGCTTAATCCTAACAGTTATATGAAACCATCATCTCATATTAAGTAAACTCATTTCCATTCTTTCTGGGAAGAAAAATAATAAAATCTCTGCCACATTAATGCTCACGGCTTATCTAGCATATTTAGAATAAACACAAAATTGTTATGATATTCTTTTTTGTAATTTCATGGCAATATAATAAGGATTAGTATATGAACACTAGACTATAATAAAGAGGAGAATTAAAATCACTCTCATATTTGCAGCAGGTAAAACTTTGAAAATAGGTTAAAGTGCTCCCTTAGATATTATAATAATTGGAATGTGTGACTATTTTTCCCCTTGAAATCCTACTTATCAGCATGTGACAGAAGGTAAAAAGTATGTTTTCAGGTTTAGGGAGATTTAAGACATCAAAGTTAAGGAATGGAAAAAAAGACTCATATTCTTTATATTATAAATTTTTAAAAAAACACTTCATTACCTGTAGTCTTTTGAGAAGAACCTGCCACTTGGCAATAAGAACAAAAATGAAAAAATACCAAGATGGGTGGAGTTTCAGGGTCTCACAATGTTTATTGTATCTTGCTTGAACTCCTAACACTCGTCAACGAGAACCTCAGATCCTGCCCTTCTGCTCCTCATATTTGGTAATTCTATATACTCCCTGGTATTTCTGGCCAGCACCTATAACTTGTTGTTTTGTATAATGTTTTAGTTCTAGGATGGCCATATTCCTAAGGAGAGAAACTCATCCTAACCCCACACCCATTTCCATCTCTAGAAGCGTGACCACTGGGTGCCCATCTCCCTGAGACTGTCCAGATTTCAGCATTGAAAGTCCACTTCCCAGGAAATTCCTCGTACCCAGGCAGACTGGAGCAGTTGGTTACCTGAGCATTTTCTGCTATCCCATACTCATATGTATGCCTTTGTGCTAAGTCACTTCAGTTGTGTCCGACTCTTTGAAACCCTATGGACTGCAGTTCAGCAGGCTCCTCTGTCCATGGGATTCTCCAGGCAAGCATCCTGGAGTGGGTTGCCATGCCCCCTCCAGGGGATCTTCCTGACCCAGGGGTGGAACCCACGTCTCTTACATCTCCTACGTTGGCAGTGGTTGCACTAGCACCACCTGGGAAGCCCCTTATATTCATATATCCTTTATCTATTGTGTAAGGGAAGAGGGTTTCCCTCAATTCAAAATTTTTTTCTAAAAGGGTACTGATGAACCTATTTGAAGGGCAGGAATAGTGCAAAGAGAGAGAACAGACTTGTGGACACAGTAGGAGAAGGAGTTCAGTTCAGTTCAGTCGCTCAGTCGTGTCCGACTCTTTGTGACCCCATGAACCGCAGCACGCCAGGCCTCCCTGTCCATCACCAACTGCTGAAGTCCACCCAAACCCATGTCCATTGTGTCAGTGATGCCATCCAACCATCTCATTCTCTGTCATCCCCTTTTCCTCCTGCCCTCAATCTTTCCCAACATCAGGGTCTTTTCAAATGAGTCAGCTCTTCATATCAGGTGGCCAAAGTATTGGAGTTTCAGCTCCAGCATCAGTCCTTCCAATGAATACCCAGGACTGATCTCCTTTAGGATGGACTGGTTGGATCTCCTTGCAGTCTTGGACTCTCAAGAGTCTTCTCCAACACCACAGTTCAAAAGCATCAATTCTTCAGTGTTTAGCTTTCTTTACAGTCCAAGTCTCACATCCATACATGACCACTGGAAAAACCATAGCCTTGACTAGACGAACCTTTGTTGACAAAGTAATGTCTCTGCTATTTAATATGCTGTCTAGGTTGGTGATAGCTTTCCTTCCAAGGAGAAGGAGTGGGTGAGACAAATTGAGAGAGTAGCATTGAAACATATATTTTACCATATGTAAAATAGATAGCTGGTGGGAAGCTGCTGTGTAGCACAGGGAGCTCAGCTTGGTATTCTATGACAACCTGAAAGGCTGGGAAGGGGTGGGCAGTGGGAGGGAGGTCCAAGAGGTGGGGGAGCATATGTATACATATGGCTGATTCTCATTGTTGTATGGCAGAAACCAATACAACATTGCAAAGCAATTAACCTCCAATTAAAGAAGATTTAAAAACATTTTTTTTTAAGTAATACTAAATCTACCATACATTATGCCTATTTGCAGGGAAGGAATAGAACAAAGACATAGAGAATGGACAACTACAATGGCAGTTGTAATCCTCTTACTATGTTGGTGATCAACAAAATGATTATGATAAACAGGACTTTTCTTCCACTTCAAAGCTATTTATTTTAACTGCTTCTATTTGAAAAAGAGGAAAGTGTGGTCTCACTCTCAAATTAAACCAAAATGTCATAATCAAATTATTGGCTTTCCAATCATCATGCATGTGATTTATCAAGTAATTCGGATATGTAAAGAACATTTAGAGTCTGTGTTTATAACAAGGACCAGTAAAGAAAAATATCCTGGAGAATGTGAATGTCTGATGGTTAGGGGTAGAGATGAAAAACTTCAAATAATTCCCCTGAATTTAACCATTTTCTTTATTTTGAAAGCGGTTATTTCTTTCCATTTTTATTTGATGTTTTGGAAAGAGTGGCTTGCTTTTATTTGTTGCAAAAGAAGCACAGAACTATCTATCTGGCACCTAAGAACAAAACTTGTTACTTGTGAAGAACCTTGAAGACATCCAATCATTTGATGTTACATCTAGGAATCAGTCTTGCAAGTCTTAAGATGCATTCAAGGACAGGAAAAGAGAAAATCCTGAACTGCGGTTTCTCATAAAATAGAACTGGCATTCAAGCAGGCATTCCACATCTTAAAAGAATCCCTCCATTAAACCAAAAGAAGAACTGATAGTTGGAAAGATCTGAAAATATGATAAATAAATTACTTTCTGTAAAGAGAAAGCTTCATGACCCAGTACCACAGTATTGGACTTTGCCAACTCTTATTTTTTTTCCCCTGCAGAGTGCCTAAATGAAAAGAAAACCAAAGAAACTTATGGGTAGGGGACTATAGGGGTTTTAGTTGTCAAATTAGCATCATTTTAACAAAAACATTGACTTCCCAGACAAAATAAATCATCAAACTCAGGTATGTGTTCTGTGTGGCAGGGTCTTCCTCAGGTACACGTTTTAAAATAAAAGCACAAGTTGAGATTCCGTAAGGAATAATCACAACAGAAATCTCATGTTCTATATGGTCTCAATTGTAACTATATTACCAAAATCATCCTCTAGTAGATGTATTGTCAGGACAAAATAAATGGCTCATGTAATATATAAATGAGTAGTAAACTTTAATTTTATATTCATATCAAGTGAAAAATAATTTTTATAGCATTAGAACCAGGAAAAGTGCAACTGATGGTATAAGTTCAGACAACAAACCGATAGAGAATGATGAACAGGAGTTTGCCAAACCTCTTGCAATTGAGAACACATGTAAATGTGTATATCTGTGTATATATATTGTATATATATATATATAGGCATGTGCCTATGTATGTATGTACATACACATATTTGTAATAGAAACTGACAAAAACCCATATAAAATGAAAATTATGAACAGTCATGATCCTAGAGATAAATAAGCTTTCTAGATGTTTTGTTTATTTTTGATGAGCAGTTTTGATATTTATATGTAGTTATCAGAATAATTTTGAGAACATTTAGAAATTCTTGGGCACGCTACTTAAAATTTCCTTTTAAAAAATGACTAATCATTAATATTCCCCATGTGATTGTTCTTCATATGGAACATTCATCATTCAAAACTTACCACAATTATAAACAGTTCTAATCTTTGGACACTTCCATATTCCATAATTATGTCATTAGAATAAATGCTGTAATTAGCATTGACTGAACTGACCAAAGGAATGCTTCTTTAACTTCTTTTATAAATCCATGGATCTTAAACTTTAGCTTGCGTCAGAATCCACTTGGTGGCTTGTGCAAACACAAATGCTGGACCCCACGTACAGTTTCTGAGTTTTTAATATGATAGATCAGAAGTGAGATGTGAGGTTTTGAGTATCTCAGTGCCTAAAAGAGGCTGATGCTGCTGACCTGGGGTTCACATTTGAGAAACACTATGACCCATGTAGTCAAATGCTGAAAGCTTGAAATCATTTAAAAGATTAGTTGTTATAACGTTAGCATTTGTTTTTTGAGAAAATGTGTATGTGCGTGTGTACTGTGAATCCACTCCAATTACATGGAGGTCCCTGGGGGTGGGGATGAGGTTCTTATATCATAGGTCATTGATTTCCTGCCAACTGATTTCAAAATAAAACAAGTGTGCATTCTTCATACTTTGATAGCTTTCTCTTGCCTTTTGCACACGAAAATTGTTTGCTGCTGAATAAATATTTTGAGTTAGCTACGATGGTTCTGACTGAGGGATACAGTTAATTCTGAGCTTTGTTACCAATTGTAATTGCTAGAAAGTATGTTTACATATATAAAACAAGATATGTGCAAGAAAGCAGGTATGTCATTGTTTTATACTTTGGACAGGAAAATAGAAAAATGATGCAGATGCTAGGAATAAGAAATACAGGTCTATAAAAAATATACTGGAGACAAACATGGAAATAGTTAGGAGTGTCAGATGAGAATATTTAGCCTGATTATATGCACAGTAACTTAAAGTGGTGGCCTCGGCAACTCTGAAAGTCATCATAAAGCACATGCATATGTTTACAAAAACATCAAAGGGTGTCAGGGATTTGGCTTTTGTTTTCATGTATAAAGCTTTCTCAGCAGAAAACCCTAAAGGACATAAAGTCATGAGTTTCATGAATTAAATGTCCAACCCAAACAACAAATAAGTTGTTCCTCAGAGTGGCTGTGCCACCACATGTTGCAAATATCATCATCACCCTCCTCAGCTCTCTTCAGGTATAAAGCCACTCTGATAAAGCTGAATTAGAGACCAGACTTAGGTCTAAAAAGAAACTAAAAAGGACTCTCAGCCCTTTCAATTTTTGAAGGTCTCTTCAGGCTCTGATTTATTAATTTAACCATTGTGAAGGAATTGGAAGCCCAGAGTGGTGGCTGCAGGACCTAAGCCAGACTCAGCCAGGCTAGGTTACCAAATCTCTGGCAGAAGCTTAAAAAGCATTTGCTGTGTAAGTGTGCAGAAAGGGAAGAACAAGGAAAGGCCTTATCTGCTCCCTTTTCATAGTGCAGTAATACCTCCTATTGGTATTTCAGTCAGTTATTTTAGCCAATCTGAGTAGCAGTTCCTTGTACCTTGGCAAATGGGCAGAGGCCAGGGATTGGCAGAGCAACATGAATTGGACCAAATTATCTTGTTCCCTCAATGGGCGTTGGAGAAGGAAATGGCAACCCACTCCAATACTCTTGCCTGGAAAATTCCATGGACTGAGGAGCCTGGTGGGCTACAGTCCATGGGGTTGCAAAGAGTTGGACACAACTGAATGACTTCACCTTCACCTTCACCTTCAATGGCCTTAGAAGAAATATTCAAAGAACAGAAATTACTAACACCCCATCCCCTGCCTTGACCCAACATACTCACAAGTGCATAATTATGTCTAGAATTGAAGGCATAATTCAGAGATATGTAATATTTTAACTCATCTAACAAAATTGACTCAGCATCTTTATATTCAACAAAATCAAGCTTGTCTGGCATTACACATTTGTACAAAAGCAGTCCTGGAAGAGAAACAATGTGTAGACTATTTTTTTTTTCTTTTTAAATTGAAATATAGTTGATTTGACTTGGACTGCAAGGAGATCCAACCAGTCCATTCTGAAGGGGATCAACCCTGGGTGTTCTTTGGAAGGAATGATGCGAAAGCTGAAGCTCCAGTACTTTGGCCACCTCATGAGAAGAGTGACTTACTGGAAAAGACTCATGCTGGGAGGGATTGGGGGCAGGAGGAAAAGGGGATGACAGAGGATGAGATGGCTGGATGGCATCACTGACTTGATGGACGTGGGTTTGAGTGAACTCCGGGAGTTGGTGATGAACAGGGAGGCCTGGTGTGCTGTGATTCACGGAGTCACAAAGAGTTGGACACGACTGAGTGACTGAACTGAACTGATTTACAAAACTATATTAGCTTCAGGTGTACACCATAATAATTCAACATCCTTATATGTTATATTCTACTTAAAGTTATTACACAGTTATGACTATAATTATGACTCATGTGATACAATGTATCTTTGTTGCTTATTTTTTTATATAGTATGTATTTTTTTACAGTTTTTATCTGGGAGTCCCCTGCCCCATCTTGCAATTGTCTCTGTTACCCTTCATACGATGTTTTGTTACCTTGTTGCTTCTTATTCATATTTCACTTAGACGCTCCTTTCTCAAAGTGGCTTTTCCTGACCATACAATCTACATTATTTGATGAATAATTGGCTGCACATTACCCAATTTTATTCACCTACATAATAGTTTTATCTTATGCATATATGTGTTTATTATCTATTTCCTTTTCCTAAGACATAAGCTCCAAAGAAACAGTGCTCTACTCTGTCCTGTTTGTTCTAGAACAGAGTTTGACATGTAATAAGAAGGCATAGTATGCCGTTATTTGTTATTATTGCATTGTTATTGTCTGTGCATTTTTTACTTGACTACCTAGAATGGCTTGTCTTCTACAACACAGTAGTGAATAACTTTGTTTTGGGAGAACGTATGAGTTTTCTATTGCAGCTATAACAAATTGCACAAACTTAGGGCTTCCCTGGTGGCTCAGACAGTAAAGAATCCACCTACAATTCAGAGGGTCCTGACTTAGATTCTTGGGTCAGGAAGATTCCCTAGAGGAGAAGATGGCAACCCACTCAAATATTGTTGCCTGGAGAATTCCATGGACAGAGGAGTCTGTCAGGCTACAGTGCATGGGGTTGCAAAGAGTTGGACATGATTAAGCATGCACATCGTCCAGTCAAATCAAGTGGCTGGAAAAAATGCAAGCAAAATGTTGTACAGTTGTATAGGTAGAAAGCTCAGTGGGATCATCTGATTCTTTGTCTGATTCTTATAAGGCTGAAATCAAGAGATTGGCCAATCTATTTCCTGGCCTGGAGGCTCTCAGGAAGGATCAGCTTCAACATTCTTTCAGGTTGTTGGCAGAACTCAGATCTTTATGACTGTAGGACTGAGGTTCCCCCATTCTTGCTGACTGTCAGCCAGGGATTGTTATCAGCTTGTAGAGGTCACTTGCATTCCCTGATTCAGAGCTAGCCTGGCAGGTCAAGTCTTTCCCATCTTCAAATCTGTCTGCCTTATCTCCCTTCTGGCTTCCTCTTCCACTGAATCTCTCTGACTGAGCCTAGCCAGAGAAACTTAACTTTGCTTTTAAGGGTTAAAGTGATTAGATTGCTGCCACCAGTAAAAATCTCCTTATTTTAAAATTTATTTAAACACCTATTTTAACTAATTTTAATTGCAAAGTTTCTTTTGACATGTCAAGTAACATGTTCACAGTTACAAGAGCATAAACTGAAGGTCTTGGATGTGAAAATCTTGCCTACTACAGGGAGTCACTGTTTTAGAGACGGATCACTCGTAGCTTTACTGATGAAGTTCAGCTTCTAGCATTGTCATATTGGGCCTGGGCCATTGCCTCATGGTCACAAGATAGCTGCTGCAGCTCTTGACATTGTGCCTAATTTTAAAGGCACAATGGGCATGTTGGGCATGCTGGTGACAAAAGGCCCTTTTCCTGAAAAGAGTCTCTCCTTTTACCCCCTACCCAGCAGGCTTTTTATATTTTAATAGCTCAATCTGTTCATGGGTACTTACAGTTTAAGAGAGGCCACAGAAGTAAGTAAATGGCATTTTCTAATTTCCACGATAAAAGACTCGCAAGGGAGGATGTGGGTGATAGCAATTGGACTATCTGTCTGCCACAGATATACCAAGCAAGATAAGTTTAAAAAGAAAATTCTTATCACATCAATTTGTTAAGAAGAAAGTCATCAAGCATTTCCCCAATTTTACTTTCCATGCAGAATTTTTTGTTGATGGTATTCTGGGTTGTGTTACTAGACGCTCTAATATTTTTATCTATTAAGAAAAGCAATAAGAGTAATTTTTTCCATGCTATTACAGATGACACACTCCCTTGGAAACTGAAAAGGCATGGGATGATTGGCACCCAGCCTGCATTCTCATTTTATTGAGATGTTAGCATGCCACTCATTGAGAAATAGACCACTAAATGACATTCACATTTACCAGGTGGACTGTCAAGGTATATTCAGTGGCATCCCCTCTCCAGAATATAACTTAGTGTCTGTTGCCATTTTGTCAGGAGTTTCAGTTTTGACATTCCAGAATAAGTTGATTCACACCATATAAACTCCCTGTGTATTTTCTTGCTTAGGGCAAGATTGGTGTATCTCTAATTTTCATCTGAAAATCTACACAATGCCAAGAAAAATTCATCTTCAGTCTGCTCCATTTAACTGCATCTTCTCAACATTATTGGAATATTTTTTTCTGATATTACATGTTTGACCTGCTGGAACACAGTAAATAGAGAAATCTGGTTAGAAGACATATATGAAGTCTTAACTCAGGGGATTTTATTTATAGACCTCTGCATTCTCAAATCCTTGAGAATTTGAAAAACATGAAGCCAGTGATCACATCTTCTCTGCAAGAGAAAAATAAGACCTTTTGAAATATTCCAGTTCTGAAACTATCTTCCTTTTTAAACTGATACATATTTCAAAGACAAAGTGAAGTCGCTCAGTTGTGTCTGACTCTTTGTGACCCCATGGACTGTAACCTATCAGGCTCCTCTGTCCATAGGATTTTCCAGGCAATAGCACTGGAGTGGATTGCCATTTCCTTCTCCAGTGGATCTTCCTGACCCAGGGATTGAACCCAGGTCTCCTGCATTGTAGACAGACGCTTTACCGTCTGAGCCACCTTAAATCTATTAGTTAAAAAAAATACTGTATCTTTTACTTCATATTAAGCACTATTATCTTATGTAATTCTTCCAATAATGCCATAGGATAAAAATACACTATCAGATGGTACAGAATTCACCTGCAATGCAGGAGACTTCAGTTTGATCCCTAGGTTGGGAAGATCCCATGGCAACCCACTCCAATATTCTTGCCTGGAGAATTCCATAGACAGAGGAGCCTGGGAGGCTATAGTCCATGGGATCACAGAAAGTCAGACATGACTGTGACTTAGCATGCAGAGAGAAAGAGAGCAAGCCTGCTAGTGTCTCCCTTCCTATAAGGTTACCAATCCCATTATTCGGATCCCACTGTCATGTCTTCATCTAACCCTAGTTTCCTCCCAAGTCCCCATCTCCAAATACCATCACACCATGGGTTAAAGCTTCAATATGTAAGCTGGAGGAATCCCCTGGTGGCTCAGATAGTAAAGAATCTGCCTGCAATGCAGGAGACCTGGGTTCTATCCCTGGATCAGGAAGATCCCCTGTTGAACGGAAGCTACTCACTCCAGTATCTTGCCTGGAGAATTCCATGGACACAGGAGCCTGGCAGGCTACAGCCCATGGGGTCGCAAAGAGTCAGACATGACTAAGAGACTAACATGTTACAAATATTCAGTTTACTTTAGGTACAAAGAGGCCAAGCATCTTGATTATGGCCACCCAGATAATAATGAAAGAAAGTGAAAGAGAAAGCCACTCAGTCCTGTCCCAGTCCTGTCCAACTCTTTGCAACCCCATGGACTGTACAGTCAATGGAATTCTCCAAGGAAACCAATTTGCAAACCCAGAGTCAGACTCGAAAATCCTTATCCTTAATAAATGTTTAGTGTAGCCTTTTTGTTGTTCCACACCATGGACATTAGTAAGGAGGATAGGAGAAAATATATGCAATGGATCCAAGTTTATATGGAATTATAATCTCAATATTATCTTCTTACAGTGTGTCCTGTCTGTTCATAGAAATATGTTTGCTCTTTTGGTGTATTGACTACAGTCTTTATAGTAAGCTTTTCCAAACATAAAATCTCCAAACTTGATGTATTTTTAAAATTATAATTAAGATTCATTACTTAAAAAAAATTGTTCAAAAGATGTAACCAAATTTGTTAACTATTCTTTGAAGCCTTAAGTCTTTGAATTTAAGTCACATTAATTTGGTGCAGTGCCACTAATTATCGAGTCTTTCTAATACGCTCTGATTGACTTTTCTTAAAGTAAAAGAAATTTGGTGGAGGTAATTGAATCTGGTCAGTCTGTGTACTAAGAAGCAATATACCCCTGCCTGAGGTAGAACCATGATACAACTAAAAATAGAGGATAACACTGAAGGGTTAATAGGATAACTTAGTGTTGTTTTTTCTTAGACTATGGGTCTGAGTGTGAATCAATATAACATGGCATTATGAATTCTCAACTACTTTAGGGCATAGAGTGTTATTTTTGCTTTCCATTTAGCAGTTGAGGGTCAGTTTTATTGACGTATGTCTGATTAATTTTAACAGATTGTGTATAGACATTCATTGGCACAGTAATTCTACTTTTGTGATCTGAAATCTTAGGTTCAGCAGTTAAACCTAAGGGTGGAATCAAAACAAGCTAAAGAATAGTTCCCTACAGGACATATTAAGAGCAGTATAGGTGGCTGGAGTTAACTCAGGCTTTAAGGTCAGAAAATTCTGATTTTCAGTACTATAGGTCATTTTACCAGCTTTACTGTCTTTGATTTAACATGTCTGATGTTTAGGGATTAGTCTTGAATGAAACAGATGTATCCTCTGCCTTGAGGAATTTTACAGTGTAGTGAAGAATTATGCAATTTATTTCTTAAAGTTCTATTTATGTAACCTAATTGTGGGAGTTACAGACTCTGTATGTAAAGCTTCCTTTGGAGATGGTTGAAAACGGGTCCCAAAGAAATACGTGGGTAGTGAGCATTTGGGAGACCCAAATGCATCATATACGAAATATAGTTTTGCCTTGCCAACAGGACATATGTGAGAAAATTTTTTGAGATGGACAACACAATCTGATATAGGCATACAATGTGCAGTTATTACCATATCAAGTTAATACCACATCTATCACCTCACAGTTATTGTTCTTACAATCTAAATACATATAATTTTTATTGTCAGACATACCTCACTAAAGCTGAGGGAAAGAAAGAAAAAGTCCTGATGATCTTTGGGTATCAGCTTGCTTCCCTCCTCCAGGAAAGCAGATACTGAGATACTGAGTGTAGATAATGTGTTTTAGAATGTGATGGGAGAGGGGAGGGAAGCGTGGAATACTGAAGCTAGCAAAGCAGGCAATGAAGAAGAATCACCAGGAGGGGCAGGTATTGAGTTGGTCACAGGGCTTCTCCATGCTCGGGAACCCTAAGAGGTCAGGTAAATTGTGCCTCACAATTTCTCACCTGAAGAATGAAAGAGGGGTGCATTTATTCTCTCTCATTCTCCACTTGTAAGATGGCTAGTTTTATGTGTCCACCTGACTGGAACCCAAGATGCCCAGATACTTGGTCAAAGTTATTCTGTTTCCCTGAGGGTGTTTATCGATGAAAGGAGCATTTAAATAACTGGAATGAATAAAGCATATACCCTCCATAATGTAGATGATCAGCTATAAAGGTCAGGGCATAGACTTGGATTACTGTGATTTTGAATAGTTTGCCTTGGAAACAAACAGAGATCATTCTGTCATTTTTGAGATTACACCCAAGTACTGCATTTTGTTGACTATGATGGCTGCTCCATTTCTTCTAAGGGATTCTTGCCCACAGTAGTAGATATAATGGTCATCTAATTTAAATTCACCCGTTCCAGTCCATTTTAGTTTGCTGATTTCTAAAATGTTGATGTTCACTCTTGCCATCTCATGCTTGACCACTTCCAATTTGCCTTGATTCATGGACCTAACATTCCAGGTTCCTATGAAATATTGCTCTTTACAGCATCGGAGCTTGCTTGCATCACATCCACAACTGTGTGCTGCTTGTGGTCACATCCACAACTGTGTGTTGCTTTTGCTTTGGCTCCGTCTCTTCATTTTTTCTGGAATTATTTTTCCACTGATCTCTAGCAGCATATTGGGCACCTACAACCTGGGGGAGTTCATCTGTCAGTGTCCTATCTTTTTGCATTTTCATACTGTTCATGGGGTTTTCAAGGCAGGAATACTGAAGTGGTTTGCCATTCCCTTCTTCAGTAGACACATTTTGTCAGAACTCTCCACCATGACCCGTCCGTCTTGGGTGGCCCTACATGGCATGGCTCATAGTTTCATTGAGTTAGACAAGGCTGGAATGGGTGAATTTAACTCAGATGACCATTATATCTACTACTGTGGGCAAGAATCCCTTAGAAGAAATGGAGTAGCCATCATAGTCAACAAAAGAGTCAACAATGCAGTACTTAGGTGCAATCTCAAAAACAACAGAATGACCTCTGTTTGTTTCCAAGGCAAACCATTTAATATCACAGTAATCCAAGCCTATGCCCCAACCACTAATGCTGAACAAGCTGAAGTTGAACGATTCTATGAAGACCTACAAGACCTTCTAGAATTAACACCCCAAAAAGATATCTTTTTCATTATAGGAGACTTGAATGCAAAAGAAGGAAGTCAAGAAACACCTGGAGTAACAGCAAATTTGGCCTTGGAGTACAGAATGAAGCAGAGCAAAGGCTAATAGAGAATGCACTGGTCATAGTAAACACCCTCTTCCAACAACACAAGAAAGGACTCTACACATGAACATCACCAGATGGTCAACACCGAAATCAGATTGATTATATTCTTTGCAGCCAAAGATGGAGAAGCTCTATACAGTCAACAAAAACAAGACCAGGAGCTGACTGTGGCTCAGATCATGAACTCCTTATTGCCAATTCAGAATAAGGAAAAAAGTTGAAAAACTTAAGTTGAAAAAAGTATGGAAAACCACTAGACTATTCAGGTATGACCTAAATCAAATCCCTAATGATTATATGGTAGAAGTGAGAAATAGACTTAAGGGACTAGATCTGATAGACAGAGTGCCTGATGAACTATGGATGGAGGTTCGTGACATTGTACAGGAGACAGGGAGCAAGACCATCCCCAAGAAAAATAAATGCAAAACAGAAAAATGGTTATCTAAGGAGGCCTTACAAATAGCTGTAAAAAGAAGAGAAGTGAAAAGCAAAGGAGAAAAGGAAAGATATAAGTATCTGAACGCAGAGTTCCAAAGAATAGCAAGGAGAGATAAGAAAGCCTTCCTCAATGATTAGTCCAAAGAAATAGAGGAAAACAATAAAATGGGTAATATTAGAGATCTCTGCAAGAAAATTAGAGATACCAAGGGAACTTTTCATGCAAAGATGGGCTCAATAAAGGACAGAAATAGTATGGACTTAACAGAAGCAGAAGATTAAGAAGAGGTGGCAAGAATACACAGAAGAACTGTACAAAAAAGATCTTCACAGCCCAGATAATCATGATGATGTGATCACTCACCTAGAGCCAGACATCCTGGAATGTGAAGGCAAGTGGGCCTTAGGAAGAATCACTATGAACAAAGCTAGTGGAGATAATGGAATTCCAGCTGAGCTATTTCAAATCCTGAAAGATGATGCTGTGAAAGTGCTGCACTCAATATGCCAACAAATTTGGAAAACTCAGCAGTGGTCACAGGATTGGAAAAGGTCAGTCTTCATTCCAATCCCTAAGAAAGGCAATGCTGAAAAATGCTCAAACTACTGTACAATTGATCTCATCTCACATGCTAGTAAATTAATGTTCAAAATTCTGAAAGCCAGGCTTCAACAATACATGAACCGTGAACTTCCAGATGCTTAAGCTGGTTTTAGAAAAGGCAGAGGAACCAGTGATCAAATTGCCAACATCCACTGGATCATTGAAAAACAAAAGAGTTCCAGAAAAACAGATATATATTTCTGCTTTATTGACTATAATAAAGCCTTTAAAAAATTATTTTATTATTATTATTATTTTTTACTTTACAATATTTTATTGGTTTTGCCACACATCAACATGAATCCACCACGGGTGTACATGTGTTCCCAATCCTGAACCCTGCTCCCACATCCCTCCCCATACCATCCCTCTGGGTCATCCCAGCTCACCAGCCCCAAGCATCCTGTATCCTGCATCAAACCTAGACTGATGATTCATTTCTTATATGATATTATACATGTTTCAATACCATTCTCCCAAATCATCCCACCCTCTCCCTCTCCCACAGAGTCCAAAAGACTGTTCGATACATCTGAGTCTCTTTTGCTGTCTCACATACAGGGTTATTGTTACCATCTTTCTAAATTCCATATATATGCATTAGTATACTGTATTGGTGTTTTTCTTTCTGGCTTACTTCACTCTGTATAATTGGCTCTAGTTTCATCCACCTCATTAGAACTGATTCAAATGTATTCTTTTTAAAGGCTGAGTAATACTCCATTGTGTATATGTACCACAGCTTTCTTATCCATTCATCTGCTGAAGGACATCTAGGTTGCTTCCATGTCCAGGTTGTTATAAACAGTGCTGCGATGAACATTGGGGTACACGTGTCTCTTTCAATTCTGGTTTCCTCGGTGTGTATGCCCAGCAGTGGGATTGCTGGGTCATAATATGCCAAAGCCTTTGATTGTGTTAGTCACAATATACTGTGGAAAATTCTGAAAGAGATGGGAATACCAGACCACTCAACCTGCCTCTTGAGAAATCTGCATGCAAGTCAGAAAGCAACACTTGGAACTGGACAGGGAACAACAGACTGGCTCCAAATAGGGAAAGGAGTATGTCAAGGCTGTATATTGTCACCCTGCTTATTTATTTATATGCAGAGTACATCATGAGAAATGCTGGGCTGGATGAAGCACAAATTGGAATCAAGATTGCCAGGAGAAATATCAATAACCTCAGATATGCAGATGACACCACTCTTTTGGCACAAAGTGAAGACGAATTTAAGAGTCTCTTGATGAAAGTGAAAGAGGAGAGTGAGAAAGTTGACTTAAAGCTCAACATTCAGAAAACTAAGATTATGGCATCCGGTCCCATCACTTCATGGCAAATAGATGGAGGAACAGTGGAAACAGTGTGAAACTTTATTTTTGGGGGCTCCAAAATCACTGCAGATGGTGACTGCAGCCATGAAATTAAAAACAGCATAATCCATGGGAGAAAAGTTATGACCAACCTAGACAGCATATTAAAAAGCAGAGACAGTTCTTTGCCAACAAAGGTCCATCTAGTCAAAACTATGGTTGTTCCAGTAGTCATGTATGGATGTGAGAGTTGGACTGTAAAGAAAGCTGAGCACCTAAGAATTGATGCCTTTGAACTGTGGTGTTGGAAAAGACTCTTGAGAGTCCCTTGGACTGCAAGGAGATCCAACCAGTCCATCCTAAAGGAAATCAGTGCTGAATGTTCTTTGAAAGGACTGATGCTGAAGCTGTAATTCCAATACTTTGACCACCTCATGGGAAGAGCTGACTCATTTGAAAAAACCCTGATGCTGGGAAAGATCAAAGGTGAGAGGAGAAGGGGATGACAGAGGATGAGGTGGTTGGATGGCATCATCAGCTCAATGGACATGAGTTTGAGTAATATCTGGGAGTTGGTGATGGCCAGGGAGACCTGGCATGCCGCAGTCCATGGGGTCACAAAGAGTCGGACATGACTGCCACTGAACTGAACTGAAATGAATGTGGATGAGCCTCATCCAATCAGTTGGAGGCCTGACTAGAGCAAAATGCTGATCCTCTCCTATGCAAGAGAGAAATCTCCTGCCTTCAGGACTTTGAATAGAAATATTAGTTCTTTCTGTTTCTTGAGCAGCTACTGGCCTTAAGACTCAAACTAGGATATCAGCTTTGCAAATTTTTGGACTTACTAGCATCCATAAACATATGAGTCAATTCCTTATAGTAAATCTCTGTCTATCTTCCTCTAAAACAGGGTGTCTACTCTCTTCTAGGCTGGGCTTTTTCTGCATCTTTAGCAGATACATGCAATTGTTTTTGTTTTTGTTTTAGAAAAGACCTAGGGAAGAAATGGAAAATTAAGTGATGTGGCTCTTATAAAAGTGCCACCGGCTCATATTTGTGCAAGGTTGATTTTGATAGCTTATGGTGAACGATGTTTCATTCACAATCTCCGAAGAAGGTTTAACTTCACGACCAGGGACCAGGCTTAATCACTCAAAAGCTTTTGTGTAGCAGAGTTTTCTTAAAGTATGAAAAAGGGACAGAGAACCCTTCTGACATAGACATCAGAGGGAGGATGGAGAGTGCCCCTTTTACTAATGTTAGCAAGGGAGTTATATACTTTTTAATTGGTTATTACAGTTAATCAAAACAATGTCTCAAGGTTGTAAAAATTTTGCCAGACCCACTCTCACAATTTACATTTTAGGATAACAGGGTTAGAACTTAACAATAGAAAGACCTACCAGACCCACTCCTATAATATACATTCTAAGTTATCAGGATGGGTGGTTTATGCTGGTTTAGTCGCTAAGTCGTGTCCGACTCTTTTAACCACATGGACTGTATGTAGCCTGCCAGGCTTTTCTATCCATGGAATTCTCCAGGCAAGAATACTAAAGTGGGTTGCCATTTCCTTCTCCAAGGGATCTTCCCAACCCAGGGTTTCCTGCACTGCAGGCAGATTCTTTACCAACTGAGCTATGAAGGAAGCCCCATCAGGACTAGTCAGAGGTTTTCAGGAAGGAGAAACTGCCCTCAAGCAGGATACATTGTTGTTATGTAATCCCTAATACAAAGTCTAAACTGAGTTGTTTGTTGTGTAATCATCAGTTCCAGGTTTAAAGAAAAAAAAAATTTATGTGACTAAGACTAAAGAATGTAGAGGAAAAAAAAAAAGGTTGTCCTTTCATCCTCTGAGAATTCAAGACCCCTATCTCTACCTCGAGAACCACAGACTCCTCTCTTCTCAGGGACCCCTGGATTTCTTATCAACCTGCCTAGGAATTGACTTTTAAGGGGGCTCCAAAATCACTGCAGATGGTGACTGCAGCCATGGAATTAAAAGATGCTTGCTTCTTGGAAGAAAAGTTACAGCCAACCTAGACAACATATTAAAAAGCAGAGGCATTACTTTGCCAACAAAGGTCCATCTAATCAAAGCTATGGTTTTTCTAGTAGTCATGTATGGATGTGAGGGTTGGACTATAAAGAAAGCTGAGTGCCCAAGAATTGATGCCTTGAACTCTTGAGAGTCCCTTGGATTGCAAGAAGATCCAACCAGACCATCCTAAAGGAAATCAGTCCTGAATATTCATTGGAAGGACTGATGCTGAAGCTGAAACTCCAATACTTTGGCCACCTGATGTGAAGAACTTACTCATATGAAAAAACCCTAATGCTGGGAAAGATTGAAGGTGGGAGAAGGGGATGACAGAGGATGAGATAGTTGAATGGCATCACTGACCTGATGGACATGAGTTTGAGTTAACTCTGGGAGTAAGGTGATGGACAGGGAGGCCTTACATGCTGTAGTCCATGGGGTCACAAAGAGTTGGACATGGCTGAGAGACTGAACAGAGCTGAACTGAGGCACTGACTCTCAGTTTGCTGCAGCTATAGCTGTTTTGAAAGGTAGTTAGACACGATGTGAAAAGGGGCCCTAGAGGCGTTTGATGCATTTACTTACAAAGATAAATGATATAGTTTCTAAGGTTAAGCAAATCACATAAGTTCTTTCATCTTCCTATTCAAAACTGAAAAACTAAGAATTACCTTGCTTGTTTCAGTACTGTCTTTTTCTTCTTCAAAAATTTTGAATATAAGTATCATTCTGGATGTCATCATTGTTTAAGCAGTAAAGCATCAATGGTGTGAAAGAAAGAAAAAAGAAAGAAGCAAATAGAATACAATGTGTCTTTGTCTTTAGTGACAGGATATTTATGCAATGTATGATTTATTAAAGGCATTTGAGCTATTAAATCAAGGCAGGGAAGAATGAAAATTCATATCCTGTTTATAATGAGGCTTTGAAAATGATGCCAATTCATTAAACAGTCACTTGATGAATATTTATTAAGAACCTCCTGTATTCCAGGAATCGGGCTATATAGAAAACATTAGTAAATTAGATATATATACTTCCTTTCCTTGTGGATTTTACTATCTGGTGTGGAGTACACAGAACTTACTATGTGAAGAATTTGCTGGGAGACAAAATGATTAAAGAAAGTTCTCTCTAAAGAATATAGTTTTGCTGTTAAGGCATACAGGGCTTCAGGAATATCCACTCAGATATAAAATGCCAAGAGCTAGAGACACACTCTTAGCTTAGATGATGGGAGTTTAATGTCAGCAGGATCACAAGGATTGAAAAAAGAGAAAAAAGAAGAAAAAGAAAGGAAAGAAACAGCACCTTGATAACCACAGTCAGTTCATCACTAAGAACCAGAATCTCTTTCCGAAAGTTAAAATCTCATTTCTGATTATTTACACAAAATTAAAGATTTTGTCATCTGGTTTCCTAGCCGTCCTTATTCTAGTGTTTTACCATGAGGGCAGCTTAGTCACTGTCTGCTCTACTTCTATACTTTGCTGACTTCAACTAATTGTTTCTCCATTTAACTCTTACTGTGAGAGGATGACGGGGCTCCAAATCAGCATTTTGAGTAAGCCTATTATGCCAATTCCCTTTTAGGCTTCTTGTGCAATTTGTCAAGACACAGTGTGTGTTATGGATGGAAGGTGCTAGTGTCTTTTGCAATAGCTGGCGGCAACTTCCTCCAGAAGGGAAGTCAGTCATAAAACAATAGATCACTACATTGCAGAGACAAGATGTGTAAACACACTCATTTATTCCTCTTTCAGTCCACTAAAAAAAAAAAAAAAATCTATTTCATACCATTCAGTATTCTGAGAACTAAAAAAACCAAAGACATTCTTGCTTATTTCAGGTTTCTTTTCTCCCTTCTCCAAAAATCCAACTCTCAATTCCATTGAGTTGGTTAATAAATATGGCCCATTACATCAGGAAAATTAGAGATACCAAGGGAAAATTTCATGCAAAGATGGGCTCAATAAAGAACAGAAATGGTAGGGGCCTAGCAGAAGCAGAAGATATTAAGAAGAGAATACACAGAAGAAATGTACCAAAAAGATCTTCATAACCCAGGTAATTATGATGGTGTGATCACTCACCTAGACCCAGAAATACTGGAATGCAGTCAAGTGGGCCTTAGGAAGTATCACTATGAACAAAGCTAGTGGAGGTGATGGAATTCCAGCTGAGCTATTTCAAATCCTGAAAGATGATGCTGTGAAAGTGAAGCACTCAATATGCCAACAAATTTGGAAAACTCAGCAGTGGTCACAGGCCTGGGAAAGGTCCGTTTTCATTCCAATCCCAAAGAAAAGCAATGCCAAAGAATGCTCAAACTACTACACAGTTCCACTCATCTCACACGCTAGTAAAGTAATGCTCAAAATTCTGCAAGCCAGGCTTTAGCAATATGTGAACCATGAACTTCCTGATGTTCAAGCTGGTTTTAGAAAAGGCAGAGGAACCAGAGATCAAATTGCCAACATCCGCTGGATCATGGAAAAAGCAAGAGAGTTCCAGGAAAACATCTATTTCTGCTTTATTAACTATGCCAAAGCATTTGACTGTGTAGATCACAATAAACTGTGGAAATTCTGAAAGAGATGGGAATACCAGACCACCCAACCTGCCTCTTGAGAAATCTGGATGCAGGTCAGGAAGCAACAGTTAGGACATGAAACAACAGACTGGTTCCAAATAGGAAAAGGAGTATGTCAAGGCTGTATATTTTCACTCTGTTTATTTACTTATATGCAGAGTACATCATGAGAAATACTGGGCTGGAAGAAACACAAGCTGGAATTAAGATTGCCAGGAGAAATATCAATAACCTCAGATATGCAGATGACACCACCCTTACGGCACAAAGTGAAGAACTAAAGAGCCTCTTGATGAAAGTTAAAGAGGAGAGTGAGAAATCTGGCTTAAAGCTCAACATTCAGAAAACAAAGATTATCACATCCAGTCCTATCACTTCATGGGAAATAGATGGAGAAACAGTGGAAACAGTGTCAGACTTTATTTTTGGGGGCTCCAAAATCACTGCAGATGGTGGTTGCAGCCATGAAATTAAAAGATTCTTAATCTTTGGGAGAAAAGTTATGACCAACCTAGACAGCATATTAAAAAGCAGAGACATTTCTTTGCCCATAAAGATCGGTCTAGTCAAGGCTATGGTTTTTCCAGTAGTCATGCATGGATGTGAGAGTTGGACTATAAAAAAAGCTGAGCACTGAAGAGTTGATGCTTTTGAACTATGGTGTTGGAGAAGACACTTGAGATTACCTTGGACTGCAAGAAGTTCTGGCCAGTCAATCCTAAAGGAGATCAGTCCTGAGTGTTCATTGGAAGGACTGATGTTGAAGCTGAAACTCCAATACTTTTGCCACCTGATGCGAAGAGCTGACTCATTTGAAAAGACCCTGATGCTGGGAAAGATTGAGGGCAGGAGAAGGGGATGACAGAGGATGAGACTGTTGGATGGCATCATTGATTCAATGGAAGTGGGTTTGGGTAGACTCTAACAGCTGGTGATGGTCAGAGAGGCCTGACATGCTGCCATTCATGGGATCACAAAGAGTAGGACACGACTGAACAACTGAACTGAGCTGAACTGAACTGAATCCCATAGTGGTACGATTCCCTGCATCTCCCCCAAATTTCTGTGAGTTTTGGGGATATGTTGTCTTATTTTTTTCTCTACCTCTGTATTTCTTTTTTTTGGGGGGGGGGATGTATTTATTTGACTGCATCACATAATAGTGTGGTACACAGAATGTAGGAGAAGGCAATGGCACCCCACTCAGACACTCTTACCTGGAAAATCCCATGGACAGAGGAGCCTGGTAGGCTGCAGTCCATGGGGTCTCAAACAGTCAGACATGACTGAGCGACTTCACTTTCACTTTTCACTTTCATGCATTGGGGAAGGAAATGGCAACCCACTCCAGTGTTCTTGCCTGGAGAATCCCAAGGACAGCGGAGCCTGGTGGGCTGCTGTCTATGGGGTCGCACAGTTGGACACGACTGAAGCGACGCAGCAGCAGCAGCAGCAACACACAGGGTGCATAGTTGTGGCATGTGGGATCTAGTTCTCTGACTAGGGATCAAACCCTGGCCCCCGGCATTGGGAGTATGGAGTCTTAGCCACTAGACCACCAGGGAAGTCCCTACCTCTACACTTCTATGTTATCTTATCTGACTTGCTTCCATACTATGAAAAATAGTGAGTTGTTTCATTGATTTCCATAGTCATTTGATTTCACTGATGATATTGGAAATCATGAGGTAGAGTCATATCTTTTGCAAAATTGTTCAATCTACAGTAATTAACTCTCTCCTATCCATTATCTACTTCTTCCTCAGTAGCAGCATCCTGACTTTATTCAGAGTAGCAGTGTCCTCTGTTTCCCAGTTTCTCTTTAAGATGTTTTTGGCAAACAATCTAAAAAATGGTCCACCATGAACCCCACTTCCTAGTGTTCATACCCTATGTAATTTCCTGTCCTTGCGTGTGGGCTGTGGTTATTGACTTACTTGTCAAGAATAAAATATGGTAGAAATGATAAGCTGTCATTTCTGAGATTAGATTATAAAGACCTGTAGCTTTCATGTTAGGTATTCTACATTATCTCGTGGATTGCTTGCTCTGGTGAAGGCAGCTCCCGGGTTGGATAGCAGCCCCACGGTGAGGTCCATATGTATGAGCTTGAGAGGCAGCAGTAAGAGGCCTGATGATTAATACCACATGAATGAACTTGAATATGGGTCCTCCCAAAGTTGAGCTTTGAGATGACTATAGCCTCAGCAAACACTGATTGCAGCTTAAGGGAGATTCTGAGCCAGATCCACCCACCAAGCTCTTCTCAGATCCTAACCTACAGAAATTTTGCAATCATAAATATTTATTGTTTCAAGGTATTCACTTTAGGCAAAATTTGTTATGTGTCACTCAGTTATTAAATTGTGTCCAACTCTGTGACCCCAGGCTCTGTAGCCCCCCAGGCTCCTCTGTCCATGGGATTAACCCAGCAAGAACACTGGAGTTGCCATTTCCTCCTCCAGCGATCTCCCTGACTCAGGGATCGAATCTGTATCTCCTGCAGCTTCTGCACTAGCAGCCGAGTTCTTTACCCTGAGCCACCTGGGAAGCCCCAATTTGTTATGCAGCAGTGGACACTAATGAAATGTTCAATTCTGTTCATTAAATGTTGGTTGGACATATACAAGGAGTACACTTCAAGTACTATTATTCAAAACATAGAGGGCAGAAAGAGGAATTGGAAATTGTCTATGCCCTAAAAGAGCTTCTAATCTTTAGAGCATAAATTGGGATTTTAGATAAGCCGAAAGCAAGGAGAATCTCTTGTCTCTCTTTAGACTTTCATTTTGATTCCTATCAGTTTTATTAATGTGCTTAAACCAAATAGTGAGTTTTATAAGGAAACCTAAGGGCTTCTCTGTATGCATTGTCAGGTAAGCAGGATTTCAGCACCGTTGTAGTAAATAGCTGGGACTCCAGTGTCTTAATTTTTCCTACTGGAACCAAGCTTAACATTTGACAAGGTTGTTTTGTGCCAAACATAAGAAGCTTAGCCAGCGGAAGAAAATCTCGAGACAGCAGTAAGTTGCAAGTCTGAACTCAGCATTTTAAGATGTACCTTGGTTTCCTTTGTTTTATTGTTTATTAAATGTGTTAGATTTGAGATTATTTGTTCCACCAAAAAGCACACAGCCTTGGACACAACCTTGCTAAAAAGCTGAAGTCCACAACCTCATTCTTCCTTCTCCCCTGAGACTGTAGCCACAGGAGAGCCCCTCCTAGTCCCAGGGATCTAAGACCCTCTCTCCCAGACTCCAGGCCTTACAACATGTGGTTCCATCTGACTGGCATCGTCTCCTCATTTACCTGCATAAGGCGTACTCATTCTTTAGCATTGAGGTACCACTTTCCAGTAAGCCACTTCCAAGTGAATTCAGAAAATCTGACAGTTTTCTTTTTCCCACAGAACCTTTTACATGATATTCAATTATTTGCTTAAATATTAAGACCAGAGGTTGGACACCAGAGAGCCTATTAGGCTATACAGACTCGATCCAGTCCCCAGATATATTTTTGTAAACAGAACAGCTATGGAGAATTTTAAGAGCTTGGGATCACAAGCACTCCTAATCTCCCACTGTTTCTTACTGTCTTGCAAATGACCAGCTTCCTCCATGTGTTTAATGTTTTTGCTGCTCTAGGATTTATACCTGAGATTCTTGAAACTGTTTGAAAACAGATATATGTTTTGTTCATTTTCACATCTATAGCATCTGTTCTAGTTCTTAGCGTGCTGTATGCACTCAGCAAGCAGTTGTTGAATGAACAAATGAATGCTGAATTTAACTACTAATCAATAAACAGTGATGCTGTAAGCTCTGTTTGATCGGGGGAATGTCCTCTCCCTAGCTTTGATCTCTTCAGACCGTCTGCCAGCTTTGTTCTCCATAGGGAGCCATTTGTCAAGATTCTGATAAATGAATGGATTCCAAGCTAATTCTAAGAGCCAATCAACGCCCAGTTTGTTATCTTTTCAGTTGTATCCCCTTTTAAAAACTCCTCTTTATTTTGTCTTTATAAGTGAGACGCTTTGTGAGCTATTAATAGTGCTTTTAAATAATTTTGTAATTTTCTTCCCTCCAGTTCAAAAAGGGGGGAAAGCACAATTGTAACACCCCAAACTTACTCCCACTAGTGTTACTATCAATAAACCTTGTTTTAACTGCCCAGCACATCAGGCACGACTCTTGTTTGGCAATGGACAGTAGCATGACACAAATTTATCCATGAAGAAGTTGTTGACTCTCCTCTCCTACAAAGGAGCCAGTCTTAGTGATGACTCCAGAAAAGGGGAAAAGGGCAGACCCTCTCACTCTTATTTTCTCTCCTCTCTGAATGTCGGGTTTGTCTTCAGACCAACATTCTCACAATATATAGGAAAACCACATTCAAGTGCTTAAAGCTTAGTGTCCTGTCCTTTCTGTTCATACTCTCCAAAGCTTCAACTAAAACTAAGAACTATTAGGAGAAGAATCAAGAAAGGTTTCTAATTGATCCAAGGATAAACAAGTGCTCTCAGTTGAACCAATCATGCTGGTCAGGAAATTAGGATGGACATATTCCTGGGTCTGGGAAACTTTGGTACCTTGTTTGGCAAGCTTCTGTAGAACCACATGATTTGAAAGGGAACTTTCATAGAGGCCAAAGGTGGGTGGGTGGGTCTAGGCTATTCTGTGCATAAAAACCAATGAATATTCACTACAACTGCCTATATGCCAGGAACTGTGGGTAAAAAAGGACAATAAAGTGTGGTCTATGCCAGAAAGAAATTTCGCAGTCAAATTGTGGTGACAGGTCATATAGTTATAAGTAATTAGTAATGAAATGTAAATGCAAAAACAAGTGTTTGTTAGGGTTTTGTGCTTCAGATGAGCATAACTCACTGAATTTCCTGTTCTGTGTAAAGCAACATACACACACACTATTTCTACCCATATATGCTCCCCAACTCCCTGCCATCAGTCAAAGTGAGATCTCTTTAAAATAGATTTGGAGGTTAGAGATAATGAAATCACCTTAGACATAAGAACCCAAACTGGTTATTTTGTGTCTGAGGAATGAGGCCCATGATATTTTACTTCCAGGGGTCAAATGTGCCATTTTATTATTAGGAGAACTACTTTTTTTTTTTTTATAAAGAAGTGTTTTAAGTTTTCCTTACAAACTGTTCTCCTTTAGATACTCTTAAAAGCATCAATGTCACCTATCTTCTCATTTATATAAAAACCAGCTTTAAGCGTACTGAGAACAATAGGAAAGAGGTCATACCTTTCCAGTCATGAAAGCCAGAAACTCAGGAGTCCCGCTGGTTCCTCTTCTTCCCGCACATCCTTCATGTAAGCCTTCACCATGTCTTGTACATCAGTGGTTCTCACTGTGCAGAACAGTTCCCTTCAAAAAGACCCTCTGCCTCAAAATGTCGATAATGTCAAGGCTGAGAAACCCCGCTGCAGAATTTTCCTCCAGAGAATATGCCATCATGCCCACTACTCTCTTTCTCCAAGGCTACCAACTTCTCTCCCATGAGCCATTTCCGTCACCTCCTGGACGGTTTCACCAACACCTCTCTTGTGCCCTCCACCTCATTCTCCATAAAGACACCCAAAGTTAACTTTTAAGCATACAGCCCTGTTGTGGAAACATTGCTTAAAACTGTCCAAGCAGCTTAGTAAACACACGTAGGGAGTGGTGGAGAAACAGAGAGCAGATCACATTAGATCAGGTAAACCGTGTTAAGGAGTCTGGATGTTGCTCTCATACAACTCTCTTTCCTTGAGCTCACTATGTTTCTGTCACCTTTCTGTTTGAAGAGTATTTCAGGTCTATTCTGGTTTACGGGCTTCCCAGGTGGTGCTAGTGGTCGAGAACCTGCCTGCCAATATGGGAGACCTAAGAGGTGCTGGCCGATCCCTGGGTCAAGATCCCCTGGACGAGGGTGTGACAACCCACGCCAGTATACTTGCCTGGAGAATCCCATGGGCAGAGGAGCCCTGTGGGCTATAGTCCATAGGGTAGCAGAGAGTCAGACACACCTGAAGGGACTCGGCACACACCCACACATTCTGGTTTATGGCTTTAGTACTTTGAAGTCCTTCTGTCTGACATGTGCTTTGTCTGAGTATCTGCTTAATTAACCAGTTCTCAAGAGAAACTTACCCTGTCTCTTTCAAAACTGCCCATGTCTCTTGCTCTGCCATTTTTAACTTGCCATCTCTCTTATATTTCTATATTTTACATTTATCTTATATTTTTCATCTTCATGGAGAGTTTTACCTAAAATGTGATGATTTTTAGATAATGGAAAGAATTATATCTCCCTTTTTATGCTTCATAGTGAAAACCCCTAGAGTAGGCAGAATAACAGTCCCCTAAATACATACACGTTCTAATGCCCGGTACCTATTAGCATGTTCAGTTCAGTTCAGTTCAGTCCAGTCGCTCAGTTGTGTCCGACTATTTGTGACCCCACGAACTGTAGCACGCCAGGTTGCCCTGTCCATCACCAACTCCTGGAGCCTGCTCAAACTCATGTCCATCAAGTCAGTGATACTATCCAACCATCTCATCCTCCAGTGCTGGGAAAGATAGAAAGGCAGGAGAAGAAGGGGACGCCAGAGGAGGAGATGGTTAGTATGTCAGGTTATGAGGAAAAGACAAATTAGGCTACAGATGTAATTGAGATTGCTGATCAGCTGACTTTGAGATGAGATTGTCTTGGGTTGTCCAGGTACCTAGTATAATCACCCGGTCTTTATGCGTGGAAGAGGGAGGCAGAAGAGTCTGTGTCAGAATGATGTGATGTCCCTCATAAAACTTATTAGTGGTGGCCAGGTGAGAACTTCCTTGCTTTCAGAGCATCTCCTGATCCTCAGATATGAATCATCAAGAAAACTGGACAGGCTTGACCAAGTGAGAGGGAGTTGATCCTTTCCATCCAGCACTGGGAGGCTAATGGGTCACCTCGGTTTTCTGTCTGTAGATGGGAACTCAGGTGGCACTAGTGGTAAAGAACCTTCTTGCCAAGGCAGGAGATATAAGAAACATGGGTCCAGTCTCTGGGTCAGGGAGATCCCTTGGAGGAGGGTGTGGCAAGCCACTCCAGTATTCTTGCCTGGAGAATTCCATGGACAGAGGAAACTGGTGGGCTAAGGTCCATAGGATCACAGAAAGTTGGACACAACTGAAGTGACTTAACACGCACATGCATATCAAGTTTATATGAGTTCATGATGATATTTTTCCAGTGTAGTGAATGGAAATTGGTCTTGATCCTGTAAAATTATACCTTAAATATGATTCTCCATTATATTCAGTTAAGAGAAAAAGAATGAGGTGATGTGACAGAGATTCATCTGGCTACAGGGAGATTTTTGATATTAAGGGACTTCCAACCAAGTAATTGTGGCTCAGCTGATAAAGAATCTGCCTGCAATGCAGGAGACCTGGATTTGATCCCTGGATTGGGAAGATCCTCTGGAGAAGGGAAAGGCTACCCACTCCAGTATTCTGGCCTAGAGAATTCCATGTATGCACCATGTATGCACCATGTATGCATTCCTAGTATGCACCATGGGGTTGAAAAGAGTCAGACACAATTGAGCAACTTTCACTTCACTTCAACCAAGTAATATAGCCATACTTCATTTTATTATACTTAGGATATTTTGTATTTTTTTTACAAATTAAAGGTATGTATTAACCTAGCATACTGGTGGCATTTTTCTAACCAATCTGCTCACTTCATGTCTATCACTTTCTGATAATTCTTGAAATATTTAAAAATTTTCATTATTATTATGTTATGGGATCTGTGATCAATGATGTTTGATGTTATCACTGCAAAAAGACTACAGCTTCCTGAAAACTCAGAAAATTGTTAGAATCCTTTACCTTGATTTTATCCAAGTAAAACCCATTTTAGATTTTTGACCTCTGAAATTGCAAGGTAATGCTTCCCTGGTGGTTCAGATGGTAAAGCATCTGCCTACAATGCAGGAGACCTGGGTTTGATCCCTGGGTGGGGACGATCCCCTGGAGAAGGAAATGGCAACCGACTCCAGTACTCTTGCCTGGAGAATCCCATGGACTGAGGAGCCATTGCAAAGGTAATGCACTTCTGTTTTCTGGGCTCCAAAGTCACTGCAGATAGTGACTGCAGCCACGAAATTGAAAGACGCTTACTCCTTGGAAGGAAAGTCATGACCAACCTAGACAGCATATTGAAAAGAAGAGACATTACTTTGCCAACAAAGGTCCATCTAGTCAAGGACATGGTTTTTCCAGTGGTCATGTATGCATGTGAGAGTTGGACTATGAAGAAAACTGAACACTGAAGAATTGATGCTTTTGAACTATGGTGTTAGAGAAGACTCTTGAGAGTCCCTTGGACTGCAAGGAGAGCCAACCAGTCCATCCTAAAGGAGATCACTACTGGGTGTTCAGGGAAGGACTGATGTTGAGGCTGCAACTCCAATACTTTGGCCATCTGATGCAAAGAGTTGACTTATTTGAAAAGACCCTGATGCTGGGAAAAATTGAGGGCAGGAGGAGAAGGGGACGACAGAGGATGAGATGGTTGAATGGCATCACCAACTCAATGGACATGAGTTTGGGTAGGCTCCAGGAGTTGGTGATGGACGGGGAAGCCTGGTGTGCTGCAGTTCATGGGGTCACAAAGAGTCAGACTCGACTGAGTGACTGAACTGAACTGAACTGATACTTGTGCTGTTTCAAGCTCCTCAATTTGTGGTACTTTGTTACATCAGCAATAGGAAACTCAAACAGCCCATGACACACTTACCTTGTCTGTCTTATTCAGCCTGGTCTCTCTTCAGAGCATAATGCTGTGCCCAACATGTAATAGACACTCATTATGCTCATAATATCCACTGAGTGAATGGAAAATAGAAATAAGTATAACCATTTGAGTTAAATAACTGTAGATTCAGACTGTAACTCTACTGAATAATTTTGATGTTTGATGCAAATTAATCACCCCACCGTCCTCAACTTCAATAAGCTCATTTCTAAAACTAGTGACTCCAGAAGTTTAGGCTTGTTGGGAATCCCCTTAGAGTGTCCTACACAAGGCTCTGCTGGCCTTAAGCAGGACCTCTGGCCCTCTTTGTGTACTGCAGAGTGTCCCGCATGCACATTTTTAGTTTAGGGTAGAGAGAAAGATTAGAATGGAAACATCTGTATCTTTCCTATTCAACCATCATCATTACCCTGTAAGGGAAGTACTTACTTTCTTTTCCAGCTAGAACCTGAAATAATTTTATTTTAAAAAAAGGAACTGAGATGTATTTTCTCACTGTTTTTATTTTCTGAAGGAACTAGAAACAAAAGTAAATTAGAATATAACAAGTAAAACTACTTTTTGAAAGTTTGAATCAATCCGTGGATATCAGACGTCTTCTGAACAGAAAGAGTGGTGATAGAGAAGGTGACTTCAGAGTCCGATTGACCTGTGATCAAGTTACTTTCTTAGCACGCTTGCTAGATGTAGCAAATAAAAATGCAGGATGCTCAGTTAAGTTCAAATTCCATGTAAACAAATAAACTTTCTTTTTAGAGTAAGTATGTCCCAAATGCTGTGTGGGACATGCTTATATTAAAAATAAAGTTTTTATGTTCACATAAAATTTAAATTTAACTGGACATCCTTTACTTAATCTAGTAACCCTAATCTATATAACTGATTATCTGACTAAAGATAAATAACAAAGATTATGAGGGGAAAAAGTGGCAAATATGAAAAGCAAATTTAAATACTTTGAAATATATAGAATAAGTGGCATTAACTAGAAACATATACTAACTGGTTGGAAAATAGGAATATTAATGGAAATAATTTTTTAAATTTAAGGCAAATAAGTAATTTAAGGCAAAAGAAAATGAATAGAACCGTTGACTGAGTTGAGATTTAAAATGATAAAAACAATGAAGCTATTTTTATTGTAAATGATTATATTTAAATCTTTCATTTCTTATATCAATATTGGCTTTATATTAATATATTTCATTGTTTGGGACTGTAGAAATACCAAATTGCTAGATCATGTATGGTGGGCAAATATCTCCTTGGAAGGTATCCATGTGAACACCTCTACTTTCTGGAAAACTGCTGGTGAAACTACAGCTTACAATTTAAAGTATTTTTCCAATGTAAAAGCAACAAAAATTTACAGTAACACCACATGGGAATTCGTCTAGCAGAAGATAAAGATCCTGCTCAGAAAATTCTATAACTATGGGCACCTTAAGTAGACTTTAAAAATCTCATGCAAGTTTTTCTTGGCAGAGTGACAAATCCCAATATCATATAACTTATTCAAGTTGTCCCTTAATGTATGATCAGGAATATTTATACATTGAGAAAATAATGACAAGGCTACAAGTCAACATTGTTGTTGTTCAGACACCCGGTTGTGTCTGACTCTTTGTAACCCCATGTACTGCAGCATGCCAGGCCCCCTGTCCCTCACCATCTCCCGGGGTTTGCCCAAGTTCTTGTCCATTACATTGGTGATGCTGTCCAGGCATCTCATCCTCCAATGCCCTCTTCTCCTTCTGCCCTCAATCTCTCCCAGCATCAGGGACTTTTCCAATGAGTTGTGTATTAACAACAAATGACCAAAATACTGGAGCTTCAGCATCAGTCTTTCCAGTGAATATTCAAGGCTAATCTCCCTTAAGATTGACTGGTTTGATCTTGAAGTCCAAGGGACATTTAGGAGTCTCCTCCAGCACCACAATTCAACAGCATCAATTCTTTGGCGTTCTGCCTTCTTTACAGTCAACATAAATAAGACAAAAAGGAAGATCTAACCCACTGGCAAAGGAATTGTTCTTTGCTAAAGAGAAGTGAATGGATAACTGGTCCCCTTGTTGGCTCATCTGTCTCAACAGCTGTAGATTTTAGGTTTTATTTATTCTTTCAAATGCTGCTAACTTTGAAACTCCGTTGAATAGATTAACATGTCCATTGTCTTTCTCAATTGTCACATCTCGCTGTATGTGGCAGGGTAATCTTCACAACATTTGATTTTGGATTGCCAAATGTGGGTGCTTTCCTAGGCAGGGCAGGCTAAATGCTCTTTGTTTAAATGATTATGTGACTAACCAAGCCATTGGAATATAGAAGGAAAGAATCTATAGAAGGAAAGAAGATGTTATTTGAAGATCTACCCTATAAAGATGTTACACAACTTTGTGTTAAACACATGGCATTAAATTAATTACAACTGATGACTGCCAAAAAAAAAAAAAGACTTTGTGTTCTACTTACATATCAACTTAATTTTGTTAAGCATTTGATTTTCTTATGGAAAAGTCAGCCCTATTTTCTTTCTATTTGAAGATAGAAATGGGTTGTTTGTACTTCTTTCTGTGTGTACACGTGTATAGTAGCTAATTCATAGACACACAGAGTGTTTCTCTCCTGTTAAACAAGGAGGTTGTTAGACTGAGGTGGCTCTCCTATTGTGGTGGCCTATGTAACAAACCAAAATTTAAACCTGTAAATGTCTCCAGGTTACAAAATCAAAACGCTGAGGGCAACCAGCTGGGTTTTAAGCTAAGAAATAATGAATAAGTCTCTTTCTTTCCTTCTGCACTTGCTCTGCATAAGTCTCCCCTGGCTCTTCTCTAAGGACCACACCTTACCACTCCAGTTAGGTGCTTCCAGATTCAAATTGGTTTTTGCTCAAACTCACCATTTTTAATATGCCTCAGTTTGTCTTTTAATGTGACTCTTCTGAGGAGATGCTATTTTGATGCTGTTATGCAAATAAGTCCTGCTTTGATTCTTGGAGAAGCAAGTATAGGAGTCATAGTTTATTGCAGCAGTTTTCAACCACTTTGTGAGGAATTTCATAATTTATAACCATTCATAAAGTTTTGAGGCTTAATGATACTTTTTTTTTTTTTTTTTTAAGTATAACCGCAGACTTCCCTGGCAGTCCAGTGGTTAAGACACCACACTTCCACTGCAGGGGAATTGAGTGATTCCTGGCTCAGGAGCTAAGCTTCCATATGCTACACAGTACAACCAGAAAAAAAAAAAAAATATATAGTCAAACAAATGTTTTGGGAATTAAACAATGATTCATTCATGTGTATTTATTGCTTATCTTTAATGTTAATGGATTCCCTGGTGGCTCAGCAGGTAAAGAATCCACGTGCATTGTGGGAGAGCTGGGTTCAATCTCTGGGTTGGAAAGATCCCCTGGAAAAGGGAACAGCTACCCACTCCAGTATTCTGGCCTGGAAAATTCCACAGATGTATAGTTCATGGGGTCACAAAGAGTCGTACACGCCGGAACGACTTTCACTTTCACTGTCAATGTGAATGGGTAGTTTTAACCAGGGTTTGATAATTTTACATCTGTCAAAATCTTTGGGGAGGTAGGAACATGTAACCTTTATTCACTATTGATTTGGTTCTAATTAAAGCTAAAAACTACTGAATCAAAGAACAAAGACAGGTATTATCTTTGTAAAGCTGATTCAGAAACCCCAAATATGGACTTCTATTAATAGTACTCCTGGAAATGTGATTTTACCAATTCTTCTTAAAATGTATTTTGTTTTTAATATAATTATTCTCTATCTGCTTTATTAAAAGGAAAAAAAACAGATTTGGGACTGATTGAATCATTGTCCTTGAGTACTGATATCACAGAAATAGCTTTTTGACATCACTTTTTACATTTTTCCTGTATTTATGCTTATCCGGACACTTTTCTGATAAGAACCACAGGGCTTGGTGTGACATTTAAAGTCAGAAGGACATTCCTGATATTTATGAACCGTGTAACCTTGAGCAACTAAACAGTCCTCAAAGAGCCTTATATATGGACAAGAATCATCATATCTACTGAAAGAGGTGTTATGAGGGTAAGTGAGAAAATTCTCAAAAAGGCATTATAACCAGATATTACACTTTGAGGTCTTACCATTACTAAAAAAGGACCACAATCTCTAATCTAAGCTCTTGGTGTCAAACAGTTCAGAATTCAAAACTTAGAGTTTAGAAACATAATATTGAGCACATATTCTACATTATATAGCACTGACATGAATAATTCAATATTTTTTAATATTAAGACATAATATTAAAATATTGCAATTGATTTAAATCCTCTCAGTTCATGTACTGCCACACAGTACAGATCAGATCAGATTTCACACTAACAAGTTACAATAATATATTATTGAAAGACTTGGGATTTTAGAATGGAAGTTTACCATATATATTATAGGAGATGGTATACATTAAAATGCCTAGCAAACATCTGGCTAGGCATCATGAGAAACACGGGGCTGGAAGAAGCACAAGCTGGAATCAAGATTGCTGGGAGAAATCTCAATAACCTCAGATATGCAGATGATACCACCCTTATGGTAGAAAGTGAAGAGGAACTAAAAAGCCTCTTGATGAAAATGAAAGAGGAGAGTGAAAAAGTTGGCTTAAATCTCAACATTTAGAAAACAAAGATCATGGCATCTGGTCCCATCACTCCATGGGAAATAGATGGGGAAACAGTGGAGAAAGTGTCAGACTTTATTTTTTGGGGGCTCCAAAATCACTGCAGATGGTGACTGCAGCCATGGAATTAAAAGATGCTTACTCCTTGGAAGAAAAGTTATGACCAACCTAGATAGCATATTCAAAAGCAGAGACATTACTTTACCAACAAATGTCCATCTAGTCAAGGCTATGGTTTTCCCAGTGGTCATGTATGGATGTGAGAGTTGGACTGTGAAGAAAGCTGAGCGCCGAAGAACTGATGCTTTTGAACTGTGGTGTTGGAGAAAACTCTTGAGAGTCCCTTGGACTGCAAGGAGATCCAACCAGTCCATTCTGAAGGAGATCAGCCCTGGGATTTCTTTGGAAGGAATGATGCTGAAGCTGAAACTCCAGTACTTTGGCCACCTCATGTGAAGAGTTGACTCATTGGAAAAGACTCTGATGGTGGGAGGGATTGGGGGCAGGAGGAGAAGGGAACGACAGAGGCCGAGGTGGCTGGATGGCATCACCGACTTGATGGATGTGAGTCTGAGTGAACTCCGGGAGTTGGTGATGGACAGGAGGCCCAGCGTGCTGCGATTCATGGGGTCGCAGAAAGTCGGACACGACTGAGCAACTGAACTGAACTGAAACATCTGGCTTTCTCCTTGGCGCATATTAAATGCTTATCCCTTCCTGACCTTGCTCTTTTATGTCCCCTAATCCACAGTCCATCTCTAGTTTCCCCAGTGACACGAGTGGGTTTCCATCCCTCAGCCTCGCTATTGAAAAACTATATGTTTCAGCCCTAGTTCAAACAGAGCATTGGACTTTCAAACAGCTTTTCCTCTACGAGATTTTTCCCTTTTCCTAAATATTCTCATCTTTCTCCTCCCATCTCCCATTTCCCATTTCTGTGAATGTTTTTACTTCTCAACATGTTATTTTAAATGTCTCTGACATCATTATGAGGGCTTCCGTGGTGACTCAGACATTAAAGAGTCTGCCTTCAACGTGGGAGACCTGGATTCAATCCCTGGGTCATGAAAATCCCCTGGAGAAGGAAATGACATCCCACTCCAGTATTTTTGCCTGGAGAAATCCATGGACAGAGGAGTCTGGAGGGCTACAGTCTATGGGATCTCAAAGAGTTGGACACAAACTGAGCAACTAACACACACTGGCAATTAGGTCAATGGATTGAGTGTAATTCACTAGGAACATCCTCTAACACAAAGTTTTTCCAAATACTGCTATCATTTTTATCCCTCTTCTGAGTGAATAGTGATTGCAGAATCAAGTGAAAACAGTTTTGGTGCAAATAATACACATACTATATATATATACATAAATATGTATATAATAAATATATGTGTCAGTGTATCGATAGACACACATATGTATATCCTGTGTATATAGCGTAGAGACATGTACTATATATGCATGTGCATGCACACACACACACACGCACACACACACGTGCCCCTGTTTCTGCAGTCTGGGATATAGACCTAAGGCAAGACTGAGATGTGTCTTTGTGACCTATATTCACTGGAAAGCCATGGATGTCTTAATGATTAGCCTGAAATTAGCCTGTGATTCAGGCAGGAGAAAAGCTACCTCCCATGCCTTTAAAATCTCCTTCCTTGAAGGGCAACTCATAGGAAAAAACCTCAGTGGATATTTAAAACAGTTTAGGCATCATAATAGGCTCTATTCTGGGTCACTTTGCACACCCAAATTGTTTTTTTGAGACTATTAACAACGTCAAGCTGAGCAATTTAATAAACACAATCAGTGGTAAAGCCTGTTACTTTTGTTTTACTGGTTTGAAAGATCATCCTCATATATATCTACTCATGGTTATAAGCCTGCTTGCTTAACTAGGGAATCTTGAAGAATAACTTCTGCATGTATGATAAGGGTCCTTTATCCGTGGGTGACAGAGCCTATTTTGCAGTTTCTATTCACACCCAAATTGTTCTTGAGGAACAATTCAGGCATCATTTGTGTGGGCCTCCCACACTCAGAATAGGTTAATAGCCAATGTCACCTTCACTGCACTATTCTTTGGATAGAGACCATTAAGGGAAATAGCTGTTTCAGTGAGTGGCATATTAAAGCTCTAGCCCAGAGCTCTTTCTGCCCCAGAGTCCAATATATGTGATCCTGGCTCAGTGAAGAGGCTGCATTCGTACAATCTTGAGTATATAAATACAAGGAATCCAGCCATAAAGATGAAGCATAGGAGAAACGGGGCCCCGGGGTGATCCAAAAGAAGCTGAAAGAGGATGGCTTTCCACATAAACTCCCTTTTCTCTAAGCACCGTTCACCAGACACCTGTTTCCTGGTTCTCCCTTCTTAGCATCCACCAGCTCTCAGGTCTCTGTTACTTATAAGTTATTAGTTCAAGCCTGGAGTCTTGAAAGATATGACAGTTGCTCAGTCATGCCCTACTCTTTGATTCCATGGAGTATAGCCCATCAGGCTCCTCTGTCCATGGAATTTTCCAGGCAAGAATACTGAAATAGATTTCCATTCCCTTCTCCAGGGGATCTTCCTAACCCAGAGATCAAACCAGTGTCTCCTGCATTTCAGGTGGATTCGTTACCATATGAATAACCAAGGAGGCCCCAGAGAATCTTACCCCTGAGCTAATTTATCTGCCCTCCCTTTATTATTTCTCAATATCTGTGCACATGAAATGTTATTGTAGAGTGAGGCATTAAGGAAAGCTTTGCTTCTCCCCCCAAGGAGCTGGCATTTTGAAGATAAGAATGATCAAACAGACATGTTTCCCTTTAAATGTTGGCTGCCTGGAAGCTCAGAGCCACAGATCAGATTAATCAAGAGTCTGAATACTTGTTGGAAGTAATTTTTTTGTTTTCTTATTCACCACTCAACCCAAGTCTAGAATTCACATTTTTAAGACAGACTTTACCTGGCCTTAATATCTTAACTCATTTGCCCTGCCCCCATTTTTGACTCCAGTTGAACAGAATTGGATTAATTATAATCTTTGTTTATATTGTTCTTATATTTTCTCTTTTCTTTTTATATTGCAAGGCATCTTGTAGTACAGCAAAATCCTTTGTGGAATGAGGCAAGGTATAAATAAAATACAAGTAAGTAAGCAAAACAAAGCAGGAAGCAAAATGAATATAGAAGCCGGACCAAGATGAAGGAGATCTAGATTACTCTGCATGACAAACTAGGCTGGGGAGGAGGTGGAGTTTTCTGAGGCGATGGAAAAGAGAAAAAATAAAGTTTCTAGGGATAAGCGCTCTGTGTGGGGAACGTTCCTCAGTTTGGGTGTGTGATTAGTCACCGAGTTATGGCCGGCCCTTTGTGACCTATGGACTATAGCCCACTAGGCTCCTCTGTCCCTGGGATTTTCCAGGCAAGGATACTGGAGTGGGGTGCTGTTTCTTCTCCAGGGGGCTTTCCTGACCCAGGGACTGAACTCACATCTCTGTGTCTCTTGCATTGTCGGGTGGACTCTTTACCCGTTAGTCACCTAGCTGGTAGGGATTCTGCTACCACAATGCCCTGGAATTAATAGTACATGGAGGAAAGACAGTTTCTACAGTGTGACTTAACAGGCAATTGGCATAGAATGGAAAGACTAGAAATAAAGTTAGGATTGTTAGAAAACAATAAAGCAGGTGGTGATGGGGACTCATAAGGGAATAGTTGAATCTCCCATGTCCTGGGAGACTCAGCTGGGAGCCTCTCTTCTAGGTGTCAGAGAGTCTGCGAAGTGTTCAACATATAGGAGTAAGCAAAGGATGCATGGCTTCCGACAATCTGAAGTTTATAAGTTAATAAAGATCATAAAATAAAACTTAAATTTAAAATAACAAGTAGCACTGAGACGACTCAGAGGGATGGTACAGGGAGGGAGGAGGGAGGGGGGGTTCAGGATGGGGAACACGTGTACATCTGTGGCGGATTCATGCTGATGTGTGGCAAAACCAATACAATATTGTAAAGTAATTAACTTCCAATTAAAATAAATAATAAAATAAAATAACAAGTAGAGTTTAGGATGACTGCTATAATGAAAATTATCTTGGTATATATACAGATATGGGGCATCCCTGCTGGTTCAGGAGGTAACGAATCTGCCTGTAATGCAGGAGACCCGGGTTCAATCCCTGATTGGGAAGATGCCCTGGAGAAGGGAATGGCAACCCACTGTAGTACTCTTGTCTGAACCACTCCATGGACAGAGAAGCCTGGTGGGCTACAGTCCATAGGGTCGCAAAAGAGTCAGACATGACTGACTAACTAACATTTTCACTTTTATCATAAACAGATATAGAAGGAGGATAGGGTAGAGTTGCAGTTATTTTTCATCAGGGAACATATTTCTTTAGCCGTATGAATTGGTAACTGAAGCCTTCAAAATCTTCCTCAAAAGCTGGAGGAATTGGAAGATTCAAATCTCATTTCAGTACTTATTCTCATTATATGGTGTTAAAATTGGATATAAGGAGGAAAGCAATTGCATTTCTGATCATGTATTTTCTACTTGAGCCTTTGTTCCCTATTTGACTATTCAAAACTTGATGCCTATTTGAATTGTCACAAAAATATTTTTTAAATCTTCAAAGCAGCCAGTTGTCCATGTTTCAAATAAATAGATACTGTTCTCCTGCCATGTTAAGAAGTTTACAGAAATGAAGTAAATCATATTATGGATTGCACTTCTGGATTTTAGGCTTCTGGACTGTCATTTTCCTTTAACCATGCTTTTCTTCAACATATAAATCTAGGATGCTTTCAATAAAATTTATCTCCAGGAAATATTTTAATTTTTCCAAATTAAAGGTCGGAGCCTAATCTCTAATTTTATATTAGAAAACATTACATTGGTCGTGCCACGATGGGCTCCCCAGGTGGCTCAGATGATAAAGAATCTGCCTGCACTGCAGGAGACCCAGGTTCAGTCCCTGGAAAAATCGCCCGGGGAAGGGAATGTCTGCCCACTCCAGTTTTCTTGTTTGGAGAATTCCATGGACAGAGGAGCCTGGTGGGCTACAGTCCATGGGGTCACAAGAATCGGACACGATTAAGCAACTAACACTTTCACTGTTTTACTTTCTGGTCATTTTGGTGAACCAGCTTATGAGTAACTTTCATTTTGCTAGTTACCCTCTTGACTTCAACACCCATGTTTATTATTACCAGAGAGACAAAAGAGGAAAACCCTGGAATTCGAGGTTTAGCTTTAGATCATGCACCAGAGCATTACCATTTAGGACTGCTTTTTTTCATGATATAATCATAATAATTACAGTAATATCTCCTATTTATATATAATTCAGGTATAAAGTCATTTTATGCAAAGAACTTTGAAAGCTTAAAGTTGGCCTTCTTTATATGAAATGAAGAAACTGAGAAAAGAAAAAGTAAAAAAAAATACAGCTACTTTGTGTTAATTAGGAGGGTAATTAGAGGTCAAAAAGAGGAAAGTTGAATTGGGTTGACATTTGACACTATAACTCCAAAATTTATTTTCTTAACTGCTATGCTATGGTATTGCTCTCTAGTTAAGGATATTGATAGACTAATATACAAATAACAGAGATTCTAACAGAGGCTTCTGCAATGTAGGTACTCAGAAAATACTAAGTAAGGAAAAAGCCTACCCAGAATAATCTAATAGGATATAGGAAAGTGTAGGTGAAAGCAGGTAGTACGTACACCAGGTGTTACTGCTCCATTGAATCTTCATAACACCTTCTTGAAAGTAGCTGTTATTATCTTATTATGCAGGATAGAAACTATAAAACTCCTAGAGGAGAACATAGGCAAAACACTCTCAGACATAAATCACAGCAGGATCCTCTATGATCCACCTCCCAGAATACTGGAAATAAAAGCAAAAACAAACAAATGGGATCTAATTAAAATTAAAAGCTTCTGCACAACAAAGGAAAATATAAGCAAGGTGAAAAGACAGCCTTCTGAATGGGAGAAAATAATAGCAAATGAAGCAACTGACAAACAACTAATCTCAAAAATATACAAGCAACTTATGCAGCTCAATTCCAGAAAAATAAATGACCCAATCAAAAAATGGGCCAAAGAACTAAATAGACATTTCTCCAAAGAAGACATACGGATGGCTAACAAACACATGAAAAGATGCTCAACATCACTCATCATTAGAGAAATGCAAATCAAAACCACAATGAGGTACCACTTCACACCAGTCAGAATGGCTGCAATCCAAAAATCTGCAAGCAATAAATGCTGGAGAGGGTGTGGAGAAAAGGGAACCCTCCTACACTGTTGGTGGGAATGCAAACTAGTACAGCCACTATGGAGAACAGTGTGGAGATTCCTTAAAAAATTGCAAATAGAACTACCTTATGACCCAGCAATCCCACTTCTGGGCATACACACCGAGGAAACCAGGAATTGAAAGAGACACATGTACCCCAATGTTCATCGCAGCACTGTTTATAATAGCCAGGACATGGAAACAACCTAGATGTCCATCAGCAGATGAATGGATAAGAAAGCTGTGGTACATATACACAATGGAGTATTACTCAGCCATTAAAAAGAATTCATTTGAATCAGTTCTGATGAGATGGATGAAACTGGAGCCGATTATACAGAGTGAAGTAAGCCAGAAAGAAAAACACCAATACAGTATACTAACACATATATATGGAATTTAGGAAGATGGCAATGACGACCCTGTATGCAAGACAGGGAAAGAGACACAGATGTGTATAACGGACTTTTGGACTCAGAGGGAGAGGGAGAGGGTGGGATGATTTGGGAGAATGACATTCTAACATGTATACTATCATGTGAATTGAATCGCCAGTCTATGTCTGACGCAGGATGCAGCATGCTTGGGGCTGGTGCATGGGGATGACCCAGAAAGATGTTATGGGGAGGGAGGTGGGAGGGGGGTTCATGTTTGGGAATGCATGTAAGAATTAAAGATTTTAAAATTTAAAAAATAAAAAACTAAAATTAAAAAATAAAATAAAATTTAAAAAATCTAAAAAAAAAAAAAGATTTACAGTTGTTTGACTTGACACTAGCTGATAAGTGATTTTGCATAGAGACTGTTCTATTCTTCTAAAACAGAAAAAAAAGGAAACAACCTTTTGTGGAGTTGTTATGACTTCATATGAACATTAAAGTTAACTCAGTGAAATGGCTTTTAAAATAACTTGTGAACAGAGGCACTTACAATTCTTGTTATTCATCATTATTTTTTAATAAATACTTATTTATTTATTTATTTGGCTGTGCCAGGTGTTAGTTGTGGTATGAGGGTCCTTTATTTGTGGCATGTGGGATCTAGTTCCCTGATCAGGGATGGAACCTTGGCCCCCTGCATTGGAAGCGCAGAGTGTTAGCCACTGGATCACCAGGGAAGTCTCTCTTGGTATTTATTATTAACATTACCATTACCTACAGTTTTCCTCTTTCCCCTTCACCATATCAAGGCCTCCGCATAACGTGACTTCCCTCGTTTCTCTCCAACAATGAGTTGTTACCAGTGGCTGAATGAAACTTCTCTTTAAAAGATAGGAAGGGCTTTCCTGGTAGCTCAGTGGTAAAAGAAATTCCCCTGCAATGCAGGAGATGAAGGTTAGGTCCCTGGGTTGGGAATATCCCCTGGAGAAGGAAATGGCAACCCACTCCAGTATTCTTGCCTGGAGAATCCCATGGGCAGAGGAGTTTGGTTTGCTACAGTCCACGGGGTCACAAACAGACATGACTTAGTGACTAATAAACAAAAGGACAGGAAATATTGCCACAACTGGTAATGAATATTAGGAGACAACCAGTAGATAGATGAGAAAAGTGGCATTCAGTAGGTTAGGAAATTGTAGTGGCCGTGAAAATGTTCCTCTCTGATCTCCAGCTGCAGGGAGCAAACCTGACTCACAGCTTCAGTGGCTGCACTCTACACTCCTTCACAGCCTTGACATAGGGAGATGGTGCTTCCCATGGGCTGCTCGAGCCAGTGTCTGAGCCTGGGAGAGATGCTAAGACAGGCTGGCTCTGGCAGTCCCTCGACTCCTCTGATCAGCAGCCTTGGCTCCAGGACCCATCACTAGACTTAGGAAAATTCCAAAAGCAGGCTTCCCAGATGGCCAGTGGTAAAGAATCCACTTGCCAGTGCAGAAGACACAGGAGGTGAGGTTCAATTCCTGGGTCAGGAAGATCCCCTGGAGAAGGAAATGACAACCCACTCCAGTATTCTTGCCTGGAAAATCCCATGGACAGAGGAACGTGGCAGGCTCCAGTCCATGGGGTCATACAGAGTCAGACATGACTGAGCATGCACACACATCTGAGAACAGAATTGTCGTCTAAGTTTTCTTTAGCAATTCTTCTGTTCTACTTTTATTCCATTTCTTGGGGGTGGAATGGTATACCCAGTCTCCTCCTCCCCCTTTTCCCCTCACAGGACTTTTTCCTAATAAATTGGTTGCAGTCTTATTCTCTGCTGGCATCTGCTTCCTACAAAAACAAAATAGGGGGGAAAAAAAAACACGAGTTTTTTCAAAATTTCCCAACATCTGGATCTCCAGCTCCCATTAACACATCTTTGAAAGATTCGCTTATTCTTGGGTCTTTCTTTGTTTACCAGACTAGAGAAAGACAGGGTTGTGGTATATGACTCCCTTTAATTGCTCTCACTCTGTGATTCTAGAGCTATCAAATGCTGACTAAGCTTTGACTGTGTGGATCATAATAAACTGGGGAAATTCTAAAAGAGATGGGAATACCAGACCACCTGACCTGCTTCTTGAGAAACCTATATGCAGGTCAGGAAGCAACAGTTAGAACTGGACATGGAACAACAGACTGGTTCCAAATAGGAAGAGAAGTACGTCAAGGCTGTGTATTGTCACCCTGCTTATTTAATTTATATACAGAGTACATCATGAGAAACGCTGGGCTGGAAGAAGCACAAGCTGGAATCAAGATTGCTGGGAGAAGTATCAATAACCTCAGATATGCAGATGACACCATCTTTATGGCAGAAAGTGAAGAGGAACTCAAAAGCCTCTTGATGAAAGTAAAAGTGGAGAGTGAAAAAGTTGGCTTAAAGCTCAACATTCAGAAAACTAATATCATGACATCTGGTCCTATCACTTCATAAGAAATAGATGGGGAAATAGTGGAGAAAGTGTCAGGCTTTATTTTGGGGGGCTCCCAAATCACCGCAGATGGTGATTGCAGCCATGAAATTAAAAGGCACTTACTCC
Organism: Ovis aries; assembly: GCF_016772045.2. NCBI lineage: Eukaryota > Metazoa > Chordata > Mammalia > Artiodactyla > Bovidae > Ovis > Ovis aries. Next base: position 27,458,257 of record NC_056067.1, read on the forward strand.
TTGGAAGAAAAGTTATGACCAACCTAGATAGCATATTCAAAAACAGAGACATTTCTTTGCCAACAAAGGTCCATCTAGTCAAGGCTGTGGTTTTTCCAGTGGTCATGTATGGATGTGAGAGTTGGACTATGAAGAAAGCTGAGTGCCAAAGAATTGATACTTTTGAACTGTGGTGTTGGAGAAAACTCTTGAGAGTCCCTTGGACTGCAAGGAGATCCAACCAGTCCATTCTGAAGGGATTTCTTTGGAAGGAATGATGCTGAAGCTGAAACTTCAGTACTTTGGCTACCTCATGTGAAGAGTTGACTCATTGGAAAAGACTCTGATGGTGGGAGGGATTTGGGGGCAGGAGGAGAAGGGGACGACAGAGGATGAGATGGCTGGATGGCATCACTGACTGGATTGTTGTGAGTCTGAGTGAACTCCAGGAGTTGGTGATGGACAGGGAGGCCTGGCGTGCTGTGATTCATGAGGTCGCAAAGAGTCGGACACGACTGCGCAACTGAACTGAACTGAACTGAACTGAAGATATGGATTGACACATTGTTTCTCGTATTTCAATACTAGATCATAGTGGTACTAAATGGTTATTCCATGTGCAAATTGTTCTTTGATCTAAGAAAAAAATATTATTTTCATAAAGAGTAAATTTGCTTTGATTTTTGGCTCGTGGATACCGACATATTGCAACATAATAACATCAACAGAAAGTATCTTTGAAGATTTGCCATCATTAACACTTCTGATCCAGGACTGCTTATGTAATTTTAAAGCATGAAATGTCTTTCTAATTGGCCTTTTCCCCCAAATTCGAAGTACTTTAATTAAACAAAGTTGCATATCCATTATCACCCTCAAAAACTGACTTGAAATTCAACTATTCTCTTCTGTCAGCTTTGAACTAGTTAGTGGCAATAGTAGCAAAGTTTTAAATCCAATCATGATTTAAAAAAAGAAAAAAAACTAAACAAAACAAACCCACAATCCTACTCCAAAAGAGATTGCTTCTTCCTAAGTCAATACTTGATTCTTTAAAGGCATAATAGTTGTATTATTCACCTAAATGACAAATAGATCAAACACAAGATTTTTAATACGGTTGGGAAAGGTTATGGTATTTGTGCTACAACTAAAGAAGCGGTAGTTATTGTTTGTCTTTAATTAAGAAGAGAACACTGATAATCCATCTTTATCAATGGAATGGAACATGAGCTTGAATACCTGCTAGATTTAATCTGAAATGGAGTGTTGAGATTTTCCAAAATCTTTTACACATTATCTCAGTGTAGGGCTATTTTTTTTTAATAATCTTGTTCTAAGGCTATGATCAATGAGAACTTTAAGAAGGATTTAGTGGTGATGATAGGATTTTTTTCTTTCTTTCTTTCTTTCTTTTTTTTTTTTCTTGAAAGATGCCACACTGGGGGAAAGTGCAATAATGGAAAAGAATTTTAGAGTTATTTGATAAAATTTACAATGCACGTTGAAGCTCTGTATTTTCAAAAGGTTTTAAAAGCCAGTATTCAAGTTAATAGTCTTGATACAAGGGCATGTTCAACCTTGGTATATGAGAATTGAAGCAATGATCATGCCAAATGCTGAGGTGGTCCAAATTTAAAATGCAGTGAAATTGTGCTTAGGCAAAGTGTGTCAGTAACATTTTATTTGAATCCATCTTATCTGTGAGACTTGCACTCAAATTTTATTAAAATAATTTATACCTTTTAAACACTTTCATCACATTCATGGATTTGGACATATTTGGGTTCTATTCAAATGAACCGAAGGAGAAGACAGATGTATCATTAGTGTTCCCGGAAATCAGGTCCAGGAATGACACCATGACTGCTGTCTGGTAGGAGTAACCTGCCTAAAGTCAGTTTGTGATCAGATTAACCATCACTTCAGTTAGAAAGAAACCAATTGCAAAAATATTAGACATCTTTCCAAAGGCAAGTCAAATCATGAGACAGGGACATGGTGCCAACAACATTATTTCAGGGAATTCATACCATTCCTCAACCTCAGGGTGAATGCTGAAATACTTAGTACTGCCACATCAAGTCATTCTCATTTGGCAGGTTGCACTTAGTTTTCAGCAATGATGGTGAACATTTAAAAATTTAATAAAGCACAATGTGGCTGGCCAAGATTCTGTCATTTCATTTTTACATCTTTTTGTAAAGTATACTGAATCTTCTGCTTCTCAATAGGTAGAAGAGCTGGACTTAAAAAAATGTTGCTTATGGAGAAGGGTTTCATTTCAACTGGAATGTTCTTCTTTGTGCATGTACTTCTTATATACACTGTAGTACCTACATTTCATTTGCTCTCTCTCTCAAAAAAAAGATAAAACATACATTTGTGGCTTTATATATAATGTGTGTGTGTTTGTGAATCCTTCACAAAATCTAGAGAGATCTTAATTGTGTTCAAATACTTCAACTCATTATTACTGAGCTGATTCTTCATTTGGAGAACATCTTGCCTTCTTAATACCAGCTGAATTTTAATTCTCATCAAAGTGTTTTACCAATAAAATATCTTATAGATTAGGAAGGGAAGGCTTCCTTGTTCTTATTTACTTGCACTTCCAATTGGACAGTTTTAAGTCTTAGTTCAAGCTGGTTTTAGAAAAGGCAGAGGAACCAGAGATCAAATTGCCAACATCCGCTGGATTGTTGAAAAAGAAAGAGAGTTCCAGGAAAATATCTATTTCTGCTTTATTGACTATGCCAAAGCATTTGACTGTGTGGATCACAATAAACTGTGGAAAATTCTTCAAGAGATGGGAATACCAGACCACCTGACCTGCCTCTTGAGAAACTTGTATGCAGGTCAGAAAGAAACAGTTAGAACTGGACATGGAACAACAGACTGGTTGCAAAGAGGAAAAAGGAGTATGTCAAGGCTGTCTATTGTGACTCTGCTTATTTAACTTATATGCAGAGTACATCATGAGAAACCCTAGGCTGGATTGAAGGACAAGCTGGAATCAAGATTGCTGGGAGAAATGTCAATAACCTCAGATATGCAGATTACACCATCATTTTTGGCACAAAGTAAAGAAGAACTAAAGAGCCTCTTGATGAAAGTGAAAGAAGAGAGTGAAAAAGTTGGCTTAAAGTTCAACATTCAGAAAACTAAGATCATGGCATCTGGTTCCATCACTTCATGGCAAATAGATGGGGAAACAGTGGCTGACTATTTTTCTGAGCTCCAAAATCACTGCAGATGGTGACTGCAGCCATGAAATTAAAAGATGCTTATTCCTTGGAAGGTAAGTTATGACCAACCTAGACAGTATTAAAAAACAGAGACATTACTTTGTCCACAAATGTCCATCTAGTCAAGGCTATGATTTTTCCAGTAGTCATGTATGGATGTGAGAGTTGGACTATCAAGAAAGCTGAACACCGAAGAATTGATGGTTTTGAACTCTGGTGTTGGAGAAGACTCTTGAGAGTCCCTAGGATGGCAAGGAGATCCAACCAGTCCATTCTAAAGGAGATCAGTCCTGGGTGTTCATTGGTAGGACTGATGTTGAAGCTGAAACTCCAATACTTTGGCCATCTGATGCGAAGAGCTGACTAATTTGAAAAGACCCTGATGCTGGGAAAGATTGAGGGCAGGAGGAGAAGGGGACAACAGAGGATGAGATGGTTGGATGGCATCACCGACTCAATGGACATGAGTTTGGGTAGGTTCCGGGAGTTGGTGATGGACAGAGAGGCCTGGTGTGCTGCAGTTCTTGGGGTCGCAAAGAGTTGTACACAACTGAGTGACTGAACTGGACTGAACTGAAGTCTTATTTATACACTGAAAAAGAAATGTTCTTTAAGCACACCTTGTGGCATCTTGATTCCCCAGTCAGGGACCGAACCCTGACCACCTGCATTAGGAGCACAGAGTCCTAACCATTGGACCACCAGGGATGTCCCTGATTTAATTTTTGGAGGAAGCCTGGTCACAAATCTGCCAGCTTTCAGCTTTGGTTCCTGTTAATAATACCATGTTAATAATATGGCTTCAAATGTATCATGTCTTCCCATTTCTTTACCCTCTCCATTTCTTTGTCTTGTCACATTTTCCGGCTTGCTTGCTTCATTTACTTTTTTTTTTTTTTTCACTTTTCCCCAGTATGCCAGTTTTCAGTCCACAGTCCTTTTTCACTTCCCACACTTTCTTTCAGTTAACTATTTTTGCTGAAAACCTGGGCTTCTCTTCTTCTCTACCATAGAAGTTTTTTTATGGCTAGAAAAACACTTTTCTCATTATTGTAAGAGTATCAGTGTATTACAAATTTAATTAATTATCTATGTGCAAGCTGTACTGACTCAAGAAAGCAGAAAACTATGCTCAAATCACATTTCTTATTGTTATTATTACTAGTAATCTTGGTAGCAGTGCATTTGGAGAATAAATAACGAATCTTAAGAATTTGCTCAACAGTTTACAGACATAATTGCATTTAATGAAAGCAATAACACCACCTGATTAAACAAGCCAGTAACCTAGAATTCTCTTTAGACTAGAGATTACAAATTGGCCATTAATTGGCTGTACTTCATACACAGTTGTGTTTTATTTAGCCAAAATTTTAAAAAATGAATTACTAAAATTGTTTAACAGCAATGCAAAAATGTTCATTATTTTGGTGGAAAAGTTAGTAGATTTGGCAATATTTAGCCCAGATTTTTATATGACTTCAACTGGCAGTCAGCTGCTCTCTCTGAGAAGAGTTTGCTCTCCCTTTTGTCTCTACCATTCTTCTTCTTTTTTTTTTTTTTTCTGTTTTCATTGTACTGAATTTTGTCTTATTTTCTTTGGAATCCATGCAGCATACAGTCGACAAAGTGGCAATTGCTAACCCCCATCTCTGGTCAAAATAAGCAAAACTTTGAATTAGATGGGAGTTCTCCAAGACATATTACCATAAGAGTTTTTATCCTGTTGTCATGAATTTCATTGTCTTTCCTGTGACTAGCTGAAAGCTCTTTTTTTTTTAATGTTGAATTATAGTTGATTTACAATCCAATGCTGTGTTATTTTCTGCTCTACTACAAAGTGATTCAGTTATACATGTGTGTGTGTGTATATATATATATATATATATATGTTCTTTTTTAATATTATTTTCCATTGTGGTTTATCATAGGATATTGAATATAATTCTCTGTGCTATACAGTAGGACAGTATTGTTTATCCATTCTATGTATAAAAGCTTATATCTGCTCAGCCCAACCTCCCACTGCATCCTTCTCCCAACTTCCTGAACCCTTGGCAAGTCTGTTCTCTATGTCTGAGAGTCTGTTTCTGTTTTGTAGTTAAATTCATTTGTGTCATATTTTAGATTTCACATATATGTGATATCATATGGTACTTGTCTTTCTCTCAAATTTTACTTAGTAAGTTAATCTCTGCTTGCGTCTTTCTCTACCATTCTTTATAATTTTATGCCTCCTCTCTTCCAGTTGTGCATATTTCCTGTCTAACCCCAGTAAGCATTTGAATGTTTTGAAGTCCGTTCCGTCTCTTTATGTTATCCATTACCTCTATTTGACCAGCAATTTCTGGCAGTTTTATCGTCTTAGTTAGAGCTTAGCAAACTTTTTCTTTAAAGGACCAGCTAGCAAATCTTTTAGGCTTTGCAAACCCTAAGTTGTCTGTCAACTTCTCAACTCTGCTGTTTTCATCCCATATCATCCATAGACAGAATGCAAACAATTAGAAATGACTCTGTTCTACTATAACTTTATTTATGAAAATAGGCAGCAAGCTGGATTTGGTTCACAAGCTGTTGTTTGCTTGATCCTGCTCTAGATAATCCTGTGATAAAGTGTTTTATCCAGAATATTATATCTGTGAAATGCTGTATTAAAAAAAATTCCTGTAAAAAAATGAAATATACACCTATCATAGATTTAAATTATCTGAAAAAAAAAATGGTGCTATTGAGAGGCCTTCACCTTTGTTGACTTAATAGTATTCCCAATCATATTGGGAAAAAAAATTAACCAAAAAATTAACAAAATCTTTATTTTAAACTTAGTAAGTCTTAAAAGCATAAAGTTCAGCTTGAGCTGTCTTTGCAGTGAAAGTCTTTCTTTTTCCTTAATATTTCTTCTTTTGGCTTAGTCCAAGTTTAGTTGTGGGACATGGGAACTTTGGTTGCGGCGTGTGAACACTTGGTTGCTACATGTAGGATTTAGTTCCCTGACTGGGGTGGAATGTGGGCCCCTTGCCTGGGGAGCACAGAGTCTTAGCCACTGGACCACCAGGGAAATCCCCACTGGAAGTTTTAAATCTATCACTTCTCCTTCTTCACAGCCACCAATATAGTTCAGTTCCTCGATTCTCCTTTTTTTCCATTTTATCTTTAAAAAGTTACTGCCCGCATGTGAGGGAAGAACAATGAAAAGTAACAAAATACATCTAAAGCAGATCGGTTCTACCCTAGATCCCTAATTCCTATCTCAGAGGCAGAGTAGGCTTTCTGTGTATTCTCCTGCTATGTTCTACACATATATAAGTACAATGAATGTGGAGGTGTGCACAGGTTCTTTTCATCTTTTGTTTCGCGTAGTCTGAGAATCCTTTTAAAAAGTCTAAGTATCACTCAATGTTGTTCTATTACCTAAAGTCAGAATCAGAACACTTAATGGAGAAAATGTACATAAAACCTGTGAGGTGATAATTTCCTTCAGACATGTTTCCTACCACTTCTTTAGTAATTTATGTTCTATGCTCCTTAGTTTTTTTTCCATCTGTAAGATGGAAGGGAGAAAGGAAATGATAATGCTGTATCATAAACATTTTATGAGGATTGTGGGTTACTGTCTATAAAATATTAAGCATAAATAAGTATTCCATAGTAACTTGGGAATAGTATTGGGAGGCGTGGGGGTTGTATGCACAATGAGCTGTTGTACAATGGAGGGATTACCAAAAAGGATGCAGTACTTCATGGCATTTCCAAGTTTAAAATTATTTTAAGTGTATAATTCCATTTAATCTTCGTTTGCACATCCACCAATTTATTCACAGTAACTGGGGCATAGTGAAAAATCAAATGTTAGATAATATTGATAGGGTCATTGATTTCAAAGACCTCATATTCTAGAATAGGAAGCAGATGGCATATCAACCAGCACATAAAGTTAGTGATTGCATATTATGGAGAGGAATCTGCAGATAATAAAGAAGGTGACAGGGTGCAGGTTTAAGAGTGTTTTGCTACTGAATTTAGATTACTGGGGTATTGGAGCTGTAGTCCACATGAGTATCATTGTCCTAAAACAAAAAACGTCAGCAGTGGCTATGGGGTTGGGCAACCAAGGTGGCCTTGTTTAACCTTAAGGGACTTAAGAACACTCCTAGAACATGCTTTAACCTGAACCCAGGGAAGACGGTCATCAGAATTCTCAATGAATTTATTTCCCTTAAGACTTGAAGAGCTTAGTAAATAAAAGGTAGGTTTGTCCCAAAGAACGTTGGAAAAGGAATGAAATGTAGCAATAGAACAAAATGACAGAAAAAGGACCTTGGGCTAACTTCTTGGTTAAGTGCAATAGCACAGATGGAAAAAGCAACTTGTCCAATGCTTTCTTCAATATTTCTTGACAGAATTTTGAGGACAGAATGAGAGAAAATGCAACCGCAATTTCAAGAAAGGTTAGCTCATCCACTTTTTATGAGATATATCTTTGAGGAAGAAGCATATAGTCAAATGATTGTCAGAACTTACTAGGTAGAAGATGAGAGTTGTATAATCAATTTTAGTCACTTTTAGGCACCTTTTTTTTTTTCTGTCAACAAAGAGAAGTCATTGTATCATTTATGCCATCTTTTAATAACCCAAAGCATTAACTAAAGTGAGCAATACTTATTATGTAACTCTCAAAAGCATTGCCTACATTAAGGATACTTTATATACATTATCTTATTAATCCACATAAAAAACACAGGAAGTAAGGATTAATACCCTACTTTATAGATGAAGAAATGCCAGCTAAGACTCTGGGAAAAAAGAAATAAATTTAGGGGAAACCTGTATTTCAGTCCAGATATACATGCTCGTCCCCAGACCTCAGTTCCTTACAGACCGGGTCCTTATCATACACTGATGGAAACTAATAAGCTTGCCTATCAAATCAGTACCAAGAATGTCGGGTTATGTTCTTTGCCTATTCAGTTCAGTTCAGTCGCTCAATTGTGTCCGACTCTTTGCGACCCCATTTATAGCTAAGATAATATTGCATCTATTTGAAATCTATTCATTATCTATCTAAATATATAACTCAGAACTCTAAGGCCTTTCTGGCTCTTCTGAGGTCCAGACCCCAATCTTGTACATAGTGAACAGTGGACAGGACTGCAGGTGTGCATGTCAGGAGAGTTTTGCTGACCAGAAGAGGGGGAAAAAGTGAAAGTGAATTTTGAGTCCAACTCTTTCCCACCCCATAGACTATAGCCCGCCAGGCTCCTCAGTCCGTGGGATTTCCCAGGCTAGTATACTGGAGTGGGGTGCCATAGCCTCCTCCAGGTGATCTTCCTGACCCAGGGATCCAACCCAGGTCTCCTGCATTGAAGGCAGATTCTTTACCATCTGAGCCACCAGGGAAGCCCAGGGAGAGGAAAGACAGGGTAGAAAGGTTTGTATCAGCCGCCCTGGTGGTGGACATGCATAAGGGCCAGGAGGAATAGGTCTTTGAGCATGCCATGATGAGACAGAAACATTTTCAGCTCTGGACAGAGTCTTCCATGAACAGGATCACCAGGTCGTCGCATAATGGATCAGGATGCCAAGCGTTTTAAATGCCAGGGACATCTTTGTGTGTGTGTGTGCATGCGCACGTGTGTTTGAGTGAGTGAGAGAGAGAGCGCACATGCTTGTGTATGAGATACTCTGAAATCTTAACCCGAGTATGAAATGTCATTACTTTTTCCTGTGTTTTTTGTTTTCATTTTTTAAAGTGGAGTATCATTGCTTTACAATATAGTTTCAGTTTCTACTCTACAAGATGAATCAGCTCTAGGTACGTATACCCGCTCCTTGTTTCCAGTTTGGTTCTTTGCTATTTCCTTTGCCTACTGTGCCTTTAAATTCAGCTTCTTCCAGGAAGCCTTCCTTGACCGCATTCATAATCCTCTCTTCTTTGCTTTGTGCGTTCCTCTCTTGGTGTGCTCACCACACCATGCTGCATGTTATTTATTCATCTGCTTGTCTCTCTTGACTCTAAAGATTCTCGAGGGCAAGGTCACTGCCTTATTAATCTCTGTGTCCCCTGTACCAATCCCTATAGGTATAGCATGAGCATTCTTTGACTTGAAATGAATTATACAAATGGTAAATGAATATTTTCAATTTTGCCCTATGAAGGCAAGGTGGGATTAATTAGCTGAAGATTCTAGAAACACACTGGTTGAAAATCAAATGCCATTTTCTCTCCCAAATTCAGTTTTTAATCCCTTCCTCTGATTTCTTGGTTTGTGATGAAAGACGTAAAACTGTCAGGGTTTTATGAATCTTGCCACTAGCCTACAAAACCTCTCAAATATGATTCAATTTCATGCAGACAGAGACTCAGAGCAACTTGGCAGTTAACAGCTAATGGCTTTTAAGGGTTTAAGTCAGCCCCAAACATTATTTCAATGAGTTTTTGTGGTTGAATTACCTTAAAACATTAAGTAGTCAAAGAGCCCATCAATACAGATACATTTAGTGATATCAAATGTGCATTGCTCACAAATGCCTTTGAAGGTATCTAATACACCATCTGATTTTGCCCAAAAAAGCACGTAAAAAAAATAGTTTAAGTTTACCTATTTAAGCCTAATGATGTGTGCCACAGTTAAGCTGAGAGAAACGTGAATTCAAAAGGATTCTCTAAACAGCAGAGGAATAGCTTTACAAAGCAAGAGAGAGAGCATTTTCTGCTCCACCCTGTTCTCTCCCATACAATGTTAACTTCCAAAGTTGGGCTTAGTGGTTAAGATCCTAGGCTCTGGATTTCAATAGCTTTCAGTTCAAACCTCACCTTTGCAGTGCATAGAGAGGTTAAATAACAGGATAAGACTCAGAGAGAATAACAATTATTATTCAGCTAAGTTTTTGCAAAGATTTCATGAAATAATACATGTAGAAATGGTCATAATAACAGCTAATATGTGTGAGGCATTCTTTTATTTTAAAAACCTATTTTATTTTATTTATTTATTTTGAAAATTCTTGCTTTGTTTTTGGTTGCCCTGGGTCTTGGCAGCTGTATGTGGGCTTTCTGTAGGTGCAAAGAGTAAGGGCTACCCTTTGTTGTAGTGCAGGGGCTTCTCATTGCAGTGGCTTCTCTTGTTGCAGAACACGAACTCTAGAGCACAGGCCCAGGAGTTTTGGCGCACAGACTTAGTTGCTCTGTGGCATGTGGAACTTCCCAGGCTGGGGATAGAACCCGTGTCCTCTGCACTGGCAAGCACATGCTTATCCACTGCACCAACAGGGACGTCCTAAAAAAGGCTATTCTTGTGATTTTGGAGGAGATAAAAAAAAAACAACAAGCAGCTTGCAGGGTCACTATCCTATTTTCACACTATAAAAATGTGCCTTAATATCTCCATTGTGATTTTTCTTATATAGACTGCAATGAAGGAAACCAAAGGTTGTAACCTATTTTATGCCTTGTTTCAGATGTCTACAAAACTTGTTTCTATCCTTGGACTCACTGTAACTTCATTACTCTTTTCAAGTCAAATCACATCCCAACCTCAACAATTCAAATTGGTCTAGGATCCCTCACTAACAAAATGTTAATATTTATAAGTAATGCATTTTGGGTTCAGAGATAGGGAGAGAAGCCTTCAGGGAGACACAATGAGTTATTGACCTGCTATAGAATGTGTCATTTGGACAGAGCTGCTTTGTAGGAAGAGATGATTCAAATGCACAATTTCAAGGGGCAATGCAATCTAGTTTGCTAATCTCTCATTATGCTAAGGTGAGGCTTTTGTGAATGCTGACTGCTCATTAGCATCTCTAACCCACAGAAGAATCCAGATAATGGGTGCCAGTTTTATTCTCATTGTTGAGAATTCTAATGTTTACATTCTTTTTTTAAAAAAAAAAGTTTTATTGGAATATAGTTGCTTTACAATATTGTGTTATTTTTCTGCTTTCATAAAGCCATCATTTAAAAAATTAAGTGGGGTAAAAGGTAAAGGCAGAACATTTTCCCTATGATCATGGACAGCGCATATTAGACAATATTTATTTGTTTTTGACTTGAAAGAATTCAAGTGAGCACCTCATAACCTCTGAAGTCACTTATCCCCCTTCCTGAGCCACATCTACCTTGACCACCACTGAGCACATTTCTTCATATACCAGTTTTACTCCCACACCAGGCAAGCTGGTGTCTCCTTTTTGAGAAAACGCAGTTTCAAGACTGCACCTAAAATCATTTTTTATCTAACACATGTGAAGTGTTTTTGCCCATTAGCTGGCTAGAAGAAAATAGTTTCTTTGTCTGTTTGGTTGGTTCTTTTTAATAATTAAATTTACTTATTTTAAATTTAAGGATGTGTTTGTTTTTTACATTAAAGAGATAACAGCGAAGCTGGAATGATAGTAGAAAGCTATAAGTTAACATGTGTTATGAATCTGGACCAGCCAATTCATGCAAGCTGGCATATTAAACCCCTTGAGTGGGGAAAATTCCAAATGCTAGCTCAGAGGTTTCAATTAGATTATAATAGGAGAGTTTTATTGATATCAAGCTATGAGAAAGGGTAAATTAACAAAGGAAAGAAAGAATACATATGAACTTTTCTGCTTTTTCTTTTTACTTTTTATTTTGGAATAATTTTAGATATACAGAAAGTTCCAGAAATAGTATAGAGAATTCCCATATACCCTTCACTCATCTTCCCCTAATGTTAACGTCTTACTTAACCATAGCTGTCAAAACTCAGATCTTAACATTGTTCCAGTGCTGTCACTTAAATTACAGACTTAATTTGGGCTTCTCCAGCATTTCCACTACTTTCCTTCTGTTCCAGAATAGAGTTCAGGTTGCATGCGTGCAAAGACTCTTCAGTCGTGTCCGACTCTGTGCAACCCAATGGACTGTAGCCTGCCAGGCTCCACAGTCAATGGGATTCTCTAGGCAAGAATAGTGGAGTGGGTTGTCGTGTCCTCTTCCAGGAGTTCTTCCCAACCCAAGAATCAAACCCACCTCTCTTACATCTATCTACCTGCATTGGCAGGGAGGTTCTTTACCACTAAGTTCAGGATGCCCATTCACATTTGGTCTCTCCTCTGTGAGAGATTCTTTCTTGTTCTGTATGACTTTGATGGGCTTCCCACGTGGCCCAGACAGTAAGGAATCAGCCGCCAATGTGGGAGATCTGGGTTCAGTCCCTGAGTTGGGAAGACCCCCTGGAGGAGAGCACTCTTCCATTATTCTTGCCTGGAGAATCTCATGGACAGAGGAGTTGGAGGGCTACAGTCTATGGGATCACAAAGAGTCGGCTATGTCTTAGCAACTGAGCATGAGCGCGGGCGCGCGCACTCACACAAGAGTTTGACACTTTCCAAGAGCATTTGTAAACTGTTTGCTGGAATAGCCCCAATTTTGACTTGCTTAGTGCTCCCTCATAATTAAACTAGGATTATAGATCTGGGGGAAAAAAAACTGCTGAGATGTCCTCTCATTGCATCAGTTCGGAGGGTGTGTGATATTATGTCTGGTTGCTGATTATGTTATCTTGATTGCTCTGTTAAGGCGTGTCTGTCAAGTTTCTCCACTATCAAATTACTTTTTTCTTTAAAGACTCTATTTTTGGAAGTAAGTCACTAAGTCCAGTCCGTACTTAAGAGGGGAGTGTGTGTTAGTCGCCCAGTCGTGTCCAGCTTTGCAACCCCATGGACTGTAGCCCACAGGCTCCTCTGTCCATGGGATTTTCCAGGCAAGAATACTGGAGTGGGTTAGTATTATTTGGAATTCTGCTCATGTATCTTAGCCATAGTTAGATTGACTGTGGTATTATTCACATCAACCAATGCTTTGAAACAAGAAAAATGATAAATACCAACGTCAGTTCCTAGTATCCAGATGTATCTAGATGGTCTTCTAAGTGTGGGGAAAGGAAGAGCTACATGTGAGAAACACAAGATTGGTATGAGAACTGTCAGCCAGAGAAACTTCCTTTTCTCTCCTCTAGTTGTTTTGACTGGCCTAATAATTAAAATGACAGAAGAGAGTAACAGGAGAAAGCAAATGATTTCTGGTGTATGAGACATATATGAGTCAAAGTAGTGACTAAATCAGGCAGCTTTTAGACAAATACAAAATAAAAATTTGGGAAGAGCCAATCCAATAGAGGAGTTTGGGCTTGGGGTAGCTGGTTAGTGACAATGCCACACGGTTTGTTTACACAGCCTTCTTGGCCCTTGAATTCCCTGTCTCTGGTGATAAGAATGCTGCTCTACTTCCTGGAACACGGAAGGCAACTTTCACAAGGAAGATTTTTAAAAATCATTTGTTTTATTTTTACTTTTTCAACACGTTTTAAAAAGTTACATTCTGTTTACAATTATTATAAAATATTGGCCACATTCCCTGTGTTGTACAATGCATGGGAGATTTATGTACTCCTTTCAAGGGGACAAAGGAAAGTCAGAGTATCCTTCTTGCACCTGCTGTTTCTGAAGTAATTTTAATTCCCAATCATCATGATGGTATCTTTTCAGGTGGCACATTCTGCTCCCCTTCAGGACCAATGAAGTAAGTCACTTAAAATGCACTTTTAACTCTATGAATATGTTAGTTGTTCAGTCATTTCTGACTCTTTGCAATCCCTTGGACTATAGCTCTTCAGGTTCCGCTGTCCATAGGATTTTTCCGGCAAGAATACTGGAGTGGGTTGCCATTTCCTTCTCCAGGGAATCTTCCCAACCCAGGAAGTGAACTCAGGTCTCCTGCATTGCAGCTGGATTCATTAGCATCTGAGCCACCGGTGTTCGGCTACATTGAACCATATAAATCTAATGTGCCATTAGATGAACTGAATAATGATTAACCGTGAATCACCAAAGTATTTATTAGGTTTTAATTGCCCTAATAATAATGATAGTAGAAAGTACTAGGATAATTATAAACCTGTCTGGATTGTGGTGTAGTTGGAGAAGCACAGGTTTGGAGCCAGACAGATCTAAATTAACTCCATGCTTTCATTTTCATAGCTTCGTGACATTGGACAATGCATTTTCCCTCTGTGAAATGTAGATGATAATTTCCATTTTCAGGTTTGTTTAACAGGTTAGAGAGAATGTATCTAAAGCATCTAGTATTATGCCTGATGCATAGACATTCAATAATTGGCAACCGCAGTGGTAGCAGTCACTGTTGTTAGTATAGTCCTTGCTCCAAGAAGTTTGCATCATAAAAAAAGAAAGGTAAGTTCCTTTAGAGGCAAAACAGTGCATCTTCCAGAGGGGCCTGAAGCAAGGGTTGCAGTGAGCAGAGGAAGTAGATACATTTACCTGGGAGCTCAGATGGTAAAGAATCTGCATGCAATGCGGGAGGCCCTGGTTTGATCCCTGGGTCATGAAAATACCCTGGAGGCAAGAACAGCTGCCCCCTCCAGTATTCTGGCCTGGAGAATGCCGTGGACAGAGGAGCCTGGTGGGCCGCAGTCCAAGGGGTCACAAAGAGTCAGACATGACTGAGTGGCTAGCACCTTCACCTTCCTTCCCTGGTGGCTCATATGGTAACGAATCTGCTTGTAATGCAGGAGACCCAGGTTTGATCCCTGGATTGGGAAGATCTCCTGAAGCAGGGCATGGCAACCCACTCCAGTATTCTTGCCTGGAGAATCCCCATGGACAGAGGAACCTAGCGGGCTGCAGTCCATAGGGTCAGAAAGATCAGACACTACTGAGAGAGAAACACTTTCACTTTTTTCTGGCTGGAAAAGTGAGGTCTGGCACTTGCTTCTGATGAAGTGCCTGCGGACAGACAGGTGTTCTCCAGGGTCACTGGGGTTCTCTCTTTTGTGGAACACCCAGAAAAGACATTTCCACTCAGAGGGAGCTTGTTTCATGCATGCACACCATTAAACTGATTTTAAAGCTGATATTCTTCAGCAGCATCACTGGCTTCCACCACAAGTGGAATAGGTATCAAGTTTTTCCTCTTGTTTTTCTCCGAGAAGAAAACCATTGAGCAATTCCTTAAACCCCTGGCCTAACGTCATCATTGAGCTGACCCTAAGTTTTTATAGGTGAGTTCCTGGATTGCTCTGTGGCTCTAAGTATCAGATCCCTCATTAGTAAAACCATGCAAGTAATAAAATCTGATATGCATGAACACTCTGAGCCATTTTACCCTGTCCTCATATCAAGTGCCTAACATGGGTCCTTTTAGACAAAGTGTATCAGTCTGTGACCCAATCTCTGCTAGTAAGATCTCATCTGTGACCAAGTAAAACTGAGATGGTTCCCTTGGTGTTATCATCTTATTCATCTTGCCTCCATTTTCACTGTGTTCTCTACCCCATGGTCATCAAGAAAGTTCAGACCCTCTCCCCTCCCCTTAATACAAAATAATAGGCCAGTACATTGAAACCACTGGCAGTATGCATTGTCGATAATCATGCTCTAAACTCATTAAAAAGGGCTTAAATCATTTCATCCAAAACAAAAATCACAATTCTTCTCCTCCTCCTCTTCGTCTTCATCATCATTGTTCATCGGGTGTTTTCTACCTGGCCATTGCTAAGGTCTGAATGTTTCTGTCCCCCTAAACTTGTATTTTGAAATCCTAATCTCCAAGAGGATAATATTTGGAGGTGGGGCTTTTGAGAGATAATTGGGTTATAAAGGTGGGAGCCCTCATGATTGGGATTAGTGCTTTTGTGGAAGAGGCCCCACAGAGTTTCCTGGCCCTTTCCATCATGTGAGGACATACAGAGAAGTTGGCAGTCTTATTGCCCAGAAGAGGGCCTTCTAAAAGCCAGACCATGGTGGCATCCTAATCTCAGGCTTACATCCTCCAAAACAGTAAGAAACACATCTCGGTGTTTACAAACCGCTCAGTCTATAGTTCTTTTGTTATAGCATCCCTAGCAGACTGACTGTTATCACTGGGCTTTGCCATGTACATGATCTCATTTAATCCCTCCAACAACATTACAAGGTCAGTCTTTATTATGATTCCGTTTTACAGACAAAGTAGCTGAGGCTTGTTTTGGTGACTCTGCCCTACCTTATAGAGGTAATACACAAGGGACTGGAGTTTGAACCACATTTTCTGGTTGCAATGTCCATTTACAATTCTTTGTATATTATTTTTATCCTAGGTCATGTGACTAAAGCTAAGTGGCTTACAATCTTTAGGATATTTGTAAAAGTAATTTTATTAATCAGTGTGTTTATTTTTGGCAGTGCTGGGTCTTCATTGCCACATGGGCTTTTCTCTAGCTGGGGTAAATGGGGGCTACTCTCCAGTTGCCCTGCAAGGGCGTCTCCTGGCAGTGGCTTCTCTTGTTGTACAGCATGGCCTTCAGTAGTTGCGGCTCATGGCCTCAATAATTGTGGTTCCTGGGCTCAATAGTTGTGTTTCCTGGGTTCTAGAGCACGGGCTCAGTTGTCGCGGTGCACAGGCTTAATTGCTTTGAGGCATGTGGGATCTTTCTGGACCAGGGATCAAACCCATGTCTACTACACTGGCAGGCAGGTTCTTTACCTCTGCGCCCCCAGGGAAGTCCAGGACATTATTATACCTCATATGTCAGTTATTCGTCGGTCGTCACTCCAGGGTGACGATAAGGAGGCTAGTTTTTCATTTTTTTTTTCCGTGACAGGTCTTTATCTTGGAGAAAATTCCCTAGTCTATTCTTATTCGAATCAACAGTGTAGCTACTGTAAAGACATCTTTCTGTAAGTGTCTGTAGATAATATGTTTCTGAATTGTTTCGATTTATAGCAGGACTGGAGGAATATTATGCATATCAGTCTTATAAATAATGTGACATAAATTACAGCTACATTTAGCAGCACACAATTATTTTCTTCCAGAAAAATCATTCATTATGGGGAAGGAATTGGAAAATTGGCATGCAACATTGTCTCCTGACATAATTTGGGTCAGGTTCCTCTACTCAATTGTCTGGATGTTCAATACCTGAAAATAATTAGCTTTTCTTTGAGAATTTTCAGGATCTACTGACACTTTTTTATCTTTGCCTGGGGTAAGGAGCAAAATTATGTTTATGATAATAGTGATATTACTGATATCACTGTGGTAATAGAAACATTAGTGTTCTTCCCTAGTGGCTCAGACAGTAGAGAATCTGACTGCAATGTAGGAGACCCGGGTTTGATCCCTGGGTTGGGAAGATCCCCTGGAGAAGGGAGTGGCAGTCCACTCCAGTATTCTTGCCTGGAGAATCCCATGGACAGAGGAGCCTGGTAGGCTACAGTCCATGGGATTGCAAACAATCAGACATCCCTGAGCAACTAACACTTTCACTTTCAGTGATATTAGTGATATCACTATTATAGTGATATTAGAAAAACTGTGTTTATGGTAATAGTGATATCAGTATCTATTTTGACATTGACATTGTAGGGTTGCTACGGTGTTGACAGAATAAACCTCAGGTGTTTGGTGGAGTTCATTCATATATTCAGTTCAGTTCAGTCGCTCAGTCGTGTCTGACTCTTTGCGACCCCATGAATCACAGCACGCCAGGCCTTCCTGTCCATCATCAACTCCAGGAGTTCACTCAGATTCATGTCCATCGAGTCCGTGATGCCATCCAGCCACCTCATCCTGGGTCGTCCCCTTCTCCTCCTGCCCCCAATCCTTCCCAGCATCAGAGTCTTTTCCAATGAGTCAGCTCTTCGCATGAGGTGGCCAAAGTACTGGAGTTTCAGTTTTAGCATCATTCCTTCCAAAGAAATCCCAGGGCTGATCTCCTTCAGAATGGACTGGTTGGATCTCCTTGCAGTCCAAGGGAC
Organism: Ovis aries; assembly: GCF_016772045.2. Taxonomy (NCBI): domain Eukaryota; kingdom Metazoa; phylum Chordata; class Mammalia; order Artiodactyla; family Bovidae; genus Ovis; species Ovis aries. The sequence continues at coordinate 27,476,274 of NC_056067.1, forward strand.
TCTCCAGAGTCTTCTCCAACACCACAGTTCAAAAGCATCAATTCTTTGGTGTTCAGCCTTCTTCACAGTCCAACTCTCACATCCATACATGACCATTGGAAAAACCAGAGCCTTGACTAGACGGACTTTAGTCAGCAAAGTAATGTCTCTGCTTTTGAATATGCTGTCTAGGTTGGTCATAACTTTTCTTCCAAGGAGTAAGCGTCTTTTAATTAGTTCCTTCTATTTGTAGAAAACCTACTAGGTGTCAGACCTGTGCTATATTTTGGGTGTGCAAAGGTGAATACAACAAGAACCCACCTAAACACTGATCTCACAAAAATTTTTGTCTAGGGTAAGATGCAGGCAATAAAAAAAGAAAAATACATACAGTTTACAAATTTCAATAAGTCCTATAAAAAATAAAGACCTATGAAAGAGAATAGTTTCATCATCAGGGACTCCAAAGAATTCATTTTAAGCAAAGCTCTAAAGTTATAGAGCTCTATAACCTAGGCCAGCAAAGGACAAAGGTCTGTTCTTTTTTATTTATTTATTTAAATTTATCTATTTTAATTGGAGGCTAATTACTTTATAATATTGTATTGGTTTTGCCATACATCAACATGAATCCACCCTGGGTGTACACGTGTTCTCCATCCTGAACCCCCCCTCCCACCTCCCTCACCGTACCACCCCTCTGGGTCATCTAAGTGCACCAGCTCCAAGCATCCTGTATCCTGCATCGAACCTAGACTGGCAATTAGTTTCTTATATAATACTATACATGTTTCAATGCCATTCTCCTAAATCATCCCACACTCTCCCTCTCCTACAGAGTCCAAAAGACTGTTCTATATATCTGTAAAGGTCTGTTCTTAAAAGAAGGAAGAGAATGTGTGATTCATTAGAGCTGGAAACTGATATTTGTGAGGAATTGAAAGACCAGTGTGGTTTGGACTTAGTAAACAAAGGTAAGTTATAGCTCATTGTGAGGTCTCAGCTGTCGATAGAAAACGGAGATTTCACAGAGTTAAGGAACTTTCTCTGGGCCACCCAGCTAATCAGTGGTCATTTGAACCCAGGTTTTATGACTTCTAATGTCAGCTTATTTCTCATTAAGTCCTTAGAATGAGAACATTCAAGAAATTAATGATGATAATTAGTAATAACAGTAGTAAGAATTGCTAAGCTGAGTTAGTGCTTCTATGTGTCAAGCTCTCTTGTAATCACTTTGCAAGCACTGAAGAACTTAATCATCACATTTTGGTTCCATCTGACCAGTCTTCTTTCTTATTTCATTTTGAACAATATTCCAAACTTAAGTTTCTTCTACTCATCCTTGTTGTTGAGTCCTAATGAAGTGTGGCTTTAATAGGATTAGAAAATCACACAACATCCCGGTGACTGTCCTGATAAGGAACATGGCTCAGTATTCACTCTTGTCACCTCCATGCTTCTGGAAACCATTTGTGTTCTTAGGCTTAATTAGCACCCAGGAGAAGATCTTCCTAAAGATGTAGAGGCACCATTCGGCCTTTGTGGGCAGCACTATCAGAGTGTTCTTTTCATTCCACGATTTTCCAACCCACATCATCATTCCTAGAAGCAGCACTCCAGATATAGTCTGTCAATGATTTCTAAAATGTCTGTTGATATATGAATTTTGTCAGAGCCAAAACAAACAAATAAAGAAATATAGCTCTGTGTAGCAAAAAGATCTGAATTGTCCCAATCCCTTTATTTACTATTGGATGAGAACGGGCATATCAGATAACACTTTACCCACCAAGATGCTAGCTCAATTGTGATTACCATTCCTCTTCTCTATCAGACCATATTTTGCACCATTCATTTTCTGTATTTGAAAGTTATCTTTAGTTTTCTTAAGCAGGTTATTAGGTTCTCAAAAATAAGATAGCATGGTTTGGTTTTTTGTTTTTATTTTTGTTTTTTTTTTCCACACATGTGACATAATTTATTTTATTTTATTTTTATTTTTTAAATTTTAAAATCTTTAATTCTTACATGCATTCCCAAACATGACCCCCCCTCCCACCTCCCTCCCCACAACATCTCTCTGGGTCATCCCCATGCACCAGCCCCAAGCATGCTGCACCCTACGTCAGACATGGAGCCCCTTTAAGAAAGACTCTCCCTTCTGTTTCCTTTGAAAGTAATTGTTTGTTGGAAATAGTAGGCCTAGAACAAAAGAATCACAGTACCATGACTAAAGCTAAGAGAATTTGCTCAGAAAAGTTCCCCAAATGCAGGCCTTTGGAGCCAGTAATTTAAAGCTGGGGCACACTGCTGAATTGGGCCCAAGCTCACAGGGTCATCTGATGATGCCAATACATAAATGGCCAAATGAACCTCACTCTCTTTAACAGTTATTATGCCTGTAGAACTCAAGAAAGTGTGGTTCGTTTACTGTCATTCCTGAAAAGTTCTGTTTTCCTGGTAGCAACTGATAAAGAAGGGGATTTCTCAAAGTCAATCACTCCAAATAAAGAACTTAAATCCATTGTAACATACCTCTGGGAAGCAGATCTGCATTCCCCTAATCTATGACTTCTCCAGCAATAATAAGGTTTAAAAGAATACGCAGCCACTGGTGATTTCTGCAAGCGATACAAGGAGGGGACAGAGACAATGAGGCAAACACAAAATGGGACCTGGGATTAAGGGATCTTCCACTCAGCCATGTGTGGAACATCGGAAATTAACGCGATATTGTTTAGCGAGCAGCTGTCAAGTTATTATAATTTGCAGAATGTTTTTTTTTTCTCTTCTTCTCCATCACTGAAAGGCATATTAGAAATGACTTCATTTCTGAGGGATGACAAAGTTAATCCTATTTGGAGTTCCAGCTGAAGAAAATGACACTTAAAACTTGTCTTGCATTTATCAAATAAGCCAGTGAGTTCACTGTTTACTGAGTACTTCTGAATGGAGACAGTATGAGATACCAGGGTTATAGAGATGAATTGAAACTACTTCCGTCAAGATACTTGATATCTGGCAAGAGTTACAAATGGAGCAGAGCTTTCTAACTTTCTGTTTCTATAAACAGACAGGCAGAAGTAAGCAAAGAGAAGGGGGAGGGAGGACACAGGTGCACCGAATGGGTTGTTCCAAAGTTAAAGATCTAAGGATGATGTGGGGAGAGAGATAACGCAGACCTTAGGAAACAGCCTAGTGCTCAAGAAGGGTCCAGAGTCAGGAATGGCCTCTTGTTTTGTCTGGCAATGTTTTAAAAATTGAAGTATAGTTGACTTACAACATTATATTAGTGGGCATGGGTCTTTGAGGCTTTTATTTAACATATCCAGAGACATCTATGTCTCCATAGAAACACCTCATTGTATTGTGATTACACCATAGTGTATATTAAACACAATTTAATTACATGCGGATGAGCAGGAGTACTGTGTTTCATCTTCCAGCATCTAGCAGGATGTGGTATCTTGTATGCACAAAGTAAATGTTTAAATAAATAGATCAAAAAAATGACAGAAATTTAGTCATGCCTAAGGAAAGCTTTTGATAACAGTATTAGTGGCACGATATTCAAGTTCAAAAGAAATAGGAACACGGGACACTTACTGTGATACAAAAGAGCAATTCAGCAGCTAGGACATTAATAAGCACATCAGAAGATGGTGGAGGGTGGGGTGTCTAAGATGGGCAAGGAGAAATGTTCTGGGATACTGTCTATATAAGGATGAGAATACTTAGAGACAATTCACTGGAAATGGGAAATTTTCAGGGTATAGGGCTTCCCTGGTGGCTCTCTTCCTGCAATGCAGGAGACTCAGATTCAATCTCTGGGTCAGGAAGATCCCCTGGAGAAGGGACAGTGACCCACTCCAGAATTCCTGCCTGGAGAATTCCATCGATAGAGTAGCCTGGCGGCCTACAGTCCATGGGGTCACAAAGAATTGGATACTACTGAGCAACTAACACACTAGGTCCAGTTGATAAGTTTAACAGTGTAGAAGCTGTTCAGACAAGCTGCAGAAATACATAAAGACATACATCATACATTCATCTCTTTGCATCCCTTTTATACCAAGGCAGGCTGGGATGACAATTGCTTAAAATTCCCACAAGCCTTGCCCTATACTGCCCTACTGATCAAAGCATTCCAATCATAAGAACTGTACTGAAGGCCCAAATAGAAATGCCACAAAGTTTATTTCGATAAATTGAACTCATTCTATGACTGGTGAGTCCACCAGGCCTGTATCTCATATCAGCTGATCACCTGAGTTTGCACTTGCCAAGAATTTCTGACTTGCCAGTTGGTTCAGAAACTCATCAGCTGCTGCAGGCTCTTTGGTCCATCACCTTTTATTTTCTCTGCAGCCAAAGAAGTTAGCATCCCAACAAAAGTGTAATTACTCAATACTAGATAGGCTTGCATTATTCAAGCCACCCATTCAGCAGTAGAATATTTGTCAGTCTGTCTGATAGAAGAGAAGAAGGTGTTTTAGAAAGAGTTTCTCTCCTTTCTGTGATCTTTCAAGGTGGGTTTGTTCCCATCTGGCATCTGTTTTATTTCTAATTTGCTTGATTTGGCTGAATAAATTGTAGGGGAAATAGAATTCAGAGATACCATTCTGAGACATCAGGGCAGGAACCTGGATTATAAACTCAGATCTACCACTTTTTAGGTGACTTTAGGTTAATCAGTCATTTTCTCTGGGTTTAAGGCTTATTTATCTCTAAAAGTTTTTCATCATTCATGCCTGTATTCATTCATTTAACAAGTATACACTGAGATTCTAGTATGTAACAGTTTAGGTACTAGGAATATAATAGAAGAAAAAAAGATCCATTATTATCAATGACTCACGAAGCTTATATACATTATACTTACATATATTATTCCCACAATGGCACCAGTGGTAAACAACCTGCTTGACAACACATGAGTCTTAAGAGATGTGGGTTTGATCCCTGGGTTGGGAATTCCCCCTGGAGAAGGCCATGGCAACCCACTCCAGTATTCTTGCCTGGAGAATCCCATAGACAGAGGAGCCTGGCAAGCTATAGTCTGAATGGACTTAGCATGCATGCACACACTCCCTATCATACATGCATGTATAATAGGGTTTTTCAGTCTAGTCAGAAATATGCTTATGAGAAAAATGATGCTTGAACTGAGATCTAAGGTTTAAAGAAAAATTAATTAGGTGAAGAGGAATATAAAAGAGTTTTCAAGGTAGGGAGAACAGTATTTGCAAAGGCCCTGTGGTTGAAAGGTGGTAGAAGTTTGAAAAAATCTAGTGACAATGTAACATAGGAAGCAGGAAGACAATGCAGCCATATCAGTGCTTCTCATGCACAGATAGAACATCAGGGAGTTTTCTTTTAAATGTGGGCTCTGGCTTATGGGCTTTGAAGAGGAGCCTGAAAGCAGAAGTTCTTTCAGAGAACCTCTGAATCGATGTCAATGTTACTGGTCCACATGCCACAGTGAGTAATAAAATGCTAGATGGAGTTTGGTTTCTGCCATTATGATCAAAAGGGGGATTTTCTTGTTTATTTTAGTATTACCTAGGAAAAAGGATGAGACGGTTAGATAGCATCACCGACTCCATGGACATGAGTTCGATTCTCTCTCCAAAGCAAACATATCCAGAGAAACGTTTTGTACAAGTACAAATTACATTTTTCTCTCCAGGGAGAAGAGGACATAATTAACCTGGCTAGAGTTTCATGCCAGTAGTTTGAACCAACCTCTGTAGATAGCAGGGAGTTATTAGTACATCTTGGGTCAAGTCTACCCTGGTCATATGTCACCTGATTAACCTAAATATCAAGAAATCTGTACTGTAAGGGGAATACTTGTGAATTTACCAATAATCTCAATTTCTGTCTCCCAATAATATTAAAACAATAGATTAAATGTAAAGCCATGATTTAGAATTTGTTAGTGCTTAGATAAGAAAAAGAAAGAGATGTCATTTTACTCTTTAATCATTCTGTTTATTTACACACTAACATGAGTAAGTAATCATTATTTAGGAAAAAAAGCCAGAAAATGACAAGTTGAATGCTACTAGGAACTAACCCTCTAAAGTGTACATTGGAACTAAATGAATAGAATTCTATTTTGAGTTGCTCTCATTCTGTAGACAGTTCCTGTGGATGTTCAGAATAGAGGCAGTAAAGGTCAGTAATATTACATGCGATCCAGGACCTTATCACAAACTCCTCCAGCATGTGGAGAATTATTATGAGGCCAGAGACTCTTTCTTCTCCTAACAGTAAGTCCCTTTTAGTGGAGAGAAAACATTATTTGGAAAAGAAGAAGTCAGTATAAGAATTCGATATCAAGGTTGCTCTGCTATATCTATTAAAACAAAACTAAAAAGTCGCAAGCTTGAGTTACACTTCTGTGACCTTGGTATAGCATTGGTTTATTTATAATGCACCTTAAGTATATATCCTGATATGTCCTTGATTTCAAGAAACTTAGTCTATTGGGGAGGACAATCATGGTTACAGATAATTTCTATGAGAAGGGAAATTGGATAAGAGGCAGAATTACGGTAAGGAGGAATATTCCTTGGAGATGGAGAACCATGTCTGATAGAGAGAGTGCCTAAAGAACTATGGACGGAGATCCGTGACATTGTACAGGAGGTACTGATCAACTATATCCCAAAGAAAGAGAAATGCAAAAAGGCAAAATGGTTGTCAGAGGAGAACTTAGAAATAGCTGACAAAATAAGAGAAGCTAAAGGCAAAAGAGAAAAGGAAAGATATACCCATTTGAATGCAAAGTTCCAAAGAATAGCAAGGAGAGATGAGAAAGCCTTCCTCAGTGATCAATGCAAAGAAATAAAGGAAAACAATAGAATGGGAAAAACTAGAGATCTCTTCAAGAAACTTAGAGATACCAAGGAAATATTTCATGCAAAAATGGGCAAAATAAAGGACAGAAATTATATGGACCTAACAGAAGCAGAAGATATTAAGAAGAGGTGGCAAGAATACATAGAAGAACTGTACAAAAAGATCTTCATGATCTAGCTAATGTGATCACTCACCTAGAGCCAGATATCCTGGAATGCAAATGCAAGAGGGCTTTATGAAACATCACTACAAACAAAGCTAGTGGAGGTGATGGAATTCCAGTTGAGCTATTTCAAATCCGGGAAGATGATGCTGTGAAAGTGCTGTACTCATTATACCAGCAAACCTGGAAAACTCAGCAGTGGCCACAGGACTGGAAATTGTCAGTTTTCATTCCAATCTCAAAGGCGATGCCAAAGAATGCTCAAATAACTATGGCACCATTGCACTCATCTCACATGCTAGCAAGGCAATGTTCAAAATTCTCCAAGCCAGGCTTCAACAGTACGTGAACTGTGAACTTCCAGATGTTCAAGCTGAATTTAGAAAAGGCATTGGAACCAGAGATCAAATTTCTAACATCCGTTGGATCATAGAACAAGGAAGAGAGTTCCAAAAAAACATCTACTTCTGTTTTATTGAAACAGAATATGCCAAAGCCTTTAACTGAGTAGATCACAACAAGCTGTGGAAAATTCTTCAAGAGCTGGGAATACCAGACCACCTTACCTACCTCCTGAGATATCTGTATGCAAGTCAAGATGCAACAGTTAGAACCGGACATGGAACAACAGACTGGTTCCAAATTGGGAAAGGAGTATGTCAAGGCTGTATATTGTCACCCTGCTTAATTAACTTCTATGCAGAGCCTGTCATGTGAAATGTCAGACTGGATGAAGCACAATCTGAAATCAAGATTGCTGGGAGAAATATAAATAACCTCAGATATGCATATGACACCACCCCTATGGCAGAAAGTGAAGAGGAACTAAAGAGCCTTTTGGTGAAATTGAAAGAAGAGAGTGAAAAAGCTGGCTTAAAACTCAACTTGCAGAAAACGAAGATCATGGCATCTGGTCCCATCACTCCATGGCAAATAAATGGACAAACAATGGAAATGGTGACAGACTTTACTTTCTTGGGCTCCAAAATCACTGGAGATGGTGACGGCAATCATGAAATTAAAAGATGTTTGCTCCTTGGAAGAAAAGTTATGACCAACCTAGACAGCATATTAAAAACCAGAGACATTACTTTGCTGACAAAGGTCCATCTAGTCAAAGCCTATGGTTTTTCCAGTAGTCATGTATGGGTGTGAGAGTTGGACCATAAAGAAAGCTGAGCACTGAAGAATTGATGCTTTTGAACTGTGGTGTTAGAGAAGACTCTTGAGAGTCCCTTGGACAGCAAGGAGATCAAACCAATCAATCCTAAAGGAAATCAGTCCTGAATATTCATTGGAAGGACTGATGCAGAAGCTGAAGCTCCAATACTTTGGCCTGATATGAAGAAATGACTCACTGGAAAAGAACCTGATGCTGGGAGAGATTGAATGCAGGAGAAGAAGGGGTTGACAGGATGAGATGGTTGGATTTAATCACTGACTCAATGGACATGAGTTTGAGCAAGCTTTGGGAGTTGGTGATGGACAGGGAAGCCTGGAGTGCTGCGGTCCATTGGGTTGCAAAGAATTGAACATGTCTCAGTGACTGAACTGAGCTCATTGAGAACCAATATTTGCCTATGTGAGTCAAAGATATCTTCATAGAAGTGGAGGTCATTTCCAGCATTTCTTCTGATGCGTAGAGTTAATTAGTGAGAGATTTTCAAGTGGCAGCAGATTTAAGACAGAGCAAGAAGCCATTGACAGTGTCCTCACTTGTTCTAAGTATGAGAAGGCCACAGGGGCAGATAGATAGAGTATATGGGTATATGTGTATGCAAATTGGGGTAGGAGACAAAACTGGGGGTAAATTATGATGAAAGGAGATTTGCCTGGATAGATAGGTGGGAGATACCACAAATATAATATCTTTGCATTTCAGTTTTTTCACCTGTTACGTTAGCAGGATAATACAGGTATCTTCCCTCATTAAATGACCTGGACAACCTCAGAAAGTAAAGGAAATGTTTGACACATTGTTAGCACTTAATTGCTACTGGTTGAATGAGAATCCTATTGATACTGAAAAGTAGAGTAGGTATGTACATGCGTGCCATTATGTAAATACAATCTGGCAAAAGCAAAAATATGGAAAGTAATTACCTTTACTCCCAGATTTTCTATCTTAAAATTAAGGATGGATAACCAAAGAGAATCTTAGAAGAATTTTTAACCACTGCAATTTAGTATGGAAAATATGTATTTTAATAATTAAACATTTTATAAACTTTATTTAAAGTTTCAAATGCTAAGGATTGTTGATAAATGTTTTAGATCAAAGAACATATTTAATTCCATATATAGTTACAGATAAATGTTATCTTATAGCAACTTCATTAAAGAGCTAATTACTGTTCCCATGTTATAAGTTAGAAGAGGAATTGTGTGTGTGTGTGTGTGTGTGTGTGTGTGTGTGTGTGTATTTCACTGGTTAGAGAACTGAACAGAGTTTACATTGTTGAGTAGCAGAAACCACAATCCATATGATCACAGTGACAGCCTTCTATAATACCCAACGCCGTTCTCTCTTCTTGAACTCACATCTGATGCTCTACAAATCACAGGGAGAAGGGAGACCCGCGAGATGACAGTGACCTCTTTGCTGTGCTTTTTAATCCATCCATCTCGTCAGAAGTCTGCTCATAATCTACATATTCTTATTTAAAATTATATTGTGACATTGACATCTAATTACTGAATTATGTTAAGCTTCTCCTGTTAAATGTTGGACCTCCCCAGAAAATAAACAGAGTGAAGTAAAAAGAGGCGTACACCCATACAGACACCCCCACAAAACAAGGCCAGAAACAAATGCAAATAGTAAAGACAAGGGGGAACACAGGAAGAGGGCAATCAGAGGGAAGACAGATATTTAGCAGTTTCTCAAAATAAGCAATTGTCTTTCTATTTGGAAGCACACACAGATACATAGAGTGAAGTGGAGGAAAAAAGGGCTTATGTGGAATATATTTTGTATTGAAGTATAGTTGATTTACAGTGTTTTGCTGGTTTCTTGTATACAACAAAGTGATTCAGTTTACACACACACACACACACACACACACACACATACTTTTTCACATCCTTGTGCTATACAGTAGGACCTTGTGTTTATCTGTTTTATATATAGTGATTTTTATCTGCTAATCCCAAGCTCCTAATTTATCCCTCTTCCCCTTCCCCTTTTAGTAACCATACATTTTTTTTAATGTCTGTGAATCTGTTTCTCTTTTGTAAATGAGGTCATTTGTATCATATTTTAGATTCCACATGTAAGTGTTATCATGTGATATCTGCCTTTGTCTGACTTCACTTTGTATGATAATCTCTAGGTCCATCCATATTAGTGAAACTGGCATAGTTGTATTCTTTTTTATGGTTGAGTAACATTCCATTGTATATGCATATCAAATTTTCTTTATCCATTTATCTGTCAAAGAAGGTTAGGTTGCTTCCATGTCTAAGCTATTGTAAATAGTGATGCTATGAACGTTAAGATGAATATATCTTTTTGAATTAGAGTTTTCATCTTTTCTGTACACACACCCTGGAGTGAGGAATCTCTGTACCATTTTCAGTGGGCTTCCCAGGTGGCGCTAGTGGTGAAGAACCTGCCTGCCAATGCAGGAGACATAAGAGATGCAGGTTTAATCCCTGGGTTGGGAAGATCCCCTGGAGGAAGGCATGGTGGCCCGCTCTAGTATTCGTGCCTGGAGAACCCCACTGAAGCGGAGCCTGGTGGGCTACAGTCCATAGGGCCACCAAGAGTTGGACACAAGTGAAGCAACTGACCATGCATACGTGCATACTGTTTTCAATAGTGTTTGCGCCTAATTGCATTCCCACCAACAGTGTTGGAGTGTTCCCTTTTTTTCTACACTCTCTCCAGCATTCACTGTTTGTAGACTTTTCAGTGCTGGCCATTTTGACCGGTGTGAGGTGATAACTCATTGTAGTTTTGATTTGCCTTTCTCTGATGTGGTGTTGAGCATATCTTCCTGTGCTTATTGATCATCTGTATTTTCTTTGAGGAAATGTCTATTGAGATCTTCTTCCCACTTTTCGATTGGTTTTTTGGTTTTTGATACTAAGTTATATGAGCTGTTTATATATTTTAGAAATCAGACTTTTGTCAGTAGCATCATTTGCAAATATTTTCTCTCAGTCCATAGGTTGTATTTTCATTTTGTTTATGGCTTCCTTTCTCGTACCAAAACCTATAAATTTGATTAGGCTTTGTTTGTTTATTTTTGCTTTTATTTCTATTGCCTTGGGAGGGTGGACTAAGAAAATATTCGTACAATTTATGTCAGAGAATGTTTTGCCAAATGTTCTCTTCTAGAAATTTATGATGTCTTGTCTTTAAATGTTTAAGCCATTTTGAGTTCATTTTTGTGTATGGAGTGAGGGTGTGTTCTAACTTCATTGACTTACATGCAGCTGTCCAGTTTTCTAATGGCGCATATCTTTACTTCCTTAAAGTTATTAGTACCTTCTCTGAACTTTAATGACACACCATGGTTACTGCTGTAATTGTGCAATGAATTTACAATGTATTAGAAAAATAAAACAAACGCTCGTGTACTCATCCATATCAAAATGATGCATGCTTCGTGTGAACTATGGCACTCAATAGAACCTGACATGTAGGATGTTTAGCTAAGGTTCCTTATTTATTGGAGAGATACAAGGGTAATGGCTTTTTTTGGGGGTATAGATTTTGTATAGGAAGTGATTTTGTGTTTTTTTACTTTTCTTTTTCTTTTACATCTCTCCTTTTGTTAAAGAATCCCATCAAGATTTCATCTTTTTGTTGTTGTTTAGTTAGTAAGTCATGTCTGACCCTTTGTAACACCATGGACTGTAGCTCACCAGGTTCCTCCATCCATGGAATTTCCCAGGCAATGATGCTGGAATGAGTTGCCATTTCCTTCCCCAGGGTATCTTCCTGACCGAGGGATCGAAACTGGGTCTCCTGCATTGCAGGTGGAGTCTTTACCATGGAGCCATCTTTAATTCCAAACAATTCTGTTCAGTTCCCAAGGGAAACAGCAGAAGAAGTTCAAGTCTCTGTGTGGATAATTGTGAATCTGCATATGCATGAGGTTATATCTGTACATATGTCTGTATCCATGAGTATATGTATATGTTCCTGTGTGTTTGTATACACATGAGTTTGTGTATATGAGCTGTGTACATGCATATGGATGTGTATTTGTGTGCATAAGTCTCTGCAAGTGTGATCTTGTCTCTGTATATAGAGATCTGTGTGTGTCTGCCTATATGTGTGTCTGCCTGTATGTGCGTATGTGTTTGCATCGGTGTGTATGTACATGCTGATATGTGTGCACCTGTTAATCCAGAATGTATTTGTGTGCCTGTGCAGATAACTGTGTCTCTTTGTACACAGATGCATTTATGTGTGTGTGATTGGTGTGTATAGTTGACTACCTGTATGTATATCTACTTATGCAACTTTGTGTGTCTATACCCATGCACCATTAAGCATAGTTCCTACTTTTTAAATAAATGAAAGTGTTGCTTGCAGAAAAAATGAGCTATTTAGAACCTAATGTTCTGGAAAAATTCATATTAAAAGACATCTGCTTATCCCAAATTCTGTTTTGTCTGCATTTAGCCACAGGTGTTTAAAAAATGATAAGCACTTAGAAAGTAGACAAACCAAAAATTGTAAGAGTATTCATATTCATCTTTGCTTTCACAGTGAATCAAAGTATAAACAATGGGAAAAAGTCAGTCCGAGATTTTCCTAAGTGAGTTCTGTGTGGTGGAAACAGGAATTCATTTCTCATAGAAATGTGCTGACACTAGGCGCATTCTGAATGCTTATAGTGCTATGAATCTGCTTACCTGATATGAATTTGGTTTTTATAGCTTCTTAATATGATATTGATTAAATTATCATTTGGATTAATGGTCTTTTAAATTTGGAGAGATTGAACCAGTAGTGTCTCAGTAAAGAGTAACAACTGAACGACCAAAATGTCCAAAAGCAGTTTTCTGAGTCGTTTATATCTATCTGCTGCATGTATCATCACATATTACAGTATATATTTATGTTAACTTAGAGTATACAAATATAAAGACAGAAATATATAGATATTTAGGTATTATATAGATACAAGCTCATACACATATAACAAATTCATATAAATTACCTCAAAGAGTAGTTTTGTATACCTGACAAATGCCAGATATTATATTAGAAACAGAAGAGCAAAATGAAAGAGCCTGGGCTCTATTCTTGAGGAAGTCAATTTCAGGTAGGAACAGGGCTGGCCAGAAAATTTGCATGTCCCAGTAAAAGATGAAAATGTGGGTTCCTTTGTTCGAAAAACAGGAACATGTACAATTAAAGATACAAAGATTTTTCTTCTTTTCCATGGTCTCTCCCTTTCAACTTGTCTTTAAAAAAAAAAAACAACTTTGCTAGCAAATGCCTTTCTAAGTAAAGAAATATTAAAACCTTAAATTATTAGCACTAATTTTCTCGTTCATTTTTATATTGTGTAGTGACAGTTTTAAATGCAAATATCAAGCATGTAAGCCTTCTGCAGAAATAGAAAAATTATACACTTTTATTACATGGCTTGTCCCTGAAGGGTGCCTTGAACTTGCCAGAAAAGACAGATGCAAACTAAGTCCCAGAAGCTTGGAAGCAGACAAGGAATAGTCCCCATGGATCAAAGGGAGAGCTCCATTCTGGAGCAGGAGGGTACTCTGGAGCCAGAGAGGACTGTAACGGGTAGGTTCTATGACAGGTCCCCTCCTGCCAGCTGCAGACTCCTTCCAAGCGTCCTAGCCAGGGACGGGTTTGCGTAGTTGAGGTAAGCATTTCCCCTTCCTCATGAGCCCATCACCCCAACCATGGCCGATGGATGGACTCCCCAAGGATCTTTAAACCTGTGCACCAGAGATGCTAGGTACCTGGATGTAGCTAACAGAGGCTCACTCCCATCAAGGAGCAGCCTTTTTTTTTTCTGGCCACTCATCACCCAGATACTCTGTGGTGCCCTCAGTTCAACGTGGGACAGTTACCTGCCTGTCCCTTCCCAACAGGCTACAAGATATGCGCCCCCCAAGCTTTTCCACACTTGTAGGGAGCTGAAGGAGATAGTAGGGGTAGGGCAGAGTTGCAGGAGGCTGTGCTGGGCTGGGGGCCCAGAACCTGAGGGAATGGACAGCTGAGAATCTGTTCCTGGGAGGCTGTAGGAGGCAAGACCACCTATAAACTGAGGCTCCAAGCCCCAAGCACAAGCTCCATGAACCCATTTTAGAAAGGACAAAGTCAAAGGAAAATTTTTTAAATATTTGAAAATGGCAACTGCAGAATATTACTTCCCAAGTATAACCTCTTCTGGAAGTGGCAAGGAGTGACTGGTCACACACCCATGAAGCCAGTCCTGAGCTGGCAACACAGAACCACAGTTGAATGGAGTAACACAAATGGGTGTTTCATACAGGGTTGACACAAAGGAGGGTATTATTAATCCTGTGAATCTGGTGGGAAGAAGGGATGGTTACTATAGGAGTGACAATCCAAGCTAAGTTTTGAATCTAAATCTGGATTCTCTGAGCCAATAAAAGATGGGAAATGGCATTATAGGAACAGGAGATGTCACATGCAATGTCCTGGAAACGTGGAAGGCCACATACTCAAAATCCTGCAGATGATGGTATCGTATGTGCGCATGCTCACATGATTGTTTCCAGGGGGCTGTGGGAGGCATTTGTGAACCAAGGCTCCTAAAAGATTTCTTTTAGGAACTGTGCTTCCACGGTTTCTAAAAAAAAGATGCAGAAGTTGTGAGCCGTTAGGGTTTGGGTTGCATCGTGATAGAGCTTGTGTTCCTCCATAAGGAACGTGGGCTCTCTACATACTTGAAATGAATTAAGCCTTATGCATACTCAAGCTCTAAAGTAAGATCTTCAATTTCCAAACAGCCAAAGATAACAGGATAAATTATACTCTACCATCTCAAAATGTCAGAAATTCTTCATTGATATGCAGCAGCTTAGAGCTTTCAAAGGTCTTAAGTTATACTGAAGGAAAAAGAGCACACATGTGATATCAGATTATTTCCTATTTAAGATTTCTCTAACTTTCCTCCATTAGGATATGCCATTCACGTTATTGAATGACTGTAGCTAAATTGAATTTGGTGATAAGTGTTTAGGCTACTATCACTTTAAGGTATATACCTGGATGACACTCCAGAGAGAATTTTCTTGCTAAGCATGAAAATCACTTTTTAAAATATCCCCATTTCATGTTGTTTGATTTTTTTTAAGGAAAAGAATATATAGACTTACAGAGTCTAAGCAAGATAATTAAACATTCTTGTTTTCCTTTCCTCCACATTGCTTATAAATTTGGAATGTTAAATCTGCAATAGAGATTAAAAACACAGTCCTAAATATTTGCATGGCATGTTCTTTGTCTTAACTCGTGACAAAAGAAGGATCTTTCAACAATTACCATGAAATCTACTTCCCAGGTGACAAAACTCTTAAGGGGATGCCTAGGATCCCCAGGTGCCTCAGTGGTAAAGAACCTGGCTTCCAATGTGGAAGATGCAGGAGACATAGGTTCGATCCCTGGGTCGGAAAGATCCCCTGGAAGAGGAAATGGCACCCTACTCCAGTACCCTTGCTTGGAAAATTCAATGGACGGAGGAGCCTGGTGGGATACAGTCCATAGGGATGCAAAGTGTCAGACATGACTGAGCACGCATGCAACTCTTCATGTTGTCACTTGATAACAGGGCTTGCTTTCTGACATTCTCAGAGTGCATGTGTTCTTCCTGACTTACCATCCCTGAAATCCTATGGTAATTTTCCACAGTTATGGTAAATGTGTTTAATTATGTGTGTTTGTTGAAATATGCCTAATGCAGTATCTCCTTCTAGGATGATTGCTCACAATGAACAGAGGCAACGTTTTCTTATTCCCCCTGGAATATATAGACTGCTAGCATCAACTGTGGCTTATAGGCACCTCTTAATATTTGTTATATTAAATTGAAATCAGTTAAGTGAATTAGTCATGGTAATTAACTCTGACTTTAAAATAATAAAGTAGAGGAATAGTCATGAATTTCTATTGTCAAAACCTCCATTTAATATGTTTTTTCTTAAAAATTATAAGGTATCTTAGGTAACAGATTCACAGCCTCTGAGTTATAGACCCTTTATCCAGGATAGAAAGGGTGTAAATAGGATTTGTAAAGATGGATGTAGAATTATAAAAGGAATCCAATAGTCAATGAACATGTTAACACTTCTCAATCAGTCAGTGCTAGATTTGAATTAATATTTTGTGGGTCTTCGTGGAATTGGAACTTCTTGGAAAGGTCTCCTCATTTCCAGCAGAATGGACACTATGGTCTGTTAGACACCAAAACATAGTTGATAAGTGTACACAGATGTGAGTGTTTGGGGCAAGGCGACAGTCAGTTGAGATGTGGAATGCATTCTTTTGTCTTAGATGAGAGAGTATGCTACTGTGAACTGTATAATTTGGCTATTTTAGCCACCATCCATATTTTTTACTTTATTAACTAACAACATTTTTAATAGACTGTTTCATTGAGGACATATTGAGTTGTCCATAGATGTTCATGAAGGATTGGTTTCAGGACCCCCTGTGGATACCAAGATCCACAGATGTTCAAGTCCCTTGTATCAAATGGTATAGTACAGTGAAAACAGTCAGTCCTCTCCATCCGGCTCATGGATATGGAGAGCCGACTGTATAAGCACAGTGCAAGGTGATGAACAGATATTAACTTTGATCTTCTAAACAACTCTGCCAGGTAAATCTGTTTTATAAATGAATTTGAGTCTACTTGGGGATTTAAGAGACTATCTCAACCTTGGTAGCCAGAATTCAGGATTCAAATCCAAGTTATTTGACTATGAAGCTGTTGCAGGAAGGGGGACCTCTTCCAGGGCCCAAAACTGGGCTCTTGTCTAACACTCGGAAATGAATTGTCTGAGGGGACACACGTGCTGACAAAGCAAGAGATTTTATTGGGAAAGGGCACCTGGGTGGAGAGCTGTAGGGTAAGGGAACCCAGGAGAACAGCTCTGGCTCGCAATCTCAGGTTTTATGGTGATGGGATTAGTTTCCAGGTGGTCTTTGGCCAATCATTCTAATTCAGGGTCTTTCCTGGTGGCCCGCGCATCGCTTAGCCAAGATGGATGTTGGCAAGAGGGATTCTGGGAAGTGGACGGACATGCGGTGTCTCCTTTCGACCATTCCTGAACTCTTCCAGTCGGTGGTGGCTTATTAGTTCCTTATTCCTTACCAGGATCTCCTGTCATAAAACAACTCATGCAAATGGTTACTATGGTGCCTGGCCAGGGTGGGTGGTTTCAATCAGTGTGCTTCCCCTAACAAAACCATTACTTTTTTCTCCATATATGTTTCTCAAAATGTAATCCATGGATCAGCTGTAGCAAACTCACCTGTGGATATAGATTCCTAGCTAGGAAGGCGTTTGCACATACTCAGGGAGTGTCATTCATGGAATACCTCTACCTGGGCCCCGTGGCCAAAGCAATAGCAACTCTGAGGTGGGGCCCAGAAATCTGCATTTGAACAGCTAGTTTGAGAACCTTTACACCACAACATACTATTATGGAAGAAAGATTGTAACTGGTGGAATTTTAAATTTACATATAAAATCAAGATTGGAAGAAGTAAGAAATACCAAAACAGGAACTGATAGTTCCAATAGCAAGAAGTCACCTCCTCGCATCTACCGTAAATTACTTTTGGGTCTGTACTGGTGAATATCTACCGGCTGTGAACATTCCCAAGGACTTTGGGCTGATAGATTTGGGCACCAAATTTTATCACTGGGCAGCACTTGCTGTGGCTACGAATTGGACACTGGAGCCACTGCACATACAATAAATTACACATGTGATGTCAAAGTTCTATTTTCAGACTTTTAAGCTGATTGGGATTTTCTTAGTCTTTGTTTATTTTGGGAAGCCGTTTAATCTAATCTTTTTATATTCTAAGAAAATGTCCATTTTAGCTTCAGTCCAAATACTATATAATCACAGCACTCTAATGTAAACTCCAGAGCTGAACTTGAGCAAACTTAACACATTCTATTTTGTAACGTAATAAGCAAGTTTAATCCGACTGCACCAGGAAACGACCAAGTGGGTAAGGGCAATTTAAAGCCTAATGATCATATTTGCTGCTGCTGATGGAGATGATGATACTCATTCCCTAAAATGATTCTAGCCAAGGAAAGCAAGACGATTGATTCTGAGATTCTGAATTAAAAAAGGAAAGAAGAGAAGAAAGGAAAAATCAGAAAAAAATAAATTATTTCCTTCTGAAAATACTATGCAGCATTTCCCTAAAGGCACAAGTTTAATTTTCCATGAATGCACTTCTGTCTTCCCTGGCCTAGGTCACAACCAAGGAGGAGAAAGTTCACAGCTCATCACCTGTGTCATTTCTCCTCTGTGTATTCAATAAATATTCCTTATTTTTACTTTTTTTCACTGCTGGCTTGCTGCAGGAGGCAGCATAAGCTTAGGGGTTAACAGCATGTGTATTACAGACAGACTGGTATGAATCAGGACTCTGGTTTTCATACTGTGTAAATGAACCTGACCTTGTCACTCAAGGCTTTTATTCCATTACCCAAAGAGAGAGATGATAAGAGTGCCTACCTTGGAGGGATTGTTTTTAATATTAAACAATATATGCAAAATGGTTAGCCTGGAGGTTGCCACACATTAAGTTCTCATCAATGTTGATTATTATTATTAATAAAATATTATAGCTTTTAGAACAAAGGGTTGTGAAGGCATTTTTTGAGGATGACTGATGTAGAGCTCTAGCTTGGAGGCAGTTGGTCAGTGGGCTGGGAGAATAGAGCAGAGGGGTTGATAGTGTCACAGCTTAACAAGTGGAGTTCACTTGAGAGTATTGCCAATGTAGTTTCATCAAAGAAGAGGGGAAAAAAAGGCCAATTAATTGATTGCCAGAAGCAGGCACTGTGTTCTGTCCCACATGTCTTAATTCATGCATCTAGATTCTAGAATCAAACTTTGAGGATTAACCAGTAAACAATAGCCAGAAAAAAATAGAATGAAGAATTTCGTTTTGTGGGAGGTTGATAGTTAATGGTAGAAATAGAGTCCCTGACCTGGACTTGCTGTAAAACCCTGAGCAAATCATTTCATTTCCATGGGCCTCTACTTTTGCATCTGTAAAATGTGGACAAGATTGCTTCTTATTGTCCAATGGGATGAGCGTATAATCCTGAGACAATGAGCAGGCTATTTGTATAGTAATAGAATTTATAGTGTAATTTATCAAGCATTACAATCATTTAGCCTTTTCTATTTCTTTTTCTTCAAATTTTGTTTCTTATAAAACAGGTATGTTCACCTGCTGCCTGATTTATAGAGTTGTCACAACTCATCCATGCCAATACACACACGTATTTTTTGTATATTTTTTAACCTACTAATTTTACTTTGCAAAGAATCCCTCTTCTCTCTCTGTTGGATGAGCTTTTGTTGTCCATTCTGTCCACATCAGAATGTCCTTGCTTCTCTGAAGACTTACCCATTCTATCCAGTTACTTCTCCTATGTGTGGCCATTCCTCGTGTGGTCATGTAGCAATTTCCATGTACTTTTTAGTACTCACATCATACAATCTTACAATTGTCTGCATTCCGGACTATATCTCCAGACAGAAAGCTTCTTGAAGGAATGACATACATTTTTATATTCAAAGCACTTGGCATGGCATCTGGCAAAGAGATGGTACTCAATTGATGTTCAGTCACTAAGTCGTGTCTGACTCTGCAACCCTGTGGACTGCAGCATGCCACCTTCTGGAGTTTGCTCAAACTCACATCCATTGAGTAGGCAGTGACATCCAACCATCTCATCTTTTGTCATCCCTTTCTCCTCCTGCCTTCAATCTTTCCCAGCATCAGGGTTTTTTCCAGTGAGTCAGCTCTTTGCATTATCAGGCGGCCAAAGCATTGGAGCTAACCCTAACCCTAACTCAGTGCATGCTTATTAAATGTAATACTATTAGTTCACTAATATCAGTACTATAAATGTGAAAGAAAGAAAGTGAAGTTGCTCAGTCGTGTCCAACCCTCAGCGACCCCATGGACTGTAGCCTACCAGGCTCCTCTGTCCATGGGATTTTCCAGGCAATAGTACTGGAGTGGGTTGTCATTTCCTTCTCCAGGGGATCTTACCAACCCAGGGATTGAACCCAGGTCTCCCGCATTGTAGACAGACGCTTTACTGTCTGAGCCATGATACTCCTATTTCAGTGTTGGACACATTACCATTAGGGAGAAAGTCAGACATCAAAAGAAAAATTTTACATTATGCTCCATGTAAAACATGGAAAAAAACAAACAACAACAGCATAGGTATTATATACCGGATACAGTTTAAATGTAATGTAATAAGTAATCTTTCATAGCATATATTATGTGAATTACATCCCTTCTTCAAATGTATTCTAGATTCTTCTGGCTCTGAGTTTAAAAGGGTCTTGTAGCTTCTTGCATTCTTTGCCTCCCTGTAGCCTTCTCTCCAAATATACCTACAGTCACCTACGAAATTCATACACTTCCTGATCTAGAGCTTCCCTTTTTTCTCAGCGGCTGTTCGTTTTGCCGTTAACTACAGGAGTTCCAGTAGAACTTTGGTCTGGTTAGTCTCTCCTTACATCTGTTAGGGGACACACACTGACTGAAACTGCCCACCCTGGCCAGGAACCATAGCAACCATTTGTGTGAAGACAGAGCTAATGAGCCACCACCAACCGGAAGAGTTCAGGAAAGGCCAAAGAGAGACACCATGTGTCTGACCGCCTCCCAGGATCCTTATTGACATCCATCTTGGCTGAGCAATGCATATGCCACCAGAAGGACCCTGAGTCAGAATGATTGACCAAAGACAACCTAGAAATTAATCCCATCACCATAAAACCCAAGACTGGGAGCCATAAGGCAGAGCAATTCTCCTGGGTAACCTTACCCTGCTGCTCTCTGCCCAGGTACCCTGTCCAATAAAGTCTCTTGCTTTCTTAGCTCGTGAATCCTCAGACAATTCTTATCCAGTGTTAGACAAGAGCCCACTCTTGTGGCTCTGGAGTGGGTCCCCCTTCCTACAACACATCCACTTTACATTAACCTGCATTATACCAAGAATTGAGGACTTGCCATACTGTGGGCATGCTGGCACCAAGTGGAGGTGGAGTCCATTGTTTCAACAGACTCCTGGTAATGTTGATTAGTGCTGGGGAGCTGAACATATGTTTAAAACCCTTGGCCAGTGGCGCTTGGATTTCCTCCTGGTCCCATCTCTGTAGCTAAGTGGACATGAAATCAATATGCACTCGTGGAAAGCTGACCCCCTGTGATATACATTCTAAATAATGCAGCATATTGTAACAGTCAGATGGTGTATAATTCCCTCCATCTGAAACAAAATTGATTTTTGTCTTCTAATTATTATCCTTACTCTGCAGTGGGATCTATTTTCATTTAAAGTTTCAAACATTTCAGCTGTGCACCATAAACAAACACTAAAAGATTCCATAATAGTCTCAAGATTGTCCACTGTCAGCAGCCAAGAAGTGCCACCAAGAATGCTAAAGGCAAAGAAGTAATAAACCATCAAAAGCTCCATTGCAAATGCTCTCAAAAAAAAAAAAAAAAAAAAAAAAAAACTCCTGTCCTTCCATGGCTCAGTGGGACACAGTTTTGCTTGTACTTTCAGGCTATGATCCATAAAGTTGCCTTTGGCCTTATCTGACCCGCTTTCTCCATGTCAGAAAGGGAGAGAAGAAACATTCACAAGATTGAACAAAACACTCAGTGGCCTGTCAACCCAGTGTCTGCTACAAAAAGAGAAATGGGGCAGAGTGGGGGGAGTTAACAGCAGCGTAAACAAGTGCTTCTTATTTGTATGCATATGAATCTCCTGGAGATTAACACTGTTGTTTCAGAGATCTGAGGTGAAACCTGAGACTCTGCATTTCCAACAAGTTCCTTGGTGCTGATGCTGCTGGTCTGAGGACCACATTTTGAGTAGTGTGCTAATAGAATTCTACAGATGCCCTTGTCCATCCAGGATTCTTCAACCCTGGTTATTCAATCAAACACCAATCTAGGTACAGCTGGGAGCCTGCAGCTGGAATTAGAGCCTGAAGTCAGTTAACCTTGGGACATGGTGTTTATCCAGTTGAGCCAAATCTAAACTCATGAGACTTAAAAGGCAGACTTGAGAGGCAGAAGAAGAGACAAAGGAATCTGAAGGCTAACAGGGGTTTGATATGTTCTTTGAATGAGGATGGGACAAAAAGAGATGAGGGTGGCCCCCAGCCAACAGCCAGACATGAAACGGAGTTCTCCAGCGCCACTTTCACCTTCTTCAAAGGACTGGACTCCTACAATCTGATTGAGCTTAAAGTTCATATTCAGAGCCTCCAGAATGCAGCCCTGATCTCTGCCTCAGAAGACTCAGCTCAGGCAGGCTGCATCTGGACTCCCGACCCGCAGGAGTTTCGAAAAAATAAATAGATATTGTTTCAAGCTTCTAAATTGGTGGCAATTTATTATGCAACAACAGGAAGTAACAACTTCCTGGAAGGAAGGTAGAGGATCTAAATCAATACAACCAGCCAATTTCTTGCCATTCTTATGTAGGTTAGAAAGATGTATTGATCTTTGTTCCTCAAAATCTAAGGGTAGTAATGTTGGTGAAGAAAACAAAAAGTTTAAGATCAGCAATATGCTTACGGTAGTCTCATCATAAGTCTTTCTCTTATTACTGCCTTGACTTGACTTTGAAGAAACCTTTAAATTTCTCTGGCTGCAGTATCTTCTACTTAGAAAAGATGCATAGTACCTGTTCTAACCAACTGCTAGAGATAGGTTGAGAAGAACATGCAAAAAAGTGGAAACGTCTTGTAAGCTATGAAAATGCTAGACATATATACAGAATCAGGTACAGCACACATTTAAACTATGCCTCATTGAACTTTTCTCTCGTCATAAAAAAGTTCTTGGGCTGTTAAAATAACGTAACTTATTGTTCAAAAGTCTCATCATTCCAAGTGAGAGTAGATGAAACTGAACATAGACACTTGGAAAATACCTTGTTGTCATCCACTCTTTGTACTGGAGATAGCAATCTAGTGGCAGAGTCTCAGACACAAATGTATATCATGTCTTCTCTAAGAGCTGTAAAGTAAAAGCTGCATTTTGTGGAGTTAATTGGAGACACTAGTCCATTCCAACTTACTTTCTCCTTCGCTATTATATGCACTTAGGTAGATTGTAAATTACTCAGGTATTATTTGCAAACAAGATTGTTTTCAGATGAACAGAATGGAATTAATGAGAGAGAGGATATCCATAAATTATGAGTGAGGAAAGAACAGTGAAGAATGAGCTTAGGGTTAACAGAAGAGTTATCTAATATTTACTACCTTCCTCATGCACTGTGCCAAATTGTTACTTAATGGCAACCTTTCCTCTGCTTTTAATGTGTGTTAACTTTCTGCGGTGAGCAGATGTGGCCACACACATTCTGTTTGGCAGAAGGCAGATGCCAGCTCCCGAAATGGCGCCTGGTTCCAAGGGCAACATCTGGATCCCTGGCTTGGCTGTGTTCCTGTCTGTGCTTGTGGCTATGCAATGCCCCCTGGAGACGTTTTATGATGAGTCTGCGACAGAGTTGGCATGAGTGTCCTGTCTCCCTGGCAACCATTTTCCCTTTGATTCTTATACATCTGCTCAGTAATATACAGTATTTGGGAAACCGCTCCCCACCTCATTTCCAATCACAAAGCGGATGATAGGGGACTTTTGTTGAATGGCGTATCATTTTCTCTGGTGTTGAAAGCTGTTGTTTTCCAGTTTGCTTCTGACTGCATCCAATTGCACACTGAGCCCTCTGCAAAGCCAGTAGGTTTAAGACCAAGTGTTAGACTTCAGTGAACACTCACTAGGACATCTTGAACCTGTGAGGGTTTTTCAGAAGCTGGGAAGGAGCCAGGAGTTTGGGGTAGCTTTCCCAGGCTTCTTTCTTGGATAGGAGGGACCTGGTTGGATGAACCTGTATTCTTCATTTTTAATGTCTCTCTCTGTCTCTTTCTCTCTTTTTTTAAACTGCCAGGTCCTTAAGGCAGTAAGAACCCAAACTTCCTCATCAGCAAGAGCATTAAGCTGTCACTTTATTAACTCCCTCCCAGAAAAAGGCAGTTATTGACCAGTGGTATCCCTCAGGCTGCCCTATTGTCTATAGAGGAACAGGGGCAAGAGTCGGGCATTGGGCAGAGCTGAAGCAGTTATTAACTGCTCCTCACTTGAAAGCTGAGAAGGGATTGGATTGCAAAGGTTAAACTGGTCTTCCCAGACCATCCTTTCCATAAAAAAAAGATTTTAAATTATGTGCAGAAGGAAGAGAGTTAAAATTTCACAAGACTACCCTGGCTAGGAATTTACTAGAAGCAATTAAAATAATTACAGCTGTCCTCTAGGATAGGAGGATGTATTCCCATTTTATAGATGAGGAGGTTGAAGCCCTGAGAAATATAACAATTTGAGAATGAAGCTGGGGAAACAGGATCTAGCCCTTTAATTCCAAACACTTGTGTAATGGGAACAGTACAAGCTATACAAAGCAAGGATGATTAACCTAACTGGATCATGGAGGGAGTAACCAAGGATGATGCTGCAGCTGCTGCTAAGCCGCTTCAGTCATGTCCGACTGTGAGACCCCATAGACGGCAGCCCAACAGGCTCCCCTGTCCCTGGGATTCTCCAGGCAAGAACACTGGAGTGGGTTGCCATTTCCTTCTCCAATGCATGAAAGTGAAAAGTGAAAGTGAAGTCACTCAGCCGTGTCCGACTCTTAGTGACCCCATGGACTGTAGCCTACCAGGCTCCTCTGTCCATGGGATTTTCCAGGCAAGAGTACTGGAGTGGGGCGCCATTGCCTTCTCCTAACCAAGGATGATAGCCTTCAAGAATTTGCTTAACATCACTCCTCTTGAGGAAGAGTTGGAATTATTAGGATGAGATTAAGGATGCCTCCAAACAGAAGGAATGTTTTAAGTTTGGGCTCTGAGGCCAGAGTAAGAAGACTTATTATGCACAGGAGCTGCTAAAAATGTTTTACTCACCTATACTAATTCCTAGAAAGAATTTTCAGATACAATATCCCTTGGAAATCTCTAAATTATCACTCTAACATTGCCCTACTCCTTCCCTCCCATACACACACAAAAAAAGTAACAATTGTTTGGTTATGCAGGTTATTAAGGAAGCATAATTAGGAAAAAAGATAGTTCATTTAGGACTTATGTCAGCCCAAGAGTCAGTCTACTACCCATGTGAGTCCATGGGTTTTTGTTTTATCAGCACAGTATGCTCTTACTACCAACCTTCTACCAAACCCCAGCTTTAGGGTGTCAAAGGACACTTGCATGATAAGACTCTGCACAGGACCTAGTGAAAAGAACTGGTGTTTTCCTACTTTTTAAACACAGCATTTTTTTTTTCCTTCTTGGATATTGTCAGCATCCTGTCCTACTTTCTTTCCTGTTATACAAATTATGGAAATGATAGCTACATGAACTTTTTCAGGGAATTGCCTGGTAGTCCAGTGGGACTTTTTCAAAGCACAGTCTTGAATGGATCTAGATTAATTCTCTCCCTTACAGTTGATTGGCATAAAAAAAAGGTAGATGAATAAGTGAATCGTGAATGAAAATATCATTTCAAATTCTAAGGAATGCCTACATAGGTAGAGAGAGGTCTAAAAGCTAATTAATAGTGCAAGCCCTTACTCCCCTATTAAACGTATAGCCTTCAGTTACTCAGCCATATGGACTGAGTAATTTTCAGCTTCAGCATTTAAAAAAAATGACTATTAAAAAGCACACCTACTACATCAGAGAGCTGTGAGAATTGAATGAAATGATTTATGGGAAATGCCTGGAACAAGCCAAATAGTAAAATAATAATTATAAACATTGTGGCTGGTTGGTTAGCAGGGAAGTGACTCTGAGACAGAGATGAACATGAAGGCAGATTGTTGGTAAGCAGTCTCGGTGTCCACAAGGAAACTAGATTGGGCAGAGTGAGAAGTCTCTGTGCAAAGTGGTCACAAGGTCTCTGCCAACCCCACTGGGAGCTCTAGACCTCAGAGGACCCTTCTGAGTTGTCCTAAATTGAGATGAGAGTCTCTCCTTTTGGGGAGACAGTTCCCTTTGCTCATGCTCGTGCTCAGTTCCTCATTTGTATCCAACTCAAGGAAATGGCAACCCACTCCAGTGTTCTTGCCTGGAGAATCCCAGGGATGGGGAGCCTGGTGGGCTGCCATTTATGGGGTCACAGAGTTGGACACGACTGAAGTAACTTAGCAGCAGCAGCAGCAGCTGCAGACCCCATGGATTGTAGCCTGCCAGGTTCCACTCTCCATGCAATTTTCCAGGCAGGGTTATTTGAATGGGTTGCCATTTCCTCCTCCAGGGGATCTTCCTGACCCAGGGATCAAACCTGTCTTCCTGCAGTGGCAGATGGATTCTTGACCGCTGTGCCACTTGGGAAACCCAACAGCTCTCTTTAGCAGAAAGCAATTTCCAGAGAGGACCAGTCAAAGCTGCTGTGATTGTTGTAATTCCTTCAGCTATGCAGTCAAATCATGGAGGCACAATAGAGTATTACTAAAGCATTATGATCCTATTGGTTCTTTTATTCACCTCGAACTGTTTTCCTCCATCTTTTTGTTCCCAACACAAAAAATAATATTTGTAGAGTCCAGTGTGATGGTACAAGTGGAGGGTTGTATACTACACATCTGAATATATCAAATGTATACGGCTGGCTACCAGACAACCAAATGCATATGTAGGCTGTATCTTATGAGCTAGGGGAGAGGTTGTTGGAGAGCCATGTGGAGACCAGAAATACCAAGACCTCTGCTGCCATGGTGAGGGGAAAGAGCCATTGACAGCCACCACCCTACCACATGTGCAGGCTTAGTGTGTGGGATCCCAGTGAAGCATCTGGGGCTTGACATGGTGACAGGACAGGGTCCCCAACCCAAGTGTCCAAGTAAGGCGATCAGACGAGGGAGAGGCCTCTGAAGTAAGGAAGGGCGGAAAACAAGGCGAGATGAGAAGCCAGGAAATAGTAAATACGCAGTAAATGCTAGCTGTTATTATTTTAAAGCTAGACAATCTGCCAAACTTTTAAAGTATTTTTTATTGGGATTTAGTTACCTCACACTGTTGTGTTCATTTCTGCTGTACAAGGAATCAATTATATGTATACATGTATCCCTTCCCTCTTGGACCTCCCACTACCTCCTGCCAGCCCACCCCTCCAGATCATCCCAGAGCACTCGGCTCAGCTCCCTGTGAGGTTCCTGCTGAATAGCAAGTCCCCACTAGCTATTCCGCACATGGTAGTATATAAGCATCCATCCTAATCGCCCAGTTTGTTCCACCCTCCCCTTACCCTTCTGTGTCCACGTGTCAATTCTTAACATCTGCATCTCTGTTCCTTCCCTGGAAATAGATTCATCTGTATCATTTTTCCAGATTCCACATATATGTGGTAGTATCTGATATTTGCTTTCTCTTTCGACTCTTTTCTCTTTCTGGTAAACTTTTAGAAAATGCCATAACTCTTTTCCTTATCGGTATAATGGGAATAATAATGTTTTCCGCTCTGACAGAGTAGTTAGATTACATATAACACACAGAGTCCCCAGGTGTATACAGTGAGAAATGTCTGAGGCAGGATAGGACATCAAGCAGACTGACTCTGGAGTCCAGGTTCATAACCTCTTAAACCTCAGAACCCCTGTCTTGTAGGATGGAAGCGGTGGTGTGGAGCAGCGCTGGGGCAGGCTGATGGATGCCTGCAGCATGCCATATTTTAAAATATGTTATTAACTAGCATGATAAATATTTCTTTAAAAATAAAATAATCATTTAAAACAAATTGTTAGAGGGTAACTTACATAAAATCTCAATGCTTGTGGTTATAGATAAGCCCTTGAACACTGATTATTATGTTTCATCTTTGATTTATTAAAATATACTTAAAACATCCAAGTCATGCTATAGTCCTCCACTTATTTACATGCTCTTTTGTGGCATTCAGTGGACTTCAAAGTTACGACTTTATTGTCTGCATAATACCTTACTGGTCTTCCCTAGTGGCTCAGATAGTAAAGAATCTGCCTCCAGTGTGGGAGACCTGGTTTAGATCCCTGGATTGGGAAGATCCCCTGGAGGAGGGCATGGCAACCCACTCTAGTATTCTCACCTGGAGAATCCCATGGACAGAGGAGCCTCGTGGACTACAGCCCATGGGGTTGCAAAGAGTCAGACATGACTGAACATCTAAGCACACAACCTTACCATAGATAAGATAATTTATTTTACTCATTTGCTTTTGAAATTATTTAATTTACTGCAAATTTATTATTACTATAACCAACAATGAAAGTCACATGTTACCTCACAATATATACAAATGTTGAATTATGTTCTACACCTGAAACTAACATAACGCTGTATGTCAATTATATTCCAAAAAAGAGAAAAACAAAAGGGGAGTCTTCATGAAGTAGATAACAGTGATGGTTGAACAACATTGCGAATGCCACTGTGTTATGCCGCTGAATAGTGCACTTAAAAATTGCTATAATCGCAAACCTTACATTATGTGCATTCTGCCACAAGAAAGAAGTAAATAGAAACTTACAGCAAAACAAAAGGTTTTTAAAGTCATTAGAAATAATCAAATATTCATTTTTCTCTGTATAGTTTGATAGAATGGAAATATATGTAAATATTTGCATATATTATATAAACAGCATAAAATTTGCCTTCTTGTTCTTTTCTTTTTATTCTCTCTTGTACAATATTTATCTTTGATGCCTAGATCAGTGTCTGGCTTGCAATAGGAGCTTGGTAATTATTTGTTTGAATGCAATTCCTAGTCACAGGATATGAATAAGTTTAAGAGAAAGAATTTTTAAAGGGATCAGAATACTGCAAACATTAGGACTTCAACAAGGTACAAACTAAGCCCACTTTAGCCTTTATGCTTTGGGGAGAAAGGAGGCCATGTGTACACACGTAGTAAAACAGAAGCCGTCCCTAATTGCCCTGTTTTCAGACAGTCCTGGGGTTCTCTCATTTCCTGATATTCAACACAACACCAATCTTCGCTTAACACAGTTAATGATATAATTTTTATTTTTAAAAGGGAGTGCTGATGTTCCCACCAGCTTCAGAAGATGTTTCAAATCTGGTTGTGGAGTCATTCTATTTCCAATTAAGCAGTGGGGGGATTCAATTACAAGCTGTGGGAAGCAAAGAGTTTGTGTCAATAAACCAGCAGTGGTATTAAGGGTGTCTGTCTGGTTTGCAAACATGAACAGCTTGAAACCTAAAGGCGTATGCTTTTGAAATTATCTGACTGTTGCTTCCCATATAGACAGGATTAAGAATACCTGAAACCCAGCCCTGGATTTCCCTACAAAACATCATCCTTTCTGGAACTCACAGCAACTTTGTGCATTAAGGTAGTATATGAAAGGGCTCATTGGGAGCTTGTTAATGAGGTGAAAGCAATTAAAAAAAAATGTGTCAGAAAACTATCCAGAAGAAGACAAAACAATTGGTTGCAGGTCTGGTTAGGGAGGAAATGAGAGGATTCACTTAAAATAGAAAATTGTTCACTTAAAGTAGAAGATTATTCCCCTGCAGGTCAGTGGTTAGGACGCTGCAATCCCTATACAGAAGGCACAGGTTTGATCCCTGACTGGTGAACTAAGATCCCACATGCTATTATAACCCCCAAATCAAAAAGAAAAGAATGAAAAGAATAGAAAATTGTTAGATATGAAAGGGCTTTTGGGAGTGCATATGTTAGATACAAAACAGGAAAGGTAAACGCATTAACAAAGACCTGTCAACTAACTGCGAAGATAAAATGGAGACCAGACTTGAAAATCCCTGGGCCAGACAAAACCATTTAAACCCCATAAGCAAAATTAAATCTAGCTTATTTTATGAATGCAAGTGAAATCCAAACTGTTTCTGATAATCATGAATGAAACTTAAGTCATCTACCTTGAATGATGTAAGATAATCAGTTTTAACCAATCCCCTGTCTTCTGGAAACACTGTTAAAAAACAGTCATGTTAAAGGTTAAATAGATTTCTCATTTTTACTCCTTAAGCCATCCCATAATGTCCTGCCTCTGGACTTCACACCTATAATAGGTTTGGAGTCTATGAACAGTTTGTTTCTTACCCAGTGAAATAGTCCCATCAAGTAAAGCTCTCTGAATTTTCTTTCAACTTAATTGACAGGTATAAAGTGCCTATGTGTTCAGTCCTCTGTCATTCATCAGATGCACAAAGAGAATAAGCCTTAATATCTCACCTTAAAGATTTTTTTTTTCTTTAGTTCTCTTAACTAACTCGAAACATGCAGGTCCTTGTGCCAAACAAGTTAATCTTCCCAATGTTTCCATACTCTACTTGGTCACCTTTTTGGATGCCTTCTTTCACTGTTTTCCTACTTGGCAATACAACAATTTTAAATTGTTTCATTATGGTTGGCTTTTAAAGAAAGTTTTCATTTCAAAGGACTCATAGGACTGGCTGAGAGGATTTAAACTTCATGTCATTCCTTTTGGGAAGAAAATTTCCCTCTTAGAATGGGACACTTTCCCCTCGCCAATCTGACTTGTTTCCAAAGTGAGGGTTTTATTCATCTAATTCTCCATGAAGCTGAAAGTAATTTCAACCTCTCCCAAATTACCACTCACTCTTCCCTCGGGGAAGAGATGCCATAATCTATGTGATTAGTGACTTCAGGAGAGAAAACCAGGGACACCCAACACGTACGTGCGTGTTAAGTCACTTCAGTCAAGTCTGGCTGTTTGCGACCCTATGAACTATAGCCCACCAGGCTCCTCTATGTATGGTATTCTCCAGGCAAAGATACAGGACGAGGTTGCCATGCCCTCTTCCCGTGGATCTTCCCAATCCAGGAATCAAACTCACATCTCTTATGTTCCTGCAGTGCAGGTAGGTTCTTTATCATTAGCACTATCTGGGAAGCCCCATGCCCAATATATACAGCCCATTTTTTCTCCTCCTCAGCTCATATTCGAAATAAACTGGACACATTGTCAAAGTCAGCTGCTATGGTCTTATTCAAAGTTTTAATTTAGGACTGAAGTGGTAGAATGCCCATTTGGTGTCAGATTTTAAATAAACCATATTTTCTAATTACCCTTATGGAAACAAAGGTTAAATTTTGACCTCCACTTGACTAGCTAAAGCCTTTGACTGTGTGGATCACAACAAACTATGGAAATTCTTAAAGAGACGGGAATAACAGACCTGTTTTCTGAGATACCTATATGCAGGTCAAGAAGCAACCGTTAGAACCAGACATGGAACAACAGACTGGTTCCAAATTGGGAAAGGAGTACAGCAAGGCTATATATTGTCACCATGCTTATTTAACTTATATGCAGAGTACATCATGAGAAATCCCAGACTAGATGAAGCACAAGCTGGAATCAAGATTGCCGGGAGACATATCAATAACTTCAGATATACAGATGACACCACCCTTTGATAGAAAGTGAAGAGGAACTAAAGAGCTTCTTGACGAAAGTGAAAGAAGAGAGTGAAAAAGCTGGCTTAACATTCAACTCAACATTCAAAAAACTAAGATCAAGGCATCTGGTCCCATCACTTCATGCCAAATAGATAGGGAAATAATGGAAACAGTAAGAGACTTTGCTTTCTTGGGGTCCCAAATCACTGCAGATTGTGACTGCAGCCATGAAATTAAAAGAAATTAATTTCTTCCAGTTAAAAATTAGAAGAAAAATTATGACAAAGCAAGGCAGCATATTAAAAAGCAGAGACATTACCGACAAAGGTCCATCTAGTCACAGCTGTGGTTTTTCCAGTAGTCGTGTATGGATGTGAGAATTAGACCATAAAGAAAGCTGAGTGCCGAAGAATTTATGCTTTTGAACTGTGGTGTTGGAGAAGACTTTTGAGAGTCCCTTGGACAACAAGGAGATCAAACCAGTCAATCCTAAAGGAAATCAGTCCTGAATATTCATTGGAAGGACTGATGTTGAAGCTGAAGCTCCAAATACTTTGGCCACCTGATGCAAAGTACTGATTCATTAGAAAAGACCCTGATGCTGGGAAAGATTAAAGGTAGGAGGAGAAGGGGATGACAGAGGATGAGATGGTTTGATGGCATCACCGACTCATGGACATGAGTTTGAGCAAGCTCTGGGAGTTGGGAATGGACAGGGAAGCTTGGCATGCTGCAGTCCATGGGGTTGCAGAGTCAGATCGACTGAGCAACTGAACTGACTGATTGACTGGCCATTGGTCTCTCAGTTGTTTCTAGACTTAAGGAAGAGGAAAAGAGGACTTTATTGGACAGGGGAGTGGAGTATTGAACTACAATAAAAATGTTGGGCTGGAGAGCAAATATATAGTATCTATAGGTTAGTACTAAACTCTTTTTCCAAGTCGAGAGAACCATCTCCACTAACTGGCCCGAGGAAGCAGTACTTTCCTGGGTGGCCAGGTAAGAGAAAATACAAATTTGCTCTTGTTTTTCCATCTCCTTTCCAAAAACCTGGGATTAGAAGGGAAAAGGGAAGGAAGTGGGTGATATGGAAAATAAATTGAATCAGGGCTTCAAAACGTTAATTCTATAAGCTAAAAGAGACTTGTTCTGGGGAGCTTCAAGTAACTAGGTCTGGTAGGGTGGACTTTTACTTTCACTTTTTTCTCTTTATTTTTCTGGATCTTTTATAATATGGAGGGTGTGTGTATAAGGGTAGATGTAGTCTTTGATGTATCAAAACATTATTGATATCTTTTTTCCCCTCCAAATATATATATGTACTCCCTTTTATTGATTGTTCAGGAGAAGTTCAAATCTTTAAAACAGACTGTTACTTTTCAAGAATGGAACTGGGGGCTTTTTGTGACTGATTGTGTGAATATAACTCTGTGTGTTTGTGTGTGTGTGTGTGCAAGTGAAAGCACGTATAGGTTTGGGTATGCGAGGATGAAGAAAGGAGTTGAGAAAATGGGGAAAAAAGAACTGAGAATGCTATTTTCCTACTCTCTTCTCTTTTCCATTCAAGGAAAGAGTTGGTAACCTGAAATGGCTGCTCTATGAACTCTGAGTGGGCTGACTAATGGCTCCTCAAAGATGTACACATCTGAATCCCTGAAACCTCTCAATGTAGATTTTGCAGATGTGAATAAATTAAGAATCTTGAGATGACATTTTTCTGGATTATCTGTGTGGTCCCAATGAAAGAGGCAGGAGGGTCAGAACCAGAAAAGGAGATGGGCTGATGGCAGTGGAGACTGGAGTGATATGAGGATATGATCCAAGAATTGTGGGCAGCCTCTGGGAGCAGGAGAAGACAAGGATATTGATTTTTCACTAAAACTTCCATAAAGAATGAGCCCTGCCAACTCATTTTAGATATCTGAACTTCAGAATCGTAAGACAATAAGCTGATGTTGCTTTAGTTGTTGTTCTTTTGTTTCTGAGTTATGTCTGACTCTGAGACCCCAAGGACTGAAAGGCTTCTCCGTGCATGAGATTTCCCAAGCAAGAACACTGGAGTGGGTTGCCATTTCCTTCTCCAGGGGATCTTCCTGACCCACGTTTCCATTTTGGCAGGTGGATTATTTACCACTGAGCCACATGGAAGCCCTTGTGTTGCTTTTAGCCACAAAATTTGTGGAAAATGGTTGTAGCAGCAATAGAAAACAAATACGGAAATGATGGATGACTAAGTGATAAATGAATCAATGTTATTCTGGATTTTTTTTTCTAATTTCCACATATTTGTAAGGGAGTAAATATACACTTTCTTTTTGTACATGCGGGAGCTTTCTTAAAGTTGAGGACATTTAAAAATGTAAGTTTTGTTGCCACTCCTTTTTCTATTGGGAGATTTTCAGGTGTTTTCCATGGCTTTGAAGTTTCTGAAAAGCTGACTGCCAGGGGACAGCCAATACATGCTTCCTTAGAGAGAATCTATGAAAAATTGGGAAGGAGAATTAACTCCTTTAATCTACTCTATAACCTTTTGGTGAACTATTATTATGAACAAGCTCTTAAACACAAAGCATAAGACTTATGGCCTAGACCAGGTTTAGGCAGAATAGAAAGAGGGTTTAATGTGAGCAGCTCTTAGAACCTGGCAGGTTGCAAGTTTTGGGTTTCATTAATAGACTAAAAGCCTATTAAATACTGTAAAATCATTCTTCTCTAAGCCGTTCAGTTCACTTTTTACATAAGGAAATAAGTTTAATAGCTTATTCAGGAAATAATTGGATTTTTAAAGCCCTAAAATTAATTATAGTACAAAATTATTGCATTTTTCCTTAAACAAAATAGAGTAGTAAAATTTTGAGTGTCTTAACTAACCCATCTCTCTTTTTCCATATAAACTTCCATTTCAAAGACGTTCAGATTTTAATAGTTCTTAAAAGTCTCTTTTTTAAGAAACTTTAAACTTTGCTATTATAGTTAAAATTGTATTATAAAATCAATCTAATACAAATTGAATCATTAATTAAGTCAATTTTAAAAGAAATAATTCAATTTCATTAAGGAATTGTTACACAGATATTACAAAGTGAATGGATTCCTGTAATTAAAAAGCATTGAATTCCATATGACCATTTATCTTTCACCCTCTTTTCAACATTTTGGTGAATTTCTAAAATAGAATTTAATTAAATGCTGAAACAAAGACATAATTCAAAATTAAAATCTACGGAAGAACTCACTAGCAAATCATCAAAGCAGTTCCCTGCTCTCCCAAATATTTTGAGGAACGATAACAAACGTGAAGAGCTGTGTATCTAACACTAGGGGAATGTATATAATAGGATCACGCTATGAAGGTGTCATTCATTAGCCATGTGATCTCTCACCAAGTAAAGGAATCCTTTTCTTAGTGTCTTAGACCCACGTATATTAACAGATTGACATTTTCTGGGAGTGTCGACCCCTTTCAAACTATATTTTCAGGTGTTAGTGTTGGCATTACTCACAACCATTAAGACGAATGAAATAAAGCCATTTGCAGTAACATGGATGGACCTAGAGATTATCATATTGAGTGAATTAAATCAGACAAAGAAGGAGAAATATCTGGGGAACCTAAAAAGGAATGATACAAATGACCATATTTACAAAACAGAAACAGACTTACAGGCTTAGAAAATGTGGTTCCAGCGGAGTGGAGGAGGGATGACCAGGAGAAGGGATAGTTAGGAAGTCAGGATTGGGCACGTACACACTGCTTTATTAAAAATGAATGACCAAGAAGGACCTACTGTATAGCACAAGGAACTCTGCTCAGTCTTACATGGCAGCCTGGATAGGAGATGGTGGTTTGGGGGAGAATGGATACATGTATGGGGCTTCACTGGTGGCTCAGATGGTAAAGAATCTGCCTGCAATGCAGGAGAACTTGGGTTTGATCCCTGGGTTGGGAAGATCCCCTGGAGGGGGACATGGCAACTCACTTAAATATTCTTGCCTAGAGAATCCCCATGGACAGAGGTGCCTGGCAGGCTACAGTCCATGGGGCCACAAACCATCAGACATGACTGAGCAACTAAGCACATATATGGATGGTTGAGTCCCTTTGCCATTCACCTGAAACTGTCACAACATTGTTAGCTATCCTACAATGAAAATCTTAAATTTTTTTAAAAGAGAAAGAAACCACACATTTGGAAGATCATAATTTTGAAGAAAGTCTTTGAGGTCAGAGAGATTTCAGCTTGCCCTTTACCTATGGCGTTGAGATTTGCCTAACTTTATTGAAGCTTGATTTCTTAATCTGTGAAGAAAAAAGAATAAACATCTTTCATGTGATAGTGTCATGAGATTAAATGTAACATCCCTTGTCACCTGTCCACAAAAGGCCCCTGAATATAGATGATCAGTAAATATTAGTTTTCTTTCCCTTTTGCCTTATAAAATTACAGAATTGTAGCAAGAGAGGAAATACTCAACCTTCATTACTTGCTATACGCAAGTGGGAAAGACCTTTTTCCATCCTTCCTTCAAAACTGTATTATATACTACGGTTTCTGTTAGTTGGATTAAGTGGATATCTTTTCGGTAAAATAAACCTATGATAAAACAGCTTTGATATCAGATTTGTAAACTATAAAAAATACACACACATTTGCATGTAAAGTAATACTGTTATTATCTGCCTGTTCTAGAAATAAGTTTTAGCTTATGCTGTTTTCCCATTTTCTCTTTGGTTCCATGGGTTTATTAATTTGAATGACTTTCATCAGTGATTTCATGCACAGACCTGCATCTTTAAAGGGGCAATGACTAGGCTTCCTGTTTTGCTTCTCTCCAATAATTTGGACCACAGCAGCTAATTGCAGTGTCTAATTGTATCCTCAATTGGCTGATTGCACCCACAATTAACTAAATATAAGTACCAAGCATCTTGGTACATTCAATTTTATGCCTCAAAGAGAGCCTGTGTGAGAGGGTAGTTGGCAGTTGGTTATCATAGGAAAACAGCTTCTCAGACTTGGAATTGTAGGTCTAATTTTAAAGCTTCCAAATATCTTCTCATTGGCACACTTCATAAAGCTGGTGACTATCTTAGTACAACTTTCAAGGACATAAAATCCAGATGAGTTGCAGACAGGCCATGATTTGAGAAAAATGTCAGTAGAGGCAGAGGGTTACGTTTCATTGGCTCTTTCCTTATAATATGCTTGAGCAGCTCATGGAATGGTTGTCCTGACCAGTCTGTGTGCAGTCAAGGCAGAAAAGAATAGAAGAACTGGGACCTTCATTTATTTTAGTCCCACAGCAGGTTGGATTGCCATTCTTCAGCAATTTGAAAGACCTCTTTGAGGAGTTGGTTGCAATTATGCGTTTCAAATGCAGATGCTCCTGCAAAGCATGTACTTTAAGAGCTGACTGGGAGCCAACATAAATCCCAGTCTGGAAACTGGGCTGGAAACCCTATCTGTATGGAAGCTGATCACAACCTGGGCTTGAACTTCCGAATTAGTTTGAGTTTGTCAGATGAACCAAAGATATTACTGGTGGATCCTCTGCCTAAGGTGAAAAATAAAAACTAAGAGTTTTGCAAAGATTATTCAGCAGCTATTAGAATGGTGTTCTAAACATGAATCAAAATCCATAGATGTCTTTCTCTCTAGAGAAATTAGCAACAAAACAAAAGTTTGCCTTAAGAGTACTTAGAAATAGATTGGCTGGTCAGAGAAAAAGAAGAAAGATGTATGTGGAAGAAATTTTCAGCCTTTGTTAACATCTCATAATTTTAGCCTGAGGATAACCTGGTGGATTAATCTGTCACCACTAAGCCCAGCATATGTGCATGCTCAGTCCTGTCCCACTCTTTGTAATCCCATGGATTGTAGCCCTCCAGGCTCCTCTGTCCTTGGGATTTCCCAGGCAAGAATACTGGAGTGGGTTGCCATCTCCTCCTTAAAGGGATCTTCCCTACCCAGGGATCAAACCTATGTCTCCTGCATTGACAGGCAGATTCTTTTACCACTGAGCCACCTGGGAAGCCCATAGTCCTTGTTTAATGGTTTCAAAGTAGTCTTCAGTATCTCATAGGATGTGGAGTTCCTAACTCAGAAATAATTTAATCCCAGAATAGGGACAAGACTGTGATTGCTAATTTCCAATATGCAGATTGGTGTTCCTACCATATATGCAAGCCTGCACAATTCTGTAAATTTGAGGTAGGCAAACATACTCTAGAATTTATTCAGCTATACAAACCATACACTAAGTTGGTTATTTCAGCTTTTAATGCATTGAACTCTCACCACCACCTTGTAATGGATTGGCGTTTATGTATGTTTCTCAGTTCTCTTGGTGTATGAGATGAGATTAAAAATTTTTTTTTTCTTACTAGCTGAGAGATATCATCATGAAATAAAATAGCTTCATAACTGTGTTTAAGGTTGATATTCAGGGTAAGATGATTATAGAAACTTGGAGATTTAAAAAATATGAATGGTATATAGAGATAAATGTGTTATTCTCAAGTGTGAATATTGGGAGTAGACTGGACAGAGAGAATGAGAGAAGAAAATGAAAGGAATCAGGGAAGTATGTAAGTGCAATGCATGATTGGGACTTTGGGCAAGATTGTTTTAAGATAGGTTGTCTAAGATGGGATTTCTAATTCATTTTGGGTGTGCAGAGCAGACCTTAGTAAGATCTACTTTGTTCATGGAAAAATATATACTCGAAATGTGTGTGTGTGTGTGTGTGTGTGTGTGTGTGTGTGTGTGTTGAAACCAGTGTGTTAAGTCAGAGTCTAAATAACATGTTCAAAGGTAAGAACACAGAAACAAGAGGGTCTATGGAAAAATTAAGTTCCTAGGAACTTCCCTCAATGTAGGGGAGGCATTGGGCCTCCCCACATCATGGACATGGGTGTTCCAAATAACCTTACCTAAAAACAAAGGAGCCAAGGAGATCCTAGCTAAGGTCTGAGTTATACTCTACTGAGGAATAATCCAAGTTCCACTAAAAACACAGAAATGCTTCTGAAATGAAGTTATTCCCATGAAATGCCTTCAACCTAGTAAGGGAGACTGTTGTGACAAACAGTGACACTGCAACGTGATCCATGTACTATAAGGAATGTGTACAAGTTGCCATGGCAATAAAGTCAAAGTTCAAACTGGGACTAGTTCTTAGGATGCTCAAAGGCTCTCTGCTTTAAGTGAACACTACAGCATGAGCCCAGAGAACAGAGTCTATCCTGTGAGCCATAACTTCCGGGAGATGTTACACCAGAATTAGATGCCTTAGGGTTTCTGGAGACCATGAATAATCAGCCTTTTCTTCGAGTATCCAGGATCCTTTTGAACAGTTGTTTTTTCATGCCCATTTATTATCCTGTTGGACCTTCAGGTCAGAGCTTTTCTAGATAGGCATTGATAAAAGCTTGTTATTTTTAAGAATGTGGAGTTTTAGAGAGTTTAGAAAGTTCAAATGAGGTTTGCATGGCAATTTACAATTCTGCGTATCTTATCAGAAATGACGTGAGACTCTGAGATCCATCACTGAAGGAACAGCCTAAATGGCCCTCCTTTACTTTTTCTTACAAGTGATTTTCTCTTTCCATCTATGGGAGAAAATATTCTGCCTTTACCAGTAAGCAGGCAGCTATCATTTACTTTTTCGCATAATTTAAAGCCCTTTAAATGCTTATTTTTAATTTTAATAATTTCGGAGGTGTTCACTTGTGCATTAAAATTCAGGAAGCTGGTATAGCCCTCAGCTTACCTTCAGGGCAAAACTGTGTGCAAGACATGCTTCTGTGAGATAATTTGTTTCCTAATTGGCATCCGTTTGCTGAAATACAATTAAAGTTATTGCTTTAATATTAACATCAACATCTTGATTGCTCTATAAAATATGAATATTTATAAATTTTTTCCCTCCATGGCAGCTATCTCTTAGGCACTTTTTGGTATTGGCAGTTTATTATTTGTGGAGAAGTTTCTTACAGAACAGTAATAACATAAAGAGGGCTGGGTAGCTTGCTGAGATTTAATATACTGCAAAGTTAGACCACTTTGACTCTAGACATGTGAGAGGTGACATTCCTAAGAAAGTGTATATGGATTCTGGAGCCCAGTTGACTTGGAAACCTGAGAAGTGAATCATC
Source organism: Ovis aries (assembly GCF_016772045.2). Taxonomy (NCBI): domain Eukaryota; kingdom Metazoa; phylum Chordata; class Mammalia; order Artiodactyla; family Bovidae; genus Ovis; species Ovis aries. The sequence continues at coordinate 27,516,147 of NC_056067.1, forward strand.
TCCTCTACTCACTACACTGTTACGATAGCCACAAGAGCTGGGTGGTTTAGTTTCCCTTTAGAATAAAAACAATGCCCTGTATTTGCACTATGCAAATTGCATCATTCTCAGCAGTGACTGATTTAAAAGATATGGTATTTCACTACTAAGTCTTAGAGACATCCTTTGCAAATTTTATTACCTCTCTTTCTTTTTCTTCCTCTTTTTTTTAGAGTGAACTGACACATTCATAGTTGCTTAAAGCCGAAAGGTAAGAATATAACTCTGCAATTCTATATTCAGAATTAAATAACTGTTTGTCAAGGAAAATATTTAGATTACATGTATTCACCCATTAAACTCTTTTTACATATCTTATAAATTGGAAAAATAATACATCATCCATGTTAAACATATCAAATCATAAGAGGGGCTAAATGCTAGAAATTAAAAGCACCCTCTCATCTTTGAAAACTTAATCCCCCTCTCTAGTGGGCAAGTGCAGTGAAGACATCTTTAGTTTCTCATCTTCCTTTTCTTTCTCTTTCATTCCTAGATGATACGCAAAATTATTTGATAGTGCCAAATAAGACAGACATTCTAAGAATGTAAGAGGTTCTTCAATACTCCAGTGCACTTAGTAGAGTCACAGCAAAATCAAGAGGCCATCTGTGCCAGGGGTAGAGAGTCTGCTTGATGTGGAGGTAAGAGCAGGAAGAGGAGTAGAGGGCACTGGGGAGGGAGAGCAGGAGCCAAGATGTGATGATGAACAGGGTCTCTGTCATACACGTGAGTGATGGGGAGACCTGAAAATAAATTGTTTATTTGTAGAGTACTGGTAAATAAGTAATATATTAATTATCCTGGGGACCTGGAATCTCCATATCAAAAAAGGATATGGGCATTTTAGGGTTCTCTTGTGGCTCAGCTGGTAAAGAATCTACCTGCAATGCAAGAGACCTGGGTCCAATCCCTGGGTTGGGAAGATCTCCTGAAGAAGGGAAAGGCTACCCATTCCAGTATTCTGGCCTGGAGAATTCCATGGACTGTATAGTTCGACATGACTGAGCGACTTTCACTTTCATGGGTATTTTAAAAGTGAAAAGGGAGAAAATTGTGATGAACCCTAGTGTTGAATTGGAAGATGAGATATTGACATGAACTTACAATTTCTATAGACAGATAGAGAGAGATGGAGGTTAGATAAAAATATAAATGTGAGATTTGCATGCATGTGTCTGTGTATATGTGTAAACAGACACATTTCCAGCCCTATCCACTAAAACAGCCTATAACCTCTGACCACCAATGAGCATACCTACTGACCAGATTGTGTTTTCTGAATGTATTATTTAGATTAATCATGGTTTCTAGACAGATATTATATATTTCTACAAGATGGAATCAGGGCTCCTTGGAGAAAAGGCTGATTCCAAGACTGGAAAATGTAAGCCAGAAAGTGTGCCCAAACATAAGAATGATGAGGGCATATGAAAATAACAGAGATACTAGCTAAAAGGAGCTCCACTGGCCAAAGCTGGATAAATTTAAGCATCACATTAAATAATGGAATTAGTGGAGTAAACTCATGAAATGAGAATGATTTATAAGATCATAGCATAGTGGCATAAATATATGACTAGATTGTTGAGATTTTGATGGGGAATGGGATTTGCATACTCTCCTAATACCTCCACCTTCAATACTTAGTATTTATCATGGGAAAATGACTTCATAGTGGAGAAGCCTAGATGAACCTCCTCAATCAAACAATCAAAATTAGCATCACCAATAATAGAATACCTTGAAATTCTGAGAGTGCCACCTGAGAGGATGCAGTGAAAGCGCAGCACTGCTACTGTGTTATTATTGCCAAAGAGGCATCACCTAAATCTAATCCTAGGGAAACACTAGGTAAACCTAAATTGAGAGGAACCTTTCAATGTCACTGGGCCATAATCTTCAAAAGAAGCATACTCATAAAAATTTTAAAAAGACTGAGAACTGCTCTAGATCAGAGGAGAATAATGAGGGGATGACAAGTTCAATGTAAGACTCTGGATTGGAAATTTTTGCTAAGAAGGATATTTGTTCAGACCACTGGCTCAAGTCTAATACGCATTGGTAAAACTTGATATGTCTGAAGATTAAATGGTAATAAGATAGCAAAGTTAATATCTTGATTTTTATGGTTCTATCATATTACATAGGAGAATGTTCTTCTTGTTAGAAAATAATTTTATTTATTTTGGCTTTTGAGGTAATTTACACTCCAATGTCATTTCCTGCCCTGGTGGTTTGGACAGTAAAGAATCTGCCTGCAATGCAGGAGACCTGGGTTTGATCCCTGGATGGGGAAATGGCTAACCACTGGAGAAGGAAATGGCTAACCCCTTCAGTATTCTTGCCTGGAGAATCCTATGGAGAGAGGAGCCTAAAGGGCTACAGTCCATGGGGTCACAAAGAGTTGGACACAACTGAGCAATTAACACTCTCACTTCTTTCATTCTCAAATAAATCAGGGAAAGCTCATTTGTATTTTTTTTTTTGCAACCTTTCTCTGGGTTTCAAAATAAAAAATAAAAGAAAAAAAATTGTAATGTGTTTCTTCAAGTATTATCTCCATATCAAATTAGTCATGAGTATGTAAGTGTCTGTTTATATTTTCTCATACAAATAAGAGAATGTACATGTTATTCTCCACTTGGCATTTTTCTCCTAGGGGTGATCTCAGCAATCACTATATATTAACATATGTCCCAGACATTCAAAAGTATGTATTCATTTTTTAAATGGGAAGTTAACCATCTGTTTCCTTTGAATCAAAATTCTGAACAAAACTCTGTGGTCATATTCTGATCTCAATAGAGTCATTGCACTGCTTGTAGTTTTCATATCTTTTTTGGGTTTAGATATATGTTAGTTCCTTATGTGTGACTGTTAAACTTGATTTAATTGAACTAATTACAAATCACCTTTTTCTGAGTAAATGTAGTTAGTGTGTGTGTGTGTGTGTGTATGAGACAGGGTCAGGGACAGAAGGGAAATATACCAAATTTTATTTTAAATTAGGGTATAGTTGCTTTACAGTGATTCTGCTGTACAATGAAGTAAATCAGCTACATGTATACATATATATCCCTTCCCTAGTGGACATTCCTCCCACTCCCAACCAACTGTCCCTCCCATCTAGGTCATCACAGAGCACCAAGCTGAACTTCTTGTTCTATACAGCAGGTTCCCACTAGCTACTCCCACATGGTAGTATGCATTTGTCAATCCTAATCTCTCAATTCGCTCCACCTTCCTCTTCCCATCCTGTGTCCACACGTGTGTTTCTATATCTACATCTCTATTCCTTCCCTGCAAATAGGTCCATCTGTACCATTTTTCTAGATTCCGCATCTCTGAATTACTTCTATCTGTAGGACAGACTCTACACCCACCCATGTCTCTATAAATGGCCCAGCTTTGTTCCTTTTCATGGTGAGTAATATTCCATTGTATATATGTACCACATCTTCATTATCCACTCATCTGTCAATGGACATTTAGGTTACTTCTGTGTCTTGGCTATTGTAAATAGTGCTGCAATGAATATTAGAATGGAAGTGAAAGTCACTCAGTTGTGTCCGACACTTTGTGACCCCATGCCCATGGAATTCTCCAGGATAGAATATTGAAGAGGATAGCCTTTCCCTTCTCCAGGGGATCTTCCCAACCCAGGTCTCCCTCATTGCAGGTAGATTTTTACCAGCTGAGCTACCAGGGAACCTCAAAAATACTGGAGTGGGCAGCCTGTCCCTTCTCCAGCAGATCTTCCCAACCCAGAAATTGAACTGGTATCTCCTGCATTGCAGGCAAATTCGTTACCAACTGAGGTATCAGGGAAGCATGAACGTTAGGATGTAGGTGTTTTTTGAATTATGGTTTTCTCAGTGTATGGGCCCAGTAGTGGAATTGCTGGGTCATATGGCAGTTCTATTTTCAGTTTTTTAAGGAAGCAACATATTGTTCTCCTTGGTAGCTGTATCAATTTGCATTTCCACCAACAGTAGAGGAGGGTTCTGTTTTCTTTACACCCTCTCAAGAATTTATTGTTTGTAGATTTTTTGATGATGGCCATTCTGACCAGTATGAAGTGATACCTCATTGTAATTTTGGTCTGCATTTCTCTAATAATTAGTGATGTTGACCATCTTTTCATATGCCTCTTGGCCATCTGTATGTCTTCTTTGGAGAAATATCTAGTTTTCAAACTTTGATGTTTGGTATCACAAAAGTTTAAAATATCTTTATATTTATCTCTAATTGACCACTTTGTTTTAAGGAAAAAAAGCATTGAAATATTCTAAAACTACAATGTTGAGGATAAGATACTCTTTGAAGTCTATAATTGATTCTTGATGATGAGCATCCTTCCTCAGTACACCAATTTCTGATACCTGTTTTGTCATAAAACTCTAAATGTGGCTTAATAAACTGAGAGTACAGAGTGACCCCAATGAGGAAGTCCATAGTTCTAGGAGAGGTAGGATAATATTTGCTGCTATTTGAGTAAATTGAGGTACCTTCTGGGAATTAGAGATTAGGACTAACACAGAATAGAGAGAAGCAGATACCGAAGACTAGTGAGTACCTAGCATGCCTGTCAGATTTCACTGTATGTACCTCCCACTTGCCAGAATCCACCTATCAGGTGCTGTCTTCTTTCAGCACCATGGAGAGTTGCTTAGCTCCGTTCCACATCAGGCCGAAAGCGCCAGGGAATTAACGCCATGCTGAAACAACCTTCACCTGTGATCTACAGTACAGGTGTGTAAATACTTCTTTTTTTTACTCACATGGAATGCCTGAAGCCTGAGTTTTCATCATCACCCAGAAATTCCTTTCTGAGATGAATCTCCAGTTTCCCACAGGTAGTTGGCTTACTAATGTATTCTTTTTCAGCTGCCTTTTCTCCCTAAGTCACTTCTTTACTTCCTGTCAATGTTCTTTGAACTTGCCAAGCAAATTGCTTGCACTTGAATCCTAGTCTCAGGGTCTTTTTCTAGAGGATTTCTTGCTAGAGTGTTTTTAGCAGTAATTGATGGTATGCAGATAAAGAAGAAAAAGATCTCATATAGGCATTTTCTTGTAGCTCATTATGATATTATTTTTCTTAGAAATAAAGAACGATAGGATTTCAAATCCAAGTAGGTGTACCAAGGTCATCCTGTGACTCCACAACCATCTGAACTTTAACTTTCCAATAACATGTATATTTCCATACTTTCAATGACTTGGAATCAGCCTTTTTTGAGTTGCAGATTACTACTCATTAGGATACTCCTTTTGTTTGGAAAATGAATCAGATTCTTAAATTCTTCAATCTTCTACTGAAGAAACCACATAATTCCAATTTCTTTTCTCAAACCTTCCAATATCTGAAGACAATAATTGCATCTTCTCTAAGACACTTCCAGACTAATTTTCAATACTTCAATTAACATTATGTGATGTTGTGTGAAGTCACTTCATGATATCTCAATATCTGTCTGCTAAAATGGCATCAATGGGTCAGTGTTGTTCTGTCATCCCTAGAGTGAACGTGATAAATAGTCCATGGAGAATACTGACTGCTTAGAAGTAAAGCAGGACTCCACCTCTCTTCTGTACATTGTACAATCTGAAATTAAGCCAAAGATAATGTTAGTTTATTCTGCCACTGTTTGATCTGGAGACAATTTACTAAGTCCTAGCCTAACCCCATTGATCTTAACTGTTCAAATAACTACTCAGATGCTAAGCCATGGCTATGTCCATATCATTGCTGCAACTTTGCAGGTAGGCAAGTGATACAAATATAGCCAAGAAATCTCATGTTAGCCCTAGTAAGAACAAATATAATTAAGTTTTTCTTTGCCTAACAAGCTTTGTAGACCTGTGCTTTTTCTAGTCCCACTGGTTACAACAAAGTCAAGGGAGCAGGAGGGACCATATAGCCACGTGCACTGTGCATTTCAGCTCAGTCCTGTCAAACCAGGAGAGTGACTTGTGAAATGAAGCCTCAACCAAGGGATCAGAGAAGGTTGCAGGATTCTTTCTCAGTAACGTTTCAGGATAACATCATCTACATAGGCCTGTGGACAGGAATGCAATAATATTTTATTTAGATTAAGCCACAATCCTTGCAAAAACTTCAAGACATCAGTTACACTTTCTTGGCTAGAGGTTTAAGGGAAACTTTTAGAAATAGTGCCAGTGAGGATAGCATCAGAAAGATGCAAGAGCAGGAAGCAGTGAAGTATTAGACAGGTGAGGAGAGGTTAGTGGGGTAGTACCAATGGGATGTGTCTTCTTGAGCCTATGTAGTTTAATAAGGTTTTAAGGAAAGAAAAAAAAAAAAACAGACAGGTGAAGTTTCATATTGTGAGTTTAATTCCTGTGAGAGAAAGACAACAAAAAGCCCTGCTTATACATGTCTTTAGAACACATAAAGTTATTTGCATTTAAGAAAATGTTCCCTAAACCATTTGAGTCCTAGAGGAAGTTTCCCTTTCATTCTTCACTTACAGCTGCAGTATCCAGAAGGAAATAAAGACAATTACCTAGTCTGGGTCAGCTTATTCAGGATTGTCATCAGCCAGGCATCTCTCTTTCTTCTACTATATCTCCCTTGCTTGGAGGGCTATTAAGGTCTCCTGTAGAGTATCACATTCAGTTCTGGACACAACATTTGAACAATATCATTGGCAAATAGGGCCAAGTTAAGCAGAGAGATACCAGAATCACGATATGACTCCACACAATATCCAGTGAAAAAAACTGAAAGGGATTCTCTTTTTTTTTAGTACATGGTTTTCATATATCCGAGTAGCCATCATGGTCAACAAAAGAGTCTGAAATGCAGTACTAGGATGCAATCTCAAAAACGACAGAATGATCTCTGTTCGTTTCCAAGGCAAACCATTCAATATCACTGTAATCCAAGTCTATGCCCTAACCAGTAATGCTGAAGAAGCTGAAGTTGAATGGTTTTATGAAGACCTACAAGACCTTGTAGAACTAACACCCAAAAAAGTGTCCTTTTCATTATAGGGTACTGGAATGCAAAAGTAGGAAGTCAAGAAACACCTGGAGTAACAGGCAAATTTGGCCTTGGGATGCGGAATGAAGCAGGGCAAAGACTAATAGAGTTTTGCCAAGAAAATACACTGGTCATAGCAAACACCCACTTCCAACAACACAAGAGAAGACTCTACACATGGACATCACCAGATGGTCAACACTGAAATCAGATTGATTATATTCTTTGCAGCAAAAGATAGAGAAGCTCTATAGAGTCAGCAAAAACAAGACTGGGAGCTGACTGTGGCTCAGATCATGAACTCCTTATTGCCAAATTCAGACTGAAATTGAAGAAAGTAGGGAAAACTGCTAGACCATTTAGGTATGACCTAAATCAAGTCCCTTATGATTATACAGTGGAAGTGAGAAATAGATATAAGGGCCTAGATCTGATAGAAAGAGTGCCTGATGAACTATGGAATGAGGTTCATGACATTGTACAGGAGACAGGGATCAAGACCATCCCCATGGAAAAGAAATGCAAAAAACTAAAATGGCTGTCTGGGGAGGCCTTACAAATAGCTGGGAAAAGAAGAGAGGCGAAAAGCAAAGGAGAAAAGGAAAGATATAAGCATCTGATTGCAGAGTTCCAAAGAATAGCAAGAAGAGATAAGAAAGCCTTCTTCAGCGACCAATGCAAAGAACTAGAGGAAAACAACAGAATGGGAAAGACTAGAGATCTCTTCAAGAAAATGAGAGATACCAAGGGAACATTTCATGCAAAGATGGGCTCGATAAAGGACAGAAATGGTATGGACCTAACAGAAGCAGAAGATATTAAGAAGAGGTGGCAAGAATACACAAAAGAACTGTACAAAAAGATCTTCACAACCCGGACAATCACGATGGTGTGATCACTCATCTAGAGCCAGGCATCCTAGAATGTGAAGTCAAGTGGGCCTTAGAAAGCATCACTACAAACAAAGCTAGTGGAGGTGATGGAATTCCAGTTGAGCTGTTTCAAATCCTGAAAGATGATGCTGTGAAAATGCTGCATTCAATATTCCAGCAAATTTGGAAAACTCAGCAGTGGCCACAGGACTGGAAAAGATCAGTTTTCATTCCAATCCCAAAGAAAGGCAACGCCAAAGAATGCTCAAACTACCGAACAACTGCACTCATCTTACATGCCAGTAAAGTAATGCTCAAAATTCTCCAAGCCAGGCTTCAGCAATATGTGAACCGTGAACTTTCTGATGTTCAAGCTGGTTTTAGTAAAGGCAGAGGAAACCAGAGTTCAAATTGCCAACGTTCACTGGATCATTGAAAAAGCAAGAGAGTTCCAGAAAAAACATCTATTTCTGCTTTATTGACTATGCCAAAGCCTTTGACTGTGTGGATCACAATAAACTGTGGAAAATTCTGAAAGAGATGGGAATACCAGACCACCTAACCTGCCTCTTGAGAAATCTGTATGCCGGTCAGGAAGCAACAGTTAGAACTGGACATGAAACAATAGACTGGTTCCAAATCGGAAAAGGAGTAGGTCAAGGCTGTATATTGTCACTCTGCTTCTTTAACTTCTATGCAGAGTACATCATGAGAAACGCTGGACTGGAAGAAACACAAGCTGGAATCAAGATTGCTAGGAGAAATATCAATAACCTCAGATATGCAGATAACACCACCCTTATGGCAGAAAGTGAAGAGGAACTAAAAAGCCTCTTGATGAAAGTGGAAGAGGAGAGTGAAAAAGTTGGCTTAAAGCTCAACATTCAGAAAATGAAGATCATGGCATCCAGTCCCATCACTTCATGGGAAATAGATGGGGAAACAGTGTCAGACTTTATTTTTTTGGGCTCCAAAATCACTGCAGATGGTGACTCCAGCCATGAAATTAAAAGATGCTTACTCCTTGGAAGAAAAGTACTGACCAACCTAGATAGTATATTCAAAAGCAGAGACATTACTTTGCCGACTAAGGTCCGTCTAGTCAAAGCTATGGTTTTTCCAGTGGTCATGTATGAATGTGAGAGTTGGACTGTGAAGAAGGCTGGGCACTGAAGAATTGATGCGTTTGAACTGTGGTGTTGGAGAAGACTCTTGAGAGTCCCTTGGACTGCAAGGAGATCCAACCAGTCCATTCTGAAGGAGATGAACCCTGGGCTTTCTTTGGAAGGAATGATGCTAAAGCTGAAAGTCTAGTATTTTGGCCACCTCATGGGAAGTGTTGACTCATTGGAAAAGACTCTGATGCTGGGAGGGATTGGGGGCAGGAGGAGAAGGGGACGACAGAGTATGAGATGGCTGGATGGCATCATGGACTCGATGGACGTGAGTCTGGACGAACTCCTGGAGCTGGTTATGGACAGGGAGGCCTGGCATGCTGCAATTCATGGCGTCGCAGAGTCGGACACCACTGAGTGACTGAACTGAACTGAACTTTCACATATCCACACAATATAATAAAAGTGTTTTGAAAATTAATTAATGGCATCTGTCTCTCTCTCATATCTACAGCATTTTTGAGTGTGGGGATGGTTGCTGTCCCAAGCAAAAAGACTCTACTTCCTTCCATATAGAAGGGACTCAGTGAATATCGATTAAAATCTTCTTTAGTTGCACTTAAAGTGGAAAGTATATTGAGAGCTACCAAATTCTTCCACTGGCATTTTGTAAAATCATTCATCACAGCATTTGTTTCACTGCTTTGGGCTTCTTTGTCACTTGTTGATCTCCCCTTGGGTCCCCATAGTACCCAAACCAGGGTCCTATGTCATGAAAGAATTACTAATAACTGGTACATGGTAGCCATTCAATAAGGATTGAATGAAAGAATGAATGAAGGCCCTCTAACATTTGACTGGGATCATCAAATAAATACCTTTGCATGGTTTGTTTTCAATTTCTTTTTATCATATTTTAAAGTTACACGGTGCTTTTAGGCTAGCAAAGACTGCTTTATGCCTTGCTATTCAAAACCACTTTTCTTCTAGTAAGAAGGAAATTTGTATGAGAGATATGGCAGAATTACATACTAGAACTGAAGAGACTTCTAGGGCCAGCCAATTCCAGTCGGCTCCTAGATATTGAGAATGGCAGGTATATGAATAAATGGCATCTTTGCTAATTCATTTCCCCCACTGTCCCCTTTAGCTGAACTGGTTTCTTCTCCTAGTGTCAAACCCTCTGAAACTTCCTTCCTTGAGAATTGAGACCTTACTTTCTCAATGTAATTATATTTGTCAAACTCACCTGCCAGTTTGTCAAAAGAATGCTTCTATGATCTCATTGTTAGTAGCTGAAGTAGTCCCCAGAAATAGGTGACATGGTAACTACAGAATCCTATTTGGAAGAATTGTTAATTGTATTGCTTATTTTTTTTAGTAGCCTCCAATTGCACATTAATTCCATGACTGTTAACATTTGCATTTGTCTGCATTTGTGATGACTAAGTTCAGAAATATGTCATTATCACTTGAAGATAAATCCCAAAAGAACAACTGTCCTGCATCAATAATAGAGTTCTTCTTTGATCTGGAGTGCAACCGTCATTCAATAGCTGTGAGACATGTTAGTTGAATTATCTGGACCCTTCTTCATGCTTCATCTCATTTTATTACACATCCATCATGTCCTATGAATTTTAACACATTAGTTTTGGAAAGGTTACAAGCATTTTGTCAGAAACAAAAATCTGGTATATAGCAGAATGTATTTTAAATTCAAGTTTGTGTAACACCAAAGCTTGTCTTTATTTCCCCAAATCATGCTGACTGTGTATGTGTGTACACTGATGTTTAAGCAGATATTTTATTATCATGAATTGACATACTCTTGGCTATATATGAGAAAACGTTATGGAATATATAAAATATAATACTGCTTAAACACACAACAATTTTATAGGTAACTGATTTTCAAGTTTTAAAAAATTAAATATGTACATATTTCATTCATCCTGACAAACTCAGAGATGCTTCTTGCATTGTATCCATTTTCTAACATTCTTTATGATATTACTTCATTGGATTAGAAAAATAAAAACAAAGTTAAAAAGGCCAAGGCAGTCCCAAACAATCTAATGATGTTTTATTATTTTTTTAATTTAAATTTATTTATTTTAATTGGAGGCTAATTACTTTACAATATTGTATTGGTTTTGCCATACATCAACATGTGTCCTCAGTATGTGTCTCAGTCTTAAGCTGTAAGGAAGAAAGATCATAAAAATCATTTCATAATACATACACAAAACCATCAAACTATTGTATTGTGCATTTTAAATACATTACAATTTATTTGTCAATTAAAGCTCAGTGAAGTTGATGAGAAAAGAAAAATTCTAGGCATTTGCTTGCAGCTCCTTCAAGATTTTGTTTCTGTTCTAACCAGGCTTTACCGATATTTCAGTAGAGGTGAATGAATCACTGAGAAATCCAGACTTTGAGTCTGTACAGTGTTGCCACCCACGTATACCAGTCATGTTGTTTACAATTCAGTTTAACTTACGCTTAAAAATGATAGCCAGTGCTTGCAAAAACATAGTGAAACAATCACTCATTTATAAAGCTACGTTTTTGTTATTCATTTAGTAAGCAACTTGACTATATAAGCCAGAGCTTAAAAGTATTTACAAACTTTGTCCTAATAAATACGCTTCTGTGACTGTAAACCAAGACAAATATCCTGAATACAGAAAGGGTGTGAGGAAGAAGGAACACTGAAGTATAAAGAAGTTTAGGATAGCATATTTTACTACAGCAAAAAAAAAAAAAAAATAGGGGAAAAATATGCATATCTCTATTTGGGAATTAGTTAAGCAGTGCGTCCTTTTTAGGGACTTCCCTGGCAGTCCAGCGGTTAAGACTCCATGCTTTCATTACAGGGGCCATGGGTTCAGTCCCTGGTCTGGGAACTGAGATCCTGCATGCTGCATGGTGCCTCAGAAGGAAAAAAAAAAAAGTACTTCACTTTTTAAAATATTACAGAGCCATTAGAAGTATAATTTTGAAGATTTTATAATAACACAGAAAATGCTTTGGGTATCATATTAAGTAAATTTACTTTGCTTTAACTGCACCTGTATCTCTAATCCCTTTGTACCAAATCTGCCATGCTTTTGTATCTGAGAAGCAGTTTTCAGGATTTGAACTCATATTTCTAGTCCCATAGCTCCCTCCACAACATGTCTTCATTAAAATCTAACAGCCTCTCAGGCTCTTGGGGGAGAAGAGCATCTAAGTAAAGATGTAAAATTGATACAGGAGGGACGAGGAGCCTGCAGATGAACAATACAATAGTTTCAGTCTCGGATGAAATTCCGTGTCTTATTTTTCTCTCCTTTGCTTCCTGAAGATCCTTTAAAATCTTATTTCTCAGTGAGTAATTTTGTCTTTATGGTACAAAAGGTAATTCCCATACCTAATATTGTTTCTAAGCACATGTGAGTATCCTGCTGAGTTATATATGAGTTTTTTTATGAATATGACACAAAATGAAAATTCCATTTCTCGAATTGAAAAAAAATGTAAATTGACTTTCACGCTCAAGTGAGTTGTTTCAGGGACGGGAGGAGGGGGATAGATTCGGTGCGTCGTCTACTCTATATTCATATGTAATTGATGTAACTTTTAGTGATTGCTCTACGTCCACAAACTTTATATTCAAAGAGGAAAGCAACAGATGTTATTGATTTTAAACAGATCTTAGGTTGCCCTCATCAAAAGTTGTCTACTCTTGAGTAAAGGCATTAGCAGTCTCTTTAAAAAAATTGTAAACTGCGGAGCACTGTTTTAGTTGTTTGTTGTTCAAGTTAGATTCCTTGATATTGTGCATCGTGCTTATTATGTAGTAAGAAATGGGCAGCTGACATTCTAGCTGCTGTCATTCATATTTTCTTCAGTTTTTAGGCAATTGTGATAAAGCTTCTTAGATGGATAAACAATGCTGGCGTGAGGGACTATTTTTAGTGACCCTAGAAGGTCAATAACAAGGATGTCATTCCTGTCAGAGCAAACAGAGTTGTGAGTAGACACACATTAGCGCTGAAATGTGAAGTTTCTAATGTGCAAAAGGTTACACTGAGAAAAGACAGCAAAACGGAAAATGCATGCACATTGGTGATATTAAAAACCGTTTGTTCAAATCATCAGTATAAAGCATGACGTTCACATGTTACATAAAGGAATTTTCACAGGCCAAATGACGCTGGTTAGCCATCCTCACAGTCAACGTGTCAGATTAGGTTCCAAGTGGATTACTAAGCAAAGAATATTTAGCTCTTCAGGATGGAGTTATGGGATCAAACTAAGGTCATGTGACAGAAAAATCTTCCACTATGTCATTACACAGCAGGAATGCACCCTTGGAAAAATGTACACATATATTCATGTGAGCATGCATGCACACACACACCACACACACACAAATGTCTCTTAATGACCAATATCAGCTAAGTTTGCCTCATCTCTTACTCCTTAAGGAAAAGTTTTGCGTCATTCTAACCGATGTATCTCTAAAACTTATTACTGTGCCAAGCATGTAATCAGTTCTCAATGAATATCTTGTAAATGTGTGAGTGAGTGTATATTCGATCATGTATTTATAGTGAGAATATGTTGAATCTTCTTTAGGAATGTTCTAGAAAAATGCTTTTTTATATTTTTCAACTCAAATAATCCTTTGACTGAATTAAACAACATATTTTGGTCCAGTCAGTAGTACAAGGTAATATCCACATATTTCAACAGAGGAGAGTTTAAGAAATCGAGCTGGAAATTGCATTGATATACCTGGTGGAAAGATAAAGTTCTCACTTTATGATGGCTTTGTTTTTAATAAGCATGTGCTGGCAGAATGTGAGGGTAGTGATTGTTCCAGACTAATTATTATTACTTTATTATGCAGAGACCATAAATATAAATATGTTAAGAAATTCCAAGTGCAAGCTAATTTCTCTTAGTGTCTTTAAAGGCAAATTTCTGAGGTCACTGACTATTATTTGTAATTTCATCTATACTTCCAGAAAGGAAATATAGCATTTATAGGAAAGAATGCAGACTCCCATATAAAAATTAAACAATGTGTTTCATTGATAATATAGATAAGAAGTATTCCAGCAAGCCCTATTATAATAATTAGAATTTGGGGGTGATTCTGATTTCAGTACACTGTTCACTTACACAATTAAGTACATTGTGTGCCATAGTTGAGAACTATAAAAATATTAATGTTAGAAAATACTGGAAGGTATCTAGCCAACCTCCTTATTTTTAGGATGGCCACAAAAATGTCTTGAATTCTTCCACTATAAGATGTCTCTCAATGACATTAGGAGACATAAAATTTACATTTTGAATGAAGGATTCTGTATAGAAATCCAGTCACATAACTTCACTGTAGATACTCAGTTTACATGATAGAATAATTCAGTAACAAAGTTTGTTCCTCGGGGAATCTTGAGCCTTTAACCCTAGATGCATTGAAAACTTACTGCTCTTTTGTATTTCTCACTTGGGGCTGCAACTGGTATATTTATTTGTTGATTTGTTTTTTGCATTTGAACTGACTAATGCATGAGTTTAAATATATACCTTTAGAAGTATTAGTTTTACTGTTGCGATATTTGTTTAATACGGCATACTTCTAACTGAAACGTTAATAGCTAAACTGACATTTGTGAAAATATCCTTAAAAGAAGACAGCCCTTCATGAAGGAAGGAGAATGACTGTGTTATGTCATAGTAATAAAATTCCTTGAGAATGTAATGTCATACTTTATTTTTTATGACATTCTTAACACCCTTTCTTGCTAAGACATTTTCAAGGAAAAAGAAATAAAGAGAAGACTAAGGTGAAGTTTTAGGCATACAGAGAAATCACCCAGTGAGCATGAATTAGAGAAAAGAGTCACAAATATTACCAACCCTGAATGATCAGGGCTATTGAATACACAATCGCTGAATGAGTCTAGTTCATTGATCAAAAAAGCAATTTGGCCTTTGAATCCTTGTTAATATTAGAAATGGGATTTTAAAAGTGATTGATATTTGTATTATATGTCCCATCTCAAGATACATTTAATATAAATTTCCCGAGAATCTTCTAAAATCCAAAAACAATGCTAATGCTGACTAGACAAAGATCAGTAAGCCTAATCTTACTGAGGCTAGTAAGCGGGGCTAATGAGCAACTCTATTTGGTGAAATCACCTCCATGTATAAGTATCTGAAAGATATACACACATTGTTAAAAGCAACAAAGCTAAAAGCAAGGTTTTCCCTATGGAAATCAAGAAGGATAAAAAGAGCTAATGGTTGAATAGGTTTTTTTTTTTTTTTTTTAGAAGGAGGTAGAGTTTCATGTAGATAAGCAAGATGGAAGCAAATGTTCTTGACATCATGGACATTACATAGCAAGATACTCCTTCAGGCATCCAGGCAGTTATTAAAGAGAGGTTATCAAAATGAATATAGGAATCATACATCCCTGAGGTAGACCCCCACTTCTTGCCCTCCGTTTCTGGACTTGGGTCTTCCATTACCTGCGTCTTTCTTACCTTGCATGTCCAGGTTATAAACCATCATTTCCGACTTTTCAAGCCTGCATTTTCCATGCTGATTGTCAGAACATGGATTTGAGCACAGAATCTTCCAAATCTCCCAACAGAGCTGCCAGATACCAGGTGCCACATCTCACATTGTGCTTATTAGAGATGTGTGTGTTTGATAAAAGATTTTTCTGAAAGTGAAAGTCATTCAGTCGTGTCTGACTCTGTGACCCCATGGACTATAGAGTCCATGAGATTTTCCAGGCCAGAATACTGGAGGGGTAGCTGTCCCCTTCTCCAGGGGATCTTCCCAACCCAGCGATTGAACCCAGGTCTCCTGCATTGCAGGCAGATTCTTTACCAGCTGAGCCACCAGAGAAGCCCAAGAATACTGAAGTGGGTAGCCTATTCCTTCTCCAGGGGATCTTCCTGAATTAGGAATCTAACTGGGGTCTCCTGCACTTCAGGCAGATTCTTTACCAGCTGAGCTACGAGGGAAGCCCTGAGAATTTTCTGAATGTGGTACCAAATGGTCTTGAGAAATGAATGCCTTATTGCTAACTCCCAGAGCATTCTATAGATGAGGCTGTTCTTGCTGCCAAGATCCCTCACATTCCAAGGAAGTAGTTATACCATCAGGAACCTCAAAGTCAAAACTCTCACTGGAACAAAAAGATGTATCAGTATCTTTGGCTGACGTGAGAAGTATCCTAATCTTCATTGGGATAGGAAATTTATATCTCCTGAATAAATCCTTGCCTTGTTTTCACCACCTAGTAAATACTGGGAGAGCTGTTTTCATAAGAGGGTCTGTCTTGTGTTTAGAAATATGTTCGAATTGTGAATATATTCTTACATAACCACATGGAGCTGCCGTCTCTGTCTTACTCTAGGTGGCATATAGAGGGTCCTATAGCATTGGGTCTGAATAACTCCCTTGAATCCGTATTTTATATTACATCTTTGTCCATTCCTACTTAGAAGACATTCTCTCATTGAAGAGGGTGACTCAGTTTTAAACTGCTTGGGGCTGGTGCACTGAGACGACCCAGAGGGATGGTACAGGGAGGGATGAGAGAGGGGGGTTCAGGATGAGGAACACGTGTATACCTGTGGCGGATTCATGTTGATGTATGGCAAAACCAATACAATATTGTAATGTAATTAACCTCCAATTAAAATGAATAAATTTATATATGTTAAAAAAAAAAAACCCTCAGCTGCCCTCTCATAGTGTTTGGGTTTTCTTCTAGCAGACCTGTCCTCGCTCCATTTAACTGAGCCTTATAAGCAGAAACAGGGCAGGTGCCCAAGACATAGCTATCCACAGACCAAAATGCTTTCCATGTGGAGTCACTTAGTGTGGCAGAACAAAGATGGATATTTTTATTGAACATCAACCTCTATGTGAAGGGAAGTATTTTCCCTTGAGCAAGCCATGGTTGGAGCTGGACCTGGGAAGTCTCATACCTTCCAGGGAGGATGTGATTATTTTCAGTGTATCTATAATGATACACAAAATATTCAAGACCTGGGCTCTCATTATTTGTATTGCTTTTTCTCCTTATTCTTCCATGCATCATTTTACCCCTGTTGGTCCTGCTTCAAGATGCTATCATTTTCTGAAAGAAAATAATTTTGATCAGATAATTTGCATTTGTTACAATATTCCCAATCACTGCTCTCAGAACTCACATGAAAGGCTGGTTATGTCTCCCTTTTTCGGTGAGACAGTGGCTGCTACCCGAGAGAAATACAAAGCCAGACCATCAAGACTGGGACATGAGGCATTCATGTGACAATCACATAATGAGTTGTGAAATCAGGATTTTAATGAAACTCCATTGTCTGCTCTGCAGATTAGAGTATGTCATCCTCGTGAACAAGCAGAAACATTTCCAGATTGATTGAACCATCTTTATTGAAGCAGTATCTCCATTTATTTTACTGGGACCTTTAACCCCTAAGAATAGTAGCTGATTGTAATTGCATAAATGGCATAATATTTTAGAGACCTATGGAGAACTTGTGTGGAAGCGAAGTCTTTTTCTGAGCAGAGCCTGCCATTGTACATCATTCTTATTCATTTTCCTGATTTCATTAGTAAGGGTATTTGTATGGAAATGGATTAAGGTTTGTAGGTTTATTTTATTGTGTTGCAGACTCTGCTGTAATTATACCACTGATGGATTATATTAAACTGCTTTGCAGGAAGCTCTCAAAACACATCAGACTCTGGAAGTGCTTTGATCTGCACTTTTTCTTGTCCCACCTAGAGTTACTGAAAGAGTCTGCCCCAACTTAGCTCACCCACACCTTTGAATGCATATCATTTTTCTCTTCATTTTTAGGCTTGATAGGCATTAACTTGACTGTGGTAAATATAGTTGAGATGCCCTCAATGCCAAGTATACACATGTTCATAACATAACAAATAAAATTGGATAATAAGAAGAAAAAGAATAAATAATGTTTAATTAGTTTTACTGTATTTTTTTTTATACTTACCTGTGATATTATGAATAAGAAATTCTCTGGGATATAGGGGCATTCTCATGAAAGCTTGGATTACAGAGGTGTAAAAGTTTTGGTGTGAACTCATTAATTTATTGTAAGGAAGTCTGTGACTTCTACGGAAATGAGAGAGGACAATTTGAACAGATATCATCTATCAAGAAGTCATATGAGGGGCTTCCCTGGGAGTCCAGTGGTTAAGGCTCTGCTCTTTCACTGCAGGGGATGTGAGTTCAATCTCTGGTCAGGGAATGAAGATCCCATATGCCAAAGAAAAAGTCATTTGACTGGACTTTATGGGCCTCCAATGTATCCCATCAGATTACAATTGAGGGCTTCATTCCTCAGAAGGAATTCCCTCCCTGTTTTTACTTCCTCAGTTTAGCGGGCTCTGACATACATATCTTAACAGCCCACCAATTTTTAAAGTCTAAGACTAGACTCTTAGAATGCCTGAACTTGAGGGCCAAGTCTCTGGGCATTGTTTCATTCCAAAGGAGGGGAATGTGAAGCAGTCTTACTGGTGAGGCCAAGTAGAGTTCAGTAGGGAATAGGGGATAGTTCTCTCTTTTGATCATCAACTTTGTAGATCCATTGCCTGTCTCATGGTTCCATTTAGATATCAAACATATATCTAAAATTTAATCAGTTCAAAGACTATGAAGATATCTTGATTTCTACACAAAGATCTGCTCCTGCCTACCTCCATAAGCCTAGAATCCTACGTCTTCTCATGTTTGTCCCATGTCAATAAATGGCATCGTCGTATCTCAGGCCACACATACCCCAGTTCATCTTCCATCACACTCTCACAGATATTTCATCCAGGCCAAAACTGAGTCCTCTAGGCTTTAAGTGAAAAACTGGTATCAAACTGACAGAGTTTCCTAGCTTCAGAATAAACATCCTAGTCTAAACAGCAATTTCTCTTCTAGATTATTGAAATAACTTTCCTGCTAGCATGTGTTTCCTACCTTCACTCTCATATGTCTATGGTATATTCTCCAACAGGAAACTGGAGCAATATTTTTTTAGGAATTTTTCTTTTTGATGTGGACTATATTTAAAGTCTTGATTGAATTTATTATCATATTGCTTCTGTTTTATATTTTGGACTTTTGGTTGTGAGGCATTGTGGGGTCTCAGCTCCCTGAACAGGGATCAAACCCACATTTCCTGAATTGGAATGTGAAGTCTTAACGATTGGACCACCTGGGAAGTCCAGGAAGCAATCTTTTAGAATTGAAAATCAGAGCATATTATTCTCATGTTCAGAGCCTCTAGTGGTGTGCCATGGTAGCCAGAATTAATTCAAGACCTGGCCCTGGAGGCTGCTCACTTTCATTCTCTTCTTGCTCTCTCAGCCTTCCTGATGGCACCCTCAATCCTTCCCTGCTTTGTTTAATCCTCCTCAGAAACACTATCACAGCTGGAACGTTCTCGATTCATCTGTGCCACAGCAACGTATATATTTTTGGCTGCACTGAGTATTCATTGCTGTGATTCTTATTTTTTTTTATTATTGATTAATTAATTTTGACCGGAGGCTAATTACTTTACAATATTGTAGGTTTTGCCATACATCAACATGAATCAGCCATGGGTGTACATGTGTCCCCCCATCCTGAACCCCTCTCCCACTTCCCTCCCCACGCCATCCCTCTGGGTTGTCCCAGAGCACCAGCTTTGAGTGCCCTGCTTCATGCATCAAACTTACACTGGTCATCTATTTTACATAGGGTAATATACATATTTCAATGCTACTCTCTCATATCGCCCCACTCTCATGGAATATGAATCTTAACCACTGGCTCACCAGGGAAGTCCCTACTTTTAAATTCTTATTCCTCACAATTAATTGTAAAATGCCAGAGGGATGGAGGCTTTGTCTCATTTACTGGTGGTCACTAGTCCCTAGTAAAGTGCCTGCCCATGACAGGCGCTAAATAAGTATTTGATGAATGAATAACTAAATCGGTGAATGAAACAAAAAGAGGCTAAGACTGAGTCCTGAGGAATTTGAATGTTTAAAATCCAAGGAAAGGTTCAATACAAAGGAAGGACTAGGAAGATCTGAGAAAAACCAGGAGAGCTACTAAATGTGGTCCACCCTTGAATTTTCTTCCATGAATATGTATTCCAGTGAGACAGTCAGTGCTTTGAAAAGAAACAAGTCATCAAACTGGCATCTGGGAATGGAGGGAAAAGTGAAGGAGAGATAGAATCATTTAGAAGCTGCAGACTGTCCCTTTAGCAAATGACTGAATGCTAAATTTAATTGGATGTGCTTCACTAGAGAAAATAGTCTACTCATTAAAACATCAATACTTGAAGTTCCAAGCAATCTGGCATCTTTTTTGAATTACAATATGCACACACAAAAAACTTTTACAATATTTTATCCCAGTGATAATTTTTATCCATAAATTTGTATTGAGTTTGCAATCTGTGGAGATAAGAATTTTCTAGACATTGATCATCTGCTTTGGAATCAATGTTAAAGCGTATTCATATTTGTAAAACTGATAGAATGTTATCTTCTAGTCCCTTGAGCTTAAATCAATCCCAGACACATATTTCCATATCCCTTTCATTTTGATATGGAACTTGAAGTAAAAGATCAGTTTTATGTTGTGGAAACAATCTAAGCAGTGCAAAACTCTGAGATGTTTTGTCCTGGACTTAAACTTCCATAACTCCCTAGCCCTCAGCCGATTCTTCAAATTAGGTTTGCAGATAGATTTGAGATTGCTCCCAGGTCTGCTTGGAAGACCAAATGATAAAACATTTCTGCCTGAAGTGTATAAATGTTAACATAGCATTAGGAGTATTATTACAATAAATATTAAAGATTATACAGAAGTAATCTTAATAATTTTTATTTATGTGTCAGTTTGTCAATAAAATACAAACTTTGTCTCTTGGTCTTCAAAGTCCTGTACTATCGGGCTCTTGATTATTGCTCTTAACACACTGATCTTGTCACACTGGTCCTCACATGTCACGCTCAGTCTCACCTTGAAGCTCCTCATTTGCTGTTCCCTCTTCCTGGAAGTTTCTTTTTCCAAATGGCTTTGTCCTTTGCCAAATATAGGACGCACCTTAAACAATATGTCCTCAGGAAGACATTACTTGGCAATTCTATACAATGAATGATACCCTTCATACATACCTTCACAAACAGATGCTTACTGGCAAATTTCTAAATTGTGTTGAATTACCAGTCATTATGGGCTTTCCAGGTGGCTCAGTGGTAAAGAACCCAACTTCCAATGCAGGAGATGTGGGTTCGATCCCTGGGTCAGGAAGATCACCTGGAGAAGGAAATGGCAACCCACTCTAGTATTTTTGCCTGGGAAATACCACAGACAGAGGAGCCTGGAAGGCTAAAGTCCATGGGGTCACAAAGAGTCGGACACAGCTTAACAACTGAACATGCACTAGTCTTTGTACACTAACTGGATTTAGGTAATTATGCATTTCTTTATTTATGCATTTCTTTATATTTTGTCATCTGTTGTGCCTCACACACTCTGAAAAGGAATGTAAGTTTCTTGAGAACAAGAACTCTTATTCATTAATATAGCCTTAGTCTTAGGTTCATGGCTATAGAAGGAAGGAAGAAAGGAAGGAGGAAAAAAAAAAAAAGCCCTAAAATTTAATCAGAAAATTTTTGTGAAGAATTGCTGATGTTGTTTGGCATATAGTTAATACCTAAAAAATAATGGATGCAATGGTAATGGTTATTTTTTGCTCTTGTTGTTAGTATTATATATATTTATTCCTCAGGGGATCAGAAAACAAATCTTCAGATTTGGCTTGGGCATCTTTGTTCCTAGGAAATTCCTCAGAAGAGTCACTGCCATACTTAACACTTGGTTCTCACCAGTTACCAGTGGAATAATCAGAAGCGTCATGAGCAGCAACATGAGAAGCAGCTGGGGGAACTTGTACCTGATATGTGAAGAAGAAAATAAAGTTATAAAACCCAGAATTTCTGAACCATTAAGTCAGTCTAACCCTTTGACTTTCAAAATTGCAAAATATGTTTGTTTCTTTTAAGCATTTCTTGGTTTATGTATTACAAATATATATTGAGATTATTGTGTTATTTCAGTTTAGTGAAAGATCTATTAATAATCAATCATCAGTGAGATTGTTCTAGTGTTTCCATCCCTGGAGAAATTTCAAATTAATTTGTATTTTGAAACTTCATATTGACCACTAATCCCCTAGGTGTCTCTGTGTGTATTGAAAGAAAATATTTTGAAAATTGTATATTAGACATAAATTTTTCACAGTTTACCCAGGAATAAGGTGTCACAAGATTTATGGAAAAAAACTTTATAATGTGTAGAAGGATAATCAGATAATAGAAGTAAGTAGAATCTAGTAAATAAGAGTCTGATTTTAATATAATAACAATGATGAAAATAATTATTAAAAATAATAATTATCATCAATATTATTATGATGATGTTGATGCATCATCTTGTTTTAGAAAATTGAAAGTGTTGATCAGAGAGATATTTGATAAGAATCATTTCAATGCTTCTCATGTAATCCTATTACAGGCATGCATGACAGGCAAAAAATATGATTAAAAAATAAGAATAAAATAGATGCTTACTTATCAGTATTGATTTATTCAAAACCCCTCTATGTCTCAACAGTTTAGGTTGTCCTGATGGCTCAGTATAGGCTGAGGTTCAAGATGTATTTTAATAGGGCATGTCTAGGAAGCAGCAATTTGCAAATGATATACTTATTGTAAGTATTAGATTTAATTTTAAAGGAAACTATTCTTGCAAGTGTCATTTTGAATCAATATTGTAGTGTTAAAGGTATTCCTTATTACCAAATTCAGACTCAAATTGAAGAAAATAGGGAAAACCGCTAGACCATTCAGGTATGACCAAAATCAATCCCTTATGATTATACAGAGGAAGTGAGAAATAGATTTAAGGGCCTAGATCTGAATGCCTGATGAACTATGGAATGAGGTTTGTGACATTGTACAGGAGACAAGGATCAAGACCATCCCCATGGAAAAGAAATGCAAAAAACCAAAATGGCTGTCTGGGGAGGCCTTACAAATAGCTGGGAAAAGAAGAGAAGTGAAAAGCAAAGGAGAAAAGGAAAGATATAAGCATCTGAATGCAGAGTTCCAAAGAATAGCAAGAAGAGATAAGAAAGCCTTCTTCAGCGATCAATGCAAAGAAATAGAGGAAAACAACAGAATGGGAAAGACTAGAGATCTCTTCAAGAAAATGAGAGATACCAAGGGAACATTTCATGCAAAGATGGGCTCAATAAAGGAAAGAAATGGTATGGACCTAACAGAAGCAGAAGATATTAAGAAGAGGTGGCAAGAATACACAAAAGAACTGTACAAAAAAGATCTTCACGACCCAGATAATCGTGATGATGTGATCACTAATCTCGAGCCAGACATCTTGGAATGTGAAGTCAAGTGGGCCTTAGAAAGCATCACTACGAACAAAGCTAGTGAAGGTGATGGAATTCCAGTAGAACTGTTTCAAATCCTGAAAGATGATGCTGTGAAAGTGCTGCACTCAATATGCCAGCAAATTTGGAAAACTCAGCAGTGGCCACAAGACTGGAAAAGGTCAGTTTTCATTCCAATCCCAAAGAAAGACAATGCCAAAGAATGCTCAGACTACCACACAATTGCACTCTTCTCACATGCTAGTAAAGTAATGCTCAAAATTCTCCAAGCCAGGCTTCAGCAATATGTGAACCGTGAACTCCCTGATGTTCAAGCTGGTTTTAGAAAAGGCAGAGGAACCAGAGATCAAATTGCCAACATCCGCTGGGTCATGGAAAAAGCAAGAGAGTTCCAGAAAAACATCTATTTCTGCTTTATTGACTATGCCAAAGCCTTTGACTGTGTGGATCACAATAAACTGTGGAAAATTCTGAAAGAGATGGGAATACCAGACCACCTAACCTGCCTCTTGAGAAATCTGTATGCAGGTCAGGAAGCAACAGTTAGAACTGGACATGGAAAAAAAAAAAAAAAAAAGAACTGGACATGGAACAACAGACTGGTTCCAAATCAGAAAAGGAGTACGTCAAGGCTGTATATTGTCACCCTGCTTCTTTAACTTCTATGCAGAGTACATCATGAGAAACGCTGGACTGGAAAAAGCACAAGCTGGAATCAAGATTGCCGGGAGAAATATCAATAACCTCAGATATGCAGATGACACCACCCTTATGGCAGAAAGTGAAGAGGAACTAAAAAGCCTCTTGATGAAAGTGAAAGTGGAGAGTGAAAAAGTTGGCTTAAAGCTCAACATTCAGAAAACGAAGACCATGGCATCTGGTTCCATCACTTCATGGGAAATAGATGGGGAAACAGTGGAAACAGTGTCAGACTTTATTTTTGGGGGGGCTCCAAAATCACTCCAGATGGTGACTGCAGCCATGAAATTAAAAGATGCTTACTCCTTGGAAGAAAAGTTCTGACCAACCTAGATAGTATATTCAAAAGCAGAGACATTACTTTGCCGACTAAGGTCCGTCTAGTCAAGGCTATGGTTTTTCCAGTAGTCATGTATGGATGTGAGAGTTGGACTGTGAAGAAGGCTGAGCACCGAAGAACTGATGCTTTTGAACTGTGGTGTTGGAGAAGACTCTTGAGAGTCCCTTGGACTGCAAGGAGATCCAACCAATCCATCCTGAAGGATATCAGCCCTGGGATTTCTTTGGAAGGAATGTTGCTAAAGCTGAAGCTCCAGTACTTTGGCCATGCCATGTGAAGAGTTGACTCATTGGAAAAGACTCTGATGCTGGGAGGGATTGGGGGAGGGAGAAGAAGGGGACGACCGAGGATGAGATGGCTGGATGGCATCACGGACTCGGTGGACGTGAGTCTGAGTGAACTCTGGGAGATGGTGATGGACAGGGAGGCCTGGCCTGCTGTGATTCATGGGGTCGCAAAGAGTCGGACATGACTGAGCAACTGAACTGAACTGAAAGGTACTGTGTTGTATGTATTTTCAAACTAAGTAATAGCCCAATTAATATTGAACTTCCTGAAAACTCAGTTCTGATGACTGTAATCAAAATAAGACCTGTGCAAGAAGTACTTCCAGTGAAGTCAAAGGAAAATATCCCTCATGACTTACCCTTTTTAAGGTATAGGTGATCTCTATTCTACTGATTTGCTAGTTAGCATTCAGCTTCTCTTTTGTCAATTACCTCCATAATTGTTTTTACCTTTCAATGGCTTCCTTCTTTTGTCAAGCTTCTCTATTCCAAAGATTTCAAAACTTAAAAAAAAAAAAAAATTCTTGAATAATGCCTGCAGGAGATCCTTAATTCATCTTTTCACTTTGGTTAATTTTTATTGTATTTTTCTCATTAACAGTCTTCTTTAAGCTTTAGATTGAAAGAACCAGGTGTATTATCTCATATAACCTCATTAGTTGGGATTCAGCATTTAAATGTTAATTACATTTGACTTTCAGTTAGAACTTTGGTTTGGTTTTGAAAATTTCATGTTCTTTTATCCTCTTCAGCATCTATTCAAAAGTTAAAAAGACTATGACACTACACAGACAAAATGGACATTTTCTAAATTCTCTTTAAAGATAAACAAGGTCACTGGGTTACATACACAAAGCTAGCCTAAGCACTTAATTGAAACCAAATCCAAGAGAATATCTATTGTTTTGAGTTCCAAAAAGTTTAGTGAGAGGATGGTAGGTTGAGTGTTTTTCTTGATTTGCAATTTTTTGAAGCCATAAAATCTCTCATTCTTGGAACCTCTGTGTAAAAACAATATCCATGCAGTGTTTTTGCCTGCTACATATTTTTTTTAGTAAATCAGTTTATAAAAGATTTGAGCACATGTGGATTCTTTAGATGTGTGAATTTACCTGATGATATAACAGTAAGGCCTCAGTCAGGCATTGATGACACATATTTATACTACCAAGGATTTATTTGTAAATGTGCATCCCTCCATTTGTACATGGATGCAATCACTCCTGTTATAAATACTAAGCATTTTGAGGAATAGTATCATGAATCTCAATAGTCCCAGCAACAATGTAAGTCAGGAACAATCTGTGTGAAAACAGAGTTTGACACATGGGATTATAGGAGTGGGGAGAAGGCATTTTGGACAAATTGGAACGGTATGTCATCTGAGTAAAGTCTTGAATTAGTACTTTAATAACTGGAGATAAGAGGGAAAGAGAGATAGTCAGGCTGAGGGCCTAGGATCAAAGGCACAGGATATGAAACAAACCTGTACCTGAACATACCAGGAGCTTCTCCCACCGAACATCATGAAGTTGGAACACTTTAATACCATTTCTACTATTCATTATTTTAATTTATGGTCCTTGTTCTTTTCTTAGTCAAATAGGTTCCATATTGTTTTTTTAATTTATATATTTTTAATTGAGGGATAATTGCTTTACATAACTTGTTTTCTGTCAAACATATTATTTTATATATATATACATTTATATTTACCTATATTTACTAAAGTATGTGTAACTTGCTTTCTTCTTTATTTTTTCCCTTATCTCAGACCTCTTACCTGACATTTCTTCTGTGTGAAAAATTTGCTTTAGGCTTTCCCTTGAAGAAATTCTGATGGTGATGCATGATCAATTTATGTGTGCCTGGTATGCCTTTTTTTTTGTTTTTTTTCCTATTATCACTCTTTATTCCTTAATTGAAAGGGCTTGTGTTTTTATAATTAATAGAATCATTGATCTATTTGATTATCATGTGCTTTCTATTTATTTGACCTATTCTAGGCCTTCACTTTCTTTATTTCTCCCTACCCTCTCTTGCCCTCTCACTTGAATTTGGTTGATTGAAAATGGCTTCAGTTGGTTTTCCCTCTACTAGTGTGGTATTATACCTTATAATTCTGAACTTTCAATGAGTAACCCACAAGTTAAATATTCATCCTTAATTTACTAATTCTAAAGTCAATAGGGGCCATTATTTCCCTCCTGAATAACATGGAAATTTTATATAATTTTAATCTTTTATTCTTCTCCTAAATTAAATGGTGTTCCTTTGTGTATTTAACTAGAATTAATTTATATTCCACAGAATATTATTATTTTGCAGTAATAGTCAATATTTATATGCACATTAATTATCTAATCTTTGTTCCATTCTGAAACTCTCTTCCTCTGGGATCCTTCTGTCTGACTAAAACATATTTTTCAGAAATACCTTTAGTGTAGGTCTGAGAGGAGGATTCTCTTTTTGTATATGTGTATCTTAAATGCCTTTGCTTCTGAAGAATATTTTTACTGAGAATTGAATTCTACATGGAAACTTGCTTTTCTGCTTTATGTGTTTTTTTGAATTGAAGATACCATTCCACTTTCTCAGGCTTCCATTGTTCCTGTTGAGAGGTTAGGTGTCAATCAAACTTCTGCTTCTTTGAAAGTAATGTTTCATTTTTCTCCTGTTCTTTTTAAGATATGTTCTTCATCTGTTTTCTAAACTGATTTACTATGTTGTGTCAGGTTGTGGACTCAGATTGAATTATCTTGCTTGGAAAATTTTAAGGTTCTTTAAACTGAAGATTAATATCATTTTTTTTTTTTTTTGCTCTTGATCAGCTGAGATCTTTTCAATATTCTTCTGTTCTTACTTTAATTTTTAATCTTTTCCTTCTAGTATTATCCAACTTTGTTCACTTCATTTTCTATATTTCTCTTTGAGTTTACCATTTCTTGTCTTTCCATTCTGAATTCCAGATACTTCTGATCTATATATATTCTAATTCACTAATTATATTTTATCCTCTGCCTAATCTACCATTAGACATGTCCAGTGAGTTATTAAATTTAAGTATTTTTTATTTCTAGAATCTCTATTTACTATGTCACCTCATATTTTCCTACTCCCTGTACACATTTTAAAGCTTGTTGATTTTTTAAAAATATACTTAGCAGTTTTCTGTTTTTAAATAATGTTGGTTTTATGATATAAAATTCAGGTCTTTATGAAGTCTTTATCAGCTCCTTATTACTCTTCTGCTGGTTTTACTCATATTGTCTTATTTCCTTTTTGTCACTGGGTAATCTTTGTATGCTGGTCCTTGCCTCTGAAAAAAGTGTGCAAATTTCATGAACGCTGGAATAAATATGCCTTTTTATAGAGAGATGTGAAGTTTGATTCTGCTAGGTGTCTGGAAGAACTGTTATTTTTGGACTACCTGAAACCAAGTTTATGGCTTGAAGTTCCTTGTCCGATCAAGATTATACATAAGCCAAAAAAAAAGCTGTACTGTAGCTAAAAGTTCTCAAGACATTTTTTGTTTGTTTTCCTTTCTTCTCATGCTAGTCTCAAGAATCCAAAAATTCTTTTCATTGGTTCTTTTTTTAAGATGGGGGAAGGAGAAGCATATTTATGTTTTTGCATCTCTGCAGTTCCAACTTAATGTAAGAAGAAGTGTTCTATAAGACACTTACTTTTGATGAGGCTGCTTTTCTGTTAAGTAATTCTCACTTGGTAAGAATGACCCATCAAAGTACAAGAGTGATATTGGCAGATACCACCCAGTAAAAGTGATCTTGTGCTTTAGTACTTCAGCATCCTAACTGTTTTTTCAGATCTTCAAATCGTTTAAGGAGATTATTTTTTATTCTAACATTTATGCTGCTTTCATAGGAGAGGTTATTAGAATGATCTCACTTGTTGTAGTGCACTTTTCCTTGACTGCTCACTCTTTCATTTCTGATCACCATTTCTATCATTTTTTCATATTATCAAATTCTGTGAAGTTTCCTCTTACTTCTAGTTCCAGATTCTTTACCAGAAGAAAACAATGACAAATAATGAGCTCTCTTGAGTAACGCTGGTACTGTTTGTATTCCTTTTGTCAGTATTTTGTCATGATTTTCTTTCCTCTTAACAGTTGAATGACTAATTTTCATGAATTCTTAAAAACCATCTCTTTCTATCATATCACTTTCCCTCTTATGAAATTGGGCATATCTTTGTAACTCATAAGTTTTCACTGGATGCTAATGTACAATTTTTGAACACTTGTATTTGTTTTGAAATGCCAAAATTGATATATGTATATTGCAGGGCCTCAGAACAATAGAGAGAAAGAAAAACAAACAAAAATCTATGATATTTAAGCACAACCGTTGCCATAATTTTAGAGTATTTCTTTTCATTTTTAGTGAACTTTTTATTACAAAGCATAAAGTGATATATTGTTCTCTTTGTTTTAATATGGGTAAATGTTCATTTAATAATGTTATTTCAGCTGGTTTATTGATGGCATTTATTAATGTATAATATGCATTAACTGGTAGGCTCAAGTTAAAAGCTAATACTTTGAAGACAGTTCATCTGCATTTGACTTCTAGATCACTCATTTACATATAAATCACTCATTTACATCTAAATCACTGTCTTTACCAGTCTTTTTAAATTTTTTATAATTCATTTATTAAATAAGGATAATAATAGTAGGGCTTACTACATAAGATAATACTTATAGAACACATAGACATGTTTGCAGCATGTGTTCATAATTCTGTTTGCCACTTTTAAAATTTTAAAATTTGAGCAAGATAGGATATACTATGGATAGAATTTTGTTTGTATTTTTGATTTGGAATGTTATATGCATTATTACTTCCAAAATGTTATATGCATTATTACTTCCATTATTATTCATGTAGAAAACTAACAACACAAACCAGTTGAAAGTCTTCTTTTTCTGGAATTTTATGGTGCATCAAATTAAGAAAGTTAGACTCCCCACATTTAGAACAGAAATGAAGTTGTGCATGTTTGGGAGGGGAATGTTTTTGTACTGCCATATGATTCTGTTTCCCATAGCTTCTCAACATTGGTTCAGCTAACAATTGGGAAGACTTTTCAAATGTTGTACATAAAATCTATAGTGATAATTAATTAAAAGCATCATCACACATTTATGCTTCTACTCTAAATTTGGTCATCTTTATCCATGTGTAGTTGTAAGCTGTAACTGTCTTAGTACATACCACTTGGAGAGACTTCTGGAGACTCTTCTAGACTTTAGAGACTAGCGTCTAGAGACTCTTCTAGAGATGCCACTAGAGACTCTTTTCATAAGCAGTACCTGCTCTGCAGAACTGTCAACCCTGGAGTTTATCAATTTACTATAGGAGCAGCACAAGGTGAACAAGGGAGCCTCTCCCACACATATGGATCAGTAGATGATCACAGCTGGAAAGCATTCTACAGGCCATCAGTTTTTTTCAAGTGATGAAATGGAGGTTCCTAGGTTGTTTTCCCATCAGGTTAGTGAGAGCACACAGGTAGTCACCCACATCACTTGGAAGAACCAATGAGCCCTTATCGTGACAAGGTTAGTTTGTTTATTTTGTGTGTCTCATTGGGCTGTCTCATCAAGGATTCAAAGAACTCATCATTTTCCTGGATCTTGAATTTTGAATGGTACTTAACCATGGTACTTAACCCTAGTACTTAACCCTTGGAAAACTATTCAAGTTTTCCTAAATTCTTCTCAAATTTTCTACTATAGTATACTCACTCTTATTTCTGTAATTCATAAAGGTATGCAAACAGTTGTAAAACCTCAAAATGTGAGTCTGATGACAAAAAAAAAATTAATTTTCCATTCCAAACCCACTTTGAATTGTCCTCTAGATGTTCATTTTCAGTAGTTGCCTTGTAATGGCTTTTTTTGTTGTTGTTTCTTGCTTTTGTTCATAGACAGTCCACAGATATGAAATTTAGAAATTAGAAATACTTTGGCAGCTAGGAGAATTTCACTATTTAAACTGACTTAAATGAAAAGGGAATTGAAGGACTATGTTACCTCACAAAGCAAGGTGTCTTACTGAAACATGGTGTATTAGGTAGAAATAGGTTAGGCTGTTGAAACAATGAGACCTGGAAATGCAATGGTTAAACAAGGTAGGATATCTGTTTCTCAAGATGTAGGTGGACCATATGTCTGAATACATTTGTAAGTGGGCCATATGTGGGTGGATTATTCTTAGCCAATGTGTCATCCCCCCAAATTTATTTCTCCCCTTTAACTTCAGTGTCCCATAGAATGCTATCAACATTTTCATCTGTTCATTCCTCACTCTTTGGACCCGTATGCATGTTCTAGTCCATAGAAGAAAGGGACAAGAAAAAGTACAGAACAAGCAAGTTCCTTTCAAAGAGGCAATGTGAAAGTTGATAACAGGGCAGTTCTGTTCACACTCTGTTTCCAAGGAGGGCTCATTCTTAAGGTCATGCCTAGCGTGAAAATTGTTGGCCTAATAAAACTGAAGTGAATTGTATACTGAAAGAAAAAGTGAAGAGTAGGTAGGAGGGGTGTTTGGGCTGGAGATAGGAAGAACTAACAGCACAGCCCCAGGCAAGTTTCATAGTGCATTGATTCAGCAACTCAATTATGTCAACTTTTCTCTTTTCTTCTTTTTTACCATTGACAGCATGTGAATCTTCCCTTACTCCAGTTCCGCTCACTGTCCCAAGAAAGCCACAGATGATCTAAGTTCCTAGTTGAGACATGAGATATTCGGGGGCAAAAAGGACTAGTCTTTTTGTGGGATTTTATATCACGAGTGATTTAACCTTACCCAGAAATCCTGCAGCCAGCTCTCACAGGGTTACCTGCCCATTAGTGCATCCATAAAGAGAATCAGAGCACTACTATTACTTGCAACAGTCAGTATTTACTGCTGGGCTGGGACTGGGTCTTGACCTCTAAGTCACAGAGGTAAAGGATAGATGCTTGAACAAACCTGAAACTCTGTTTTCAAAGAGAAAGAAGGAGGATGGATAAAAAGATAACCACTGCTTACTGAACAGTTCTGTTTTGAGACCAATAAAAGGGACAGCTGCTCAGTTTAACACGGTCCCAGAAATCTTATGATCACCTTTTTCCTCCCCAAACAGAGTTCAGATAGTTTAGAGGACTTGCACAAGGTCGCATAGCAAGCTAATGGTTGAACTGTATATTGTCATTCTTCCCAAAACTTCAAAACAAACAAATGTGCATATAAATAAACAAAGCAACCCATTTTTCCAACACATGCTTATGTTGATAAAGCAACAGCTATATAAGTTTGTACACATGAATGAGCAGCTAGAATTCATTGCCACATTTTCTCGATGGGGCCTTAAAAATAACCACTGTCTTTAAGTTGTAATTTTCCACTTCTGGTCTTCAAGAAAAGCCAAGTGTTCTTCCTCTCTGTGACTTCCATCAAGTCCAACCACTGGAGCTGTATGCTGATTTAAATGAAGCAGTGTTGATCCTGCAATAATTGTATAATAACTACTTTTGTGTAGGGAAATGAAGTTGGGGAGGGAAAAGAAAATGTGAGAGACAAGAATGCTACATGAGGAAAGTGGAGGCATATAGTTATTATGGATTATGGAGAAAAATGAGAAATTAGAATAGAAGTTATGGGCTGTAGCACAGAAAATATTTATGAAGTAGATGAATTTAGATTTTCAGTTAGCATAGTTTTTCTTCTTCTTTTTTCCCATGTGTACCATTCTTTAAGTCTTCATTGAACCTGTTATAGTGTTGCTTCTTTTTTGTGTTTTGGTTTTCTGATCATGAGGCATGTGAGATCTTAGCTCCCTGACCAGGGATCAAACCCACACCCTCTGAACTGGAAGGCTCAGTTTTAACAACTAGACCACCAAGGGAAGTCCCAAGTTAGCACAATTTTATAACAGACTAAGCATCAGAATAGAGGTGTTGCTGTGCAATACACAGAATAACAAAGACGAAGAGAGGGGAAGAAGCATCAAGAGAAGAGGGCATGAGATGATGGGAAACTGGCCTTATGAAGCAGGCCAGAGTGTTGAAAAGGGCACAAAGGATACCCACTGGGCTCATTCAAGCCTTTCTTGGGTTCTTCTCTGAGTTAAAGTTTGAGCTTCATTCTGAAGAGAGAGGGAGACCTTTAAAATTTTAGCAGGCAATGAAAATGATATCATTAGAAAAGATGAACTGGACATGTGTGCACTTGGTGGAAAGAAAGCAAGCAGTGAAACCAGTGATGAAACCAGTGTAGTAATCAAGGAACAAGTTTTTGTCCTTTTTTGTTTGCTTTTTTGGTAAAGGTTTAGAGTACCTTGACAGGAATAGTGGGAAACAGAACACAAAGGCAAACAGGTTTAAAAGGTGAAAGTAGCAGGTCATGCTATATCTCTGGAGGCCATCGTTTGAAGAGATGTGCAGACATACTTCAGCTCAATCTAAGACAGAGCTCTTTGATAACTAGAGCTTTCAAAATCTGAAGTCAGTCACCTCGTCAGGTAGCAATTCCCTGACCACTGAAAGTCATCATTCCAGGGTTGGAAGGACAGCTGGGAAGGGAAGTATTAGCTTCTGTATTCAGTGTGGTTGACCAAAAGGAGGTAATTGATTTTTTAAAAGAATATTGTTTTCATCTCAATCATGCAATATTTCATGGTTGTATTCTGGCAATGAATCTTCAGATGAAAGATAATAAATGTCGGGAAAAAAAGTATTTATACAAATCTATAAGAAAATACGATACAGGTTTACCAAACCAGAGAGAGATATGCTGAGAAAGGGAGAGAGATTATATAAGGTGGATGTAATGTGTATATATTTTAAAATCAGTAGTTCTCAACTGGGGCAATGCTTTTCCCTACAGATCATTGATTGACTCTGGAAACAGTTTTGGTTTTCTCAGCTGGGGAGGTGTCTAAGAGGGAGAGACAGTGGGTCGTCCCTAGTCTCCAATGCAAAAAAAAAAAAAAAATCATCTGTCTCAAGATGTCAGCAGTACATATTGAGGTTGGAAACCCTGTTTTATTTTTTTTTTATTTTTTTAAAATTTTAAAATCTTTAATTCTTACATGCATTCCCAAACATGAACCTCCCTCCCACCTCCCTCCCCATAACATCTTTCTGGGTCATCCCCATGCACCAGCCCCAAGCATGCTGCATCCTGCGTCAGACATAGACTGGCGATTCAATTCACATGATAGTATACATGTTAGAATGTCATTCTCCCAAATCATCCCACCCTCTCCCTCTCCCTCTGAGTCCAAAAGTCCGTTATACACATCTGTGTCTCTTTCCCTGTCTTGCATACAGGGTCGTCATTGCCATCTTCCTAAATTCCATATATATGTGTTAGTATACTGTATTGGTGTTTTTCTTTCTGGCTTACTTCGCTCTGTATAATCGGCTCCAGTTTCATCCATCTCAACAGAACTGATTCAAATGAATTCTTTTTAACGGCTGAGTAATACTCCATTGTGTATATGTACCACAGCTTTCTTATCCATTCATCTGCTGATGGACATCTAGGTTGTTTCCATGTCCTGGCTATTATAAACAGTGCTGTGATGAACATTGGGGTACATGTGTCTCTTTCAATTCTGGTTTCCTCGGTGTGTATGCCCAGCAGTGGGATTGCTGGGTCATAAGGTAGTTCTATTTGCAATTTTTTAAGGAATCTCCACACTGTTCTCCATAGTGGCTGTACTAGTTTGCATTCCCACCAACAGTGTAGGAGGGTTCCCTTTTCTCCACACCCTCTCCAGCATTTATTGCTTGCAGATTTTTGGATCGCAGCCATTCTGACTGGTTTGAAGTGGTACCTCATTGTGGTTTTGATTTGCATTTCTCTAATAATGAGTGATGTTGAGCATCTTTTCATGTGTTTGTTAGCCATCCGTATGTCTTCTTTGGAGAAATGTCTATTTAGTTCTTTGGCCCATTTTTTGATTGGGTCGTAACCCTGTTTTAAATGAAGAAGTACACTGGCCACTCAATCCACCTTCTTGTTTGGTGTGAAATTGTGTATGCTGTTGGTCATATATTGTGTTGATTTACAGACACACGTGTAAGGGAGGCTGACACTGGCTTATTTCCCTGGTGTGTGATGTAAGTAAAGCATCGGAAATAAAAAGTGTCTGAGATATTGGAATACAACTGCATTCTCCTCTCTGTGAATGACTTCTTACTCCATTTCATTATTAAAATAGGTTCCTCTTCTGAGAGGCATAATATTACTTCAATGTGACATCTCATTTAAAGTTGTCCTTGAGAACAGCAGATAATAATATTGTACCTGGCTTCATAATTGGACTCAAAAGCTAAAAACCGACCAAATTTGTTCAACATTTTATTTAAAATTGGTTAATATGTGAAAAAGTCATACATCAGAATGACACCTTTCAAATAGGCCTATTTAAGTCACATCACAATAAAAGTGTGCCTTAAATTCAACAGCAAATTTGTTATTAATAGAAACCTTGTCGACTATTCAGTGAAAAGGACTTTCTGACTAGGAAGATTGCCAAATGCCTAGAAATGACTATGGAGCAAAGTAGAGGCTTTCCTTGCGGTACATTCATTAGAAAAGACCTTAGAAATCACCTGGTTTGTAACGATGAAACAGAGCTCAGAGAAAAGAAGTCTAAAGACTCACATTTGATATTACCTGTTTATTTGCAGAACAGATCCAGACATTCTGGCTCCCAGTCCATTGCTCCTTCCAGGGCCTCAGAATATCTCAAGTTTGCTTTTCCTTTTTTAAAGCAAACTAAAATCTTTTGCACAGCAAGGAAAACAATCAACAGAATTAAAAGGCAACTCAAAGAATTAGAGAAAACAGTTGCGAACTACATACCTGATAAAGGGTTGATTTCCAAAACTTATAATGAATTTCTACTTCTTAGTGACAATGAAACAAAACAAAACAGAATAACAAATAGCAATTAAAAATGGGGCAAAAGGCTTGAGCAGCTCTTTTTCCAAAGAAGATGTACTAATGGCTAACAGGCATATAAAAAGATGTTCAGCATCATTAATTATCAAGGAAATGCAAATCAAAACCATAATGAGATACCACCTCAAATCTGTTAGGATGACTGTTTTTTTCTTTTTTAATGTCATGATTAACTTTATTTTAAATTGGAGGATAATTGCTTTATAATGCATTAGTTTATGCTGTGCAGTAATATGAATCAGCCATAAGTATACATATATTCCCTGTGAAACCAGTAAGTGTCATTTCCAGGGGGTTCCTGAAGAGCTCAGGCACCATAGTCCTTTATGTTTTAGTGCAGAGAAAAATTCAGTGAAAGAACAAAGTGGTAGATAAGAAATGACTTACTAGAATAGGACACTTGTGAGATTTACAAGTGGGCGGGCGAGAGAGAAAGGCCCCACCCTGAGAACCTAATGGGCTACAGTTTTATAATCAAAGGAAAAGTGGGGAGAGGAAGAAGACCTTTGCCTTTGTTGACTGGACATCATGTTTCCATCATCAGTCCTCCCCCCAGGCAGGGCAGGGACGTTTATTTGTCTCTGTATGGTTAGGTCAGGACTATCATATATCACTTTAGAAAAATATCTTCAGGTTTTAGTACAATGAAGGTTTTTTTCATCTTGAAAAGTCACCTTTCCATAAATGATTATTTTTTGTGTGCACCGAGCCTGTACTAGGTGTCACTAACCTATTGAGCTCACTAGACGGGATGTCGGGCTCATGCCACCAGTGGTTTATTGTTTGGGGGCATGTCCTGTGCTTCTGTTGCATGGTTTTGTTGCTAACCAAGCCTGCTTGGTTTTGTGGTTAAGCAAATCTGCTTTCTCGAGTAATCAGTAACTTAACAGGAGTCTCCCATATTTTTCTATTTACAATCCCCTAGTGGGATTAACTGTTTAGTTACTTATTTTGTCCATTCGTTCTGTCCCTGTCAGTTGTGAGCCTCTCTTCCCTCTCTCCCCATCCTACCCTTTTTATTTTTTTTAGTTTTTTTTAGTTTTTTATTTTTTTAATTTTAAAATCTTTAATTCTTACATGTGTTCCCAAACATGAACCCCCCTCCCACCTCCCTCCCCACAACATCTCTCTGGGTCATCCCCATACACCAGCCCCAAACATGCTGTATCCTGCATCAGACATAGACTGGCGATTCAATTCTTACATGATAGTATACATGTTAGAATGCCATTCTCCCAAATCATCCCACCCTCTCCCTCTCCCTCTGAGTCCAAAAGTCCGTTATACACAGCTGTGTCTTTTTTCCTGTCTTGCATACAGGGTCGTCATTGCCATCTTTCTAAATTCCATATATATGTGTTAGTATACCGTATTGGTGTTTTTCTTTCTGGCTTACTTCACTCTGTATAATCGGCTCCAGTTTCATCCATCTCATCAGAACTGATTCAAATGAATTCTTTTTAACGGCTGAGTAATACTCCATTGTGTATATGTACCACAGCTTTCTTATCCATTCATCTGCTGATGGACATCTAGGTTGTTTCCATGTCCTGGCTATTATAAACAGTGCTGCGATGAACATTGGGGTACATGTGTCCCTTTCAATTCTGGTTTCCTCGGTGTGTATGCCCAGCAGTGGGATTGCTGGGTCATAAGGTAGTTCTATTTGCAATTTTTTAAGGAATCTCCACACTGTTCTCCATAGTGGCTGTACTAGTTTGCATTCCCACCAACAGTGTAGGAGGGTTCCCTTTTCTCCACACCCTCTCCAGCATTTATTGCTTGCAGATTTTTGGATCGCAGCCATTCTGACTGGTGTGAAGTGGTACCTCATTGTGGTTTTGATTTGCATTTCTCTGATAATGAGTGATGTTGAGCATCTTTTCATGTGTTTGTTAGCCATCCGTATGTCTTCTTTGGAGAAATGTCTATTTAGTTCTTTGGCCCATTTTTTGATTGGGTCATTTATTTTTCTGGAATTGAGCTGCATAAGTTGCTTGTATATTTTTGAGATTATCGCAAAGCACTGGGCTGAGCTCCTTGTGCTACACTCAGCTTCCCACTAGCTATCTATTTTACATAGGGCACATAGACAGTATAAATGTTAGTGCTGCTCTCCATTCATCCCACCCTATCTCAGTTTGGAGAACACGATGGTGTTTTAAGGGATTATCTACGTTCTTCCCAGGAGACAATTATAGTCACTGGAACTAAGAGAGACACCCTCCCCCGCCAAAAAAATTCCATGGCTAAATAAGACTTGGAAATATTTCATGCTGCCCCTCAAGAATGTATATTCTTCACATTTTCACATGGAAAATATCTAAATTTGTTTCACTTAAAAGCTCAGTTAACTTAAAAGACATTCAACTTGGTCTGCAATAACTTAATGAAATTATGAGTTCATGAAGCACAGATTAATGTTATCACACCTTCTTGCAAGACAAAAAATCAGCCAAACTCTCTTTTGCTTAATGTTTTAAGCCTGGTCCTTCTGTCTAAAGTGATTCTTTAGCTCTTTCTTTCTTGGACTCACTCCTCATTTCCCTGTATATTAAGTGTCATCTCCTCTGAAAAGCTCCTTTACCATCCTCTGCTTAAGGTAACACTTCTTTCCTAATAAGCATACTCTGAAGATAAGTTATACAATATTTCACCTTATAGTTTGTAATTGTGCTTTCTTTCTCTCCCACTAAGGAATATCATCCTTGAACTGCATTTGCTTTCAGCTTACATCAGTGTTAGGAATAGAATAACTGCTTAATAAATGAAATCTCAGTGAATGGATTTTATGATTTTTCTTCAAATATCTTTAAAGAAGAAAATCTCAAAGCTTCTTTGCAAATATCATCTTTCCTTTTAGAAAATATTCTATTATCTTTTTTAGGCCTTCCTAGTATTCTGTCCACAAAATATATGCTCAATTAATTGTACCATAGAGTTGTTCTTTGGTGTCTTTCATATATACATTTATAGATATATATGCATGTATGTGTGTGTGTGAATACTTACACTCAGGCATATAGTAGATGGAAAAAAAAACATATTCCATAGATTATTACATTTGGTCAGGTTCAGTATATCACTGATTAAATATGTGAAGCTCTAAAAATATATGAAATGATAATATTGATACTGTTGACAGATGAATATCATGTTCAAAAAAGTTTTGAGATGTTTATAGATTTTTACCCCCAAATCTTGCAACCACCTTTAAAGTTAGCTAGAGAAATAGTAAAGGACACTTCTTTGAATTAAATCTTGGCTTTGAAATTTTGATCTTGAATTTGGATTCTGCCACTGATGTTCTTAGGCTTCCCTGGTGGCTCAAATGGTAAAATCTGCCTGCAGTGTGGGAGACCCAGGTTTAGTCCCTGGGTAGGGAATATCCCCTGGAGAAGAGAATGACAACCCACACAGTGTTCTTGCCTGGAGAATTCCATGGACAGAGGAGCCCAGCAGATTATAGTCCATGGAGTCACAAAGAGTCAAGCACGACTGAACGACTTTGACTTTACTTTCACTGATATTCTTAAACATCAGTTGCACTCTTAATAATAATAATAACAATAGCAAGAGCAATATCAAAAGGCTATCAGAAAAAATAAATGAATAATACTTTAAAAATCCTAGCTTATGGAAAAGCATCACCATTTACTTGATTTCCATTTAATTCTTTTTCATTATTATTGTTATGTAGATAATCTAAAGCCAAAGTTCCTTCTCTCCTAAATATTTCACATGTGAGCCAAATAAATCAATTTTCATTTAGTTATGTATTTTACATAAAATTTAATTATTGAATTGTAATTGAATTTCAGTTAATTATGTATTCTACTTTGCCAAATATAATAAGGATTAGAGGAGTAGTTTGGTTCACTTTAGTTTTGCTAACCTGTTTCTATTTCTTTTCATGAAGCAGTGATCTGGTCAAATTTTGTCAAATTTACAGTTCTTTGCAAAGATAAGTGTTCCTAATCCACCTCCCTCTGTGTGTGAGCCTACAGCACTATCACTCTAATCCTGCAGTGCTTTGACAGGCTTGCAATCTAGGAATGAAATGACCTAGGAGAGATAGGATGGATATGTTCAGTTCTATAAACATAGGGATAAGGAGAAGCATTGTGGCTGTTCCTTCAATGCGATAAATTTCAGTAGCTCGGTTTCAAATGTATTATTTTTAATTATTTCTAGGTTGAGTCAGGTTAAAGCAACTTTCTCTCTGAGAGGTATTTTCTCCTCCAACACACACAGTACCAACAGGCTGACTCATACCGTGACACTGAAGGCTG
This sequence comes from Ovis aries, assembly GCF_016772045.2. NCBI lineage: Eukaryota > Metazoa > Chordata > Mammalia > Artiodactyla > Bovidae > Ovis > Ovis aries. The sequence continues at coordinate 27,556,313 of NC_056067.1, forward strand.
TGGCATGAGACAGGAACCCAGCCAGACCCTGGGCTTGTCCCCTGGACCAGCAGCTCACCCATACACCACCACGTGGATGTTCAACTTTCTCTCCCTTCTGCTTCACTGTTCATGCTGTGGTTTGAGCAGACATGTTTGAGAAGATGTGCATTTATCACACATTTTAAACTGTGGCTCTTGCCCTTGCACCAGATTCCTCCTTTGACCCCTGGCTCTCTATTTGGACTCAGCTTGTTCTCTCAATCAGAGCGCTTTTGTGTAAAATACTCATTATATTCAGCCCTGGGTTATAGTCTCACTTTAGTCCCTACTATTGTAGGAAATTCCAAAGCATCGCCCAACCAGTCTATCACATTTCTCTGGGTACAATGTTCCAGGACAACAATACACAGGTGGAAACCAATTATATTTTTAAAGACCCTGCTCAACCCTTTAAAAAAAATTTTTTTTTAACAACTTCCCCTGGAAGCCCCATTCAGTATTTATCTCTCTTCCTAGCTATCACACATCTCCTTATCTCTAGTTTCAGTCTTTTCTTTAACTAGTGGCCCTCTGTCATCCTTTAAAGGAAATTGGGAGGAAGAAAGTAAGACAGAGTATAAAAGAGAGAGTACAAGGCAGCAGATTTCTAAATGTGGTCCTGAATCAGTAGCAGAAACACCACCTAAGAACTTGTAAGGAATGCAAATTATTGACTTCCACCCCAGACCTACTGAGTCAGATTTAGCACTCTATTTTTGAAAGCTCACTAGGTGATTCTAACACCTGCTGAAGTTTTAGAAACACTCCAAAGTGATTATAAGTATAGATTCTTTAGTCATATAAATTGGTCCTACTAATTGCTAGCTATGTAGCAGTGAAAAGATATTAAACAGCTCTCTACTTTTATTTTCTCATGAAAGATGCAGATAATGGAATTGACACTATAAGGGCTGTGAAGTATAAATAATTAATACAACTAATGCATTCAAAGGTGTCTGCCACATTGTAGAGTGTTTAATAGTGATAATTGTAGCAAAGACCAAAAGAAGGCATTGACAACAGATTCCAAATATTGGAGAGGTGAATAAAATTCCAGCATTCCTGAAATATGTTCACATTATTATTTTCAGTGGTTCTGCTCTGTTGTACCTTCTGCCTAGAGTGAGATACTGTGGTTAGCCTTTTAATTGTCAGATCAAACTGCTTCTTGATTTCAAGGTGAGAGTTGAAGGACAAACAAGTGTGTGATTTGTTCCTTATTAAATAAATATTAGAAATATTTATTTAGAAATGAAAAGTAAACGTGACGTGATAAAGTGCAGGGTAGCGTGGAATCAAAACCTTTTCCCTTTGGTAGCACTTCAGAGACCAACTAATGGAATAACTTGACAAACACCTGAATTTCCTCAAAAGTTTCCCTGACAAGGGTTTGTCTGAATACACTCTCCATGAGAGGAGTTTCAGCCCCACATAAAGTCAGCCGTCACTTCATTTTTTGTTGCTGCTCAGTCACGATGTCATGCCTAACTCTTTGCGACCCAATGGACTGCAGCATGCCAGGTTCCTCTGTCTGCCACTCTCTCCCGGAGTTTGCTCAGAGTCGTGACCACTGAGTCAGTGATGCTATCTAACCATTTCATCCTCTGTCGCCCCTTTCTCCTCCTGTCCTCAGTCTTTCCCAGCATCAGGGTCTTTTCCAAAGGATCAGTTCTCCACATCAGGTGGCCAAAGTATGGGAGCTTCAGCTTCAGCATCAGCATCAGTCCTTCCAGGGAATATTCAGGGGTGATTTCCTTTAGGAATGCCTGGTTTGATCTCCTTCCTGTCCAAGGGACTCTCCAGAGTCTTTTCCAGCACCACAATTTGGAAGCATCAATTCTTCGGTCACTTCATTGGCCTTTCTCAGTTGTCAGAATGAAGGAAAACTTTCCTTCTCTTTAGACCCCTCCATGCACAGGCTGTAGCACAGAGTACACACTAATTAACCTGTGAGCACCTCTGAGTCTCTCCAGAAGGGAGATAAGCATGTCAGTCTAGCAAGTATATCCTCAGGATTCAGCAAGGAGACACTGGTACAGCACCAAGCACTGGGATGTTGCTCAACTCAAGATGTCTTCCTGAAGAGACACTTCTGCAAAATAGGAGTAGGCTAAGACTGATGGGGCTACGTGTCTCCAATGTCTCTACTTCTTCAAGGTAGATCATTGCCTTATACATGATTTTAATACAGGAGACAGGACATGAAAAAGGAGTTGAGTTGTACCAGAAGGGAGGTGTAGGTTGCAGAAAAAGTCTGTAAGGACCAGCGCATATTTTATAGCTTCTATGGCCTTGGAGCCTAGTATTTGCTGACAGTTCTTTCTTTGACAGCTTTCATTGTTATTTATGAGTTTGTCTTATTTTTGGCTGTATTAGAATGTGATTTTCAAGTTTGCCTGTGTGTTTAATCTTCCTTACTCCTTGATATAGCTCTTCCCACTTGTGTTTGCATGTGTTGGGATGTCACCCTTTTGTTAATTAACTCCCTTCTCTTTCCCCAGTCTCCTTGTTGTGTTACTCTGCAGGTTACCTGTTTTGGTTTCCTAGTGACAGCTTCTTTTCCATTCTTCTCTGTTTGCCTCTCTTGAGAAGGAGCCAGTGTCAAAATGTTAGCTCAGCTGGGCTTCCCATTACCAGCTCTGCAAGTCCCCAGGCCCCTCCTGTATTTAGCAGTCTAGGAACCATTATGGCCCAAACATCATTTTCAAATTGTCACGTAAATAAATTCACAAGGCTGAAGAAAATAGGAAAAATACAAACACCTGTGAAATAATGATTACTCTTGCCTTACCTCATGCCCACTTCATGTTAGTTTTATCCAAATTCTTGCCTTGGAAGCTGAGATAGCTTTGCTGTAACTGTGAAATTAATTATCAGCTACTAGGGTTAAGGACTTAAGGTGTGAAAATTGCTGGTTGACAAAAGTCGTGGCTCCATTACATTTTAAAACTGAAGGAGATAAAGTGAACTTGTCTTGAAACCTTAAGTGTTCTTTGTCTGTTAACAAATGCCCCTGGAAGATGTACCACAGAGAAGAATTAGTCAAGTAATAAAAACAACAAAAATAAATAAAGCCCTTCTAGATACAGGGCTTCCCTGGTGGCTCAGTGGGTAAAGCGTCTGCCTACAATGCGGGAGACCTGGGTTCGATCCCTGGGTCGGGAAGATCCCCTGGAGAAGGCAATGGCAACCCACTCCAGTACTCTTGCCTGGAAAATCCCATGGACTGAGAAGCCTGGTAGGCTACACTCCATGGGGTCGCAAAGAGTCAGACATGATTGAGCGACTTTCCCTTCTAGATACAGTATCTTCTTGGACCTTGAATGTTTTTAAGCAGATACTTGGGCATTAATTATCAGGTATTCATTTATCAGGAAGCAGGTTGGGTTAGATGAGATGGAAATATGTGATCCAACCTCTAAGGAGTTTATATTATGTGAGCAGTTTTCTTATTTCCACTGACTCTCCTCCTGGTCTCAATTCAGTTCAGTCACTGAGTTGTGTCCGACTCTTTGCAACACCATAGACTGCAGCATACCAGGCTTCCCTGTCCTTTACCAACTCCTGGGCCTTGCTCAAACTCATGCTCATCAAGTTGGTGATGCCATCCAACCATCTCATCCTCTGTTAGCAGCTTCTCTTGCCTTCAATCTTTCCCAGCATCAGGGTCTTTTCCAATGAGTTAGTTCTTTGCATCAGGTGGCCAAAGTATTGGAGTTTCAGCTTCAACATCAGTCCTTCCAGTGAATATTCAGGACTGATTTCCTTTAGGATGGACTGGTTGGGTCTCTTTGCAGTCCAAGAGACTTTCAAGAGTCTTCTCCAACACCACAATTCAAAAGCATCAATTTTTCGGGGCTCAGCTTTCTTTATAGTCCAACTCATCCATATATAACTACTGGAAAAACCATAGCTTTGACTAGATGGACCTTGGTCGGCAAAGAAATGTCTTTGATTTTCAGTATGCTGTCTAGGTTTGTCATAACCTGTCTTCCAAGGAGCAATCATCTTTTAATTTCATGGCTGCAGTCACCATCTGCAGTGATTTTGGAGCCCTGGTCTATCCTATGCTTATTTCTCTTTCTGCAGGCCCAGCACCAAGCACCAGGGGCAAAACATTTTAGCCAACTAATATGGTTTGAACTGAACGTAACTCATTGTTAAAATGTGGTAACAATTTGTTTAATGTCTGCCTTTCTCTCAGACTTCAAATCCCATGAAGATCTTGTTTAGTTCATCCATCTTTCGGTGGTAGCTTGACATGTAGGAAGTTCTCTAGTCAGTCAGCAAGAAGCTTTGCACATTTCCTAACAATTAGAAAGGTGAAAATTTTGTAGAAAAAATGGGGCATGAGAGGATGTTCATATTCCTGGTCTTGGGTGAGTCCCTGGGATGGGCTGCCAAATGAGGTCCTTGGCGTCACACAGGAAAGAATTCAAGAGTGAGTCATACTAATTCACATTATTGTACAGCAGAAACTAGTACAACATTGTAAGGCAATTATTCTCCAATTATTAAAAAAAAGTGAGCCATAATAAAGTGAGAGCAGGTTTATTTAAATAAATACACTTTCCATAGACAGAATGTGGTCCATCTCAAAAGGCAAGAGAACCTTGAGGTATGAAGGTGATTAGTTAATTTAATGGGTTAGGTAATTTCACAGGCCAATGAGTGGGAAGAATATTCTAACTATCTTAAAGAGGTGAGGATTTCCATGAATTGAGATACCACCCACTTTTTGGTTTTTTATTGTTGGCCTTGGAACTGTCATTGTGCCTATGGGAGTGTAATTTAGCTAAAGGCATTAGAATGAGCATATAATGAGACTCAAGGCATATTGGAAGTCAAATCTTCCACCATCTTGGGCCTCGTTGGTTCTAATCATTTTTTTGGTGGGATCCTGTTCTTAATGATTGTGTCATTCTTTTAGTGCTTGTGTCCTGCCCCCTTCCTTCCTGTCTCTGAAGTATATTATTTGGGACTGTTCCATGCCCATATTAATCATGATATGTAGACATTGATCTAAAAAAATGCCAATAGATCATGATTATCTTCAGATATGGTAAATAAACCAGTATATTTTTCTGTTTGTTGGGTTTTCATGTAAGACTTGTATCTCTTAGACACTAAGTGAAAGAGAAAACATAACCATTAAAGGAGGGGAATACTTCTTTTGGTGCCATACCTTCATTCTCTCTCTCTCTCCTTTCCACTTGGGAAACCTAGTGAAGAATAAGATCAATGAATTACAAAAGTTACTCTTCATGGTAAAGTCATATCTAAGTTAGATATGACTTTATTTCCTGTTCATTCTATACGTATTTCTTTCGTTAGCCTTATCCATAGACTTTCAAAAGTTCCAATTTATCTCAGCAGAGCTATCAAAGCCATTAAAGAATAGATAATTAGTGGGGATTTTGCCTATTCTTAAAGCAGATCTTCCAAAAGTGCACAGAATATGAAAGAAGACAGTAGTGTTCAAAAAGTAGGAAAGAAGGTAAGAAACTATTCGAAAGGAAGGGGATGTTGAGAGCCAGGAAATTTGAAACTTCTGCTCAAGCTTCTCTTCCCCAAAGACATTGCTCCTCAGCTACTAATGCTTAAAATTTTAAGTTTTATATTATCAAGAGATACATATGCCTGATGATATTAATTCCATAGGCAAGGATCAGCAACTTCTCATTCCTGATTAATTTATGCATCCATTCACCAAATAAACAAACATTGAGTGCTACCTTGATGCCAGTTAAGGGTATAAGCATTGAGATAGAGTGATTAACAGGTTAAACATGGATGCTTACCTCATGGGGTTTAAATCCTAAGAGGGAAAAGGGTCTGCAAATAAGTAATCGCATAAATAAGTAGTCTTTCCTTTGAATATAAAAATACTTATTGCATGATAAAGACTACCTGCAAAATGGGAGAGGGCCCCCACAGAATGTGATATTTCAACTAACTTACAAAGGATGGGGAGACATCAGTAATTTCACCAGGCAGAAGAAGAAATTTTCAAGAAGAGATCTCAATAAGGACAAGGGCACCATCATAGTAAGGGGATGTGAAGCTCAAGAAACCAATAGAAAGCCAAAGTGCCTACAGCGTATCTGTAAAGGGGGTTGGCATAGGTGGGTTTGGAGACATCATCCATGAGAAGCAAGACCTTTCATGGCTTTGAAGACCTTGAGAAGAGCTTGATTTCAATCAAATGCTAACATGAAACATTAAAGTTTTTAAAAGGGAGAGTGGCATAGACTGCATCTTCAAAGTCAGTGGTTACTCTGTGGAGGATGGTTCATGGTGGGAGAAGTGGAAGAAGAAAGATGTGAGTTTCTTGGTCAAGAGTGAAATGGATCATAATGGATGCATGTTTTTGAGGGAAGCTTCCCTGGTGGCTCAGACGGTAAAGCGTCTGCCTACAATGCAGAAGACCCAAGTTCAATCCCTGGGTCGGGAAGATCTCCTGGAGAAGGAAACAGCAACCCACTCCAGTATTCTTCCCTGGAAAATCCCATGAATGGAGAAACCTGGTAGGGTACAGTCCGTGGGGTGGCAAAGAGTCAGACATGACTGAGTGACTTCACTTTATTTCTTGTATTATTTATCCTTATATGGATACACTTTAATGTTGAGAAACTTCCAGTGGTTCTAGATTAGATTTAAAAGGGATGATAGACATTACTGAACTCATAATATCTGAGGGATGGTATGGGGAGGGACGTGGGAGGGGGTTCAGGATGGGGAACACACGTACACCCACAGTGCATTCATGCTGATGTATGGCAAAACCAATACAATATTGTAAAGTAATTAGCCCCCAATTAAAATAAATAAATTTAAATTAAAAAAAAGAATAAACAATACATTCTGATGTATTTGGACAAGGTCTTAGGTAGATACCAACTTTTGCAGAAACTAGTGTACAACTACCTAAATAATTGTTCTTCCATCAATATTGATGATATTTGTCCATTTTGGGGGAGGGATAAGAATTGCCCCTATGACATCAGATGCCAGGCTTTTAATTTCCTATCTTGCAAGGTGGTAGAAGTATGAATCTGTTGACAGAGTTCAGTCCTAAGACTAGTTCCTGCTTCTACAAGTATACAGCCATATCTGCCGTCCACATGGGATTCTCTATGCCAACTTCCCACCCTCAGAATCCAGTCCTTTCATCTCTGACCTGAGATTATACAGGAACTGATGGATACTGACTTCTAATGGCATTGCTTCCAATTAATAACAACTGTTTTTAAGAGTTATAATCCAATTCACAGTTTACCCTGACTCCACTTCCTACTGCTTGTCCCATCCCTTCAAGGGCTCTGACCTCAGTCCATTTTCTCCAGTTGTTTTCTGTAGCTCAGAGTCCCCTGGCACCACTGAAGCTGATACACATGAGATCTTTGCACTAAGATTCTTCCACTTGAACACTGATGAGAATTCTGGTCTCACAAATGAATTAACTACTTATTTGTATTTATTCTGGATGTTACCTGTAAGTCTCAAGTCTTCTGAAAATACTTGGTCGGATCCTGCTTCACATTGCTCTGTTGTGTCTGAGAACACTTCCTTAAGTTTATTTACTGTTCACATGCGGATGGTGACAGACTGACCTTTCTACAAAGAGGTTATCTGTAACTAATATAAAATGTACAGTTGTTGCTAAGGCATAATTATAAAAACAGAAACAAATCAGTTTATATGACCCCTGATGTTCACGTTTCCTTCTGGTGTCTCAGGATGAAGTATACTTCTATTTTTTTGAATTGTATACAGCCATAATTTGTTTTTCAGAATCTCTTCTAGTCTAGCCTAATATATGTCCTTCTTATTGATGGAATACTTTATGCCTTGCCCAGATGTTTGAAAAAATACTCATCGTATCAAGCCATCTTCAGAGACTTCAAAATCATACTAAAGATTTGGAATTTATCCATGACATAAGAAACCTTTAAAAGGATAAGCCAAATATGAGTTTAAGTCCCTCAAAAGTGTTCTTCTTACTCTATCCCTGTTCACTCCCATGAAGTGAAGTGAATTGAAGTGAAGTCGCTCAGTCGTGTCCAACTCTTTGTGACTCCTGTGGACTGTAACCCAACAGGCTCCTCCATCCATGGGATTCTCCAGGTAAGAATACTGGAGTGGGTTGCCATTTCCTTCTCCAGGGGATCTTCCCAACACTGGGTTCCAACCCAGGTTTCCCACATTGCAGGCAGACTCTTTAGCCTCTGAGCCACCATAAGGATTAAATAACTACTTGTGATGAAGCAGCTAAGAATACAGCTGACAGCAATTGTATATTTTAAGAGAACAGCTCTTGGTATTTGTTATGTACTTTAATGTTCATTAAAGTTCAGTTGTTTCTTTGTACATTTCATTTATGTATTTCAGCCCTTTAAATTAAACTACTCAAGAACTCTTTAGCTTCATTTTGATCTCTTCAAAGCTGAGAAAGCTATATTAAAGTCATGTTCCATTTTCAAAGAGCATTTACTTAATTTGTTTTGATTCAATATTGTGTTGCATAATGATTTATGACTCTTAACTCCATTATGAATTGTGTCTTTTATCAATATGAAATGATGTTTTCCCTTCTACTACAGCTGTTTAACTTTGATTTTCATTTAGTCTGAAATAAATAATATCTCAGAATCATTTGCTAATCATTTGAAAAATTTTGCAACAATATTGATTATAGTATATATATGGGTTGGGAAAGTGTGTAATCTGAAAATGCTTATTGCATTAGGGATCTTTATTGCCATAAATAAATGCTTATTGCAGTAGGGATGTTCAGAAACCATTTCCATCTATTGTCATAATTAATTCAGATCTCCAGAAATTGGGCCAAAAGTTCTAATATAAACATGTGTAATCACATTTTTTCATTGTCAGTAAGTGTTCTTCTGTTATAGTTGTAATCTTAGTCATAATTGAGCTAACCAAGATATTTGTGGGTTGGTTTAGAACAACTGGGACTTCCCTGGTGGTCCAGTGGTTAAGACTCTATGCTTCTACTGCAGGGGGCACAGGTTAGATCTCTGGTCAGGGACCAAAAACAATTAATTTTTTTAAAATTTCTGTGTTAGAATAGGACATGTTATTCCTTAGTAATAAGTGGATAAGGAAGAAAGGGAAATGAGGGAGGGAGGAAGGAAGGGAAAAGAAGAAAGATGGAAGGAAAGAAGGGGGAAGGGAGGAGAGGGGGAGGGAAAGAAAGGAAGAAGCAGGAAGGAAGATGGGAGGAAAGGAAGAAAGGAAATAAGGGGACAGGAAGGATGGAGGGAGGAAGGGAAAGAAAAGGAGAAAACTCAGGGGTTTAACACAATAAAGAAATTTGTGGTTGTTGTTCTCGTTATGACTCAGATAATTCTTGTTTCTTCTCTGAGACAGCGCAGAAGAGGTGACTCAGAGAGCCAGGCTGTTTTCTTCTTACAATCCCACTGCCTGGGCTATGTGGCCTCCGGGTTGCTACAGAGCTGTGAGGACTGTATAAGACACAGCACTTTCACCTACCTTTCTCCTCTTACATTCCTTTCACATTTTTATTTATTTCTTGGGAGGGTTTCTTAGATTGCCTTCTGTGTTATTAATCCAATTTGATGCCATGTCAGTTCCTTTTACTATCTGTTTGCATATAAATTCTGCTGCTGCATTTTCAGTTCCCTTCCTTTTTTTTTTTTTTGGTCCCCATCATCACAGAGCTCTTTTTTCCCTCATAATGGTACATTGTTATCCATGGACAAAATGCTGAAGAAAGAAAAATGATTTCACAGAGACCAAGGCATTTTGCATTCTTTAGAAAATGCTAAATATTTCCCTCAATTTTCTTCTCATTTTAACTGCAGTTTGGTTCCACAAGAGGGTCATCTGAGTCCTCAGGATGGTGTGCTATTCTTTTTTGCAGGCTCAGAGGGTTCACTTTTTTCCCATCAAGTGGCTCTGTAGGGATTGAGGAGTGATCTGAACTGACTCAATTGTGTCTACAGGTGAGTGGGCCAGCCTTGATCCTGATTCCATCCGACGTCTCTCTTGCCCTGCCTCATTCCTTCACCTCTGATTCCGGCCCCAGATAATGTTCTACCTGGCCCTGGCTCACTTCACTCTGATGGCTGCTAGCCTCACTCATGAGTCTTGCTGCCTTTCTTTGCGCTTCTTTCATGACATCACGTGTCACAACTCAGAATGATGAGGCAACTAACACTCTCTAAGATAACGTTAAAAAAAAATGGGGAATATGAGCCAAAGGACTAATACTATACCCTCCACTTTTCAATTCTGAGAGGATGTCTTTGGGTTCTCCAAAAGGTCCTGCTGCTGCTGCTGCGAAGTCGCTTCAGTCATGTCCGACTCTGTGCGACCCCATAGACGGCAGCCCACCAGGCTCCCCCGTCCCTGGGATTCTCCAGGCAAGGACACTGGAGTGGGTTGCCATTTCCTTCTCCAGTGCATGAAAGTGAAAGTGAAGTTGCTCAGTTGTGTCCGACTCTTAGTGACCCCATGGACTGCAGCCTACTAGGCTCCTCCGCCCATGGGATTTTCCAGGCAAGAGTACTGGAGTGGGGTGCCATTGCCTTCTCCCCCAAAAGTCCTATATATATATTCTTAATGCTTACTTCTTAATTTAATTGGTTCCAAGCACCATATAAAATAGTCCTCCAGTTACTTCTATGGACGTCCCAGGTGGCACTAGTGGTAAAGAATCCACTCGCCAGTGCAGAAGACACAAGAGACGCAGGTTCAGTTCCTGAGGTGGGAAGATCCCCTGGAGTAGGGAATGGCAACCCACTCCAGTATTCTTTCCTGGAGAATCCCATGGACAGAGAAGTCTGGTGGACTATAGCCCATGAGGTGGCACAGTATTGGACATGACTGAACACTCTCACTTATTCCTTCTAAACATTCCCTTTTTATTTCCTCCCTCCCTCCTTCCTTCTCTCCTTTCATTCTTTATTTCTTCACTATTTTCTTCCTTTTCTCTCTTTCTCACCCTTCCTTCCTCAGCTGTCCTCATGCTAACAAACCTAATGAAACATTTGCATTGCCTTTTTTACTTTCCATATTTCTTTTCACAGCCCCTTGATGTTTTCTCCTAGATAAAATTCATATACATAATTTCCTCCATGTTCAAGTCCTACTTTTGGAGTGAACTGTGTCAGAACACTGGTTATTGTCAACTTGATTATTTCTACACTCTCCTTTTCCTTTTCTGATCTAAGATAGTAAGAATTACTGGATTATAAACAAAGTTTTTCTCTTTATCACTTTATTAATTAACCAATTGGGGTAGATTTTACACATTGATGTATAGTATTATCCTAAGCTTATCTCCTGGTTCTCTAAAATGTTCAGCTAAGGATATATACACAATAAAATCCCCAATCTTCATTTTTACCTGAGATATCCGTGTCTATAGTTTTATTTGCTGCTTTTCTATTTTTCAGTGTGATGAGCTATTATCCATCTCCCCACTTAACAATGTATTATTTTTGGTAATTACCAGTTCATATTTTTATGTGGAAAAAAATGATAGTCAGTCCAGGAAGAGATAATATACTATAGTCATATTAAAACTAGCACTTATATCAAAAAGACACAATTAGAAAAGAAATTCTGATAGGTACAAACTGGGAGTCTCTGACTCAGGGGGGCAGAGTGAGTGGGAGACAACTAAAATATCTGTTTTCTTTTCAAACTCCAGGGTTTGCCTACAGTGACAAAGCAGGAAAATGTATGGGCCATAAACCCACGTTCCAAAATGAGCCATAGAGTCGTTGGGCAAAGTTTACAAGGGTCTGGTTTGAAAGAATTTTACAGCGTCTGCCTTCACTTTTGATTGCGTTACCAGTTTAATATGTTATGTGTCTTCACAGGAAATAGGAGAGTTGAGATATGCAAAACAGGGATTGCTGTTTAGATGCTGCACTAAACTTTTAGCACCTGTAGTTATATTCTTGGGTAGTTTCTAACTCATAAGGAAATAATATTATCTTTCATTTTCCAGTTTGCTAAAGCAAATTAACTACATTGTTGACTTTTCTGTGGTCTCCCTTTGAATGGGAAAAGCAATAAAAGTGAAATAATGGTAATAATCACAGTTGCTGGGAGGTTTTCTCTGCAGCGTGTATGGAGAATAGAAGCACCCATAAATGAAAACCCATATGATCGGATCTCCTTCAAACAGGTCACTAATTAGCTACTATAACTAACACCTTAATACAGTAGGGGGAGCCAGGTAATTATTTGATGCATTCTGAAGGTGAGTCACCTCAATTTAAGTAGCCATCATCCCAGAAATACAATTGCAGAATAACAGCTTTTGCATGTTTCAAGGAGTCGTAAACCTCTCCAGCAGTTCTAAAGACAGCTGTATGAAGCATCTTCTCAACAGAAATATTCTGACATAAAAGTTTTATCATTTGACTATGGTGTCAGTGAACAACTTCTTTGATTTTGTAAAAGACACTTATATTTCTTGAGGCAAGAGACTGAAACTATTTGAGGGTTTCTGGGGCAATTAGAATTTAACCTTTTCATTTTTGAAGTTGTCCTTAATGTATTTTTACTTAACAGCCTACTCAACTAGCACGCTGCTGCTGCTGCTAAGTCACTTCAGTCGTGTCCAACTCTGTGCGACCCCATAGACAGAAGCTCACCAGGCTCCCCTGTCCCCGGGATTCTCCAGGCAAGAACACTGGAGTGGGTTACCATTTCCTTCTCCAGTGTGTGAAAGCATAGTATTTATCTATTCTAACTGCCTGCTTCCTACTCAGGAAAGACATGAGAGTTGAAGAGAGTAATGAAAGGGAAATTATAAAGGGGACTTCCCTTGCCATCCAGTGACTGGGATTCTGCACTTTCGGTCAAGTTCGATCCTTGGTCAGGAAACTAGGATCCCACTTGCCATGTGGTGCAGCAAAAAAATAAAAACAAAAATCTTACCAAAGAAAAAAAAGTGTTAAAAAAAAGAGAAATTATAAAGGATCAGAGTTCAGGTCCTACAATCTATAGATTATCCAGAAGACATGAATTTTTTTTAATATGTTGCCTTCTCCTGAGATAAAATGTCCTTATTCTCAATCTAGCTTATTGAACTGTATTCTACATGTCTATCTATCAGTCTATTTGGAGAGGAAAAAATACATACGTGTACACATTCATGGTCTTATTTGTTCAAGGTAACTGGATTTCCTATTACTGTTATAAGAAGAAAAATATTAGCTATCAATTAAAGGAATCTTAACATATGATGGAACTGGGTTAAGTATTTTACCTTTCTTAAATCGAGTCCTTACAAAATGCTACAATTCCTAGTCAGATTTTTAGACATTAATAGCTTGAGGTCAGAAATATTCATATGTTCAAAGTAGTCAAAACTATGGCCCATTTTGATAAACTTTAAAAGACTACTTGCATTACTGTACATTGCGTTTTCTATTATTGATGTGATTTTGCCAGTAATATAATGTATTTTTTTTCTTACAGATTAATATGAGTAAAATAGCAAGGCACTGTTGTGCAGAGAAAGACAGTAATGCAAATAGTCAGATGTGGTTTCTGACTGTACTAGGAATGGGAAAACTATGGCCCATGCTCCACATTTAGCTAGCCACCTGTTTTGCCAAAACAATTTTATCAGAACACAATCATGCTCAATTGTCTACATATTGTCTGTGGCTGCTTTCACATTACAATGACAAAGTTGAGTAGCTGCGACATAGACCTTAAGGATCACAGGCTTAAAAAATTTTACTATGTGTTGCCTTAACAGAGAAAGTTTTCCAGTCTTTGGACTAGATCATTACTGTAAGAAACTGTAGTGATATAAGATTTTATCAAAGCAGCATATATATATTTTATTAACATTGAATCCCAGGAACCCAGAAAGACCATAAAGCTACTTTTTTCCAATTCTGTGAAACTTTTAAGTGACACCGAAATTATTCAACTTTACTCTTAAAAGTGACAATTATATTTTCTTAGTGTTTCCCTTTTGCAGTATATTCCTTAAGTCGAATCCAAATCTGATAGTAGCACTTTGTGGTTACATTTGCCCTATCACAAGCTATCTTTAAATAGTCCCTCACTTATATTGCAGCCAATGGGGTTGCAGAGAGTTGGACGCGACTGAGTGACTTCACTTTCGCTTTTCACTTTCATGCATTGGAGAGGGAAATGGCAACCCACTCCAATGTTCTTGCCTGGAGAGTCCCGGGGACGAGGGAGCCTGGTGGGCTGCCGTCTGTGGGGTCGCACAGAGTTGGATACGACTGAAGCGACTTAGCAGCAGCAGCAACACTTATACAATACACTTACTCTATTACAAAATTCTGTGAGTTCTGCCTCTTTCCTTTTCACATTTTCATCCTTATAGAATCTAATACCTTAAATACTCTGGTAAAAATGTGAAAGTGTTAGTTGCTCAGTCATGTTTGACTCTGTGTAACCCCATGGACTGTAGCCCACCAAGTTCCTCTGTTCATGGAATTCTCCAGGCAAGAATACAGAATTTGGTTGCCATTCCCTCCTCCAGGGGATCTTCCCTACCCAGACATCAAACCTAAGTCTCCTGCATTGCAGGCTGATTCTTTACCACCTGAGCTACCAGGGAAGAGACAATTACTCTGATAGTCATCATCTAACCTCACCTATCTCCGTTTCCTCAAAATACGTAGTATTATAATTTCTCCTTTCCATCAGTCATGACAATAATAATAGCAACAATAATGACAACAGCAAAAAAGCTTACATAGCACTTATTATCTGCTAGTCACTGTTTATGTGTATCAACTTAGTTGATAGTCACAACTCCCTGATTTTTTTATTATCATGATGCAAATCAGAAAATAGACCAAGAGGTGTAAAATAACTTGCACCAGAAAAACTGAGCTAACATTAGAATCTACGTGTTTCTTAACAATAATCTTTGTGTCCTTTGTCTTTAAATTATGTCCTCTCTTTACTGAGACCTCTGGAATTGACTGCCTGATCCTAGGATGGTTATTCTGATTTAGATTTTAGGTGTCTCCCACCCTCCAACCCATCCTCCAAATGGGTGATTTCCAGTCTCACTACCTTCATCCCTTTGTTGTCTGTAGTGGCATGGAGAGTGCCTGATGTGAAACCTTCACAGCGCTTCTAGGTGCCCAAATGCTCAGAAGGCATCCTTCCTACAAAGTGGGTTCTGGACTAACTGTTGGTTGTTACTGTTTATCTCATTCTAAAGAGGAAATGTGTGTGTGTGGTGGTTTTTTTGGAGTATAGTAGCTTTACAATGTTGTACAACAGAGTGAATCAGCTGTATATATACATTTATGCCCACCCCCCACCATGGTCCTCCCTTCTACCGTCTCTCATCTCACCCATCTCGGTCACCAGAGAGTACCAAACTGAGCTCCCTATACATCAGGTTCCCACTAGCTGTCTATTTTACACATGGCAGTGTATATATGTCCATCCCAATCTTCCAGTTCATCCCACCCTCATGCCTGCACATGTGTTCTCTATGTCTGCATCTCTATTCCTGCTCTGCAAATAGATTCCTCTGTACCATTTTCTAGATTCCACATGTATGAGTTAATATACAATATTTATTTTTCTCTTTCTGACTTACTTCACTCTGTATGACAGACCCTAGGTCCATCCATGTCTGTATAGAAGACCCCGTTTTGTCCCTTTTCATGGCTGAGTGGTGTTGGAGAAGACTCTTGAGAGTCCCTTGGACTGAAAGGAGATTCAGCCAGTCCATTCTAAAAGAGATCAGTCCTGGGTATTCATTGGAAGGACTGATGCTGAAGCTGAAACTCCAATACTTTGGCCAACTCATGCGAAGAGTTGACTCATTGGAAAAGACCCTGATGCTGGGAGGGATTGAGGGCAGGAGGAGAAGGGGACAACAGAGGATAAGATGGCTGGATGGCATCACTGACTCAATGGACATGAGTTTGGGTAAGCATCAGGAGTTGGTGATAGACAGGGAGGCCTGGCGTGCTGTGATTCATGGGGTTGCAAAGAGTCAGACAAGACTGAGCAACTGAACTGACTGAATATTCCATTGTCTATATGTACCATATCTTCTTTATCTACTCCTGTGTCAATGGACATTTAGGTTGCTTCCATGTCCTGGCTACTGTAGACAATACTGCAGTACATTTTGGGGGTGCATGTGTCTTTCTGAGTTATGGTTTTCTCAGGGTTTATGCCCAGTAGTATGATGGGCAGAAGACAGAAGTAGACATTTCTCCAGGGAAGACACATAGATGACCAAGAGGTATGGAAAAAATGCTCAACATAACTAATTATTAGAGAAATGCAAATCAAAACTACAATGAGGGGTCACCAATCAGAATGCCATCACCAAAAATCTACAAACAATAAATGCTGCAGAATGTGTGGAGATAAGGAAACCCTCTTGCATTGGTGGTAGGAATGTAAATTCATGCAGCCACTCTGGAGAACAGTATGGAGATTCCTTAAAAGCTAAAAATATATCTGGTCTTTAACACTTTTTGCTAACTGATTCTTATCTGCAATTCTAACCTTATCCTTCATTTCTTCTTAACCAAGCCTTGTTCATTTCAATGCTTAGTGTGGTTCTTAAACTATGGTTTTCTAAATACAGATCTTGTAGCTTTGTTCATTTGATTTACCCTGTCTGAGCTGCTGTGTTGAATGTACATGCCCAACCATCACAGGTTCAAGGCTTCTCTCCCACTCACAGCACTCAGTGACCTGGTGGCCCTAAGGAAGAAACTTACCATCCTTGAGCATCAGTTTCTTTTCCCAGAAAACAGAGTAACAGTAGCTGCTTACCATAAAATGCTATTGTGAATACTTAATGGGATATGCCATGGAAAATATTTAGCATATGGACTGGTATGTAGTAAGCACTCAATTTTGGTATGAATACACACAGTCTTCTAGGAAAAAAAAAAAAAAAAAGAACATTCCCCTCTGGGATAATGGCTGACAAACTCTTTTCGGAAATATCCAGATAGTAAGTATATTAGTTTTTGAGGGCAAAGAAACAAAATGGAGGATATTATATAGATATTTATATAACATTTGAAAATTTAAATCATTCTTAGCTCATGGACCATGTAGAAATTAATGGTGGTCTAGATTTGGCTAACAAGATGTATTTTTTGTCAACCTCTGCTCAAGGAGATAAACAGTAAATATAGATAATGAATATTCTTAATTTGAATTGTTATATTTTTTTTCTTTCCCTGTCTTGTTGCCAAAATTGTTTTGCTGTTGGATTCATTGTTCTTCATCTAAAATTATACTGTAATATAGAGCGATTTTTATATAGAGGGTGTTTATACACATACACATACAATAAATGCAGTTATATATTGAGAGAGAGAGAGAGAAAACATGTTGTATATTCTAGGCACCAAAAATAGTTTTATTATAATAAATAGTGATTCCTAAAATTACCAGATCCATTCCTTAGTTCTGTTTCTTACATTCCCCTCTTTGTGTTAGAGGCCCATATTATTATTATTTTTAATGTGATTTGCTGTGATCAGAGCTCAAACCTGAATCTGAAAGCGCTATTGTTCATGGGGTTTGGATTTGATTATTTTAAGAATTAAATCACAGTTACCTAAAGGGAAAAGGTTGATGAAAAAAACACTGGAAACAAAATTCTGGTAATTCCATTCACCCTTTATATTCCTTGCAGAAGCTAGAAATCTCTTTGGCATCATGCTTTGAGCAATTTTATAAGCTCATGATATAAAATCTATCAGGCTCATTTTAAGAGACATTTGACTGTCCTTCATCTAGGTATGAGGGGACTCTTTTTTTTTTTTCCCTGCCTTTTTGCTATTTTGTATTTCTTACTAGTGAATCAATCGTCTCCATTGCTGGCAGCAAATAAACTTAATTATATTTACACACCAGTGCAACTTCCTTCTCCAAATCAAGTGGGGAATGCTTTAAAGTCAATATCAGTAAGAAAGTGGCCCAGGTCTTAGATGGTGGTGGTGAAACGAAGGTTGGTAAATCAACTACATTTCCTCCTGGAAGAAAGTGAAGCACTGCAGATATCTTTCTGGTTTTTATTCTTTCATTGGTGAGGAATTAGGCTATATAATACAGAGTGGACACTTCTAATATATTACTCTCTAGTCATCACAATTAAATTTCTCAGTATATGGATGGAGAAACAGTGTCTGAAAGAAGTTAAATTACTTCCTGAAACTAGCATAGCTATTACACAGCAAATGTGTGAATTCTAACCCACATTTGTTTGGTTCCAATACCCATGTAAATATCCAAATATAATTTTGTATTAGCAGAGTAATTCTAAAACCAGCAATCCAACTATTCTTTAAGCATAATGCAATGATACAGATTATTATTTTAAATTAATAATGATGCCTATTATGATCATTGCTTGTTCCACTAAAGAGGTACTTGAGTTTTTGAGATTAGTTATGGTCTGGTAGCTTGTAAAATGTTAGTAATACACTCAGGGGAGATAAATATATATTTTGTGAAAATGTGTATGCTCTTTCACTGCTTTTTCTGTTGTCCCAATTCTTTTTATTGTTGTTGTTGTTGGACTGTAATTGACTTACAACGTTATATTTTTCTCTGCTGTACAGCAAAGTGAATCAGCCACGCATGTATACATATATCCCCTCTTTTTTGCGTTTCCTTCCCACTCAGGTCATGCGAGAGTGTTGAATTGAGTTCCCTGTGCTATACAGTAAGTTCTCATTCTCATCTATTTTATGCATATTACCAATACTGTGTATATGTCAATCCCAGTCTCTCAATCCATCCCACCCCATCCCACTTTTGGAGTCCATGTTTGCTCTCTACACCTGTGTCTATATTTCTGTTTTGCAAATAGGTTCAGCTATAATTTTTCTAGATTACACATATGTGTGTTAATATACAATATTTGCTTTTCTCTTTCTGACTTACATTACTCAGTATGACAGTCTCTAGGTCCATTCATGTCTCTACAAATGGCATGATTTCATCCCTGTTCATACTGACAATATTTTTGATATCATGGATCACTCTGTCTGGGATACTGGTTCAATCTTTAAGTATTCTTCTTGACTTTATGCTGGACTCTGTTTTTCACTCTACATTTTCTCACTTTCTAGATTCTTCTGGTTCCACAGCCTCAACTAAATAAATTAAGTATTTCCAATCAAATAGAGATAGCCTCTGAAATCAAATTCCCCAAGTGGAACATCTGAATTCTGCTCCAAAACATCTTTTTTTTTTTTTTTTAATCTAGAGGTACTATCTTAGTGGTTTGTATTCATGGAGGAGAAAAAGTAGTATAACACACTGCTCCTCTCTTTATTAAAATTTTTGAGACACTATGCATAATGGATCATCATCAAAGAAATCAACCCTGAATACTCATTGGAAGGTCTGATGCTGAAGCTGAAACTCCACTACTTGATGTGAAGAGCCAATTCATTGGAACAGACCCTGATACTAGGAAAAATTGAGGACAGGAAGGAAAGGAGGTGACAGAGGATGAAATGATTAGATGGCATCATTGACTCAATTGACATGACTTTGAGCAAACTCTTGGAGATAGTGAAGGACAGGGAAGCCTGGTGTTCTGCAGTTCATGGGGTCACAAAGAGTCATACAACTTAGCAACTGGAAAACAACAAATGGACTTTTACATTTTTATAAAAAGGTAAAAGTTTACAAAATTTTATTTTACAAAAAAATTAAAATTTTTAAATATTACATTAATCTTGATTAAATCTTATTACTAAGATTTTTGACATCTCTTGAAATGTTGTACCAATGGTGAATGCCTCACCAGCCTTATGCTAGTCTCTGCCCTGTTGGGATCAAATGCATAACAACTTCTAAAGCCAGTCTGACTGGGCGTAAATTTTTGGTCTACTACTTCCTGGCCAAGTTTCCTTCAGTAGGTTCCTTGACCTCTTAGCATCAGTTTTCTCACTTATAAATCAAAGATAATAATAACAATGGAACCAGTATGAATTTTATGAAGTTTAAAGAAATAATATGCAGAAAATTTTTAGACTAATTCCTAGCTAGTTTTAAGCACTATTAAGGTATTCACTATTATTAAAAGGTTTGAAATCTTTCTGATAAAAAGAAGCTTAAAAATAGAGATCCATCTTCATATATAACTCATTTAATGACTCAGTACCTCTTGGGGAAAAGCGAAAACTCAGTATTGAAAGAAGGAAAACAAGATGAAAATATCCCCTTGTGTTATTTTAATGATCAGCTTTTCTTGGAAAGTCCTCTGGAAGATGAGCCTCCTCAATTCCTCTTGACTTGACTAACTTTTCACTCACCTCAGTGTTCTAGATAAAGTTCAAATCTTAACTGATTCATACCTAGACTAGTTCAAGGATATTCTGTATGGTTTCCCTGCATCTGAAATTATAGCACCGTAGAAAATAGGAGAACAAAGAAATCTTTGAAAACACATCGGATAATATCATCATCTTTCTTGAAAACTTTGAGTCAAAACTGAAGTGAGCCAGAAATGCTGGATAACCTAGTGAGTTCATGTAACTCTTCTAGATGTGGACCATGTGAAAAGCTCTAGATTCATCTGCACATACTGTTGTAGATAAAGATTTGGAGCATCAATTCGCAACGTGATGTTGGTGTTTCTGTGAATTTGTAAGCATTGTTCTCTCTCTTTGGTCCCTCACCCTCACTTCTCTCTGCCACTACTCATCTGATATGTTCTCATCCCTCAAAACTTAGCTCCGGTGTGAACACTGATTACCACAGCTTCTCCATGGCAACTGTCGTGTATGCCCGTGCTTCAGTGTCTGTGCCACAGGTCCTAAAGAACACGGAAGTATATGCCTCCTCACTTGACTTTGAAGGTCTCAAGTTCACCTGTCCTGAAATTATAATCTGCAATTCCTGGTACATACCTTGCTCATGCTTAGCAGTCTTAAAACTTTTTGAAAAACTAAGCAGACAAATGAGTGAACAGAGAGAATGTTGTCTTTTGCACTAAAATTTTTAGCACAAGTTTGTGTGTCCAACACACAGTGAAGTCAAACACACCAAAACATCGGGAGTTGGAGCAGAGAAAGGTTTATTGCAGGGCCATGCAAGGAGACAGGAAGCTCATGTCCTGAAAAGCCCCAAGCTCCAAGGGTTTTGGTAAAGTGTTTTTAAAAGCCAGGGGCTGGTACATGGGGATGACCCAGAAAGATGTTATGGGGAGGGAGGTGGGAGGGGGGTTCATGTTTGGGAATGCATGTAAGAATTAAAGATTTTAAAATTTAAAAAATAAAAAACTAAAATTAAAAAAATAAAATAAAATAAAGTTAAACCTTAAAAAAAAAAAAAGCCAGGTAAGGGAGAGCAGTCTCCCAGGATAAGATCAGCTTGTGTACAGTTCTCTGATTGGCTGATGGTGAGGTAATAGGGTGGGGTCTCAGGGGTTAGTCCCTAGGCTCCAAGAAGCCTGAGGCTCTGTGCTTACGTCATCGAGTAGTTAACATCCTCCATTTGGTGGAGGGTTTTTGCATCTGTAAAACAACTCAGGAAATGTACATCAAATAGTGTCATCTAGGTACTTCAGAGAGGAGCTACAGCAGAGGATATATGGGAAAGCTTGTCCCAGGAAGGCTCACAGGATCCTGTGCTAAGTCATTTTAATCCTGTCTGACTCTTTGCAGCCTCATGGACTGTAGCCCACCAGGCTCCTCTGTCCATGGGGGTTCTCCATGAATACTGGAGTGTGTTGCCATGCCCTCCTCCCCATAGAGTCCCCCTAGGTTACAAAATGATTGAGAAATCCAAGGTGTCTCATGTAACCTAATCATATCTAGATATCATGACTAGGAGATAGACAAGTAATTTACTTTTATTCCTTTTACTCTGTCATCTTCATAATCAGTCATGAAGCCTGGATGATTGTATCTTTAAAATAAACATCTCTTGAAATTGTCTACTTCTTTCTGTTTTTACCCAGTATCCGATATAGTCATTTCAAAGCATGAATCTGACACGTCTCTTCTTTACAGATAAAGACAAGACTTCATGCTGACTTCCAGGTTCTGTCTAGCCCAGCTCTGCCTCTGTACACAGCCTTATGGTAGCAGAAGATATTTTTTCAAAGATGACTACCAAAACATACCACACATCAGAAGGCATTGTTATCATATGCTATTTACACTCTCATTCAGCCATGTAACAAGCATCATTTCCTTGAACCTGGGCCACCTTTGTGACCAGACTAATCAACTGACCAATGTCAAAGCAATCCCAGATCATAAAAATTGCCAAGCAAAAGGGATATCCCTGGCATCCAGTGGTTAAGACTGCACCTTCCAATGCAGAGGGCACAGATTCTATCCCTAGTCAAGGAACTAAGATCTCACATGCTATACACTGCAGCCAAAATCAATTTAAGAAAAAATAAAAATAGTTTTAAAAAGTATCAGGCACTTTCAGTTTGTCCTCTTGAGTGCCCACTGTCGAAACTCAGTCATCACGCTAAGGGGAAGCTAAGTAACACTGTGGAAAAGCCACAGGAATGAGTTCCAGTCAATGCCCCAGCTGGCCTCTTAGCTGACAGCCAGAGAGGCTAGTTAGATATGGATTCTTCACACCTCTAAGCCAGCCCTACTCCAGCCACATGGAGGGAGCAGAGAAACTGTACTTACAATTGTTGTTGCTCAGTCACCCGGTCGTGTCTGACTCTTTACAACCCCGTGGACTGCAGCATGCCAGGACTCCCTGTCCCTTGCCATCTCCCAAAGTTTGCCCAAGTTCATGTCCGTTGCCTTGGTGATGCCATCCAGTCATCTCATCCTCTCACACCCTCTTCTCTGTCTGCTCTCTATCTTTCCCAGCATCGGGGACTTTTCCACTGAGTCGGCTGTTCACATCAGATGGCCAAAGTGCTGGAGCTTCAGCTGCAGTGTCACTCCTTACTGAACCCTGCCCAAGCTGTAAATTCATCATAAAAATAAATATTATTATGATTTTACACTACTAAGCTTCATGGTGACTTGTCACACTGCCATAGATAACCAGAACACTCTGGGGCGCCTTATTTTTCCCTTGCTGTCTGTGTTTTGTCCACACTGGTCATCCAGATCTTTATGTCTTCCCTGTTCTTTTTTCCCCACACTTTTCTCTGTCTGGGATGCTCCATGTCCCTTCAATTAACTTTATCTGTTTGATTCATATTTATCCTTTCAGTCTCTGCTAAAACATTCTTTCCGTAAGATTTCTTGGACTCCTAACATTCTTATACCTTTCCTTCCCTGTCCTCACCACAGCCATATTGTTGAAAATTGGTATAATAATAGGCTATGATCTACCTCGTATACTAGACTAAAAACCCCATGAAGGAAAATCTCTTTGTTCACATCATTGCACCACAAAACCTGCTATAGGATGTGGCGCATACTAAATTTGTTGTAACTATTAGTATTTGTTAAGTTGATAATGAAAATAGTAATCATTAAAAAACATTTATCTAGATCGTATGATGTCTTAAGGAATATTCTAGGCAGTAAGGAATTTTGCTGTGAACCAGGAAAACCAGAATCTGGCCTTATGGGGTTTACATTGTAGTGGAACAGAGAGAAAAAAAAAATGTATATAGAAATAATGTTAAGTAGTGATCAGCCCATAAATAAAAATAAATCATAGTAATGTAAGAGAAAGAAGGTAATGTAAGTAATGTAAGAGAAGAAATGTAAGAGTCATTTTTCTAAAAATGACTTAATTAACTAGGGATCTGAGGGAAAATGTATTTCAGGAACAGTGAAAAGCTAGTGACCAACTCCTGGAGTAGGAGCAGATGTAACATTTAGAAACAAAAGTATATGTGGAGCACAGCAACCAGTGAGTGAAAATGAGGAGGAAATTGAGGTCAGACAGGTGGTGAGCTCCAGATTTTTGACAGCTTTACAGAGTAGAAAAGACTTTTTATTAAAGTGTGAAGGGAGACTGATGAGTTTTGAACAATGGAGTTGATATTATCTGTTCATGTTTTGAAAGATTTCTGTCTGTAAAGTGTACTTTCTTTGGTGGGAGAAGTGGAAGAAAAGAAACTAGAGTCTGTGACTGTGTGTAGGCCAGAGGCACTGGAGTGTTAAGAAGTATGCTGTGGCCAGATCTCTTTAGAAGTTAGAATGGAAGGAACTTGCTGAATTAATGAATGAATATTCTATCCTCTAGTGTTTTGGCATCTCAACACCTTTTTTTTTTTTTTTTCCTTTTCCAACGCCTTTTCTTCTGTGTTCCTATTTATGCTCACTTTTCTCTCCTTACTCTACAGTTCCCTACAACTCTAGCCAAATATGCAAGTCCCCTGTAGCTTTTTGCATGCATCTGGTGCTTAATGACAAAATTAAGCTCGTTGGAGTTAAGAATGAATCACCATTTGCAGGGGTCTAAGTTCTTTAAATCTGCATTTCTTTTCCTTGTTGTAATAAAGCAGAAATCCTCTTTGGGTACTTCTGTTAATATGTGTGATTGTATTCTTTCTTCCCACCCATATGAGATTAAATGCAATCTCTTCCCCTAATACTCAAGTGCCTATGCAGCTTTACAGGTGAATTAATTGTTCATTTCATTTGATTTTCTTCAAATGAGCTCCAGTTTATTTCTCCTCAATTTGTCTTTGGCAGATTTATTTTAAAAGTCTCTTATTTCAGTTTCTAAAGTATTTATCCTCTGGGCCTACTCTCTTTGCTGTACGATGGGAGACTAATTATTCTTCTCCTAATGAATGTTCTAAATGTATCCCATATGGTGGCATATGTGTGTTCAGACCAAAGATGCCTTGGGATAAAATAAGTAAATTCCTCTCGTGGGGTTTCCTTACAAACTTCACTTTGTAACAGTGATAAGTTCAAAGATTCATAGACTCTAGGCTGCTATAGAGATCACTGGCTTCTTCCCACCTCTCTTCCCCCCATCCTCCTTGTTTTGCAGAAAGGAACAGAAGCCTAGGAACTGCTTAACTGGATTATGAAAGAGCTGAAGGCTGTGAATCAGGAAACTTAAGCTCTATTCCCAATTCTGCCTCTGACATTTTAAAATGCCTTTTATATTACAGTCACTTGATTTCCAGATGAGAAAACTGGTTCAAAGACAGAAGGGAGATGTACATTCCTAAGGGGAGTCTTGCCTGGTCCTCCGATTTCAAGTCAGGCTTCTTTCTTTCAAAGTAATTATCTCTGTTTGTAAATAGTATAAATTAAGTGATTACACTAATGAAAGTTTGAATCCCTTTAGTTATAGTCAAACAGTGTGTACATTTTTGTTCACCTTACCTTATAGATTGTTGTTCAGTCGCTAAGTCATGGCCAGCTCTTTGCAATCCCATGGACTGCAGCACTCCATGGGATTGGAGTTGGAAAAGAAAAAAAAAAAAAAAAAGGTGTTGAGATGCCAAAACACTAGAGGATAGAATACTCATTCATTAATTCAGCAGCTTCCCTGTCCTTTGTCCATGCATCCTAAGTCACTTCAGTCATGTCTGACTCTTTGTGACGCTATAGGCTATAGTCTTCTGTAGGCTTCTCTGTCCATGGGATTCTCCAGGCAAGACTACTAGAGCCGGTTGCCATTTCCTTCTCCAGTGGATCTTCCTGACCCAGGAACCAGCATCTCTTATGTCTCCTGAATTGGCAGGCTGGTTCAAGGTATACCTTGCCAAAGCAAGTTTGAACTATAATTTTCATTTATCAGTTAGTGTTTCTTTATAACTAGGTTCACCTGGTAAGCCCTGTCTTTCACTGGCTGCTAAATAAATGTTTGTTAAATGAGTGAGTGGAATCAATTGTATAATATTCTGAAGTACCTATTATGGGTGCAGTAGGACAGCAAGTATTTTGTCTATGTAAATTAGCTTTGTCTTCACAGGGAGTCAGTAATATTTGGAAATAATAATGCCTCTAAGAAATAAGAAACTGAGGCTCAGTGAGTTTAAATAAATTGGCAACAACCAGTCAACTTGCAGAACTATATCATGAGTATAAGTCACCTGATTGCAAAATCCAAGTTTTTCCACAAGACCAAAGCAATAGTTAACATTCTCTGCTATGTACCAACGACTGTCTCATGGCATACATTTTTCAAAACGACCCTCTAAGAGAACTGTAGTTTTATCCCATCAAGAAACCAAAACCTGAGATTTTTAAATCTATTTGTCAAGGTCAAACAGCTAGTAAGTGGGTAAGTATTTGAATCCAGGGGTAAGGTTCTACACTCCCAACCAGGGTACCATATATCCTGATAGAGTAAAGGTCCACCTTGCCAAAACAAGTTTGAACTTTATAATTTTAATTTATCAGCTAGTGTTTCTTCACTTCTCTTTTAACTATTTACTAGTGACAAAAATGAGTGGATTTTGTATTGGGGATGGAGAGAGGGGGAAGATGAGATAGGATATAGTAATTCTTATTTCTAAAAATACCATAGAGTTCCTCTTATTTAATGTTCATTTTTGTGCTCTCTATATATTTATTTTTTAAATTATGTAGCTCTTCCTGCTACAAATGGTGTGACTTTGGGGAGGAAATGCAATTAATTTTATTTTTAGAACTTGAGTTTGATAAGGGTCATTTTAACAATATCATGGACATTTTTGTACAGTTGCTGTGCAGAGATTATGTATGTATAATATTTAAGTGTACATAAATATGCAATTTGGGCACTATGAATTTACTATAAAATGAAAATGGAGCATAAGAGAAAGGAAGTCACTTATGGTAGGCTTACTATGTGCCAGGTACTGGACTAGTCTTGTTTTTAATATTATTTGCCCTCTTATCAAAGTCATTGGAGCCATATAATAACCTCTCTGTTGCTGATGAAGAAAATGAACTTGTGAGAACTTAAGTAGCCTGCATAAGGTTGCACATGCAGTAAGCACTAAAAGGAGTGTTTAAATCTAGTTTTACATCTACCTGAGTCTAAAGTCATTTACCAATTTACTTGTATAAAGAGCTCATTATAAGCTTAAAATGCGTAAACTCCTTTATACCACATCTTGTGTATTTAAAAATGAAAAACATTTCAGAAAAGAAATCAGCAGCTGTATTTCTACCACTCAGAATTAAAAACTGTTAACCCTGCCAATGCCCTAGTCCCAGGCACTCCCCACAGCGCCCAGCGCCTGAGCAGGGGGCCCAGGGTGGAAGACGACGTGCAGCAGGGCGGGGCTCAGGGTGGACGCCGAGACCCTCATCGTCCAGACTCTGCTCTCTGACCCACCCTCCCGGCACGGAGCTGTCCACAGCTGAGGACAGACAGCCAGCCAGCTGCCAGGTGGCTCAGATGGTAAAGCGTCTGCTTGCAATGTGGGAGACCTGGGTTCGATCCCTGGGTTGGGAAGATCTCCTGGAGAAGGAAAAAGCAACCCACTCCAGTACTCTTGCCTGGAAAATCCTACGGACAGAAGAGCCAGGTAGGCTACAGTCCATGGCGTTGCAAAGAGTCAGACACGACTGAGTGGCTTCATTTTCACTTTCTTTCTTTCAATATATTTGCATATATGCTTTCTTTGTTGCTGTTATTGCAAATGACACTTTTAAGATAAAAAGATTTCTATTTCTACTTATTTTTTATTGTCATTATTGCAAATGACACTTTTAAGATAAAACAATTTCTATTTCTACTTATTTTTTATAAAATTCATTTATGAAACATGAATATAGGGAAAATTTCAAGCAATAAAGAAAACTGCCCCCCAAATTTAAAAAAGTACACCATATCTCACCATTATACATTGTTGTTGTTGTTCAGTGGCCAGTCGTATCTGGCTCTTTGTGACCCCATGGACTACAGCACGCCTGGCCACCCTGCCCCCACCATCTCCCAGAGTTTGCCCAAGTTCTTGTTCATTGCATCGGTGATGGCATCCAGCCATCTCATCCTCTGACGCCCTCTTCTTCTGCCCTCAATCTTTCCCAGCATCAGGGATTTTCCAATCAGTTTTCTGTGCTCATCAAATGATGAAGATACTGGAGCTTCAGCTTCAGTATCAGTCTGTCCAGTGAATATTCAGGGTTGATCTCCCTCAAGATTGGTTTGAACTCCTTGCTATCCAAGGGACTTTCAGAAGCCTTCACAGTTCAAAGGCATCAATTATTTGGTATCCTACCTTCTTTCAGCTCTCACAACTATATGTGACCACTGGGAAGACCATTTAGTTCAGTCGCTGAGTCGTGTCCGACTCTTTGCGATCCCATGAATTGCACCACGCCAGGCCTCCCTGTCCATCACCAACTCCCAGAGTTCATTCAGACTCACGTCCATCGAGTCAGTGATGCCATCCAGCCATCTCATCCTCTGTCGTCCCCTTCTCCTCCTGCCCCCAATCCCTCCCAGCATCAGAGTCTTTTCCAAAGAGTCAACACTTCGCATGAGGTGGCCAAAGTACTGGAGTTTCAGCTTTAGCATCAGTCCTTCCAAAGAAATCCCATGGCTGATCTTTCAGAATGGACTGATTGGATCTCCTTGCAGTCCAAGGGTCTCTCAAGAGCCTTCTCCAACACCACAGTTCAAAAGCATCAATTCTTCGGCACTCAGCCTTCTTCACAGTCCAACTCTCACATCCATACATGACCACAGGAAAAAATCATAGCCTTGACTAGACAGACCTTAGTCAGCAAAGTAATGTCTCTGCTTTGAATATGCTATCTGAGTTGGTCATAACTTTTCTTCCAAGGAATAAGCATCTTTTAATTTCATGGCTGGAGTCACCATCTGCAGTGATTTTGGAGCCCCCCAAAATAAAGTCTGACACTGTTTCCACTGTTACACCATCTATTTGTCATGAAGTGATAGGACCAGATGCCGTGATCTTAGTTTTAGGAATGTTGAGCTTTAAGCCAACTTTTTCACTCTCTTCTTCCACTTTTATCAAGAGGCTTTTTAGTTCCTCTTCACTTTCTGCCATAAGGGTGGTGTCATCTGCATATCTGAGGTGATTGATATTTCTCTGGGCAATCTTGATTCCAGCTTGTGTTTCTTCCAGTCCAGCATTTCTCATGATGTACTCTGCATATAAGTTAAATAAGCAGGGTGACAATATACAGCCTTGATGCACTCCTTTTCCTGTTTGGAACCAGTCTGTTGTTCCATGTCCAGTTCTAACTGTTGCTTCCAGACCTGCATACAGATTTCTCAAGAGGCAGGTTAGGTGGTCTGGTATTCCCATCTCTTTCAGAATTTTCCACAGTTTATTGTGATCCACACAGTCAAAGGCTTTGGCATAGTCAATAAAGTAGAAATAGATGTTTCTCTGGAACTCTCTTGCTTTTTCCATGATCCAGCAGATGTTGGCAATTTGATCTCTGGTTCCTCTGCCTTTTCTAAAACCATCTTGAACATCAGGGAGTTCACGGTTCATGTATCGCTGAAGCCTGGCTTGGAGAATTTTGAGCATAACTTTACTAGCATGTGAGATGAGTGCAATTGTGCGGTAGTTTGAGCATTCTTTTGCATTGCCTTTCTTTGGGATTGGAATGAAAACTGACCTTTTCCAGTCCTGTGGCCGCTGCTGAGTTTTCCAAATTTACTGGCATATTGAGGGCAGCACTTTCACAGCATCATCTTTCAGGATTTGAAATAGCTGTACTGGAATTGCATCACCTCCACTAGCTTTGTTTGTAGTGATGCTTTCTAAGGCCCACTTGACTTCACATTCCAGGATGTCTGGCTCTAGATGAATGATCACATCATCATGATTATCTGTGTCATGAAGATCTTTTTTTGTACAGTTCTTCTGTGTATTCTTGCTTCTGTTAGGTCCATACCATTTCTGTCCTTTATCGAGCCCATCTTTGCATGAAATGTTCCCTTGGTATCTCTAATTTTCTTGAAGAGATCTCTAGTCTTTCCCATTCTGTTGTTTTCCTCTATTTCTTTACATTGATCACTGAGGAAGGCTTTCTTATCTCTTCTTGCTATTCTCTGGAACTCTGCATTCAAATGCTTATATCTTTCCTTTTCTCCTTTGCTTGTCACTTCTCTTCTTTTCACAGCTATTTGTAAGGGCTCCCCAGACAGCCATTTTGCCTTTTTGCATTTCTTTTCCATGGGGATCTTCTTGATCCCTGTCTCCTGTACAATGTCACTAACCTCATTCCATAGTTCATCAGGCACTCTATCTATCAGATCTAGGCCCTTAAATCTATTTCTCACTTCCACTGTATAATCATAAAGGATAGAGGTGGCTGCGTAGGCGCAGGAGGGCCTAGAGGAGCTATCCCACATTGAAGCTCAGGAAGGGTGGCGGTGAGGAGATACCCCTCGTCCAAGGTAAGGAGCAGCGGCTACACTTTGCTGGAGCAGCCGTGAAGAGATACCCCATGCCCAAGGTAAGAGAAACCCAAGTAAGATGGTAGGAGTTGTAAGAAGGCATCAGAGGGAAGACACACTGAAACCATACTCACAGAAAACTAGTCAATCTAATCACACTAGGACCACAGTTTTGTCTAACTCAATGAAACTAAGCCATGCCTGCGGAGCAACCCAAGACAGGCGGGTCATGGTGGAGAGGTCTGACAGAATGTGGTCCACTGGAGAAGGGAATGGCAAACCACTTCAGTATTCTTGCCTTGAGAACCCCATGAACAGTAGGAAAAGGCAAAATGATAGGATACTGAAAGAGGAACTCCCCAGGTCATTAAGTGCCCAATATGCTACTGGAGATCAGTGGAGAAATACTCCAGAAAGAATGAAGGGATGGAGCCAAAGCAAAAACAAAACCCAGCTGTGGATGTGACTGGTGATAGAATCAAGGTCTGATGCTGTAAGAGCAATATTGCATAGGAACCTGGAATGTCAGGTCCATGAATCAAAGCAAATTGGAAGTGGTCAAATAAGAGATGGCAAGAGTGAACGTCAACATTCTAGGAATCAGTGAACTGAAATGGACTGGAATGGGTGAATTTAACTCAGATGACCATTATATCTACTACTGTGGGCAGGAATCCCTCAGAAGAAATGGAGTAGCCATCATGGTCAACAAGAGTCCAAAATGCAGTACTTGGATGCAATCTCAAAAACAACAGAATGATCTCTGTTGTTTTCCAAGGCAAACCATTCATTATCACAGTTATCCAAGTCTATGCCCCAACCAGTAATGCTGAAGAAGCTGAAGTTGAACGGTTCTATGAAGACCTTCAAGACCTTTTAGAACTAACACCCAAAAAAGATGTCCTTTTCATTATAGGGGACTGGAATGCAAAAGTAGGGAAGTCCATAGGCTTGACTCTTTGGACTTTTGTCGGCAGAGTAATGTCTCTGCTTTTCAACACACCATCTAGGTTTGTCCTCAATAAAAGATCATTATACATTAGGTGCCCATAATTTCAAGTATCTTTCTTGCATATGTAAGAGAGGAAGGAAGAGAGGAAAGAGGGAAAGAAAAGGGAGAGAAGAAAGATAGTACTTATTTTTAATGATGTATTTTAATTTTAGCCAAAACTATAGCTGTTTTGAAAGATGAGGGTACAAAAACTCTTTCCTCTATCTACTCTCCAATTTGTGTGTATGTGTATTTGTGTGTTTAGAAACCTGAAAAATATAAAAATAATAGTCTGCCTTTTAACTTTTTATAGTCATAATTTATATATTCATGATTCAGTAGTTTTTATTTTAGTATTATTTAGTATTATTTTAATACTATTTATTTAGTTTTATTTAGTATTATACTTAAGTGGACTTTATATTTGCCACTGGTTTTTTTATTGTGGATGGTTCATTCTTGGGTTGTTGGTTTTGATTCTCCTTTTAATTGGTGGGAATCTGTCAAGTGATTTTTTTTAGTGATCTCATAGAGTCTGTGCTGATTCTGCTCTTAGTGATTGAGGTGTCTGCTATTGCCTGTAAACAGTTGTACCTCTGCATCCACAGGTTCCACGCACACAGATTTGACCAACCATGGATTGAAAATACTAAAATTCCAAAAAGCAGAACTTGTTTTTGCTGGTTTTACTAGCATTTACTTTGTATTAGGTATCACAGGTACTCTAGAGATGATTAAAAGTGTATGCAAAACTATGTGTAGGTTATATGAAAATACTTCACCGTTTTATTATGTAGGCATACATCAAAGATACTGCAGATTTTGTTCCAGACCACCACAATAAAGTGAATATCATGATGAAGTGAGCCACATGAAAGTTTTGGTTTCCCAGTGCATATTAAAGTTATGTCTGCACTAAATTATTGGCTATTACATGTGTGATGGCATTGTGTCTTTAAAAAGTATATATTTTAAATAGGAAATATTATTACTAAAAGCTTCCCAAACAATTACAACAGTAACATCAAAGATTACTGATGATAGATCACCATCGCAAGCACAATAATAATGAAAAAGCTTGAGGTATTGTGAGAATTACCAAAATGTGACACAGACATGAGATGAGCAAACGCTGTTGGAAAAACAGTGCTGACAGTCCCGCTTGATACAGGGCTGTCACCAACCTCCAGTCTCTTAAGAACAATCGAACCCTACAGTATTTGCAAGGCACAATAACGTGCAATAAAACAAACCGGAAAGAAATTTGCTTATCCTCTAATTTTTGGCATCAGCAAGGGTCTTGGAACCCATCCCCCAAGGATACCACAAGAAGACTTTAGTTAAAAGGTATTTTAGCTAAGTTTAATATTCTTGAATACCACCCTTCTTCCTTTCAAAAATCTAGCTATGTTCTGTTGATATGACGCTCATTATCTTTCTAGAAGTGAGTATAGCTGTAGATGATACTGGGATCAGCATAATTTTTCTTTCCTATAGGTGATTTGTTTCTGTGTGTCTAAATTCTTGAGGAATTCTTTTATCCTCAATTTAGATATTTCATCTAGATTGTGTGTTGGTCATAAAACTCTGGTATCCCAAAACAATAGGTGTTCTTTTACTCTTGTGTATTCATCTTTTTTTTTTTCCCCCCAGCTGTATATCTTGCATTATATGATAAATCCTGTATGTAGGTATTTTACTTCAGGCATGCCAACTACCTTGTGTGGAATCACAATGCCCTCCAAATTCATTAACACATCTCTAATTGTTTTACTCTGCTGTTTTCATCTGTATTCACTATAATTATCTCAGTGTCAGTAATTTAGGATTAGCATCCATATTCTGTTCTTTGCCTATGTTACAATTTATTAGTTGCATAATGAAAACATTTGGTCTCTAGTTTATTTTTTTCAACTTACAACTACTCTTTTTAATTTGGTTATTGCAACGTTGTTTTTGCATACAAGTTTTTAATAAGTTATTCTATAATATGGAGCAAGTTTTAGAAGTTGTGAGTAGGTGTTATCCTAGGTTGCACTCTTTTACTCTTATTAGAGTGGCACATAAGAAAGCCTTCTTCAGTGATCAATGCAAAGAAATAGAGGAAAAGAACAGAATGGGAAAGACTAGAGATCTCTTCAAGAAAATTAGAGATACCAAGGGAACATTTCATGCAAAGATGGGCTCGATAAAGGACAGAAATGGTATGGACCTAACAGAAGCAGAAGAATACACAGAAGAACTGTACAAAAAAGATCTTCTTGACACAGATAATCACGATGGTGTGATCACTCATCTAGAGCCAGACATCTTGGAATGTGAAGTCAAGTGGGCCTTAGAAAGCATCACTACAAACAAAGCTAGTGGAGGTGATGGAATTCCAGTTGAGCTGTTTCAAATCTTGAAAGATGATGCCGTGAAAGTGCTGCACTCAATATGCCAGCAAATTTGGAAAACTCAGCAGTGGCCACAGGACTGGAAAAGGTCCGTTTTCATTCCAATCCCAAAGAAAGGCAATGCAAAGAATGCTCAAACTACCGCACAATTGCGCTCATCTCACATGCTAGTAAAGTAATGCTCAAAATTCTCCAAGCCAGACTTCAGCAATATGTGAACCATGAACTTTCTGATGTTCAAGCTGGTTTTAGAAAAGGCAGAGGAACCAGAGATCAAATTGCCAACATCCACTGGATCATGGAAAAAGCAAGAGAGTTCCAGAAATACTTCCATTTCTGCTTTATTGACTTTGCCAAAGCCTTTGACTGTGTGGATCTCAATAAACTGGAAGATTTTGAGAGAGATGGAAATACCAGACAACCTAACCTGCCTCTTGAGAAATCTGTATGCAGGTCTGGAAGCAACAGTTAGAACTGGACATGGAACAACAGACTTGTTCCAAATCAGAAAAGGAGTGCGTCAAGGCTGTATATTGTCACCCTGCTTATTTAACTTATATGCAGAGTACATCATGAGAAATGCTGGACTGGAAGAAACACAAGCTGGAATCAAGATTGCCTGGAGAAATATCAATAACCTCAGATATGCAGATGACACCACCCTTATGGCAGAAAGTGAAGAGGAACTAAAAAGCCTCTTGATGAAAGTGGAAGAGGAGAGTGAAAAAGTTGGCTTAAAGCTCAACATTCAGAAAACGAAGATCATGGCATCTGGTCCTATCACTTCATAGGAAATAGATGGGGAAACAGTGGAAACAGTGTCAGACTTTATATTTTGGGGCTCCAAAATCACTGCAGATGGTGACTCCAGCCATGAAATTAAAAGACGCTTACTCCTTGGATGAAAAGTTATGACCAACCTAGATAGCATATTCAAGAGCAGAGACAATACTTTGCTGACTAAGGTCCATCTAGTCAAGGCTATGGTTTTTCCAGTAGTCATGTATGGATGTGAGAGTTGGACTGTGAAGAAGGCTGAGTGCTGAAGAATTGATGCTTTTGAACTGTGGTGTTGGAGAAGACTCTTGAGAGTCCCTTGGACTGCAAGGAGATCCAACCAGTCCATTCTGAAGGAGATCAGCCCTGGGATTTCTTTGGAAGGAATGTTGCTAAAGCTGAAGCTCCAGTACTTTGGCCACGCCATGTGAAGAGTTGACTCATTGGAAAAGACTCTGATGCTGGGAGGGATTGGGGGCAGGAGGAGAAGGGGACGACAGAGGATGAGTTGGCTGGATGGCATCACTGACTCGATGGACGTGAATCTGAGTGAACTCCGGGAGTTGATGATGGACAGGGAGGCCTGGCATGCTGTGATTCATGGGGTTGCAAAGAGTCGGACACGACTGAGCAACTGAACTGAACTGAAGTGGTACATATCTCCACTTACTCCCCAAGGCTAACATATTTTAAATTTTGGTTATAAATGTACAATTTAGTTTATTTTCAGCTTGGCTACTCTACAGTGACTCTGTAGACTGTCCATTTTGATAGAATAGAAAGAGAGCCAAGTGACCCACACTGTATCTGAGAACAGTATTTTTTTTTTTTTTTTAATGAGCAGTTCATGAGGGCTTTTCTGTGTTTTATCAAGTCTTCTATACCTTAGTTAAATAGATGGGATGATAGTGGGCAGCTGGTTTTGGGAAGAGCATTGATAAGGGCAAAGTACAGTCTTTATTAAAATGCCTGAGTTCTATTCATTTGTGAGAATGTTCGACACCGGAGTATTTATTATACCCTAAATCAACTTTAATATATGAGGTTAAAAATTTACAATTCTCATCTGTTTTGATCATTTCCCTCTTCAGTGTGTTCACTCTCCTCATTTTACTTCTTTTTTCCCCTAGTGGTGGTTTCTATGACTTCTAGGTTAGAAGGAGAAACAAGAAGATAGGACTGCCTATTAATCAGTGAAAATTACTCACCACTTTGCCTTTTGGGTAATATCTAAACTCTCTATTTAGGTCCAATTTTTTTTTCTTTGTTTTCCCTGGTACCAGTTGTTGAAGGTTATCCTATGAGGTTATCCTGAGAGCCTTTCTCTCATTCATTCTCTCTCATCCTCTCTCGTCTCTTTTTGTTGTTGGTAAATTTTCCCCCAAGTGATGACGATGATGGCAATGATATGGGGTATTAGGGGATAAAGTTCTTTGAGCTTTAATGTTTACTTAAATATGAATTTTAAAATATGTCTATACTCTAGGTGAAAACTCATCTATCCTACCTCTTGACCTCTAATTCAGCTAAGAAAACCTATTTTTTTTTTAGCTTTTAATCAGATTCTATTATTGATCCATGCCTGTTCATCTGTTGTCCCCAGTAAATTGTGGGCTCATTGAAGATAGAGTAGGTACCTTCTTTTTTCTTTTATTTTTACACTCCTAGCATGTAACCCCATTGCTGAAAGTGTGTGAAACAAAAAACAGATGAGTGCATTTACTTGGCACCTGATGTATGTTCAATATAAGAATTTATTTTCTAATGCATGGGACTCTCTAAAAATAATAAAGAGGGCTTTTAAGGAATTAACTTCTGGATAGCTCAGCTGGTAAAGAGTCTGCCTGCAATGTAGGAGAGCCCGGTTTGATCCCTGGGTTGGGGAAATCTGCTGGAGAAGGGATAAGCTACCCACAGCAGTATTCTTGGGCTTCCCCATTGGCTCAGCTGGTAAAGAGTCCTCCTGCAGTGTGAGAGACCTGGGTTCGATCTCTGGGATGAGAAGATCCCCTGGAGAAGGGAATGGCTAGGCATTCCAGTAGTCTCCCCTGGAGAACTCCATGGACTGTATAGTCCATGGGGTCACAAAAAGCTGGACATAACTGAGTGGCTTTTACTTTCACAAAGATACTAAAGTCAAGGACTGAATGATTATCTGACAGGGCTGAGTGAGAAGGAAATTTTCTTTTCTTTTCTTTTTTGACCCTGCTGCGCAGCTTGCAGGATCTTAGTTCCTCACTCAGGGATGAAACTCAGGCCTCAGGTGGTAGAAGTCCAGTGTTCTAACCACTGGACCATCAGGGAATTCCCAAAGAGGATTTTGGAATGGTCACAATTTGACATATATTCTGCAGTTAAGATTTTACTAAGGAAGCACTTACTTAAAATTTTTCAAAAAAATGTTTCCACAGAGTTTTCAGCTAGCCGTCCTTGAGTAAAGAATCTTTAAAATATTCTAGAAACTTCAGGCTCAAGATGGGGGAACCATTTGTAAGAATTTTTCACTGCTGACTTTCTCCCACATCGTCTTTTCCTTTCTGGACTTCTTTCCTGGTGTTTTAAGAAATATAGTAATAAGAAAAAAACAACAAAAGTAATAGCACTAAAATATCAATAACAGGAAGAAAATAAATGTGCCAGCCTTAGGAAAAAAAAATTAACTTTCTGCCATTCCATTTTTGAATCTGAAATTCTGGCATTGTCTGTGGCTGTTTTGAAAGCAATGGGAGAGTTCATTCAGATGCATTTTTAAGCTTCTGATTATTAACTTTCCAAACTTGGAGGCATCCCTGGTGGTCTCCTCAGTAGCTGTGTCCTCTGCATGACTTTCAGTCTTGCCTGCAAACAATAATGAGAGTGCAGACCATTTTAAAGTAAAATCACTTTTGCAGAAAGGTTTGTTTCCCCTTCTTTTGTTACCTTGATATACTACTAGTTTCAAATGCCTAATTTAAACTTTAAAGAAAATTCCTGATGTCCTTGCTTTACATTTCAAGAGATCCAATAGTGTACCAGGTCTTGAGGTAATAATCTATTCATAGGTTTATAGAAAAAGTGAATAACTTAGTTGGATGAACTTAAGCTAAATCAGGAGATTTAAAAAACGTTCTGAGAATTCTGACCATATATATAAGCTTCTCTTGCTTTTATATGTGGTGAATAACTAAGCATTTAATAAAAATAAGTTCTTGTTTTTGAATGTACTATGTTCTGAATACCATAGGATACCATGTTATTATTGCCTTCCATTGTTCTGAGATGGAAAACTGATGCTCATAGTTGGTACTTAAACAGATTTGTAAAATAAAAAATTAGAATTTGAATTGAGTTATTTTAGATCTTAACGCTATAATGAAACAGTATCCCTGTGTTTAGACTGAGCAAAATTTAGAATATAAGGGGGAAAAAATGTCTAGCATGTCAGTAAAGGCAAGAACATGCTAAAAGTTTAAGAAGAATTTCACATCAGCAGTGGAATGTTTGGATAAAGCAGTTTATAGAAAAAAAAAATAGAGGAAGGTAACAGAGACTTGGAACAGGGAATTTCAAATCTGTTTCCAGCTTTATTGAGATATATTTGACATATAAACTTATTTAAGGTATACAGTGTGATGTTTCAATACATGTATGCATTGTGAAATGATTACCACAGTTAGGTGAACAGTGGGGGGGAATATGCCACTTTCATATATGTCTCTTTGGCATAAGGTTTGTCTTGGGCTGATCATTTTTTGAGAAACAGCAGATAGAAGAGATGCTCTGAGAACCCTGTAGAAGTTCTAAGAGACATTTATTTTAATAAGGGAAATCTTCATTTTAAGACTGTCTCTATGTACCAGGAAGAGGAGGATGAACTCAAAAATCTCTAGAAACTCTTATGAATGGAGAAAGCAAAGACATAAATCTATATAACAACCATATGTTTGTTTACTCTGCTTTTCCTGGTAACTTTCCATTACTGGCCTTTCTACAACCCCTACATCTTTCATTGGTATTTAGTTGGGGATGGTATTTAAGTTGCTGGTTGGGTAGCTCACATGGTGAAAGATCTGCTTTCAATGCAGAGGATCAGGTTCAACTCCTGGGTCAGGAAGATCCCCTGGAGAAGGGCATGGCTACCCACTCCAGTATTCTTGCCTGGAGAATTCCAAGGACAGAGAAGCCTCGCAGGCTATAGTGCATGGGGTCACAAAGAGTTGGACATGACTGAGCAACTAACTCTTGGGCCATTTGGGAGATTTACTTGATTTTCTTGAATATTTCCCATGTAAATGGGAGATACACATGTTATAAAACTTGTATTTTTTTCTTGTTAATCTTTTTTGATGCACATATATACTGTGTCTCAGCCAAGAATCCAGAAGGGTAAAGGAAAAACTATTTCTCCTCCCCTATAAGGGTTAGTTAGCACATCCATCATCTCACATAATTATTATTTTGGTATGGTGATGATATTTAAAATCTATTATCTTGGCTGGGAGGGAAGCTTCAGAGGAAGAGAATATAGGTATACATATAGCTGATTCATATTGTACAATTGAAACTAGAACAACATTGTAAAGCAATCATGGTCTAATTAGAATAGTCAAACTCATAGAAGAGTAGAGTGGTAGTAGCTAGGGGGTAGGTGGATGTGGGAATAGAATGTTGGTCAAGAAAAAGGGAATAAAGTTTGTTACGTAAGATGAATACATTCTGGAGAAGTAAGGTACAACAATAAAAAAGAGCTATCCTCTTAGCAACTTTAAAGTATATAATACCGTACTGTTAACTGTTAACACAATGCTGTATATTAGATTTTCCAGACTTATCCATCTTATAACTGGAAGTTTGTATCCTTTGACTAAATTTTTTTATTTCTATCACCTCCCAGCCCCCGAGAACCCCCATTCTATGGTCTGTTTTTGTCAATTTGGCTTATGATCTGATGACCCTTTATGCAGAAAATTGATGCATGTGAGTCAGTTAGCACAGGTATATAAAGAAGGAGAATTAGAGACAGAACTAGTGATTGGTTCCAACACCCTAGAGAGGAGCAAAATTTGTCATCCCAAAATATGTCTCTCTGACAGGAGAATTAATTTAGGTCTGATTATTTTTAAAGCCCAAGAGACTTAAGAGCCTTGACATACTAGAAGGATTTAGGTCAATGACCTGTTCTAGAAAGGGAGCTATCACCACGGATAACCATGTTATGAAACAGATGTACAGACAGGGAGGAACCCAGCAGAGCCTGTGAACATTCCTCTGTCACACTGCCTCTGTTTACCAGACTTCTGCTTTTCCATCTCCATGTGAATTGCCTTCCTGTTTTTGAATTCCCAAACAATTAATTTTAAGATGAAGATTTTGGGGGGAAAAAAGAAAAAGATGAAGGTTTTGGCCATACTGATGAGTTACTCAGTTTTCCTGTGATTCTCCCATATATACGCAGTACTAAATTTTTGTCTAATTTTCTCCTGTTAATCTGCCTATGCCAATTTAATTCTGAGATGAGCCAGATAACTTGGAAGGGTAGAAGAAAATTTCTTCTTCCATAGCAACTCTGAAGCCGGATCAGGCTTGGTGAATTCATGGAACAATGAAGAGCTAAGTTGAACTGGAGCCACATGGCTGGAGCTGGGGAGGGAGTTTGCTCAGATATGAAGTTAGGTAATGGACAGGAGCTTTCCTGGTGGTGCAATGGTAAAGAACCCACCTGCCAATACAGGAGACACAAGAGAAGCAGCTCTGATTCCTGGGTCCATAAGATCCCCTGGAGAAGGAAATGGCAACCCACTCCAGTATTCTTGCCTGGAAAATCCCATGGACAGAGGAGCCTGGCGGGCTATAGTCCGTGGGGTCCCAAAGAGTCAGACAGGACTGAGCATGCAGGCATGAACTGAGTTCATGATCTTGGGTGGCCCTGGCCTGCGTCATCTTCAAGGAGGGCTTTGTTCCTGGGATTGAGGTTGGGTCATGGCAGCGAGAGCATGAAATCCTAGCCACAGATCAGCTGTCAGTCACAAGGCCCTGGCTCTTTGGCTTTGCAGAAAAGAATTCGCACAAAGAGAAAAAGTAGTGAAACAAGCAAAGGATTTATTAAGAGGAAAAATGAGTACAGTATGGATAGACATATGGGGCAGACTCAGAGTCACACCACTGTGGTAGTTTATATCACTTATATGTGGAATTTCTTCTGGTTTTCCTTTGACTGATCATTTTGATTTTTCTGGTTCACAGTCCATATTTGGTATACCTCAGGATCCTCCCGTACATGTGTATGCATCTCTTAGCCAAGATGGATTCTACCAAAGAGGCCTGTGGGTGGTTTGCATCACCCAGTATCATTCACTTTTTGACCTCCAAGGAGCCTTTCTGTGCATGTGTAGTCAGGGAGGTCTCTTCACTTACAGAATGAGAAATATGTGATTTTTTATCTTTTATCTGGGCAGGGCTCCTCTCTCCATTGTCCTATCATTCTCATCTTAGAGTATGGGTCCACAGGGACAAATCTCAAACTGCTTTACCCTGGGTGGGTTGTTGGGGTGGGGTAGGGTGGGGAGTTATCTACCTCCTTCCCCAGTCAGATGGTGTATCATAGAGTGTAACACAGAATGGATGTTAGACATTAAGTAGTGATGGAACTATGCTAAACTAGAGAGTAATACAAATCCAAACTAAAGGACTTTGGCTTATATTTTATAATAATAAAACACAACTTTTAACCAATATCACACATTAAAAGTTGGTATTCAACCAGGAGATCACTAGTTTGGAATTCCTCATTTAACTCTGCACCTTTCTTTTATAGAAAAAAATTTAGGCCCCATAGAAGTTTAGTGTCACAGTCAGCAGATGTCAAAATGTTGTTTTCTAAAATGCCCATTTATTTTCCCCTTTTTCTACAAAATATGTTGTGACTTGCCAATGTTTCAGAAAAGGAGTTTGAACATAAGCTGGGAGAAATTCAATTTCCAAGAACAGCCAGGAGTGTGTTAGAAACCATGAGATATCGTTGCATAATCTGAAAGAACAAGTTTGCTTTTAAAGCTGGTTTGTTAAATCCATAGCAACATCCCTAAATCCCCATGATAGAGGTGAGATTGCACCACCAGTTGTGCTTCCATTGATGTAACTTGGTGAAATGACTTTTGGATCAAGTTAATCCTTTCCTTTTTCTATCTAGCTCTGCAGGAGCTATTCTTTTAGATGATAAGGACTCTTCTTCTCCCCCAGTATGCATTTATCTATCTTATCCTTGAGAATGTTAAGCCTTAGGAATGTAAGAAGAGTCTGTCTGTGCCTGCATCATATGATATTTACTCTGTGAAACATGTTGAAATGGAAACGCCTACCATATAGTTGGATGTACCATGTTCCAGGGCCTACTGTGTTTGCATGTCTTTTTTTCCTTTCAGTCCCACAGAAAAAATAATATAAGCTATATGAAAGCTCCTGACATGCAGTAAGTCACTTTTAATAACCTAATTATTCCTATATCTATTTTAACAGTTATGGTAAAGATCCTAGTGTATTCATAGTCTTGCTACATCTCAGTTTCTTTAAGTTATTTCTATAAGCCAAAGAATGTATACAGAATAATGTCTATGTATATTGTCTTCATCCAATGGCTCATTAGATGAAGGGATGAATGGATGGGTGGACAGATGGATGGATGGATGGATGGATGAGTGAATGTATAGATGGTTAGACAGATACATGAATAAACTAATGAATCAATATATTGAATTGCTTTCCAGAATAGACCAATTTACTTAATCTTATTGGTATCAAATATGTCATTTGGTCAATTACAGTATGTAAAGTCACATTCAATTCTGAAAATGTGTGATTCTATAAGTAGCGTTTATTTGTATCTCACACATTATCAGACCCATGTCATATGTTGAAACAAAATATTTCTTCTTCATATTTAAAATTATATATGCAGTTGCATGCATAAGACTATATGAATATGGGACTCTTGATTCACAAAAAAAGTTGCACTGAGTTAAATTTATTTTAGAAATACAATGATAGGTAATATGTTGCTACATTTTTACTAGAGTATTGTGTCTTCATCAAAAAATTTTTGTTATTGTTGTTCAGTTGCTTAATCATGTCCAACTCTTTGTGACCCCATGGACTGCAGCACTCCAAGGCTTCCCTGTCCTTCACTATCTCCTGGAATTTGTTCAAACTCATATCTATTGAGTTGGTGATGCCATGCAACCATCTCATCCTCTGTCACCCCCCTCTCCTCCTGCACTTAATCTTTCCCAGTGTCAGGGTCTTTTCCAATAAGTGGCTCTTCACATCAGGTGGCCAGAGTTTTGGAGCTTTAGCATCAGTCCTTCCAATGACTATTCAGAACTTATTTCCTTTAGGGTTGACTGGTTTGATCTTCTTGAAGTCCAAGGGACTCTTTTAAGAGCCTTCTCCAGCACCATAGTTTGAAACCATCAGTTCTTCAGCATTCAGCCTTCTTTATGGTCCAAATTTCACACTGATATATGACCACTGGAAAAACCATAACTTTGACTATACAGACCTTCATCAGCAAAGTAATGTCTCTTGCTTTCGAATATGCTGTCTATGTTGGTCATAGCTTTTCTTTTAAGGAGCAAGCTAATTT
The DNA here is from genome assembly GCF_016772045.2 of Ovis aries. Lineage (NCBI taxonomy): Eukaryota > Metazoa > Chordata > Mammalia > Artiodactyla > Bovidae > Ovis > Ovis aries. The sequence goes on from NC_056067.1 coordinate 27,599,406, forward strand.
CTAGGCTGCAGTCACCATCAGCAGTGATTTTGGAGCCCAAGAAAGTAAAGTCTGTCATGGTTTCCATTGTTTCCCCATCTATTTGCCATGAAGTGATGGAACCAGATGAATGTTGAGTGTTAAGCCTGCTTTTTCTCTCTCCTCTTTCACCTTCATCAAGATGCTCTTTAGTTCCTCTTTGCTCTCTACTCATAAACATGTTGAGAACAATAATCAGATTCCCTCATTTTATAACTATGGATACTGAGGCACATAATAATCAAAACAATCTTGGCCTGATCTTGTTCACTGTTACCCAAGATTCTTTTAGGCTTGCAGATTTTTAATCTAATTTTATTGTATTTATTTTTGACTGTGCTCAGTCTTAGTTGCTGCGTGGATTTTTAAAGTTGCAGCCAGCCATCTCTACTACTCTCTAGTTGCGGTGTGTGAGTTCTCACTGTGGTGACTTCTCTTGCTGTGGAGCACAGGTTCTGGGGCAGGCCGGCTTTAGTAGTTGTGACACGTGCACTCAATAGTTGCAGCTCCCAGGCTCTAGAGCACAGGCTCAGTAGTTGTGATGCACAGGCTTAGCTGCCCCACAGAATGTGCAGTCTTCCCGGATCAGGGATGGAACCTATCTCCTGTATTGGTAAGAGGATTCTTTAGCCCTGAGCCATCAGGGAAGTCCTAGGCTTGCAGATTTTTGACAAGCAAAATCAGAAGCATGTTTTAAAGTCGATAGGATGGAAGTCAAATATTAAATTTGGAGGAATGAAGATATAACATGTTAAAGTGTTCTATAGTTGTGTCCTCTTTGTAATCATGGCATACTCTTCTGAAGAACTTGGACTAAAAGTCCTGAAGTCTTTGCAGATTTTTTTTTTTTTTTACCTGATGTGTTAAATGTAAAAATAATCCAGTGCCCTCAAATCTATGTTTCTTGTTTTACAAAATAGCTTATTGATTAGCCAAGGTCTACACAAAGCTTCCTACATGACTCATTGATCAAAATAAGATCCAAGAGCTCATTAACTCAGTTGTCAGATACATTCATTTATTCATAAGCTCTTTTTTCCCTACTAAGCTTTCACAATAGTAAAAGCAAAAGACTTTTATATTTCCCCAAGCATATATCCCTGGAGGAGTACATGGCAACCCACTCTAGTATTCTTGCCTGCAGAATCCCCATGGGCAGAGGAGCCTGGCGGGCTATGGTCCATAGGGTCGCAAAGAGTTGGACACAACTGAGCAACTAAGCACAAGCATATATCAGCCACCATTATACTCTTTTTCAAAGGAAATTTTAGAGAAAACGTGCATTCCAAAATATTTTATTTGGAGGATGAAATCTCCAAACATCAAACTCTAGTAGATTATTTTATAGATTTAAACAAGGAGAAATATAGCCACTTAATAATCCTATTTTTATATAATTAATTACTTGCACAATCCAACCATAACACAAAATACCAACTTAGTAAAGAAATGAGGGATCTTTGGAAAATGTTCTTTGGATTATTCTTATGGTGGGGGAACTCACTAGCAGATGCTTTTAAGTTTTATCACTAAAATTTGAATTGACTGGTGATGAAACGAATCTTATATTTATTCACAGCTTCTATGTACAGGACTTCAAGTTGCACTGGGGTAAATGGTCCATATTTGCACACATGGATTCCAATCTATATTTATAAGATGTCATCTTTTGCTCAGTCAGTTCAGTTCAGTTCAGTCGCTCAGTCGCGTCCAACTCTTTGCGGGCCCATGAACTGCAGCATGCCAGGCCTCCCTGTCCATCACCAACTCCCGGAGTTCACTCAGACTCACATCCATCGAGCCGGTGATGCCATCCAGCCATCTCATCCTCTGTCGTTCCCTTTTCCTCCTGCCCCCAACCCCTCCCAACATCAGCGAGTCAGCTCTTTGCATGAGGTGGCCAAAGTACTGGAGTTTCAGCTTTAGTATCAGTCCTTCCAATGAACACCCAGGACTGATCTCCTTTAGAATGGACTGGTTGGATCTCCTTGAAGTCCAAGGGACTCTCAAGAGTCTTCTCCAACACCACAGTTCAAAAGCATCAATTCTTTGGTGCTCAGCTTTCTTCACAGTCCAACTCTCACATCCATACATGACTACTGGAGAAACCATAGCCTTGATTAGACAGACCTTAGTCGGCAAAGTAATGTCTCTGCTTTTGAATATGCTATCTAGGTTGGTCATAGCTTTTCTTCCAAGGAGTAAACATCTTTTAATTTCATTGCTGCAATCACCATCTTCAGTGATGTTTGGAGCCCCCCAAAATAAAGTCTGACACTATTTCCACTATTTCCCCATCTATTTCCCATGAAGTGATGGGACCAGATGCCGTGATCTTCATTTTCTGAATGTTGAGCTTTAAGCCAACTTTTTCACTTTCATCTTTTGCTAGGGTGACTTTATAACTTATCCAGTATTGAGAGTGAATGACAGTACTTTTAATAATTATGCTAGAACAAATAATTTCTATACCACAAAGACTTATGATCACCCTGCATTTAACTGAATAAATGACAGGTCTTACCATAGCTGCTCTTCCCTGTATGAGCCTGATTTCTCACTACAGTGTATTTTGCAGTGTTATTATTCCAGGATGTCTTTCAGTACATACTCTCCCTCCAGATTTTCTAATTCTATGCATCTCAGGTTTCACTTTTGCAATGAAGTTCCCTGGTCCCCTAGCTCTCATTGATTGATCTTTCTGTGCAGTACTTAGAGTTTGCATTGCACATCATCATTGGCTCTGAAATTGTTTGCTCTTTTTTCACATATGTGTAAGTTTTATCTTCCAGAATATACCACAGGTTTCTCAAAAGCAGGGAGGAATGTGTTATACTATTTCCTCTGCAGCAGACTTGTCATAGGAATCATCAGCTAACACTGTGATCATAGATTGAATGATTAAGTTAGATGGTACTTTTTTCCCCTCTCACACCTATTTCTATCGCTTTCATTGTGCTCCACCCATGCTGGTGTACTTTCCATTTCTTCAAGATGCCAGTCACGTTTGACTCTGTACTCCTCATTCAGTTAGCCTATCATGTGTTTTCTTCCACTTATTTGTAGGTTGATTCCTCTACTTTCCTTTAGGATCCTTTTCCCAAGTTACTCCTTTAGAAAAGAGTTCCTTGGAACTGTTAATATTGGGTTCACTTTCACCCCATTAGCCTTATTCCCTTAGCTCCTCTCCTTGCTTTATTACTATTCTTTATAGTTGTTATTTCCTCTTTGATGTTTATTTATTTATCTGTGGACTGCACTCTGTTGCCGCATGTGGGCTTTCCCTAGTTGTGCTGTGTTGGGACCACTATCTGGTGGCAGTGTGTGGGCTTCTCATTGCAGTGGCTTCTCTTGTTCCAGAGCATAGGAATGTAGTTCCAGAGTGCAGGCTCTAGAGCACAGACTTACTAATTCTGATGCTCAGGCTTAGTTGCCCTGTGACACATGGGGTCTTCCTGGACCAGGGTCGAACCTGTGTCTCCTGCATTGGCAGGGGGATTCTTAATCACTAGACCACAGGGAAGTCCCCTACAGTTCTTACTTTCCCCCTAATGTCAAATACACACAAAGATGTCACTGCTCCTCCCAATTGTAAGTTTCATATCTTGTTCATTGCTTAGGAAATCTAGTGTGCTAGGAACATAAAAGGTGCTCAAGAAATTTATGTATCAATTGAAAGAACATGGCAGGGAAAGAAAAATATGCCCAAATAAACAGTGACATTGGTGATGAAAAAAAGTATGGATCAGTTTCTTTGAAAAAGAATGTGAATCACAGTTTTAGTATATATAACGTCTATATTTTTGAACTTGAACTCAGATCTGTCCTAACACCTCATTATCTGTGAAGTTTCTAACATCTCTACCTTGCTGAATAATCACCCAGGTGAACGTATACTCTAAGAAATTTTCCATTTCTAAAAATCTTTCATTATATCTCTCCCATGAGGAGTTAAATGAAAACTAAGATCTGTTCTGAAATTCTTTCTCAGTTAAGGAACCAAAAATGAGCAAGTATGGGCCATCATGCAGAGGTCTTTTTTTTTCCTCATTAGGTACTTGCATCTGGGAAGAAAACAGGACAGAAGCAACATGTTACAGCGGTCTTAGATGTGTACTTATCACAAGTCCTTACAAGAACAATAAGCCTCTGTTGTTTTAAAATAACCATATATAGGCTAGAAACACAGTATTTTAATGGATTTTCACTTTTGTGCTGTCAGTATAGATAAAACTTAACTGCATCCTGTAAGATTCTTTTCTAGAGATGTAGCGGTACATATAAAATTTGTTAGGCCATCAACCCACTCTATTTTTCCTGGAAACAGCCCCCTTGCCATTTTCTCCAAGATTGCTCTTTCCCATCTATAGTTATATGGTTGGAAAGAAGTCACTGCCTTTCAGTGTGATCCAGGCAGTAAAAACACAGCCAAAGCTCAGGCCAACATCAGAGCTTAAGGTGCACACCTTATCAAGCCCAGACCAGTGGGCATCCTCCCCCAGAATTTGTCCACTTTGAGCTAGAAGGAAAGCCTTTTCATCTCTGGCCGCAGATGCCTGGAAATGGATAAGACCTACCTTACCCTTTATGTGTAGGGTGTACTGTGTAGAAAGGCAGTAATGCCTAGTGAAAATCAAAGACAGCAAATGAAACTGAAACACAAAACAAACTGTAACAAAACAGTTGAGCTGTGAGTCACTCAATCATGTCCGACTCTTGCAACCCCATGGACTGTAGCCAGCCAGGCTTCTCTGTCCATGGAATTCTCCAGGCAAGAATACTGGAGTGGGTAGCCATTCCCTTCTCCAGGCGATCTTACCAACCCAGGGATCGAACCCAGGTCTCCTGCACTGTAACTGAGCTACAGGGAAGTCCATTACAAAACACACACACCCCAGAAAAACAAAAATATAAAATAGAGTTTGATGTATTTGAATGCCTGATTTCAGTTGCCCAGGGTAAACTATAAAACCACCATTTTGTTTGCCTTAATTAAGTGAATCAAGAAATTCTTCTCCAGAACATTGTGCACATTTGATTTTCTGCTGCTCGTATTTGGGCTCCTAAGCAAACTCATTAATTTATGTTTCAAATCTTTTTTGGGTCTCTTTTCCTGTGATGCCTCTCCTGAAATGACTCACTTCTCTACCAAATTCTATTCTATGTTCATTGTTCTCTAATTACACGTCTTACTGCAGAGCATTCTTGCGCAGCAGTTTCTACTGCTGTTCTACATATTCTGCGAAGAGTAATGCTCCATATTTAACCTCCAACGCTAGAACTCAGCATTTCAATGTCAAAGATTAGGTTCTCAGAAAGTGTTTGAAGTAATAACCTTGGAAAGAAGCTCTTTTTGTCTTGCTAAGAAAATGAGGGTACCCCACCAGGGGTCACTTCTAATATTTACAGAAATCACAATTAAAAAGTAAGTAAATATGCAGAAACAAAAATAATGAAACTGACATTGGCATCAAAGGCTTTCTTGATGTATTGTATATAACTTCTGGTCAATTCCAATCTTTTCCTCTTGTAATCGCACTTATCCTCTCTTTCTAAAGAAATGCCTCATCAAAAATACTCTTATCTTGCTCTCCTCTTCTTTTAAGTATTTTATTATAATCTCTTAATTGAATGCCACTCAAGATTATTTGCATTTGAAAAAGAAAAGTATGCAATTGTATTACATAAGATATTAAAAGGTTCCACATGTAAATATTGTTCCTACCTAATTCACTTTGCTTCATGCTACATAATTTAACATTTAACATTTGTAATGTATTTTATTCTAGTGTATTTTGTAATTTTCTCTTTATTAAACATGGAGTATAAGAATAGCAAGAAAGTCTTATATAGATTGGCAGGAGTCATCCTAAGGGAGCTTCTGATTTCACAACACGCATGATCATGTAAAATTATACATGTACTACCCATTCATATAATCTTCTTTAATTTCATCATCCAGATGGATTTCAGGGAGGGACATTTAAAATATATTTGTGTGAACATTAGATTCAAGTTGGCGAGTATCCAGGGGAAAATATAGAGTAATACTTCTGTTATTATAATTATGCAATTAGGAGAAGATTCAAATAGAGTATGCACTGAAAACAGGCTTAGTACAATGTGTTCATCTTGGCACTGACAGGTGTAGAAGAAGTCTTACCTAAAGTTTATTAAAAAAGAATCACCCTTGATAAATGTAACCTAAATTTTTAAGCATAGTTATTCCTAGAGTCACATGCTTTCTTTACTAATAGAGAGACATTTGTTTAATTTTCTTTTTTTTTTTTTTTCTGTGTCAAAAGTTCAACTGTGCAGCTATTTTAGCCATTCAGGAAAATATTGGGTTGGCCAAAAAGTTAATTTGGGTGTTGCCATACAGTATAACAGAGAAACCTGAATGAACTTTTCAGCCAACTCAATGTCATAAAAAGAACACATATTTAATCTACACACTAGAGAAAACTTTTTGACACATGAACTCAGAATTGTTTCTGCATCTTAAATTTCCCTATAATTTATTCTAGGCTATCCCGAGAGATGAGTATATAGTCTGAGAGTTAGCGTAAGTGCTATGGTACTGACCCTGATTGAATGCTGAGTGTATTTTGTTAACTCTCCATCGTAAAGACGCATTTCAGGGTGTGTAGCTTAACATTCCAAGGCTCTCTATTTTCTAATTCTTTATTGTCATTTCTCATTTCTCACCATTCATTTATAACTTCACACTATAGAGTCCAACACATTGAATTCATTACAGTTATCCAAATATGTCTTCTTAATCTTTTGTATGTTTGTGTTTGTTTGTGCTTCACCTGCCAAGCACAATTTTCTTACCCCTTAGTAACTATGACATATTCTTTTTTGAAGGTGGGTAGGCTTTCATTAGGTGCTTACTTAAAGATCAAGCACCCTAAATTTAATCTTAGCTTTGTCACTGGTGGCTCAGACAATAAAGAATATGCCTGCCTGCAATGCTGGAGACCCAGGTTCAATCCCTGAATCAGGAAGGTCCCCTGAAAAAAAGGAATGGCTACCCACTCTAGTATTCTTGCCTGGAAAATCTCATGGACAGAGGAGCCTGGTGGGCTACAGTTCACGGGGCCACAAAGAGTTGGACACAACTGAGTGATTTCCTTAGTTTGTCACTGACCAACTCTCTAGCTGGGAGGCAGTTGCATAATCTCCCTCTGTATCTCAGTTTCTTCATGGATAAATTGGCGAGAGTATATTGATAGTATTTAGAGGGAATACATGTGTGTGCATGCACGTGTGTGTGCCTGTGTGCATGTGAGTGTGTGTGTGTGTGTGTGTGTGTGTTCTCCTCGCCCAATTTCAGGCATTAGGGAATGTTTGTAAGTGTAAAGACGTCTTCCAAAACATATAAAGCTGAAATAATATAATTTTCTCTATACTATTATTTCTCTGGCCTGAGGATCCATGGATAGGAAAATTTGATACTTTTTGTGAGAAATTGTGTGTGTCGTGTGTGCTTGTTAATACAGACTTCAACTGAGAATACACTGGGATTTGGGCTCTGTTCCAGTAGTCACCAGAAATACCTCATCATGCTCATATACTAGTACATCATCAAATTCACTGGTGATTTTATAAAAGTACAATTTGCATGTTCCCCACTCCCCCTAAGATGTTGACTCTGAGGGTCCAGAATACAGCTGCAATGTTAGGTAATTCTAATTCACAGTAAGACTGGGGTGCCTTCCATGTTCATCTCCTCCTCCTCCTTCTCCTTCTGTTTGTATCATTGTGATGTCTCTTCTTATGTTCCATTATTGCATCCTATCCCATCAGAAAATCTAAGTGAAGGCAGCCCGATTCTGCCCGTCACTATGCATTCATCCATTTATTTATTCATGTCACAAATCCTTACTGAGAGACTTTCCTGTGACGAACACTGGGCTACCTGCTAGGCATACATTGTTTACTGTTTGGTATGAAGGCAGTACTGCTGAGTATCAGGAATTCGAGCTGCCTGGCTTGTGATCTGTGCTGAATTACTACTTGCTGTTGTTTACCACTGCGTGGTCTCCAACCTCATTCATTCTTGCTTTAACATCTCTAGCATGGATATCATTGTCCCCAAATCTCCCAGTTCTTTGAGGTTTCATGTGAGATCTCTATTGTCACCTAAGTACACATACATGTCAGTTATTATTCTATTAATAGCAATATTAGTACTCAGGGAGAGAACATAAAAAGTAACAAGTGAAAAATTATAACACGTGATAAGTTCTCTGAAGGGCATGATTGGATGCTTGAGAAATAGCAGAGAAATAAGAGGCAATAAAGTGAAAATAAAGTGAATCAAGTTTCTTGGGAAGATAATAGTTAAGTTGGTACGTGGAAGATGAACATGAAAATGGCCCAAGAAAACCAAAGGCAAAGCAATTTTTGGCAAAGGGAAAGCATATTTAAAGGTTTGAATCATCTGGAATATTCCAGAAGCTGAAAGGCCAGTGTACAAGTGCTGCTTACTGTGAGAAAACAACTGGCTATTTCAAAGGGGGTTATTGCCCAAAGCTGAAAGCCTGCTGAAACGCCTGCATCCCCTGAGGCCATGGTCTGCTCCAGGGCCCCTGCAGTGATGGGCAGTGTTCCCCATGAAGCCATGTCAGGTTGTCTTCTTAGTCTGTGAAAAGCAAGACCAAAACCACCACCCAGGAGTTGATCTCTGGAATAGTGACTCACCTACAGCTTCTCTTTCATTCTGACCCTTTGTCTTCTTTTATCTGAAAATTTCACATGGTGCCACCAGCCCATAGCTGTGCCTCTTTACTTTTGCAATGTCTTACAGAAGTTTCACTGAACCAGTTCTTTTAGACCCAACTTTAGACACATGTTGTGGCCAAGTGGTTGAGAATTGAACTCCAGAGTCATATTATGATGTACAACCCACACTTTGCAAATTAACTCTTAGGCGGCATTTTATTTACATTTTAAAATTATTATATTAAAAATCTTAAACCAAGTTAGTGGCTCAAAACAACCCATTTATTGACTCACACTTTGGGTAGTTAGAAATCTGGACAACAGTACTACAGTAATACCAGCCCGGGGTTTCACAAAGCTGAAATCAAGGTCTCAGTCAAACTCTCATCTTCAAGTCCAGGTGATTTTCTAAGCTCACGTGGTTAAGGCATAATTGAGTTCTTTGCCGCTGTGGGTACGGACGCCCCATTTCCTTGCTGGCTGTCAGCCGGTGACTGACTCAGCGTATAATTTTCTCTATACTATTATTTCTCTGGCCTGAGAATCCATTGTTAGGAAAATTTGATACTTTTTGTGAGAGATTGTGTGTGTCATGTGTGCTTGTTAGTACAGACTTCAACTGAGAATACACTGGGATATACCGTTTTTCTAGATTCCGTACATATATGCATTAAGATATGACATTTGTTTTACTCTTTCTGACTCATTTCATTGTGTATGACAGACCCCAGGTTCATCCACATCACTACAAATGACCCAATTTCATTCCTTTTGATGAAGGAGTAACATTCCATTCTATATGTGGACCGCAACGTAGTGGCTGAACAACGGCAACAATATATGCACCGTATCGTCTTTATCCACTCATCTGCCGATGCACATCTAGGTTGCTTCCAGGTCATGGCTAGTGTAAGTAGTATTGCAGTGCGCACCGTGGTACATGTGTTTTTTAAAGATGGTTTTCTCACGATATACTCCCAGTAGTAGAATTGCTGTGTTATATGGTAATTTATTTGTTTGTTTTATTTTTAGTCTGTTAGGGAACCTCCATACTGTTCTCCTTAGTGGCTGTATCAATTTACATTCCCACAAACAGTGCAAGAGGGTTCCCTTTTCTGCCTACCCTATCCAGCATTTGTTGTTTATAGATTTTTTTTTTTTTAATGATGACCCATTCTGACTGGTCTGGGGTGATACCTCGTGGTAGTTTTGATTTGCATTTCCCTAATAATAAGTGATGTTGAGCATCTTTCAAAAGCCCTTTGAAATATCAGTGCTGTTTCACGATTGTAACTACCATCCCCACCACCAGGACCTCCACTCCTAATTATTCCTTCTGTATAAGTCTGTAGTCTGTGGCAGATGGCATATCATTTATATACATGTTTCCCTTTTTTCTCACTCTAAGATAATTACTTGCCTAAGAAACTTAGGACTCTCCTGGCTCCAAACAAATCATTGGAAGGTTTTTTTCATCATTCTTAGGAATATGATTCCTTGAGTAAATACCATGGAGCTTCCATAAGCGCTCATTATTCTCCAGCAAACATGCTCACATCCACACCCACACATTGATATATGCACTCCAAATTAATTTTTCAAAGAGAGAGAGCTGATCATTTAACGTGTGTGTTATAATCAGACAAAACTATGTTTATGTCCTGGTTCTCCTAGGATATTCAACTTGAGGGAACCTCCACTTCCTTCCCTATAATAAAAGTATGCTAATGATGACTGCCATACAGAGTGGTTGTTAGAATTAAATTACTCTATAGTGACTTCCAGATAAATTATAGCTATCGTGATTAATACAAATCTACCACAGTTTATCATACAGCTAATGAAAACCACTCACACTGAAAATTTGCAATCTGGAATACCTAAAATATATTAAATGTGGTATTTCATTTAATTTTTTAAACTGGAAACAACAAACATGCCTAATTGTTCACCTTAAGTTAAACTTCCTCCCCACCAGATAGATGTTCAAGGATGATAGCTTAAAAACAAAAAAGGATGAGTATTCAGCACTTTGTAATATTTTATTTTTGCTTGTATTCTTTCTAACTGATTCTCGGTAAAATCTCAAATCCTTTTCATTACAGGATGTGAGAACTATGGTTACATGAGCGGGTTTCAATGGACATGACATTCAGGGATATCCCAATCAGTTTTTCTTGACCCTGTGCATCCATGCTGATTGAATCATGAATAGTAGTGAGGTGGTCACTTCAGCGAGTGACATATGCTGTTTCTCCATCTGAATCACTGTATCTCAGGTGGGTTATCCCTACAGACAACAAGCAAAGAGACACAGTTGCAACCACGGTATCAGTGAAGGCTTTCTATAAAATGGATACTAAAATGAGGAGGGGAAATCTATCTACTCTCTTAACACTCTAAACTACTTGAAATGCACGTGGTGACATTCAGCGTTTTCAATCATTGGTACATATCTCCAAAGTTGAGCTGCTTTATTAGTTTTAATGATATTATTGCCATTTTATTTTCCTCTTCTTTTTGAATGATGTAAAATTGTGCTCCAGAATTCAAAGTTCATTCCAAGTAAAGCAATGCTCAACTGGAGGGTAATCTCTGTTGTTGGAGAGTAGCATTTTCATTGTACGTTTAAGCATTTAATGTTGCATTTTTGGCTAAACAGTCATTTATTCACTCAAGAAATACTTGTTAAACACCTATTAATATTTTTGGCCAAGTACAAAGAACTGAGGATATAGGTATATGGTATAGAGTTGTGTTAAAAGAACAGATTGTGGGGCCAGATTGTCCCTTGATTACCACTTACTAGCTGAGGGACCTTGGACAAGCTACCTAATTTATTTTTGTCTAAGTGTATTTATCTGTGTAATGTGGATAAGAATACCTACCTCATAAGGTTGTAAGGAGTAACCAAGTTAGCATTTGTAAAATACTTTAAAACACTGCCTGACACATAAGAAGTTTTAAGTAAGTTGAAAAAGCAATAAAAAAGGTGTCACATTGACCTTCCTGTCACTTGTAGTCTTTGGGGGGCAGGTGGAGAAAGGACCACTAAGTGGCTGTCCTTCAGTCTATTATTAATTATTAAAATGTCATAGAAACTACAGCCTAACTCCTAATGCAGTTAGGACTGGGAGGTGCAAGAATAGGAAAACCTTCAATGGAAGGTCCCCATGTTCCTTACATGGGAACATGGAAGTCCCCATGTTCCTTACTGAGCAATGCAGTAGAGTGGCCAATGAGACTTTGGAAGGATGAGTCACGGGTGAGGACACTGGAGAAGTCGGTAAGCATCAGATGACGACGAGCATGGGTTGATCTTTTATACTCTTCCTCTGAGGGCAACAGAGTCACTGATGTATTACTTGGAGCAGAAGTCATTGCAGTTACAGCGATCAGGCATGCTATGTTAGAAGAGTCATCCCCATAGGGATGACAAGGAACGTGGCTAATGGTAGAGAGCAGACTCAGAAGCCTGCAGCAACAGGCTTGGGCCTGGTGAGTCTACAGTAGTGGAGTAAACGTGGGCAAAGAGACACCATACTTGACTGAAGGGAAGCAAGCAGCACAAGGAAGAAATGTGAGGAAACACAAGGAACTCAACTTCCTAATGACTCCTCAGTCCTGGTGTCATTCATCCATTCACACTGCATGGCAAAAATGAGAAAAAAATGTCTTTATATTTTGACAGTATCGATGACAAACATTAAATCAGCGGAACTTTATGAATCAGTGGAATATTAGACCAAGGGCACTTGCCTTTATAATTACTGAAGAGGAGACTTCAGTAATTAGAGAAGAGGAGAATTAGAAAGCATCGAATCCACATTCCCCTGGATCAGAGAGATTAAGGGTTTAGATGAGATTTAAGTACTTGCTTAGCTTCCGCACAATTAAGAGTATGTGGATTCTAATTAGTTAGACCTGGTTTAAATGAGTCACTAGAGCTGTCAACCCAAAGACGTCACTGTTTTGTCTCTGTTTGTCATCTGTAAAATGACTAAAAGGTATCTACTTCAATTAAAATTCCATACCATAATGTATATAAAATTGTTATTTTCTGGTACATGTTAGATCCTGGAATAAATTATGAGGACAGGAGCCATTTCCATTTATTAATATTTCCAATATTTGATCCATAAAGAATTTGTGTGAGTTTAAAATAAGACATGCATTAAATAATATGATTGCTGAGGAAGAAATCAAACATAAAGACCCTGGAGAAAGAAAAAAGAAATCTTGGTAATGTGAGTAAAAGTACAGTCGCTCAGTCATGTCTGACTCTTTGCAACCCCATGGACTGCAGCACACCAGGCTTCCCTATCCATCACCAACTCCTAGAGTTTGCTCAAACTCATGTCCATCAAGTCGGTGATGCCATCCAACCATCTCATCCTCTGTCATCTCCTACTCCTCCTGCCTTCAATCTTTCGCAGTATCAGAGTTTTTTCCAAGGAGTCAGTTCTTCACATCAGGTGACCAAAGTATTGGAGTTTCAGCTCCAGCATCAGTTCCAGCATCTGTTCCTTCCAATGAACAGTCAGGACTAATTTCCTTTAGGATTGACTGGTTGGATTTCCTTGCAGTCCAAGGGACTCTCAAGAGTCTTCTCCAACACCACAGTTCAAAAGCATCAATTCTTGGGCACTCAGCTTTCTTTATGGTCCAATTCGCACATCCATATGTGACTACTGGAAAAACCATAGCTTTAACTAGACAGACCTTTGTTGGCAAAGTAATATATCTGCTATTTAATATGCTGTCTAGGTTGGTCATAACTTTTCTTCCAAGGAGCAAGCATCTTTTAATTTCATAGCTGCAGTCACCATCTGCAGTGATTTTGGAGCCCAAGAAAATAAGGCCTGTCTCTGGTTCCATTGTTTCCCCATCTATTTGCCATGAAGTGATGGGACCAGATGCCATGATCTTAGTTTTTTGAATGCTGAGTTTTAAACCAGCTTTTTCACTCTCCTCTTTTACTTTCATCAAGAAGCTCTTCAGTTCCTCTTCACTTTCTGCCATAAGAGTGGTGTCATCTGCATATCTGAGGTTATTGATATTTCCCCCTGCAATCTAATTCCAGATTGTGCTTCATCCAGCCCAGCATTTTGCATGATGTACTCTCCATATAAGTTAAATAAGCAGGTGATGATATACAGCCTTGACGTACTCCTTTCCAATTTGGAACCAGTCTGTTGTTCCATGTCCAGTTCTAACTGTTGCTTATTGACCTGCAAACTGATTCCTCAGGAGGCAGGAAAGGTTGTCTGGTATTCCCATCACTTGGGGAATTTTCCACAGTTTATTGTGATCCACACAGTCAAAGGCTTTGCTGTAGTCAATAAGGCAGAAGTAGATGTTTTTCTGGAATTCTCTTGCTTTTCTATGATCCAAAGGATATTGGCAATTTGATGTTGGCAACTGAACTTAGTTGCTAGAGTTACGAGAATATTTTCTTTAATAATTTTATTTATTTTTGTATAGATTGGATCTTTGTAGCTTTTCAAGGTTTTCTCTAGTTGCAGAGTCGGGGCTAGGGCTCTCTGGTTGTGGTGCCTGGGCTTCTCATCACGGTGGCTTCTTTTGTTGTAGAGCACAGTTTCTAGGCATGCAGGCTTCAGCAGTTCTGGTTCCCAGGCTCTAGAGCACAGGCTTCGTAGTTGTGGCACACAAGCTTAGTTGCCCTTTGGCATGTGGGATCTTCCCAGATCAGGGAATAAACTCATGTCTCCTGCATTGGCAGGTGGATTCTTTACCACTGAGCCCCTGGAGGAACCCGAGTTGAGATAATGTTTGAATTGTTTCTTGACAATTAGATAGTGAAATGTGGCAGAACCGTGGATGATATCAGGTCTCTTGCTTGCTAGGGCAAAGAACTTTCTGCTACCTCAAGAAATACATGAGTTAAGAGTAAAATGCTACAGGAGGAAATGCCCTGCAGTTAATTACCAGCTAGCTATATGTTCTTTCAGAGGAAAGTTGATGCAAGCATTTTTCACCCATGTGTATCACTTTGAATTCTGCATAGTGAATATGAGAAGTCACATCAGCTGTTCTATTTCCCTCTAAGCAGTCCTGCAGTTTGTAGTTTTCCATTATGCTGCCATCTTATTAATGAAGAATTATTATGGCCAAGAAATCTTTTGAGGCAGTTTAAGCTGGTAAACTGCTTAAAGAGGAGGAAAGGGATGTTTTCAAGTTGTAATCAGGGACTCCTAAACATTAGGACACATATCATCTTGTTCCCAAACTCCCACTTGAGCCACAATCATAATGCATTTCTTTTTGGAGTATCTGGGCAGAGGTTGGTGGGGAGGGAGGAGAAATAAACAGTACTTGGCAGAAAAGAACTGCATTGGGTTTTCAGTGAAGCAGATATTTACACAGATGTTAAACATGGAAATTAGAAAAAAAGATGATCTCTAGAGACAGGTACCTATGTAGGATTCAAAAGTAAATTATAGAATATGGAATATTCTTGTAGGAAAAAAAAAAACCTGCCAAGTAATCAACAAAGAGAGAAAATTGGTCACAGAACCTGCTTGTGATGGAGAAAATTAATTGACCTATATATTCCTCTAGAAGCATAGAAAGGGAGATAATCTTTCTTTCTTTAAGAAAGAGAGGCATTATAATTTATGAAATGACAGTTTTTACTTCCCATCAAAATGTACTCTCTTTCTATTCTCTTGAGATCTCAATCAGAATTAGGAAAATAAAACATGACTGTAAGAAGGGGAAAAAAAAAAAAAAGACTTACATTTATTCCAGGACAAAACAGTTTTAGTGAACCATGAAAACTGATTATTTTAAAAGAAGTCAAAATTTAACAAATTAATCACCACCAAATGCCTAGTGATGTTGGAGTTCAAGCAAACAACAACAAAACAAACCAAACAAAGATTGATACACTGAGAGATATCTTAGAAACAAGTGATCTGTGTCAGTTTCCTCCTCTTTGGATTATAACTCTAAAAACCATGATTGAGGACATATTTGCTCTATGAGTTATTATTATGGAACAAATTCCTTCAAACCATAGCAGTATAAAATAACACACATTTATTATTTTATAGTTTCTGTGGTTCAGTATTTCCAGAGGTGCTCAGCTCAATAATTCTCTTACAAGATTGAAGTTAAGTCAACAACCAGGGCTGTAGTCATCCGAAGGCTTGACTGGGGTTGCAGGATCAGCTGTCTAGATGGATAACCCTGATGGCTTTTGTCAGGGAATTCCTTTGCTTGCCATATAGACCTCACCATATGATTGTTTTAGTGTCCTAAAATAAAGTATGGGATGCTTAATTAAATTTGAATTTGGGATAAACAACAAATGGATTTTTAATATATCTCCAGTATTGCAAGGGACATACTTATACTAAAAAAATGCCTTACTCATTGAAATTGAAGTTTAAATGTTTCCTATATTTTTATTTGCTAAATATGGCAACTCTATTTCAGGTGACACCAAGTGGTCTAAGAGAGAGAGCGTGTAGAAAGCTGCTGTGCCTTTAATGACATTTTTTTGGAAATCACATCCCATTATTGCTATCACACTTCAGTAATTAGAAGAAAAACAGTGTCTGGCAATACTGAAATGCAGGGGACTTTACTTCCACCTTTTAAGAGTAGCTTGTCAAATAATTTGACATACATGAGAACCATCACAAATATGTAAATACTGAAAACATATTTATATTTTAAGGAAACACTTTTCTGATTCAACGTTGACCTTAATTCTCTACCTGCATGAAGATACACACTTTGGACTTTATTGTATGGAATGAAATCAATTATAATCCATGATGATAGCATGCTTGACATTGTAATTCCTAGTGATGAACCATAAATTTAGGCATGATGCTTATTATTATTATTTTTTTTTTTACATTTTAGCTGTTAAGTTAATTAGTTACTTGGAATCATGTAATGAACACCATGAACCTGCCACCCAAATAAAATCTGAATATAATCTAACCATTTTATCAATCTTAATTCTAAGACTCTCCCTAGAAATTATGAACATTTTCAATCTCATATTTTTGTCATTTCTTTGCTTTTTATATAGTTTTTTCCTATAGAAAATATGTATTTGTATGTATACATATACACGTGTTAGTTATTTAGCTATGCAGTTATATAATACTATATATAGTATATGTGTTAGTCGCTCAGTCGTGTCCAATTCTTTGCACCCCCATGCATGTAGCCCACCAGATTCCTCTGTCCATGGGATTTTCCAGGCAAGAATACTGGAGTGGGTTGGTCTCCCACATTACAGGCAGATTCTTTATCATTTTGTTAATGTTCACCCATATTGCTGCTAGCTGTAATAATACTTTCATTTTAATTTAGTTGTGTTATAAATAAACACAGAGATATTAACAGAGATAACAAAAATAATAATTTTAAAAAATTACATTCCGGGTGTACTTTTGATTAAATTGAAAACAACTCAGAGGATATTTCATAGATGTATAAGATTTTGACAGACTGTGAAATTGTACATCTCAAGAGAGTGACCAAAGTTAATGAACTCTCTTTTGCCCTGTCTTATGTTCTGTGACCCCTTGATCACATACCCTCAGAGTCCAATCTGGCCGAAGCCAACTTTTTCTTGTGGTTTCTATGGTCCCAGTCCTTTCCTCCACTCTCAGGTCCCTGGCTAAGTTGATGCTGTACCTGAATTCTAATTACTGATTGACAGGAATTTGATTTGGAAAAGATCCTTCTGAGGGCCCATGTTGCTTTGTAGGAGAAAAGAACCTCTGCAGTGTCTTCAAGTACAGGGGCAGTGCTTTCTCTGGTGAGGGATAGATCAGTTTTGCTGGCTCTGAAAGTTAGAAGCAAGCGGAGAAGTAACATCTTTGGAAACATCCCGCAGCCCATTTTTCAGGTCCAAAGTCTTCCCCAGTAAGGGCCCTGAAGTTGGCCTATAGACCTAAATCAGGTTCACCTCAAATACTTTGTAAGCGTGAAGATTTTGACTATGATGTTGAGAATTTGGTGTTTAGGTTTTATAGTTTCTAACAACAACAAATAACTGCCTCCATCTAAGCTACGAGCCTCCCACTCCCAACTTGCTTTTATTGCTATGGTCAGGGTTTTCTAATCTACTGGACCATTCCTCAAGAGGAACTGTCTATGCATCTACATACCACCCCAAAATGGGACTCTATGGGCAGCCTGAAGTGACGATGCAGTGTCAAAACTTATATTACCACTTAGTTTCTCAGACTTCTTCTGGGAGATCATCTAAGAATTAATTAGACTTTCAGACAGAAGGTTTGAATAGATCCATCAAGAGAGGTGTTTTAAAATGTTTTAAAATCAACAGAGATGTTTTAAAGGGCCCTATGAGGGTGGAGAGCAAGAAGTCAACTGGGGTTGTTGTGACAGATTGATTGTAGAATGTCTTCATATGTTGATGCAGGTTGAACTCAGTGAAAGCGAAGAGGAGAAATAGAACTGGGCAGGAAGAACCTCTGTTAGAAATGCAGGAAAGTAGTGAGAGTAGGCTTGCTTGCTGTGCTCCTGATTTTAAAGAAGGGCTCATAGTATTTCCACATTTAGGCTGTTTTTTCCTTTCTTTTTCTAAGAAACTCATCACAGGATTACAGAGGTTTATGCCTTTTTAAAAACACAGTGCTTAAAACAGTTGTTGAATATTAGGAAATTCTTTCTGTTTTCTAATTGATGAGTAAATTACATATTAATTTTATGATACTAAGTTATCCTGTAGTAAATCCTACTTAGTGATAGTGAATCATTTCTGTTTTGTTTTTTATGAATGCATAGATTAATTTTGATAATCTTTTTACTTATTATTTATATTATATTCATGAACAGTACACAAACATTGGGTTTTCACTTCTTATCATGGCTTTGCCTAATTTTGGTTTTGGGATTAGCTGATTTTCTCTGGAATTAGAAAGTATTTTGTCTTTTCTCTTTCCCAGAATTTATATGAAATTGGAATGATCATTTCCTAGAAACTTGGGTAAAACTCACTTGGAAAAATCAATTTGGCCTCATGTTTCATTTATGGAAACATTTCAAACCAGTATTTCAAATTATTTAATAGTTACAATTCTCTGTGAATGTTTTAATTTCCTCTTGGTAGTTCATATTTTTTTCTACAGAAGTAGTCATTTCATCTAGATTTTCACATTTTTAACAATTGTTTATCCTTTATCTTATCTTTTTATCTGTATTTTATTGCAGTTCTTTTAAATCTGATTTTATTATAATATCTGTTATGGCTTCTCTTCTCTAACCAAAGAGTAAACAGTCTGAAGAGACAGAGGAAGTATCAGAATCAGACTCAGAACAATTTTTAAGAATAAGTGACTGCACATATTTGTTTGAATTAGTCACTCAACAACAACAACAAAGAAACCAAATAAGCAGTTAAAAAGTGGAGGCAAATAACATGTGAGAAAAAGTGCTTTGTAAAACAACAACAACAGACTCTTCAGAGGCATTTCACACACAGTTTACTTAACCTTAGAAATCTTTCTTTGGTCATTTGTTACTAATGCATGGATATGAACTTGGAAGGTGCTACTTTATAGTGACACTGAAAGGAAGATGTGTGCTGAAATCATACTAGATGTAACCTCTTTTTTTTTTATTCCCTAGAATCACATTAAAAATAATCATTTTTGGGGGGAAAGAAATACTAGTAAGCTGGGGTATGAGACACAATTTAGAAAAGTATTTCAAATATCTAAACATAGTGAGAGTCAAGCACTCAGCATTAGTCTTCCTTAAAGAACTTGTCTCTTCAAACACCTTGTTTCTCCTCCAAGGAAGACCAGGAGAAACAAAGGGCTGATAATGTATATGTAATTTACTGTGGCAACCCGGGTAAACTGATGGGCATATCCATCGTTCTTAGTCATGTAGAAAAATAATAGAAGAAACTGAAAAAAAAATGCATTAAATCATTGCTCTGGGAAAACACAATGACAAGTTCTTCTCCTGGTACTAATTTCAGATGGGCACCAAGTGCATAATTCCTGCTCAGTGAATGGTTTAATGCATTCATACTGCCTCTCTGTTCAAAAAATTTGACAATGGAATGAGTGCTATTGTAGTAATATTCTAAGATGAAAATGAAAATGAATGTTAGAAATAATGATAGGAGAGGGTTTCACAGCCTGCCAGTCCAATTTTAACAAGAGAATATCTGCATTTCTAATAATTCTTTACTTTATATTTCAAAGTACCACAAGCAGAACCTCTGTGTATAATGAAAGATAAAGACATGATGGTCTCTTTAAATGTCTCTTAGAAGATAATAGATACATAAATAACATACACTTATTTTCTCATCTAATGTGAAAAAATCAAGATAATTTGGAATTTTCTCAATTCTGGCTTTTTGTCAAATCCAACAATCTCTCCCGTCCACAATACATTGGTCAGAATCTTTTATAAACAATCTATTTATATCTTTCAAAAATTATCCTTCAAAACTATCATTTAGATCATAAACTTGGGATGCAAAGAAAAAATAGAAGCATCAGAGGATAAAGGGGTGATGATATGAAAACAATAAAAAATAACAACAGATGAGAGTGCTCAACCCCAGAGTAATAATATATAGGTCAAGCGGTGAAAAACAGTAAATAAGCTAGAATTGCACATTTCAATGACATCATAAAATCATACTATATTTTTCTATAGTATAATACAAATGACAATATCATCATCATAATAAAATAACAATAAAGACCTAGGACTGGTAATGTCATAAAGTAAAACAAATTTCTGTCATTCTTTCATTCTGTCCCTTAAAATTTTTACCAGCAGTGATATGACCTTTACTTTTCTTTATCATACTATTTTAAGATTTACTATTTATTTAAAGTTTACAACTTTTTTATTATTACCTCCTTGTTCAAGGATAAATTAATAAATCTTATAGGTATATTAAAATAAATGAAATAATATACTGACACTTGTTCAAATCCCACCTAAAATAGTCTTGTAACATTGGTGGTAAATGCATCAATTTTTGGAAAAGTCTGAGATAGACTAGCTTATTTTTTTTCCACTTTGTCATTATATGACTAGGACATATTTATCAGGCATTTGGAAAGTTAGAGTTAATTAGATATTTTGTTCTTGTGGCAGTAAGGAAGAAAGATACGCTATCACATTAGACTGAATCACCCTTGAGATCCCTTCTACCATTGAGATTCTATGGTATTCTGAATCTATGAGGCAAGTTGGAAGCCAAACTTGCAAAGTACATAGAGTTCTTTGACTTTTCAGATACCTCTGAAAGGACTTAATATTCATCTGATATTCAAGAAGTTGAAAGATCAATTTAAGGGGAAAAAAAGGCCTCTTCCCAGAACATACTATGAATCTATTAGAGACATCAACATAAAAGGTCACCAAGTTAAGTGAGCCAGGCAGTTTATATCTAAGAACAATATTTGTAGTTATAAATGCAATGAAATCTTTTGCTTCAGGAATTAATTTCCCCAATGTAGAGTTGGCTGAATAACTGGTTTGGTGAAGGCAGGCAGGTTTTCCTATTTCTCAAAAGCAATAGTGGCCACTGCTCATTGAAGGCGGCCTGTGTGTTTGTGGGACGGCACATGCCATGTTCCTGATGGGAAAACTGAGACTGTGAAAGCTGTATGCAAGTGGCAGAGATGTGGGAGACGCTGTCTGTCACTCAGCATCAATTCAGAATTCAATAGCAAATGTTCTTGTCATCAGAAGCTCTGTACATGAGTCCTACCATGGACAAAACCGCGGAGCCAATGCCACTGTCAAGCTTATCTACTTTAAGACAAAACAGACTCAGGTATTTACTCCCTAATGCACACTGCTGCTCCAGTTTAGAAGCTTCTTTCCTATATTTAGGAAAATGCCTTTGAAAAGTACTTTCTCTAACTTTCCATTTAAAGTACAGGAAGCGGCTTTATATTTTGGTCTTATTAACCTCCTTTGAAACCACAGATTTGCATTAATTTCAAATGTTCTTACAATGGCAAAGTCAAATGAAGTGTTTTCCCAAGGAAAAATTGTAGTATAGGACTGGCTGGTATTGTAGTTAGTGCACAAGCGAATTTTCTGTCTCACTTACCAAATTTGCTTTGCTGTTCCCCCAAAAAGTTGCCCCCCAGAAGGAACTGCACTTGTGGCCTCTTCTAACAGGCTGTTCTTAATTTTATTCGTGATATGAAGAATTAGCAAGGGGTCATCTGACTCCATATGAATCACTACACGATTACTCCTGGTCAGAGAACTCAGGGGTATTTGTATAGACTGTTTTTATCAGACAGTGCCCCTGAATATTTGGAGAAACAGATGTGAAATTACTCTAGCCCTATATTTAAAGTCCTGCTGGATCAAACAAAAATTACTTAAGAAGAAGAAAGGAGCAATATTAAAAAATGGAAATTCCGTCACTCTATTCTTCTGTTATATGTAACAATCATCTGAGCATTAAAAAAAATAATTCTGTCACTATATTCTTCTGTTATATGTAGGAATCATTCTGAGCATTAAAAACATAAAACAAAAAATTGAGATAGAAAATCTTGTGTTGTAAAAGGGAAAGGAATCAATTTTGGGATTAAACTAACTCAGGTTTGAATTTCATTAACCACTTGAATTTAGTCAAAGTGCTTAACCTATCTGCCCTGTTTTTTGACTTGAAAAAAAAAAGGAAAAGAATACTTATTGGGGATATTCTGGTTAATAAATGCTTAATATAGTGCTAGCATTATTTTTTAGTATATATTTGAAAATAATCTCTTATCTATACTGTTACCATCTAAGACATATTGAGATGACATACTCATTCCTTAGGCACAAGCAGGACATACCTTGATAGTAATATATGTAGGAATGATCCTCCCAAACAGGATGGTAAGAGTTAATGAGGGAGGTCTTTCTTTTTAATTGAAGTATAGTTGATTTACAGTGTTGTTTTATTTTCAGATACATGGCATAGTGATTCAGATATAAAGACAAACATATATGTTTTTCAAATTATTTTCCATTATAGATTATTATAAGATACTGACTATTGTTCCCTGAGTTATATAGTGAATCCTTGTTGCTTATCTGTTTTTTATATACTAGTGTTTATCTGTTAATTTAATATTCTTAATTTATCCCTCCTTACTTCCCTTTCATGTTTGGTAACCATAAGTTTGTTTCCTATGTCTGTGAGTCTGTTTCTGTTTTATAAATAGATTTGTTTGTATTAGTCGTAGATTTTACAGGTAAGTGATATCATATAATATTTGTCTTTCTCTGTCTGACTTACTTCACCTAGTATGATAATATCTAGGTCCATCCATGTTTCTGCAAATGGCATTATTTCATTCTTTTTTACTGATTCCATTGTGTGCATGTGTCTGTTTGTGTACTTGTATATATATATACACACACACACACGCCACAACTCCTTTACCATTTCATCTGTCAGTGACGTTTGGGTTTTTTCCAGGTCTTCAGTTTGGTTCAGTCTCTCAGTAAGGTCTGACTCTGTGAGACTCCATGGACTGCACCATGCCAGGCCTACCTCTCCATCACCAACTCCCAGAGTTTACTCAAACTCATGTCCATCGAGTCAGTGATGCCATCCAACCATCTCATCCTCTGTCGTCCCCTTCTCCTCATGCCTTCTATCTTTCCCAGCATCAGGGTATTCTCCAATGAGTCAGTTTTTCAAATCAGGTGGCCAAAGTATTGGAGTTTCAGGTTTAGCATCACTCCTTCCAATGAACACTCAGGACTGATCTCCTTTATGGTGGACTGGTTGGATCTCCTTGCAGTCCAAGGGACTCTCAAGAATCTTCTCCAACACCATAGTTCAAAAGCATCAATTCTTCGGTGCTCAGCTTTCTTTATAGTCCAAATCTCACATCCATACATGACTACTGGAAAAATAAAAGCTGTGACTAGATGGACATTTGTTGGCAAACTAATGTCTCTGCTTTTTAACATGCTGTCTAGGTTGATCATAACTTTTCTTCCAAGGAGCAAGTGTCTTCTAATTTCATGGCTGCAGTCACCATCTGCAGTGATTTTGGAGCCCCCCAAAATAAAGTCTGTCACTGTTTCCATTGTATTCCCATCTATTGTCCATGAAGTGATGGGACCAAATGCTGTGATCTTAGTTTTCTGAATGTTGGGTTTTAAGCCAAAGAATGAAGAGATGGAGCCAAAGCAAAAACAACACCCAGTTGTGGGTGTTTCTGGTGATGGAAGTAAAGTCCAATGCTGTAAAGAACAACACTGCATAGGAACCTGGAATCTTACGTCCATGAATCAAGACAAATTGGAGGTGGTCAAACAGGAGATGGCAAGAGTGAACATTGACATTTTAGGAATCAGTCAACTAAAATGGACTAGAATGAGTGAATTTAACTCAGATTACCATTATATCTACTACTGTGGGTAAGAATCCCTAAGAAGAAATGGAGTAGCCATCACTGTCAACAAAAGAGTCTGAAATGCAGTAATTGCATGCAGTCTCAAAAATGACAGAATGATCTCTGTTCATTTCCAAGACAGACCATTCAGCATCACAGTAGTCCAACTCTATGCCCCAACCTATAATGCTGAAGAAGAAAAGTTGAACAGTTCTATGAAGACCTACAAGAACTTCTAGAAGTAACAGCCAAAAAAGGTGTCCTTTTCATTATAGGGGACTGGGGTGCAAAAGTAGAAAGTCAGGAAATACTTGAAGTAACAGGCAAATTTGGCCTTAGGGTACAGAATGAAGCAAGGCAAAGTCTAATAGAGTTTTGCCAAGAGAATGCACTGGTCATAGCAAACACCCTCTTCCAACAACACAAGAGAAGACTCTGCACAAGGACATCACCAGATGATCATTACTGAAATCAGATTGATTATATTCTTTGCAGCCAAAGATGGAGAAGCTCTATATAGTCAGCAAAAACAAGACCGGGAGCTGACTGTGGCTCAGATCATGAACTACTTATTGCCAAATTCAGACTTAAATGGAAGAAAGTAGGGAAAACTGCTAGACAATTCAGGAATGACCTAAATCAAATCCCTTACAGTTATGCAGTGGAAGTGAGAAATAGATTCAAGGGATTTGATCTGATAGACAGAGTGCCTGAAGAACTATGCACAGAGGTTCGTGACATTGTACAGGAGGCAGCGATCAAGACCATCCCCTAGGGAAAGAAATGCAAAAAGGCAAAATGGTTGTCTGAGGAGCCCTTACAAATAGCTGTGAGAAGAAGAGAAGTGAAAGGCAAAGGAGAAAAGGAAAGATATACCCATTTGAATGCAGAATTCCAAAGAATAGCAAGGAAAGATAAGAAAGGCTTTCTCAGTGATCAATGCAAAGGAATAGAGGGAAACAATAGAATGGGAAAGACTATAGATGTCTTCAAGAAAATTAGAGACACCAAGGGAATGTTTCATGCAAAGATGGGCACAATAAAGGACAGAAATTGTATGGACCTAATAGAAGCAGAAGATATTAAGAAGAGGTAGCAAGAATACACAGAAGAACTATTGAAAAAAGGATCTTCACAACCCAGATAATCACGATGGTGTGATCCCTCACCTAGAACCAGACATCCTAGAATGTGAAGTCAAATGGGCCTTAGGAAGCATCAGTATGAACAAAGCTAGTGGAGGCGATGGAATTCTAGTTGAGCTATTTCAAATCCTAAAAGATGATGCTGTGAAAGTGCTGCACTCAATATGCCAGCAAATTTGGAAAACTCAGCAGTGGGCCACAGGACTGGAAAAGGTCAGTTTTCATTCCAATCCCAAAGAAAGGCAATGCCAAAGATGTTCAAACTGTTGCACAATTGCACTCATCTCACACGCTAGCAAAGTAATGTTCAAAATTCTCCATACCAGGCTTCAACAGTACATGAACCATGAACTTCCAGATGTTCAAGCTGAATTTAGAAAAGGGAGAGGAACCAGAGGTCAAATTGCAAACATCCGTTGGATCATCAAAAAAGCAAGAGTTCCAGAAAAATATCTACTTCTGCTTTATTGACTATGCCAAAGCTTTTGACTCTATGGATCACAACAAATTGTGGAAAATTCTGAAAGAGATGGGAATACCAGACCACCTGACCTGCCTCCTGAGAAATCTGTATGCAGGTTAGGAAGCAACAGTTAGAACTGGACATGGAACAACAGACTGGTTCCAAATTGGGAAAGGAGTATGTTAAGGCTGTATATTGTCACCCTGCTTATTTAACTTATATGTGGAGTATATCATGAGAAACACAAGGCTAGATGAAGCACAAATTGGAATCAAGCTTGCCTGGAGAAATATGAATAACCTCAGATATGCAGATAACACCACCCTTATGGCAGAAAGTGAAGAGGAACTAAAGATCCTCTTGATGAAAGTGAAAGTCCATGTCTTGGCTATTGTAAATAGTGCTGTTCTGAACATTGGGGTGCATGTATATTTTTGAATTAGAGTTTTTATCTTTTGCAAACATATGTAATGAGTGGGTTTCCTGGAGCATATGGTAGTTCTGTTTTTAGTTTTTATAGACCCTCCATACTGTTCTCCATAGTGGTTGTATCAGTTTACATTCCCACCAACAGTGCAGGATTGGTAGGGAGGTCCTAGTCTTAAAGATCTTCTCACCTTCTAATATGCAGTCTTTCATTTTTTCACTTTCATACATTGAGAAGGGAATGCAGCCCACTCCAGTGTTCTTGCTTGAAGAATCCCAGGGACAGGGGAGCCTGGTGGGCTGCTGTCTATGGGGTTGCACAGAGTCGGACATGACTGAAGTGACTTAGCAGCAGCAGCAACCAACCAGCAGCTCTCAAGATCATGTGGATTCTTGAAGTTATAAAATTTAAACTTTTCATTTCTGATTAGCCCATTTAGTATCTGATCAGGATTCCTCAAAAGCAGCGTAAGCAAACAAAGGACCGCAGCTACATGGATATTTTTTCTCTAGGCAATGAATCCTAACTTGGGAAGGTTAGTTAGTGTTGGTGCTAGCTGTTTAATCTCTGATCCTTTTTTTACTCTCTTGACCCTTTCATCTACTTATTCATTTATTTTTTACTTCCTTGCTCCTTTTATTTACTTACTAGTAACAATTATTTCGCACAATGAGTATAATTTCATTTTAGGAGGCATCAGCTCTTAACAACTTTTCCATGAGTTTTCTCTCTTGAATACTGTCCTCAGCTCCTCAAAGTAAACCTTAAGCTAATCAATGTCAGAAATTTCCTAGATTTTTAAGCAAATACATCAAGTTTTCTAATTAAAGTCTCAGGTAGATGCTCAATATATAAAAGTGATAAAAATAAACTTGCTTTGTTTGAAGTAGGGTGAGTTTGGAGTCCATGTCACAGACCCTTTACTGAATTCAATTATCTATTATTTTATCTGCTCTTATTTATGAATGAATTCTTATTAATAGCACCATTAATGTTTCACTCAAAAATTATCTGTACATATATCCCTGTTATCAGTTATGTTATGGCTTCCCTCCCATCACCGTAACAACCTAGACTGGCCTATTACATTACACCATCACTCTTGTCTATTGGAGTGACAAGAAAAACACATCTTCATTGAGATTTGGCATTCAGACACTAAGGAAGAGATGACTGTACTTTTTGAGGATCCAAAGTTTTAAGTTGTTAGGCTTCGAGTAGGTTAACATGATGGAGAGGCTTCCTGATGATAAAGTTAGCACACAGAGGAGGCTGTTCAGTCCAGTCTTGATGGCATAATTTCACTCCTTAATTCAAATATGCCCCAGTATATTTGCCAGTATTTTGAGCCAAGAACCCCTGTGCCCACAGTGTTGCAGTATTGGACTGTTATTAATTATTCTATTTATTTATTCTTCATTGATTCCTGGATGAGTCCTGGCAGGCTCTTCACTTCCTTTTCTCTTCATCCTCCAGCTCAGACATAAATCCCATTTGGTCCTAAAGTAACAATTTTCTATAACAGTATGAATTCAATAAAAGCTCACAAGATTTGTTTAATCCATATATAATATTTTCCATAAAGACAAGTGACTTGTCTTTCTATGATGTTTGTTGTTCAGAAGACAAGAATGTATACAATTAGCTAGCAAAGATGGAGATTAATGCACTACATGAATATAAGGTCACATCATTACCATTCATTTCTTAAGATTACAAAACACAAATCATTTAAAATTCACTTGGTATAATTTCTTAGTGAATACCAAGCAACCATTTGGTATTTTAAAATTAGCACAAATATCAGAGTGGAACAATACTATGGAACAATACATCCCCCCACACACATACATAATTTCACATAACAGGTTCCCTCTTTGTCAGCCTGTAGTTGGTAAAGATCATTTGTTTTACTTTTTTCCATAAGAAAAAGAAAAAAAAAGACAGAAATGCATTTTCTAAGTGGGATGGGGAGATCTAAATATTTAAGCATTTCTAATAGCTCAAAGTAAGCATGATATGATAATTCAGGTAATTCAAAGTTGAAGAAATTAAGTAGGTTGTCAATATTCCTTCACAGGTTCAATCCCTGGGTCAGGAAGATCCCTCGAAAAGGAAATGGCAGATCACTCCAGTATTCTTGCCAGGGGAAATTCCATGGAAAGGGGAGCCTGGCAGGATACAGTTCATGGGGTTGCAAAGAATTGGACAAATCCACCAGAAATAATATTCCTTCATTCTAACTTCATAATTTCTTGTGGTTATTCCTTCACTCATTTCTTTCCTTAATAAGTAACTACTTAATATGTGTTAGTAGAGGGTAACTTGACATTTTCATTGTTCTCAGGATCCGAAGTGTCAAAGTCATATTAATTCATTTATTGTTCAACCTGTGTAGGCATAGTGCTTACACTGGCCTGGTGTGAGTGACATGAAAGCAGAGACAAAGTCAGACAAGGTTTCTGTTCTCAGGGAGCTTCCCACGGTATTTTCCATTCAATACAAATCCTTTGCATTACTTACTGAAACTGTCTTCCTCTTAAAAAGCTCAAAATATGGAGAGAAATATGAGTGATAACCATGAAATCACAATGCTGTATGGTTCATTCACATAATATTTTCAAGGATTTACTAAGTACCAGGCAGGATCCCCTGGTGGTTCAGTGGTAAAGACCCTGCCTGCCAGTGCAGAAGACATAGGAGACTAGGGTTCGATCCCTGGGTTAGGAAGGTTCCCTGGAGAAGGAAATGGTAACCCGCTCCACTATTCTTGCCTGGAAAATTCCATGGGCAGAGGAGCCTGCCAGGTTACAGTCCATGGAGTCGCAAAAGAGTCGGAATGACTTAGCAACTAAACAATGATAACAAAGTACCAGGCACTGTGTTAGGGGTATATTAATTAGCAAAACAGTTGTTACTTTAATGGTCAAATGCAGAAAAGTGTATGAATAGTAGCAACACTAAATGCAAGATTGAGAACTACTTCTGAGGTCATGCATAGGATGGTCAATCAGCACACCGAAAAAGTATGTAATTCAGGAAACAGAAGCAGCAGATAAGTTGAAGAATAAATCAAAGCTAGCAGGCAGAGCATGGGCCAAAGGGGGGAAGTGACAAAAGTGTAAGAAATAAGGCTCCTTGGGAGTTCTGTTCATTTTGTAGGAGATAGCACAGAGCACCAGAGATAGAAAATTGTAATTGAAGGTTATAGGAATAAGCTAGGACCTAATCAAAAGGACCTTGTAAATAAACCCTGTTAAACTGCTTGAACTATATTGAAAGGGCAAAAGGAATACCAAAGAACTTTAAGCCAGGGAAACTATGGTCAAATTTTCATCTTAGATTGATCCTTTTGGCTACTGTATAGAAAATGGTGTGTTACACAAACTGTTCATACATGCCTTAGAATGCACAGATAAATAAATGTGTAGAATTATAAGCAGAGTCTTAGAACAGTCTTTTAATGCCTGTGCCCAAACATTGCCCTTGCCCAGTCTTGTGCCCTTTATAACATTCTCAAGGTTGTTCCTTGGATATGCATGGTAGAATGAAAAAAAAAAATAGTGGTATATCAGTGCATGCGTACTCAGTCGTGTCTGACTCTTTGCAACCTTATGGACTGTAGCCCACCAGGCCCCTCTGTCCATGGGGTTTTTCAGGCGAGGACACTGGAGTGGGTTGCCGTTTCCTCCTCCAGGGGATCTCTCCAACCCAGGGATCAAACTTGCATGTCCTGTGTCTCCTGGAACTGTAAACCAAATCCAAATGTTTTAACCAACTCTGTCCCACCATTTTCAATAGCTTAAGTGCAGAGTCAAGAAGTGTACCACATTTAAAACCTCAAGAATTTAAAATGTTTCTGTAAATGAATCATCAAATGCCAGCAAATACAAAACTATCAATATTTATGTAATATTGAACATTATTGAGGTACTGTGAGAATTATCTCATTTAATCCTCTCATTCTGTGCAATATAGACAACTTTTTCTGGTTTCACTTATTAAGTAAATTGAAATTCAGAAAGATTGAGTAATTTAACTATTCATATGACTAGTGAGTGGGAAGACTGGGATTTAAAATTGGGCTGTTTAACTTAAAATTTGTTTTATTTTCCTTTAAAAAGCAGCAACAAGTTTACTTTTTTGATAACTAGTGAGAGAAACTGCTGGTATGTTTTGGTTCCTAAATTATTGCATTTAAGTTTTAATCGTTGAATCCTTAAATGGGAAAAGGTATGGGGACAGCATTTTTTCTTTCTTTCCATACAAAAGAATATAGAGGAGGCAAACCCCCTGTATGAATCTATGGAAAAGGAACCCACCAACTACAAGCCAGTTTGAGGAAAAAATGAGTTTGAGAATCTGGAAAGGACATATTTCTCCATTAACTCTTAACTATTGTCACCTGTCTGCAGCTTTTAAACTAGCTTTGGCAAATACATCTTTTTCTAACAAAGAACACTTATATTGAAAATCATATTTTGGGACAATATATAATAATATCATTAAAACTGTATGAGGATCTTATCAACAAAACTGGAGTTAAACTCTTGACATATTGCATGTTTTATTGTGTCTTTGCCCAAGGGAAGGCAATTTGACTTTCTTGACGTTGCTTTCTTTCTCTCTCCTTTCAAAGCTATGATTAAGAACTAATTTATTTAGATCTGGCTGTGATTAGTTGAATGATTCTGTTCCTTGTTGTAATTAATTTTCAGACACTTTAATTGATAGTACCTGCACTATATTTAATGCATTCCAAGGTACTAGAATAAAAATGCTGCTTGTTGAAATATTCACAAATCCGCTCCACCAAATAGAATACTGATTTATTCTATATCAATATTCTAACATTCTGCATTTGTCTTTTATGATGATTATGGAGAATACTTATAGTCAATTGTTTGGTTTATTTCAATATGTATTAGGAGAAAAGAAGAAAAGTTATTTCACAAAATAATATAGTAGTCCTTGACTTAAAGGTGAGGGCTTGCTAAAAAATCCATAGATGAGTTTTGGTGAAGTCTTTTACATTGTATACATGTATACACAGAGACACAGACACACACATATGACACATGCTGACTTGAATGGAATTTATTTTATAGGTGCATGACATCACAATTTTTGGTGCCTAAACACTTTCAAATTCTGTATTGAATTATCTCTTAAACTTGAAAAATTACATACTTAGATAATTTCTAAGTTAGAATTCCTAGGACTTATATTTTGAGGCTTATCCAAGATTCAAATCCAAGATGCATACTGGCATATACCTTGCAATAAGAATTTTGCTTGACATATTCAATAATTACATCTTTTAACCCTCATAGTACCTTGGCAGGATTATATTGTTGTGATTATTTTTAAGATAAGAAACAGAAATTGGTTTTAGCAGTCTCTTAGATATGTGTTGATTATTATAGTTTTTTGCATTCTCAAACATTTCAGAAGTTCAAATCTTTTAAGAAATATAGGGAAAAGTGTTTTTGAATTTCATAGTCCTAAATTTTTAATATTCCATTCAATTAATATCATCTTGCCTTTTTAATGTATTTTTCAAGAGAGATTTGCATTCTAGGCAAAATATCTTTCTATATTTATATTCAAATCTGTTGTTCTATTTTTTTCTTGAATACAACATTATTAGAAATGATTATTGGAAATTCTTTGAATTTTCTGATCTCTTGTTTCCTTCTCTAAGGGAATGTGCTGTTACCAACTCATCAATGACTGAATTGTATTAACCATTGCACTACATATTTTTGACAGTAATCAGGCAACTTGTTCCATCTAATATTTCATTGAAGGATCTTCCATCTTATAATATTACACCAAATATTGTAATATATTAAGTATTTTAAAATAATTTAAAAGCATTCTATTTTCTTGCTGAAAGTATCCTGATAGAAACACAAGAAAGCATGGTGCAATTTAAATGTCACATTTATTTCTGGCAGTGAATTGTAGATTCAGTTGGGTGTAGTCTCACTGAGGTTCCCTTGTCAGTTATCAGCAATCTGTTAGTTGGTTCACCTAAATCAGGGGTCCCCAACCTCTGTCTGTTGATCTGGGCATGGAACTGATGTCATGATAACAGTAATAAAATGTACAGTAAATGTCATGGGCTTCAATCATCCTGAAACCATCCTCCCCACCTCTGATATGTAGAAAAATTGTCTTCCATGAAATTGGTCCCTGATACCAACAAGGTTGGGCACTGCTGAAAATAACTTTCAGGAAGACTTTCATAGGCATAGGAAATATATGGTTCAAGAATTTAAGCAATGCAGGCAGACTCTGTTTTTCAGGGGTGGGAGGAGAGTGTGGTCAAAAAGTTTGTTTGGATTTTTCCACAAACTGAATGAACTTTTTGGCCAACCTAATACTTAGTGAGCCAGAGGGTAACCTCTGTATATTTTTCTTTGAAATTTGATATTTTAGTCTAGATAACTTGCTCCACGTAAGTGTCCACAGAAATTTAGTATACCTCTGACAAGTTTTTCTTAGAAAAAAACTGCAAATGCATGAGAAGGGACAGAAGTGTCTGTGTGTTTTAGTTACTCATTCATGTCCAACTATTGCTACCCCATGGATTGTAGCCCACCAGGTTCCTCTGTCCATGGAATTCTCCAGGCAATAATACTGGATTGGGTAGCTGTTTACTTCTCCAGGGGATCTTCCTGACCCAGGGATTGAACCCAGTCTCCTGCATTGTAGGTGGTTGCTTTACCATCTGAGCTAAGAGGGAAGCTCTGATTTCGCAGGCCTCCCCAGACAGGAAGTGTATGTGTGCTTCCCTGCCACTTTGAAGTTAGGTATGGTCCTCTGAACTTCTTTACCCAGTGAAACAAGGCATATGTGTGCCTTCTAGGTGGAAACATTTAATCACTAATACTTGATGCACCATCTCCATCTTCCCACGGCTATTCTTAACAGGCAAGCAAGAGCTGATTCAGAGGTGCAATGCTGAAACATCACACAGAGCCAAGTTGACCTGGAGAATCTTTGAACCCACAGCTGACTCTTCCTGACAAGGAATTAAGCTGTGTTAAGAAAGCTGAGCACTGAAGAATTTATACTTTTGAACTATTGTGTTGGAGAAGACTCTTGAGAGTCACTTGGACTGCAAGGAGATCCAAACAGTCCATTTTAAAGGAGATCAGTCCTGAGTGTTCATTGGAAGGACTGATGTTGAAGCTGAAACTCCAATACTTTGGCCACCTCATGCGAAGAGTTGACTCATTGGAAAAGACTCTGATGCTGGGAGGGATTGGGGGCAGGAGGAGAAGGGGACGATAGAGGATGAGATGGCTGGATGGCATCACCGACTCAATGGACATGAGTTTGAGTAAACTCCGGGAGTTGGTGATGGACAGGGAGGCCTGGTGTGCTGTGATTCATGGCGTTGCAAAGAGTCAGACACGACTGAATGACTGAACTGAACTGAACTGATGTTGCCAAAATTTAGGGTTGGTTGTTATCTCATCACAGTCTAGCCTATCCTGAGGGATTCTTGCCCTTCACAGCAGAACAGTTCCAATGTGATACTTTGCCATCAGATTTATAATATGGGTTTCCAAACAGTCCAAATTTTAATTGAATAAAATACTCTCTTTTTACAGATATTAAACAATATATAAATATCCTGTTTCCCTCTACATTTCATCTGTAACTTTTCCACCACCTATTAGTGTCTCTCTCTCTGTGTTAAGTGTGAAGACATTAAAATATGTAAAATAACAGAATATATAGTCTAAACAAATTTTAAAATGAGAAAGCATCTATCTAATCAGTATGTCCCTTTCATCTAAAAAGGTCACTCAGTAAAATATTGGTAATGACAATCATGAATCCATGTATATCTGATTCCAAGTTTTATGTTCTTTTTTCCCTAAAATCTAAACCTTTTCCTAGCTAATGAAACTTAGCTCCCAAAGTTGTCATGAGGATTAAGTGGGATATGATGTGCAAAGCAACCAGCGCAGAGCCTGGCACCAAGAACTACTCAATAAATGTTAATTTAGCTTCAGGAATACTCAAGATGCCCCTTAAATTTTAATCAGATGTCCTTATATATTAAAATTATCAAACAGCAATCATTATGGTCCTCGGTGATTACTGTCTTTCCACAATAGATCATAGTGCTCTTTCCAGACCTTTAAAATGAAATTGCAACTTAATCCTGCATCCTTTTGTTTCAGCTTGCTAAAATCTGAATATATGCCTGGGCTTGCATTATGAAATAACTAAAATTTTCAATGGACTTTGCTTGCATGCGATTGTTTTCTAGTTGAAACCACTGCTTTTGGCATTACACTGATAAGCCATGGAATAGTCTAGTCCCAAATTCCATTTTTGTTAGCAAATTTCCCTCTAAATAACCATTAGAAAATACATACACACATACACACACACACACACAAGCACATACTGTCTGAATATTCCAACTAATTGAATTTAGCTGTATCAATACACGCTTTTACTTTTATTGATCCACATTTTTGTTATTGATTTTATTTTTAGCATGTATTTCCAGTGTCTCTTGAAAATGACATTTTAGTTTTGTTTCTTACATTTCTAGGTCAAAGACCAATATCATCGTTTACGTTAGATATCGGTTTGCTGCTGCTGCTGCTGCTAAGTCACTTCAGTCGTGTTTGACTCTGGACGACCCCATAGACAGCAGCCCACCAGGCTCCCCCATCCCTGGGATTCTCCAGGCAAGAACACTGGAGTGGGTTGCCATTTCCTTCTCCCAGTGCATGAAAGTGAAAAGTGAAAGTGAAGTCGCTCAGTTGTGTGCAACTCTTAGCGACCCCATGGACCGCAGCCTACCAGGCTCCTCCGTCCATGGGATTTCCAAGGCAAGAGTACTGGAGTGAG
The DNA here is from genome assembly GCF_016772045.2 of Ovis aries. NCBI lineage: Eukaryota > Metazoa > Chordata > Mammalia > Artiodactyla > Bovidae > Ovis > Ovis aries. Next base: position 27,634,485 of record NC_056067.1, read on the forward strand.
TTGCCATTGCCTTCTCTGAGATATCGGTTTAGGCAATATATATTCAAGACAATGATCAAGCAAAAGAGTGTGGTAGGTGATGCCTATTAGGAAGAGTAGCCAAAATTGACATAGTACTGGATTACTGGTGATATTGACACAGGTTTCTTCTGTTAGGCTCTTTGGTATACCAAAAGCATGGCAATACTTTATATTGAAAGAACATCTTCCCTTTTCTTGCCTTTTCAGTACTTACTGGGCATTTAGCACTGAGTTTCTACTTACAGATTCGCAAATACAATTAACTATCACCTAGACCAGTGGCTCGGCAGTGAAGAATTTGCCTGCAGTTCACGAGATGCAGATGTGAGTTCGAGCCCTGGGTCAGGAAGATCCCCTAGAGAAGGAAAGAGCAACCCACTCTAGTATTCTTGCCTGTATAAACCCATGGACAGAGAAGCTTGGTGGGCTACTGTCCATGGGGTCACAGAGTTAGACACGACTGAAGTGACTGAGCACGCGCGCATGCACGTAATATGAAGATCATTCTAGTATGCCCTTTCAGTTTCCACAAGTGGAGCCTCAATTTCAAAAAAAAGACTAAGTGAAAACAATGCACTGGCGTACTTTCAACCAGCTATGGAGCTCCTTCACCAGAGGTGGACAATCTTTCCAATCTCTGAGCATAAGTAAAGTCCTTTTTTTGGCCATTCACATGAGTTCTGAACTGCAGAGTGGTCTTGTAATACCAAGTGCTGCCTATGTAAAAATCTTACTCATATCTGGGGCAAGGTGAGACATAAGTTTATCATTAAAAAATAAAAACAGCACACACAAACACACAGAAAAAGACCAACAAACCAGCTATCTTGTCTTGTCTTGGAAAACTCACTTAAGCTATGTTCCTGTGTTGTTAATATCCTCCCTTCACCTCTGGGTTGCTGTGAAAACAAATGTAAAAGCACTGTGGAAGATGAAGAACTTTTAAAATGCAAGCCAGTCTTGGTCTCTCAGGTGACACAGGAAGTTTAAGTATTGCAAAGTGCAACTCACTGAGCTATGGGGCATAAGGATAAACTTCTACTTTAAGACTATGGATTCTAATGCTAAATTGCCTGGAATTTAATCCTAGCTGCTTGATTTACTAGCTGTAAATTGACCTTGGCCATAGTCTTCAATCTCTCTGTTATGGATTTTTTCACCTGTAAAACAGGACAGTAATGCTTTTCAATTCATAAACTAGTTGTAAAAAATAAATAAGTGAATACATGAAAAATAATGTGAAGGGTCTGACATAGACTGCATATAATGTACAATCATGAAAAGCCAACACACTTGTTTTGTTCCATTATTTTTATTTTCAAGATTACTAGCAACCCGAAGTCATTGTAAGCTCCAAAGGCTTTCTGTATAAAAGACACATAAGGAGATCTTTTTGTATTTAGTTAATGCATTGGGCTTGATTTATTACCTCTTCTGCCACCGACCATCCTGTGAGATGGCACAGTCTCCCCGTTGTATTCAGCTTTGTTGTCCTGTGCACGACTCAAACTCTAAATCTTGAGTCCTAACTGGGCTGCTCTAGCAATTTCCATCAGTTTAATTTCATGTATTTGAGACTTTTGGTAACCAGGTCATGTCACCACTTTTTAATTTAATCTCCAGGGAATTCTTGGCTTTTATATTCCAAACAATTGGGAGTAGGGGTGTTCTTATGATAAGAAGATAATATTTCTAATGTGAAGAATACTTTTCCATGGGTTCTCACATTGTGGGCAGTATCCCCCCACCCCACCTTCTGATATAGTTATCAGGGTCTGAATGCAGCTTTCAAATCAATTCCATATTTAACTACTCTTAATTCTATGCAGTTAGTACTAGAATAGTGATTTATCACTGAGCAGAAATCCATTTAATGATGTCAATCTGATATTATATTTTGATAGATTTCTTTGTTTGACTATTAACAGTCCTGGAAAATTATTTAATAATTAGGGATAGAATTGACTAACAAGGTTAGACTGTTGACAATCAGATTTTACTATTTTAGTTCAATGCATATTGAAAGTTTGTTGCTGTTAGATCGATAATTTGAATGATAGATGCTAACTGATTTGCATCCATCATTCCCTTTCTGATACATACTCAGATGAAGTGTATTTGTAACCATTGGGTATTCTGTGGTATGCATTCAAGATGTACTTGATAAATGTAATCTGTCCCCAAATCTTTGCTTTATTGCTGCAGATTATTAAGTAGTTCCACATTATACACACAAGGAAGGACTTGGGATTCAAATTAAAACAAGTTTAAATAGACTGCAAAAGCCTTCCTCAGCTGACTGATTCTATATTAAATACCCAAATTAGTGCACATCACCATTCAAGAAGATGGTGTGTATGTTATATTGAGAATCAGTTTTCCTGAGTATAAGTTATATTGTCTACTCTAAAGAGCATAAAGTTTACATAAAATGTATTAAGTTAACTGTCTACCATATCATTGCCTATCTGTTTAACATAAAAATAAAAACTTGCTTAGCCTAGTATCCTTCAGTAATTGTGACCAATATCCAGCAGATCATACTCAAATTGTTCTTACAAGATAACTATTATTTAAGCTTTAGAATATTCATCCATTCAATCAAGCATCTTTTATTTACCCATTCACCTCCTTTCTATGCTCTGATACCTGCTTATTATCTCCTTTGCAGGCATCCCCTTTTGCTTCTTGCAGTATCTATATTTTTCTAGTCAAGCAACTTTACACATATTCATTTTTGCTCTTGATTAGCTTAAGCCATCATCTTGGCCCCAGTAATAATAAGCTCAGTCTGAATTTATGAAAGGCCACAACTCACAATGATGATGTAACAGCTATTACTGTCTCTACACCAAATGTCACAGCACACATCTTCGGAAAGCAGAAGTTCCTGGAGATAAACAAGAAAAAATAACAGAAATGTCATCAACAAAGGAGACTACCATAATAACAATTAATGTTAATACATGTTGGCCTTTATCATTTTTATATCAGATATCTATTGCCACATGATGTTGCATAATAAATAACCAGAAACCTCAGTGGTATAATAAGCATTTGCTGCTTAGCTGTTTGGTTTGCTTGGTTTGCTTGGCTGTCTGGGGGCTGGTTAGCTGTTAGCTGACTAAGATTGTGAGAGAGTTAATTCCTAGGCAGGTTGATAAGAAGGCCGAGGTCCCCAAGGAGGAGAAAGGGGTCAGGCTTTTGAAGCAGAAAGGGGTCTGGAATTCTCAAGGAGAAGGAAAGGACAAACATCTTTTTTTTTTCCCCCCTCTACATTACTTAGTCTTAGTCACATAAAACATTTTTGTTTTGTTTTGTTTTGTTTTTAAGCCAGGACCTGATGACTACACAACAGACAACTCAGTTTAAACTCTGTACTAAGGATTGGTGGCTCAGATGGTAAAGTGTCTGTCTACAATGTGGGAGACCTGGGTTCGATCCCCGGGTCTGGAAGATCCCCTGGAGAAGGAAATGGCAATCCACTCCAGTACTATTGCCTGGAAAATCCCATGGACAAAGGAGCCTGGTAGGCTACAGTCCATGGGGTCTCAAAGAGTTGGACATGACTGAGCGACTTCATTTGCTTACTTACTTAAGGATTATATAGGGCTTCCTTCATACCTCAGTAAAGATTATATAGTGGCTTCCCTTGTGGATCAGCTGGTAAAGAATCTGCCTGCAATGCAGGAGACCTGGGTTCAGTCCCTGGGTTGGGAAGATCCCCTGGAGAAGGGAAAGGCTACCCACTCCAGTATTCTGGCCTAGAGAATTCCATGAACTATACAGCCCTTGGGGTCACAAAGAGACACAACTAAGCAACTTTCATTTTCACTTTCCATACCTCAGTCGGTAAAGAATCTGCCTACAATGCAGGAGACCCGGGTTGGATTCCTGGGTCGGGAAGATCCTCTGGAGAAGGAAATGGCAATCCACTCCAGTAAATTTGCCTGAAAAATCCCATGGACAGAGGAGCCTGGTGGGCTACAGTCCATGGGGCTGCAACAGTCTGACATGACTTAGCGACTAAACCACCACCAAGTTTTATATAACAATGTATCCTGCTTAAGGACAGTTTCTCCTTCCTGAAAACCTTCTGGCTAATCCTGTTATCTTAAAATGTAAATTATGGGAGTGGGTCTAGTAAGATCTTTACAACCTTGAGATATTATTTTCATTTATTCCAATAACTAATTAAAAAAGGATGTAACTCCTTTGCTAATACTAGCAAGGAGTGCATTCTCTGTCCCCCTTCTGATGTCTATGTCAGAAGCTTTCTCTGTCCCTTTTTCACTTTAATAAAACTCTGCTACATAAAAGCTCTTGAATGATCAAGCCTGGTCCCTGGTCCTGAAGCTAAATCTTCTTCAGAGATCACGAATCTGACATCCTTCACTGGAAGCTATCAATTGGATTGATCAAAGTGAATCACCTCTGATCTCATCTGGGTATCGCTTACCTTCCTCCTCCTGGACTAGCCTGGGCACTTCCTTCTTACAGTGATAGAGAGGGAAAGAATGAACAGCCCAGTAATTGTTCCAACCTTCTCTTGTGCAATGCTTGCTAAGATTCAAATGGCCCAAATATGGAGTCAGAGAAGGAGGATGTTAGAGAGTTATAAAGTAAAAGGTATAAACACATGAAGTGTTTAGGAATTGGAGCCATTATTATAATCTATAAGATACTTTATTATTAAATGATGCATTATAAAAAAATTCTATTATAACAATGACCTCAATTTGGTCTTGTTTTTATTCTTGGACTGCAATTCTCTATTTTATATCTTCTAGTCTATTTTATGGTTACCATTCGGTGATCTTTAATTAAGCTATCCCACCTGTACATTTTTCTTATCATTGGGGCCAACAAGGTCCAGGGTTTGCGGGGAAGATGATATTTGTCTTTTTTTGAATACTGCTTCTCCTGTAGGAGAACCAAGGTGGAATAAAGAGCAGGACCATAAGGAAAAGCGGTCTGGATTGTGGATGTCTATTTTTGAAATCTTTTAGCTTCCACTTAACATTTTGAGTTTAGGGATGTGCTTATATACTTCTAAGAGTTTCCCAATTTGCAATGAAAGCCTGATATTCTTAGCCTGGAGTACTATTGGGTAGGGGGAGGTCATATTTGATAACACATCTGACATTTCAAGGCTAGCACCAGGTCTGTGTGATAAATAAATGAATTCTGTTTCCTCAGCTCTCCCTCTTCATGAAGATAGAAACATATATAGGCTACTTTTTCTAGCAGGTGTGCTAGCCTCATGCTTAAAAAGAATTTAGTTCAGGACAAAAAAAGCTGCTCTACTGTTCTTCCTCTTCAGAAACTATCAACAGGATACAATTATGAGCAGCGCTTTCCATTTACATAGCCAACTCTGCTAATCTGTCTTGATTTTTAATTGTATCTTTTACTACATGATGCCAAAGTGCTTTTCTTTCTAGAATCTGCTAAGAAAGATGTGTAGAGATAGGTCTATAAAAGGGCAGTCTGATGGTTTGTTCTGTTTGGGAACTGTGTCTTGCCATCTGCTTTTATGTGCATTCACTTACCTGATAGGAATCCATGTGCCCCCCTGCCATAAGTTCCATACAGAAGCTTCTAATAAGATGAACTTTGCTCTAGGATTTCTGTTGTGGATGAAGTATTTCTTACCTGTCAAGGTCATCCTTCCTGCTCCAGGTGCTAATTTGTGCTGCTCTTGATCCACTCATATTATTGATAGCAGAGTCCTTGGTATGTGTTATATTGAAATATTACTAATGTATGAACTGTAACATTAAATTTCAAATCTAATCAATCAAATGGCATACATACGCAGTAGATGCTTGGCTAGTAAAAAGATTAATTGCCATGTGCAATGAAAACCAACTCTCTATAAGGTGAAATATTGCATGTCTCCCACAGAAAGATGGAAGCCTGAATACTCTGTTACGCTAATGACTACTTCTGCCATTCAACCATATGGATTGCCTTTAAGACAAACCGAAATGAAGATTAAAGGCATGTAAAATCAACTCTCTATTAAAGTAGTTAGGGCTTTTCTCCAGATTCTACAGGAAAATTATGCAATCTGTTGCAAAACCAGGCACTTGTCTCCCAGATGGTGCCCAGAATCTCTCTGAGCAAACACTTCTTCTTTGCTCTTTGTAACAAACCAGGCGTATTTTTGATTCTCTGCACTTGATTATGCATCTGAAAACATTTACACGGGAAGGACCTTGTAGAGTGCTATGGATTTGCATTGTAAAACTCCAAAGTTCTAATATATACTCTGAGAGCAAACCTGAAGGTATCAAGTAAAAGATGATGCTGTTTTTAGAGATGTACTATATGCCTGAGTCGTTGCCTGAACTTCTTTCTCAAAAGCATCCTGCATTTGGTTAATCAGAAAGTAGAGACACGAGTCTCTGATTGTTGACTCTCACTTATGAATTAATGTGGACCTGATCACTTTTGGGGAAGCCTATTATGAATTAAATTGTTAGTGATAAGATACATGGTTTTAATTATTACTGAGAAAATTTAGAACAGAAATACTTTTCTTATTTGAATGGATGCTCAAACAAAAATTTAATGTCTTTCTGTATCTATAGTAAATATGCTTGTTTATATATTTAGGGAATAGTGATTATTGGTGAATCTTCCTAAAGTCAGGTTACATTATCCTACATATTTATTGCAGTTTTGCCTATATCTCATTCTGTCCCACTTTGACTTGAATAATTCCATATATTCTCAACCTCATATCAGATGTTCTTATGCCAAGAAGATATTTCTCTTTAATTAGAACTGAGTTATGTGCATGTTATTTGCTTCCATGGTACCAAGAATACACATGTTCTGTGAACTTATCACAGTACCTGCCCTCAAGAAGACAGTCTACCAGGAAGACAATGTATTATATTTAAAATGTTTATTTATCTTTCATTTTTGTAGCCTCTTCTCGGGGGGGGGGGTGGAATTGGCCCATGAAAACAACTTAGAAAATTTTGTTTTCTGACTTGATTAATTTGTTGAGAGTAGATCTGCACAATAATGACTGAACAAATGAAGGAACCAGTTTAGATAAGGGCTTCCAGGTGGTGCAGTGGTAAATAATCCGCCTGCCAATGCAGGAGACACAGGTTCAATCCCTGGGTCAGGAAGATTCCCTGGAGTAGGAAATGGCAACCCACTCTTGTGTTCTTGCCTGGGAAATCCCAGGGACAGAGTCTGGAAGGCTATAGTCCATGGGGTCGCAAAAAGTGGGACATGACTGAGCATGCATGCACAGTCTAGGTAAGTCATGAGTGGAATATAAGGATAGATAAATAGATATGCAGATGGACAGATAGATCTGGAATTCCAGCTTCTGCTCTTACATGTAAAGAATATGGAAGACATTATTCCCATCTCCACAAGTAAAAAACTGAACAAACTGAAAATAAATGACTTTTCTTACCTCCATCAAAGAACTGAGGTCACATAGCAAACCACCACCCTAAAATGAGAGAGATGAGCTAATACAGAGAATGCATAGCAACATACCTGTACAGAGGCCATTGAATCCAGTAACTTGTCAGATTACATAATCAGTATTGCTAGAGGTTGAGTGCAGACAAACTGGAAAACTGAACACTCTAGGGGGGCAACTTGAGGAAGGCTCCACACTTTCATGAATTTTACCTCCAGAAACTCTACCAAGTTCTCATGTGAATATTGGAGAAAAGTCCCCTCAAATGTGTCCAGAGTGATGATGAAGGTAAAAGTAAGCTTATGCTCCAGGGAAAAACAACCTTTTTGAAATATTCCCAGAGCTTTTGCTAAAACAAAGGCTTACCCAACAAGGGGGAAACAAAACCCCTCAGCAGAGGCTTATCTGTGTTGAGGAAGTGAGGAAGTAAAATTACCCAACTCCAGCCTCCTGTAGGCTTTTTGTCTCACTTGTGTGTGTTGATGCTCAGTCGTGTCCCACTTGTGACCCCATAGACTATAGCCCAAAGGCTCCTCTGTCCATGGAATTTTCCAGGCGAGAATACTGGAGTGCATTGCCATTTGCTTCTCCCGGGGATCTTCCCAACCCAGGAAACAAACCCACATCTCGTGTCTCCTGCCTTGGCAGGCAGATTCTTTACCGCTTGAGCCACCTGGCAAAGCCTCATATTGCCTTTCTGTCTCACTTAAGAAGGAAACAATAGCAATAACAGAAAGCTGAAAAGCACTTTTGAAGATTATATCACATCAATACAGGACAACTAAAAGGCTGGGACCTAACTATAGAACTAGGACCCTTTTCTTTCCCCCAAACTTAGCACCATGTGAACAGGGCTCCTGAATAATACACTGCAAGAACTGCAAGGCTAGGGCTCTTAAGAAGGAGTTTCTGCAGAGTGAGAACCTGGGAATACTCTTTTATAAGTTATACATACTACCTGTGAAGTGACATGGTAATATATGAAAGTAGATTTAAATTATTAGTAGATGTATGTTATAAACACTAGGACAGCAACTTGCATTGTTTAAAGTAAAATTCATGTTCTTATAGAATAAATAAAACTATATAAACTTCTATTTAAAACCATGGATTTCAAAAAATGGGAGGAGGGAGATTTTTTTAAAAGACACAAAGAACAAATACAAACAAATAGAGAATATTTAAAACATAATAGATAGTAATTTATCTAAAGTGCTAGAAATAATTACTTTAAATGTGAGTAGTCTAAATATACCAATTAAAAGGCAGAGACTGTCAAAGTGGATAGAAAACAATACCTGCCCATATACTGTCTACAAAATAGCCCACTTTAAATATAAAGACAGAGGTTAAAAGGAAAAAAGATATACTCCTATTCATTACTGGTTAGAATGCAAAAATTATACAGCCACTCTACGGAGGAGCCTGGTGGGCTGCAGTCCATGGGGTCGCTAAGAGTTGGGCACGACTGAGCGACTTCACTTACACTTCACACTTTCATGCATTGGAGAAGGAAATTGCAACCCACTCCAGTGTTCTTGCCTGAAGAGTCCCATGGACGGGGAGCCTGGTGGGCTGCCGTCTATGGGGTCACACAGAGTCAGACACGACTGAAGCGACTTAGCAGCAGCAGCAGCAGAGACACTTCGGCAGTTTCTTACAAAACTAAACATACTCTTACCATATAATCCAACCTAGAAACTGTGTCCCTCGGTATTTACCCAGAGGAGTTGAAAACTTACATCCCTTAAAAAAAAGAACCCTGCATATGAATGTTTATAGTAGTTTTATTTATAATTACTCAAGCCTGGAAGCAATGAAGATGCCCTTGAAAAGGTGAATAAATAAATAAACTATGATATGTTCATACAATGGCATATTATTCAGCTCTTGAATGAAATATGCTGTCAAGCTGTGAAAAGGTGTGGAGAAACCTTGCATGCATATTGCTCAGTGAAAAGAAAAAGCCAGTCTGAAAGGTTACTTTTGGTATTATTACAACCATGTGACTTTCTGAAAAAGGCGAAATATAGAGAAAGTAAAAAGATCAGGGGTCGCTAGGGTTTCAGAAGAGGGCAAGGGGTATGTAAGAGGAGCACAGAGTATTTGCAGGGTAGTGAAACCATTCTGTATAGAATATGAATGGTCTGGGAACCTGAAATTACTCCTTTGTTATAATTGTATTTATTTTTGGCTGTGCTGTGTTCGTCGCTCTGTGGGCTTTTCTCTCATTGCGGTGAGTGGGGACTATTCCCTAGTTGCTGTGCGCGCACTTCTTGCAGTGGCTTCTCTTGTTGCGGAGCACAGGCTCTGTGGCACCCAGGCTTCAGTAGGTGTGCACGGTGGGCTCAGTACATGGGGCTCCCATGCTCTAGAGCACAGACTCAGTATCTGTGGCACATGGACTTATTTTCTCTGAGTCAAATGGGATCTTCCCAGATCAGTGATCAAACCAGTATCTCCTGCATTGTTAGGCAGATTCACCACCACTGAGCTACCAGAGAAGCTCTCCTTTAAAAAAAAAAAAAAAATGGTGTCTATGTATCATTATGGCATCTGGTCCCATCACTTTCATAGCAAATAGATGGGGAAACAATGGAACCACTGACAGTTTATTTTCTTGGGTTCCAAAATCACTGCAGATGGACTGTAGCCATGAAATTAAAAAGACGCTTTCTCCTTGGAAGAAAAACTGTGACCAACCTAGACAGCATATTAAAAACCAGAGACATTACTTTGTCGACAAAGGTCTGTCTAGTCAAAGCTATGGTTTTTCCAGTTCAGTTCAGTTCAGTTCAGTCACTCAGTCGTGTCCCACTCTGCAACCCCATGAATCGCAGCACGCCAGGCCTCCCTGTCCATCACCAACTCCCGGAGTTCACTCAGACTCATGTCCATCAAGTCGGTGATGCCATCCAGCCATCTAGTCCTCTGTCCTCCCCTTCTCCTCCTGCCCCCAATCCCTCCCAGAATCAGAGTCTTTTCCAATGACTCAGTTCTTCTCGTGAGGTGGCCAGCGTATTGGAGTTTCAGCTTTAGCATCAGTCCTTCCAGTGAACACCCAGGATTGATCTCCTGGGTTTAGGATGGACTGGTTGGATCTCTTTGCATTGCAAGGGACTCTCAAGAATCTTCTCCAACACCACAGTTCCAAAGCATCAATTCTTTGGCACTCAGCTTTCTTCACAGTCCAACTCTCACACCCATATATGACCACTGGAAAAACCATAGCTTTGGCAAAGTAATGTCTCTGCTTTTCAATATGCTATCTAGGTTGGTCATAACTTTCCTTCCAAGGAGTAACCGTCTTTTAATTTCATGGCTGCAGTCACCATCTGCAGAGATTTTGGAGCCCCCCAAAATAAAGTCTGACACTGTTTCCACTGTTTCCCCATCTATTTGCCGTGAAGTGATGGGACCAGATGCCATGACCTTAGTTTTCTGAATGTTGAGCCTTAAGCCAAGTTTTTCACTCTCCTCTTTCACTTTCATCAAGAGGCTTTTTAGTTCCTCTTCACTTTCTGCCATAAGGGTGGTGTCATCTGCATATCTGAGGTTATTGATATTACTGGTTTTTCCAGTAGTCATGTATGGATGTGAGAGTTGGACCATAAAGAAAGCTGAGCACCAAATAATTGATGCTTTTGGACTGTGGTATTGGAGAAGACTCTTGAGAATCCCTTGGACTGCAAGGAGATCCAACCAGTCCATCATAAAGGAAATCAATCCTGAATATTCACTGGAAGAACTGATGCTTAAGCTGAAACTCCACTACTTTGGCCACCTGATGTGAAGAACTGATTCCTTGGAAAATATGCTGATGTTTGGAAAGATTGAAGGCATAAGGAGAAGGGACTGATAGAGCATGAGATGGCTGGATGGCATCACTGACACAGTTGACATGAGTTTGAGCCAGCTCCGGGAGTTGGTGATGGACAGGGAGGCCTGGCGTGCTACAGTCCGTGGGGTTGCAAAGAGTCAGACATGACTGAGTGACTGAACTGACACATCATTATGCATTTGTTAAAACTCCTAGAAACATAAAACAGAAAAAAAATCTTAATAAGAATGGTCTTAAGATGGTTCTTATTAAGAATGGTTCTTAATAAGAAATCTTAAAAAGAATTGGTTCTCTGGCTATAGTAAGTGTGCTATACGGACAGAGGAATCTGGCAGGCTATAGTCCATGAGGTTGCAAAGAGTCAGACACAACTAAGCAACTAATACATACACACTAATGCAAGACGTTAATATGACGGAAAACTGGAAGCATGGAGAGTGGGTATGGAGCAGGTAATATAGAACGCTCTTTATTATCCATTCAGTTATTCTGTAAATCTAACACTGTGCTAAAAAACTGTCTATTAATTATTAAAATGATATATTCAAAATGTTGACTTTCAAATTACACAGGCGTTACAAAAAATAAAAGGTTTTTAGTTGCAAATTTGGTTTTCTACCCCTCTTAATCCTCCCTCAAACAAATGGATTCTCTACAGAACAGCTAAATCAGCGATTAAAATGAGATAAATCTTTTTACCCCACATTTAAAGGTGATGGGATTGAACTGGGAGAAGAAATATATCAATGCTTTAAAATTATACTAATGTGTTTTTCTTAAAGATACTGAAAGGAAATATTTGTCTTCCATAAAATTTTAATATCACTGAACAAACAGTTTTCTGTATTATCATAATTCATTTTATATATATATTTTTCTTTAGAAACATTTTTCCAATGACTTAGGTAATATAACAACTTATAAGCTATTATCCCTTAACAGAGGATACATATTCAAGGTGAAATAACATACACATAAAAAATTAGATGCGATGCATTTTTTTGTTACACATACATATGTATATATACACATATATACACACACACATATATATAAACTCACCCATATATATATATACTTTAATTACATTACTTTGTTAATTTCATAAGCAATTTGAAAATATCTTTTCTAAGTTCAAACAACATTAGGCATATTATGAAGTAGAAAGGAGACACCCTATGCTTTTTTAAATGAATTAAAAGAAATTAGTGGAAACTATGGCTTGAGCAAGATAATTGGCCAAGAAAGGTTGTATCCCATACTTTTCTGGGTGATTTTGTCATTAGTTTATGCCTTTAGGGATATATTATGGGATAAGTTTGAAAATAATAGATAATAGCCAAATATTAAAGCATAAATCCTCCTGTGTCTTAGCAAGTGTGTATGTGCTTGTGTGTGCATATATACGTACACGTCATATGCTCAGAAAGGACGTAAAGTTGAATGTCTACAAGACAGGAATTGAAGTCAAAGGGTGCTCTAAATGTCTAACAAAGAAGAATAGATTCTAGTGTATAAATAACCACTAAAACATCAGAAATGTTTCAATCTGAAATCTGCATGACAAATGATTCACTTTGGATAACCGACCCTAAGAATCCAATAAGTTGTGGCTTTGTGGGTGAAAAAGGGAGAAGGACCTGGCTCAGAGGTAGAACATTCCATTAGAAGTCTATTGTAGTCACAGGGATATAATGTATATAGCATGGCAACTACGGTTAATAATACCATGTTGCATATTTGAAAGATGTTAAGAGAGTAAACTTTAACAGTTCTCATTGCAAGAATAAAAGATTGATGCATGGTGACTCATGTTAACAACTTACTGCAGTGATCATTTCGCAATATATATAACTATCTAATCATTATGTAGTACACCTGAAGCTAATATATTTTCAATTTTACCTCAATTTTTTAAATTAAATTTTAAAAGAGTATATTAAAAAAGGAGTCTACTGTAATCAGTTGAAATTAAATTAGAATGATTAAATTAGAATAGATAACAGAGATAAAGAAAATAAGGAATGTATCTCTAAGACATCTGAAGTGAAACCAAATGGATTTATCTACTGAGAGTGCCCTCGCTTTTTATGTCCAAAAGTGACTCTGTATCTTTCACTTGGGTAAATTTAGTGATTTTATATTCAGCTGGTGGTGGTTCAGTCGCTAAGTCGTGTCTGACTCTTGTGACCTCATAGACTGTAGTCCACCAGCCTCCTCTGTCCATGGGATTCTCCAGGAAAGAATACTGGAGTGGGTTGCCATTTCCTTCTCCTGGGTATCTTCCCAACCCAGGAATCAACCCAGGTCTCCTGCCTTACAGGCAGATTCTTTACTGACTGAGCTACAAGGGAAGCCCCTATATTCAGCTAACTAGATGAATTTTCCAGATGACTTTGTATTTGGAATGGAATTGGCCAATGATGCACATGTTTCAGCCAGACAGCTTTGAAAAGCATTATTCCTTCTTTACCTATGGACCTTTAGTTTAAATTCTAGTAGCCAGTAGAATTCAACATGTTCGATTTTTGAATATCCATCTGATAGGATAATTTACAATTGACGAACTAAAGAATTAATAGAGGAAATAGAGTTAGAAAGCCAAGTTCTATGAGAAGCTATTGAAGCACTTTTAAATAGGGATTTATGATTATTTAGTATTTTATTGGAGAAGGAAATGGCAACCCATTCCAGTGTTCTTGCCTGGAGAATCCCAGGGACGGAGGAGTTGATCTATGGGGTCGCACAGAGTCGGACACGACTGAAGCAACTTAATAGCAGCAGCAGCAGCAGCAGTATTTTATTGCTTTTTTTTTTTTTTTTTGCTTTAGTAAAAATACATTTATGCATCTTAATGCATAGGACCTGTTACCCTTAACCTAAGTTATATTTGGGATTTCTTGTGGCTTAGCTGGTAAAGAATCTGCCTGCAATGGGTTGGGTTGGGAAGAGCCCCTGGAGAAGGGAATGGCTACCCACTCCAGTATTCTGGCCTGAAGAAGTCCATGGACTGTATAATCCATGGGGTTGCAAAGAGTCAGCTATGACTGAGCGACTTTCACTTTAACTTATATTTATTACACCTATGTAATATAAGCTCTTGAGGCTTGACAAAAGATGCAGTTTATGTTATTATATATCTTACATATCACCCAGAGATTTATTTCAGAGCTGGCTTTCAGCATTACCCTATATCCTTACTATTTTATATAGTTTCGTGAAAGGATCATGAGTAGACATGCTACTCTGTTTTATTTTTTCCTTCTTTTTGATAGTGTAGAGGTTTCTTTAAAGGAAAAAGATACTCTGCAAAGTGATAGTTTTACATAAACACAATTCCAGATCTCTTGTGACAGAGGCAATCATTTCATGGTTTCCTTGTTTTCTCAAGCCATCTTGGACCTAGCTGAGAGATGAAAAAAGAGGTAGGGTCCAGAACACAGGTTATGACATTTGGCCAGACAAAAGAAAATGAATCGCAAATGCCTTGATTTTATGAATGATAGATCAAAAGAATTTGGCAAGTAATGGAATGTATTAATACATCATACCAGATACAATAATAGGAAGGCAAAAAAGAAAAGAATCAATGATTGCACCAAAATTTCAAACTTGGGTAATTAGTCTTAGGAAATCAAGAGAGAGAACAGGATTTGTGGGAAAATAAACTCTTTTGGATATGATGACTTTGAAGTTCTGGTGGCTCATCCAGTTGGAAATATCAAGAAGAGACTTGAAGCTAATAGAAATATTTAGTGAAGGACTGGAGATATGGATAAAAAGTCAGCTCCATAATGGTATAATAAATTATATTACTGGATAACCTCTTTAATAAAGAAAGCCTAGAGAGAAGGGGTAGCTTGTTTTACATATTGTAATTATATGTCATGAAAGATGCTAAAGCAATTAGAAGGAGCTTTGAAATACTTCCATAGCAAGATAAATAATTCCTTAAGAACTATTCAGCAGCAGTATAGACTATCAATGCCAGATTACATCCTGTTGAAAATCAATTGTTTAAACATACTGAAGAGTTTCAAATGCATTGAATGATACAAAATGTCATTGACTAGAATTATATTTTATTTATTGAATTGATTCCATCGAGATATAATAAATTCTGAATGTTGTTGATATGATTTGTAAACTTATAAGGCTATTCAACCATTTTGATCAAAGAGACTAATGGAAGGAAAAGATTTACAATTTCATGGTTCAGTGACACAATAAGTGCTATTTATGTAATTAGTCATTAAAGTTAACACTGTGCTGAAATCAATAGAGATTCTTTAGGTGCATTAGGGTTTTCAATGCCACCTAAGATGATTTCATATTTATATATGTCACAGATCTTTAAGTTAAGAATTCATGGATGCTTTTCTTTTAGATATACTTGGACTTATAAAATATTACCCTTGGAATACTCTTCTAAAAAGACATATAACTAAATCACATAGAGATAACTGAATAAAAATGAAACCATTAAAAAGGAATTTGAGAAACATTTCACTTAGCCCTGAATACTAAATTAAAGTGAGTTAGTTTGATGTTTGCATTGGACTTATATAAATATTGAAAAGAAGAATATATGCCCTCCTTAGACACAGTTAGGTGCTAAGTAAAGCAGACTGTCATGGAAAACGCCAACTTGGTGACTCCTACATGACTGAATATCTTCATATATTGAAGTTAATAATGAATGGTGGAAAATTCATAAATGAACAAAGAAAGAAGCAGAATACATAACAGTTAATTTTCCTTTTAATTTTGACAGTATTTTACTATGTCCTCTTTAGGATATATACATTGAATACATTCCATGTGACCCGCAGTTCCTAGAAATACAGAGATCAAAGATTGATATGATCTCTTCAAGCCTGGCAAACATACAATTCCCTTCATATCAAGAAAAGCATTGAGATGTAGATTAAGCTCCTTAAGTATTGTCCTGGCTAGTAACAGAACTGATCTACCTGACTCTCTGTGCTTTGGGGAATAGTAATGACTGAAGGGCATGTGAAAGTCCATGATTTACATTTTTGCTGAGGTCCTACAATGATGACGGGATGTTCATTGCACACATAAGCAGTTATAAATTTGCTCTTCTCATAGTGAGTTTGATTCAGTTTCATTTTAAGCCCTAAAACCTGCAGGGGCTCAGGACTCTTGTGCCTAACTAAAGATGGTCCTATCTGTTATCAGAATCAGAAATGCAGAATTGAAATCATCTCTACCATGTGGACACATAGAGGTCTACCAATTTGTGTACATCCGCGCGATTCATGGGGTCACAAAGAGTCGGACACTACTGAGCAACTGAACTGAAATGATGGAACAACATCAGAGAAGGCAATGGCAACTCACTACGGTACTCTTGCCAAGAAAATCCCATGGGCGCAGAAGCCGGCTAGGCAGCAGTCCATGGGGTCGCTAAGAGTTGGACATGACTGAGTGACTTCACTTTCACTTTTCACTTTCATGCGTTGGAGAAGGAAATGGCAACCCACTCCAGTGTTCTTGCCTGGAGAATACCAAGGGTGGGGGAGCCTGTTGGGCTGCCATCTGTGGGGTCACAGAGTCGGACACGACTGAAGCAACTTAGCAGCAGCAGCAGCAGCATGGAACAACATGTAATTTCATCATTTATAAAGAAAAATAACCAAATGATTATTCTTAAAGTCTATTTTCTCTTCTCTCCATTCCTTATTTAAGCCATTTTTTGGTCTCCTTTTATAATCAGAGATATCATAGACCAGTCAAAGAGACATTGCAGCAGAAGCTGCTGATTCTACAGAGAAAATACAAAGACCTTTTTAAAAAAGGGGCTTCCTGGATGGTGCAGTGGTAACTGAATCTGCCTATCAATGCAAGAGACACAGGTTCAATTTCTGGGTCGGGAAGATACCCTGGAGAAGGAAATGGCAACCCACTCCAGTATTCTTGCCTGTGAAATCCCATGGACAGAGGAGCCTGCAGGGCTACGGTCCATGGGATCACAAAAAAGTCAGACACAACTTACCAATTAAAAT
Source organism: Ovis aries (assembly GCF_016772045.2). Taxonomy (NCBI): domain Eukaryota; kingdom Metazoa; phylum Chordata; class Mammalia; order Artiodactyla; family Bovidae; genus Ovis; species Ovis aries. Next base: position 27,651,832 of record NC_056067.1, read on the forward strand.
AACAACTTAAAAGTATAGAGAGAATTCAGGGCGATCTACGAGGAGTTGATATTTCTGACATTGTATGAATGTGAATGTGCAATATGTTGTAGAACAGATTCTCATAAGATAATATATTTCATATTCTATTTCCTTGGGGAGACATATTAATTGCCCAAGAGTTGAAATACAGTTGTTGCAAAGAATGGAGCATTTATTGACTGGTCAAATAAACAATTGCAGAGAGACTATTTACTGAACCCCATGTTTATGAGTAATATGGCAGGAATTTGTCCAAAAGCTTTAGACTATCTAGCAATAGTTTTTATTTTGTGTTTAAATATTTAAATGGAATTTTTTAGTGTGTTGGTTCTTTGAATTTTATTAAATATCTGTAAAACCATAATTGTTGGCTTAAACATTTAAAATTTTTCATCTTCTGCCATTTCTTAATAGAAAAAAATTAAAAACCTCTCTCCATATTGACTGCACTACAGTTTTTCAAGAGAAAAAAATAATAATAAAAATATTTCTTTACAGTTTTAGTTTTCTGAATTTTCTTAGATATGCAGCTGAAATCATAAGTCCATGTGAATATTTGGCAATGATTGGGCTGACTCTTTAATATGATGACCCCAAGAGCATAATTTGAATCCAAAGAATAATTGCTTAGTAAAACTGTCTATTTTTCTTAATTAGGGGGTCAGCCATTTCTTCCTGGTACTCATTTGCCCGACATGAATAAATATAAAAATTAGTGATTTTTCTTTATAATTAATTTCCTTAAATGTTTTGATATGTTATCGCTAAAAAGTAGGAAGCTGACAAGTAATTGCAAAAAAAGCAGACAGATAAATGCAGATTTAAGAATCAAAACAGAATTTCGCTAGATTAATGTGGCTGATATGCCTAATGCCTCCCCCATAGTTTATACCATGAATTAGGTACTTAGAGAACATCAGAAAAGCTTAATGACTATTTTCCAAATCTTGGGTCTAAACAAAGATATTTCAATATTTATGGCTATTCATAAATATTAAGTACAGTAACTGAGAATTCCCCATTAAATAGTCGCTTTTGAGCTGTATGCATGAAATCTTAATTTCCAAGCGCCATTCCCAACTCTTGCAAATGCTGCAATTTTTCTTGCTAACCTATCACGTGAAACTATAATTCAGATTTAGGCCCCAGTTGATGGGAGTTTTCTTTCTTTAGTTTCTTAGAAAACTAAAAGAATTATGTGGATGGAAAACTTGTGTATCAATTTGTCTGATATCTAAAGATGCTTGTGATGAATCTGTCACCACTAAAAGAACACAACTACTAAAGATGGTGACAGACAAATTTACCTTAAGCCATCCATACATTCCAGCTTCCCTGGTGGCTCAGGAGTAAAGAATCCACTTGCCCATGCAGGAGACCTGGGATCGATCTCTGGGTCGGGAAAATTCCCTGGAGAAGGAAATGGCAACCCACCCCAATATTCTTGCCTGGGAAATCCCATGGACAAAGGAGCCTGGCAAGCTGCAGTCCATAGGGTCACAAAAGAGTCATACATGACCGAGTAACTAAACAACTCATACATTCAGCTCATCCCATACATCTCAAACATCCACATTCCCTTTATTTAATGAGAAAAAGATTACCAAGATACTTTACAACTAATATTTTTTTCAAAGTTGCTAACTTGCCATGTTTAAGTCATATTTCTAACCCTGACCCAAACATCATAGACAGCATAAAGGGCATTGTAATTGGTTCAGTGTAGGAAAATGTGCCAATCCCTGAGCTCAGGGGATCAGGATTTATGACCAGAAAGGATGTGGATTTGCCAGGCAGCCAAGGACAGAATGGTATAATTTAATCAGTCTATTAGTTTTCTTACTGATTTCTAATATTGCTCATTTTATTATGTTTGCTACACTAAACTCAAAATAAATTTCCAAGTAATTCCACATAGCTGGTACATTAGCATAATAGTAGATAACAGAGACCATTTTTTTAGGCTTAAATATTCCTAAAAATAGAGAGCAATCAGAAGAAATAGAGTTTAAGAGGGTTGTAATACTTAAGCATGGGCTTCCCAGGTGGCACAGCAATAAGGAATCCACCTGACAAGGCAAGAGACACAAGAGACGTGGGCTGGATCCAGGGGTGGGGAAGATCCCCTGGAAAAGGGCATGGCAACCCACTGCAGTATGTTGCCAGGAAAATCCCTTGGACAGAGGAGCCTGGTGGGCTACAGTCTATAGGGTTGCAGAGTCCAACACAACTGAGCGCACACGCACACACAATACTTAAGCATAGCCTCAAATTCTCGATTTATCATGTGACTGGCATAAAATCTTTAGGTTGTGTTTTAAGCCTTAGAATTTTAGGCCAGAATTTGCTACTATGCCCTGCCAAAAACGATTCATTTAATCATTATAATTTTTGGAAATAAAGGCAAACAAACAATAACAGCAACAAAAAAGCTTGCCTATAAAATGAATATGATCAAAATTCAATTCTGCCTGAAATACTGATCCCTTTTAGTGTTGTTGAGTGAGAGGGGTAGGAAAAATGTTAAAGGTTTGTAAACAGGCTACAGTAGTAGCATATCCTGCACTGAGTTAGCTTTGCCAACCAGATTGCTAAAACTGAAAGAAGAGAAAAGTAGAATGCCTAAGCAACCCAGGAGATTTTCCAACAAGAGGACTGTGAAGGATGTTTGCTGGTACAGATTGCTACATGGGATAAACCTGGTTTTATGTTTCTATTTACATATTAATTGTAATTCAACTACAGCATAATTAGGGAGTTTCAATACAAGGTTGTATAAAAACACCAATTGCATAAACAATAAGTATTGGGCTTTTGAGGATTGGTAAAAAGTTTATTTAAAATGCTGTCACAGTTCTTGTCTCTTGATTTTATTCATGCATAGTTTTCATTTTAATGATTGATTTATTATTTCTCATAAATTGAAATGAAGCTACTTTTGGCAGTAAGACTCTTTCATTCCATTATAATTTCACATTGAAAAATTTTCCTTTAGGGCTTTAGATACTGCAGTTAATTTTTTTTTTTTTCAAACAAGGGAGTAGAATAAACAGAATCTCTGTCGCAGGAGGTGGGAAGTTATTTGGTTTATGCATGGAAATTAGAAATAGTATCATTCTAAATTAATAAGTTATATTCTTTAGGGGTTCAAAAAATGAAAATATTTAGAATTTCAAACACAAAAACAACCATAAGAAGGAATTAGATGTAAACTATTACACAAATGGAATACATAAATACTAAAGAAATATCGTTATTTATGGACCATTCCAAGGTGACATTTTTATTTAAAAGGGTTGTTGTGCATGGGGAAAGAGAGTTGATTTTAAATGAGAATTTTTGCAAATATTTCAATTATTAAAAAATATAACTTATTAAACATACAAAACATGATAGAAATCTCAGTGTAATACAAGATGAGCTCAGGAGCAAAGGAGGTGGTAGGCAATTGTTTTTCAGGTGGTTGTGCTGCTGCTAGGGCACTTCAGTCGTGTCCGACTCTGTGTGAGCCCATAGATGGCAGCCCACCAGGCTCCCTGTCCCTGGGATTCTCCAGGCAAGAACACTGGAGTGGGTTGCCATTTCCTTCTCCAATGCATGAAAGTGAAAAGGGAAAGTGAAGTCGCTCAGTCATACAGCTGATTGTGAGATGTTCAAAAATAGGAGATCTGAAGCTATCAAATGGAGGAAATGGAAAATGAAGACATCTACCTCTTTTTTGGTTTCAGTCATTTTTCTTTCTTTCCCATCTCATCCTCTTTTAAATTTTCTTGGCTGACATTTCTCTGCAGTTATTTTTATCTCTTACCTTTTTTCTTGATTTTAACTCTTTTTCCAAAATCTATTAACCAGTATAAAATACAGTGGAATATTCCTTCAATATGTGTACAATGAGTAGCTACAGAGATTATTGTTTGGGATTTGATGGGAGTGAGGGGGAATGGCATGTAAATATGTGAAGTATTTACTATGCAAAAATAGTACAGCTCAGGCTGCCTTGTCTGTCCTACTTTGTAAAATGACCATTATTTGCTCAGTAGAATTATCTCTACAATAGGCTATCTTAAACAATTTGTGTCTTGTACCCCCATGAAGAGTGTCCTTAAGTCTAAGAATTTTTTCTCAGAATACTTGACAAACACATAAACTAAAATGGATAGGATTACAAAGGAAAACAATATGTTTAATATACTGATGAAAATATTTAAAAATGTAAATTTGTAATCTAATTATTTGTGGGTTTCTTCTTTAATTGAAATATTAAGTGATCAGGTCTGTGTTATAATAGCAATTATAATTTCAAAATAGTGATGATATAGGGGAACAAGATTTACCACCCCAAAATGTGTCTTTGGCATGCATATTATTTCAAGTTGAAAACAATCAAGGCCACAAAGACTCAGGAAGAAATTTTGACTTTCTCCCTAACTGCTTAAGGAATGTAACTCAAGGACCTTCCCCAGGAAGGGAGCCATCACCCTAAAGAGCTATTGTATGAACTAGCAGGCAGACAGGGAGGAACCCTACAAAGTCTGTTTGTTAAAATTCTTCCTTTAGTCCCCATTGTCTCTGCCGGGTATCCAGCAAACATTTCTTTTTTAATCAAAAATTTGTTTTTTTATCTTCATATGAATTGCCTTCCTCCCACTTGAATGCCCAAAGCACTACTCGGAGATCTTTTGTTTTTAACCAAAGATGGTATTTAAGGTGAAAATTTTTAGCCGTTTTGATGAGTTACTTAGTTATCCTATATCTCTCCCATGTGAATGTTATAAACTTTTGTGCTTTTTCCCTATTAATCTGCTATATGCCAACTGAATTTTTAGATTAGCCAGAAAAACTTAGAAGGGTAGAGGAAAATTTCTTCTTCCCCAGCAATGACATTAGTGATATATATGTACCTACGCAATTGTAATGTAATAGAAAAAACTACAGACATGGTATCTGCGGTTCTTATTAGTGACAAAGTCACATGTGTTGCTCGGTTATACTGTAGCTTGATTATATTTTCTGTCCAAAAAATACAAATTTTCAGTTAGAGGCTAAAGAAACTAAATATGTAATATTTTTTCTATCGAAAGTCAGAGATAAGCTCAATTATATTCCTAGATACCATATTAGTAACAATAGCTATAGATTCAGAAACCATATTGCTTCATTTTTCAAGTGATATCATTAATTTATCTAAGCCAGAGGCTTCATATTGATGGGCAGCAGACCACCTGGAAGCTTTATTTTTATTTTCTCAAAATACAGCTTCTAGTGGCCTCTCCCAGACAGAGTTATTTCAACAGTGTTCTAGGCAATTATGATTCTCACCTATGGTAGAGTATCTTTTGAAGAAAAGTAGTTTCTCAGAAGCCTGGATGGAATTACAATAAAAAATTTTCTTAATGTAGTTTATTTTTTATAAATTTTATTGAAGCAAATTTTATTGACTTACATTGTTGTGTTAATTTCTGCTATGTAGCAAATGATTCAATTATATATATATATATATATATATCCTTTCTCATATTGTTTTCCATTTTGGTTTATCACATGATATTGAACACAATAACCTGTGCTCTACAGAGGACCTTGCTGTTTATCCATCCTATATATAATAGTTTGCATCTGCAAATCCCCAATTCTCAATCCCTCCCTCCCCAACACCCTCTTCCTTTGGCAACCGCAATTGTTCTCTACGACTCTGAGTCTGTTTCTATTTCCTAGATACCTTCATTTGTGTTGTATTGTAGATTCCACATATAAGCGATATCATATGGTATTTGTCTTTCTCTAACTTACTTCACTTAGTATGATAATCTCTGGTCTATCCATGTAGCTGCAAATGGCATTATTTCATTCTTTTTAATGGCTAATAATATTCCATGGTATATTTGTACCTCATCTTCTTTATCCATTCATCTGTCAGTGGACATTTAGGTTGTTTCCAGTCTTGATTATTGTAAAGAGTGCTGCAGTGAACACAGGGGTGCCTGTGTCTTTTCAGATTGTAGTTTTGTCTGGATACGTGCCCAGGAGTGGGATTGCTGTATCGTATAGTTACTGTATTTTCAGGTTGATGAGTAAACTCCACATTGTTTTACATAGGCTGCAGCAGTAGGAGGGTTTTCTTTTTTCCCCACCCTTTCCAGCATTTGTTATTTGTAGGCTTTTTAATGATGATGATTTTAAATAATGTGAGTTGGTACCTTATTGTAGTTTTGATGTGCATTTCTCTAATAATTAGCCATGATGAGCATCTTTTCATGTGGCTCCTGGCCACCTGTATGTCTTTGGAGAAATGTCTATTTAGGTCTTCTGCCCATTTTTCAATTGGGTTGCTTGTTTTTGTTGTTGTTGCTGTTATTGAGTTCTATGAGTTCGTATATTTTGGAAATTAAGTCCTTATCTGCACATCATTTGCAAATATTTTCTCCTGGTACATAGGTTATCTTTTCATTTTATTTATGATCTCCTTTACTGTGCAAAAACTTATAGACTTGATTAGGTCTCATTTATTTGTTTAATTCTATTTCTATTGCCTTTGGAGGCTGACCTAAGAAGACATTCTCAATGTATTTTATAACACTCTCAACAACAACAGAAATATTTAAACAAACAAGTACATAGTTGGAATATTTCTTTTCACAATAATTTTTGGCAAATTGCCAGATAATTCATGTATTAACATGTGTATGTGATTCCTAAAAGCAGTATAGAAAAATAGAGAGCATACAAACTTAGGATGTGATCCATAGGTGATATAGTTGACTCAGCTCTCTAAACTCATTCTCTGTCTGATGGATATAGGACTTAATTATTCGAAACTTCATTTTGGAGAGGACAAAGGAGATGGCATGCATGCAGAACCTATTTTACTATCAGAGTAAGCACGCAATTAATGGTTGTGGTGGTTATTGTTTACTTTCAATTCCTGGATTGACTTTTCTTTTTTCATGTAGATGAGAATGCGTTTGTTAATGTAACAAACATTAGTCACTTCTGTGTATTTAGTCTATTTCATAATTCTTTTAGAGGTTATTCGTACTCTCAATAGCAAGAGATGTTTACATTACAGATGTCCACTCTGATAAAGATGAAAATCCCAAATTTCCTTCTCCTACCAACAGTCAAGATTTGCTTTAGTCATATGCACAGGATTAGAAAAGGGCCTCATAATGTGAAAAAAATGATAATGATTTTTATCTAGGAAGATAATGATTTTTATCTAGGATAAAAATCAAACAAGATAATGATTTTTATCTAGGAAGTTAGGGGGAGGGTATTGAAAATTTTCAAAAGATAAGAGGACTCCATATATCCTTCAGAGACCAGTTCCACAGGACATGAAATATGGAAAAAATAAGGTCTCTTATTTATCCTCAGCTATGTATGTATATATGGTGGAGGGGGAGAGAGGAAGTGCATGTTTGTTTTTTTCCAGTGTTAATTCCAACTGGCAAAATATGGATAAAGTGAAATCATAAATTCATTACTAAAGCAATTCTGAGATTCTCTACCTTCTAATTAAGTGAAGTAATAGGGATACTCCTGAGTGACAAACACAAGTGCCATTTTAAAAAGAGGCTGAATATAATTAAAATGGAAGAAGGACATTCTCTCTTCTTTTTTCTCTAATTGGACCTAAAAGCAAATATAGCTTATTGGAGGATTCTGAAAACTAAATAAGAACAGGTGGACAGGATAAGAGGATCAAAACTCAAATAATAACTCATCATACCATGAATTAGCTATATTTTTCCTCCCATATTTCCTGACTTAGTCTGTCCGGCAGCCCTCTGTCTACAGATAGGTGTAGACAGATGATGTTCCTTTCAAACAGAAAAAAAGAGGACTAGGAAAGGGAGTTTCTGTACAATGTAGCGCTCCTGGGTTTACCCAAGTCAAGTCTCAATTATAAAACTGGACCCATGCAGTGTGGTGGGGTGGTGATGACAGTGATTTTATAGGCTGTTCTCTCTTGCTTCTTGCTCCCTTTTTTTCATCTTATAAAACTTTACTGCATTTTAAAAATGAGTAACTTTAAAGTTTTGTTGTTGTTTAGTCACTAAATCATGTCTGACTCTTTTGCAACCCCATGGACTGTAGCCCACCAGGCTCCTCTGTCCATGGGATTTCCTAGACAAGAATACTGAGATGGGTTGCCATTTCCTTTTCCGAGAGATCTGCCCAACCCAGGGATCAAACCCACATCTCCTGCATTGGCAGGAGGATTCTTTACCACTGAGACACCTAGGAAGCCCAGTTTACAGTTTACAGAGGTGTATACAAGTATAGGCTTCAAACTCTCAGAGCTGACCTTAGTCCCCTCTCTTTGAACTATTTTTTAAAACCAGTTAAAATTTTATTCTTTAATTAGTAACTTTGGGGGAAAGAAGTCACATCAGGATTCAAAGGCAAATGCAGAAACTAAAAACTAACAGTTTTCCTTCAGTTTCAATCAAGCCAGACCTACTCTAGCTCTGGCCACAGTCCACTCTCTACATCCTGGCCCTTGGTTTGTTTGGTTACAACCTGGTTTCATCTGAGGACCTAGCTTGAGCAAATTTATGTCTTCCTTAAGTCCGAGCATCCCTCACTTCTACCCTTGCAAGTGCCACATGGCCATGGACTTAGGAATTTGATCAAAAATACAAGTTACAGCTAAAAGATCTGCAAGACACAGACTATATCTGCAGAGGAGTTTTAGGGAAATCCAAAGGTAGCAAAGCAGATAAAACACTAGAGGACTTTGAAACCTCAGGCACATTTAGCTACAGCAAACACTAAACACAGACCAGCTACTAGCTACATTAACATAAATATTCCCACGAAAGCCTCACTATCCTTATTATCCAATATAGTATATTAAGCTTTTAGCAAAAACCTATAAGTAATATTACTAGGTGAGAAAAAGTATATTCTTAAGAGATAAAACAAGTATCAGAACTAGACTCTGATATGATACAGATTTTGTGGTTATCAGACAGAAAATATAAAGTAACTATGATTAATATGTTAATAGAACTCATGGGGAAAAGACATATAAGAATTTTAATGGGTAATGTAAGGAGAAAGATGAAAACTCTAGGAAGTAGTCAAAAAGAAATGCTAGAAATGAAACAAATTGCTAGATGGCTTGTATGAATATGCAGTTTGTCTGGCTTATGGTTAGTATGTTTCATACAAGATCCAATGGACTGTTCCATTTAATCTCTCAAGGCAGATATCCAGTTGGCTTGCCCTAAGAGTCCTATTCAGAAATTCAGAACTAGTATTAACCTTCTGAGCCAGGAAGCTGGCATTCACTGGGTATTTTCCACCTTTACTGAGAAAAAAAAAATTGTCTAGATGATGCCCAAGGAAAATTTAACTGAATACTCTAATTCCAAACTCTGACTTAGAAATACTTCTTCTGCTTCGTTTGACATTAACAAAACTCAGTTGGATTTTTTATGTAGGGCGTGTTCCTGATTCTATACAATATTAAAGGAAGATAAAGCTGGATTATGGCACTACTAAAAAAAACTTTCATTTACAATGATCCTTGGATTCTTTAAGCATAGAAATTTCTAATATTCTAACTATAAACTGAGTATAAAATGATATTCATATCTAGAAAATAGAAGGCAAATAAAATCTGATAAATGTTCTTTGTCCTGACAGTTTTATCCTCCTCTTTCTTTTCATCCTCACTGTTCTTTGATAGCCCCTTCAAAGTTAAAAAACCAGTTGAAACTCATAGTTAAAATCGGCCTTCACAAAACTCTGCAGATTGGGAAGTTTGGGTATCATAATTTCCAGTTTTCAGTTGAGAAAACTGAAATCCTAAGGGCTAAAGTGACTCTCTGGGTCACATGATTCCAGCTGAAATTGTCTGCAAAGGATTCAAATGAATCTTCATGAATTAGTGAATAAAGCCATCAGTGCATACATGTGTTGATTTAAATGTGTTTAAATGTAAACTAGATATTTCAAACATACCTGAAGTAACTATATCAGGTGAATAGCTTAAAAAAAAAATCTAGTGGAATTCAAATCTTTATATATTTTAAAATAATACTCTGTTCTTCAAAATAATAGATTGTTTCCTTTAAACTATCATACTAGTTTTTGATAAGTGAAGAAAGAATAATGTCCTTTGAAAGTCAAACAAGTTATAAGCTAAAAAAGTAAAAATAAAGTATTTTTCAGCTATAACCATCTAAAAAGTGTCATGTGAGCAGTGTATTTTACATTGAGGCAATCTCCTCAGGAAATGCTACAATAAACCCAATTTTCTTGTAGAAGAATTTTCACTGTTTTAAATCTCATTTTCTTTTATTTTTCTAGATTTTTTGGTAATAATGCTCAGGAGATTGGTGACAAAAACAACATAATGAATCTTCAGGCTGCGTAATTTATGACTTCATACTCATAGCGACAGTTTTAACCTCCACTCATATTTACATTTGCCCTCTATTTCCCAGATTCAAATGGTCTTTCTAAGGAGATTGGTTTCATGCAGAGACAGGATAGTAATCAGAAATTTCTATCTCACTCCCAATAAATCAGAATGATTTCTGTCCACATTTGTGGCCACCACTGAAACAAAATGTACCTCTGACTGGGGGCTGCACAGCTATTAACTGCTTGAGTTTTGATTTTCAATCAAGATACCTTTTCAATTTGCTTAATGCTTCCAAAATAGGGGTGTGGTTTCCTGGCATATTAGAATAATTTAGTTAGCAGCTGAAGTCCTTGCTAGCCCACAAAAACATGAGCAAGTACCATAATTAAAACAAATGTTTGTGATGCAAAAAAGGGAAGTAAGAAAACGAAGAACAGAGAAGCACATATTTGATTGACATTGATATTTTAAAAAGTGAATGACAAACACCTTTTAAATCCAGGCTTTTCTGCAGATATAAATCAGAATGTGAGGCTTTCCCCCATCACCTTAAATAGATTGGAGTCATGTGAGGGGATTGCAGCAGAAATGCTATCCACAATAGCAACAAAAGAATAAATTACTTGAAAATTTGCATCAGAGGAAATTGACATTCAGAAGACCTAGGCAGTCCAGACAGTCCATTATCCATTTAACCACATAACTGACTCAGAAACAACTGCCTGCCTGATCATGGCTGGCCCAGATGCTTTCGCTAGAAATCTGTTTGCAATCGGGAGGCACATCTGGATGCAGCAATTGCTAGAATGAGGATGAGATCATTTACAAAGAACCCGAAAAAGACAGAAGTGTTTGGTCTTCCAAAGAGAACATTTGGGCAAGTTACCAAAGCAGCACATGCTGCATATCCTGGGGTGGAATGAAGGGCTGCTGCCGCTGCTGCTAAGTCGCTTCAGTCGTGTCCGACTCTGTGCGACCCCATAGACGGCAACCCACCAGGCTCCCCCGTCCCTGGGATTCTCCAGGCAAGAATACTGGAGTGGGCTGCCATTTCCTTCTCCAATGCATGAAAGTGAAAAGTGAAAGTGAAGTCGCTCAGTCGTGTTCAACCCTCAGTAACCCCATGGACTGCAGCCTTCCAGGCTCCTCTGTCCATGGGATTTTCCAGCAAGAGTACTGGAGTGGGTTGCCATTGCCTGCTCCTGAATGAAGGGCTAAGTGTGTTAGTTGCTCAGTCGTGCCTGACTCTTTGCGACCCCATGGAATGCAGCCCACCAGGCTCCTCTGTCCACGAGACTTCTCAGGCAAGGGTCCTGGAGTGGGTTGCCATTTGCATTATCATACCTCAACTAAAAATTCAGACTTGCTAACAGAATCACATACACTGGGGGTTTCTTTCTATCGTTTAGTGTAGTAAAATGCCAGATATGCTGATGAGGCTGCCCCCATACTGATTTTGTTATGAGAAATTGATCCTACTCTTTATAAAGCCCTGCCATCTAAGAGTTTTGTTCTTATTTGATTCTGAAAAGTCTGACTGTTTTGAATATGTAGTGTTGTAGAGAAGGAAGTAACAGAAGAAATCAGGTCATGTGGTGAAGAAAAATATGAGGATATGTGATTGTTAGTTTATAGCATGATGAAATAGCTTATCAACTGTGAAATAACAGTAGCAAAACAACCCAAATGGAAGGAAGTAAGATTTCCATACTTTACTTGAAGTGGCAAAATGTTGATAACAAAAAAAAATGTGTTAAATCACATACACATACTTTAATACCGAGACCAACTATAAAGAAAAAAGTTCAAAGCGCTACTCTCAAAAACACTAAAATAATTCAAAATGAAATTTCGGAATATATTTAACTCATTATTGACTGGGGGTATTTTTGCAGAAACTAATGCCTGTGACCAGCAATTTGTTATATGAGTGAATATTGCAATGTTTCTGGTCAATAATGTTCAGGTAACAAAAGCCTGTGTTAATATATCTCTGGTCACTAATATGTTAATAATACATAAGAAGGCAAGAAAAGAGAAATGAGAAACAAGAAACAGTGGAAATTAACAGAAAAAAAATAAAGTGGCCAATCGAAGGAGTAACATATCAATAACTTCAATGTAAATTGTGTAAATATATCAAATAAAAAGCAGAAATTCACAGTGGTTGAAAAAGTGACTCATACCTGCTATTTAAAAGAAATCATATCAAATTCAATGACATAGGCTGAAAATAAAATGATGGAAATATATATATCATGCAGACATAAATAGAAATAGCATATTAGTGGCTATGTTAGTATAAAATAGCAGCTATATTAGTATAAAAAGAAAAATAGCAAGAGAATAAGAGAAAAGAATAAAATAGGAGCTATCACTATAGATCATTCAATGATTAAGTGGTAATAAGGGAATACTACAAACAAAAATACATGTAATCTTGTAGAAGTGACTTATTCCTTCAAAGTTACTAGCTACTATAACTCAACCAAGCTGAAATAGATATGCGTCAAGCTAATACAATTAAAGAAGTAAATTCTAAATTGAAAACTTCTGAATAAGATATTTTGAGATCCAGATCATTTCACTGGAGAATTCTACCAAATATTTGAGTTAGAATCAACACAGATTTTTGTCACTGAACACTGACAGTATGCTCCAGAAAGTAGAGAGATGAGAATAGTTTTCACATCATTTTATGAAGTCAGTATTACCTTGATACTAAAACCTAAGATAGTGTAAAAAGAAAAAAAGAAGAAAACTATAAGCGAAAAAAGATCAATATTTTTCATAAATGCAAAGATTATCAGCAAATTAGCAGCAAATAGTATATAAAAAGTATATAAAAACTGTTATATACTCTGACCAAGTATAATTTATTTCATATATGCATAGCTGTTTCAGCATTCTAAAATCAGTCAATGTAATTCACCATATCAACAGCCTAGAGAAAAAAAAAAAACATATTAACACAGAAAGAGCATTTAACAAAACCTTATTCTCATTTATAATTAAAAAAAAGAAAACTTTCTGCAATTAGAAGTTAGGAATAGAGGAGAGCTTTCTCAACTTCATAAAGAGCACCTACAAAAAAAAAAAAAAGATTCTTTGTAGTGAAAGAATCATATTTCCTCCAAAATCAAGAATGAGTCAAGGATATCCATACCGGTCTCTTTTAACAAAATATGCTAGCCCCAAGTATATCAATTCCAATCAAAATCCCAGTAGGCTTTTTAAAATAAATATAGACTAGATTTTTCTAACATTGTCATGGAAATTTATAGGACCTAGAATAGCTAGTTATTGATAAAGAAGGATAAAGTAGGAGGAATCACTCTACAATACTAATGCCTACTATATAACTATAATAATCTGAACACTATGATATTGGCAGAGGAATAGGTGAATAAATAAATGGAATAGAAAACCTAGAAATAGAACCATAAAAACATGTCTAGCTGATTTTTGACAAAGTAACAATCAATTCCATGGATGGTCCCCAACTTTTCCTAAGGAAGAATAAAAGAAAAAGTCTTCATGACCTAGGGATGGTCAGAGTTCTCAGATTTAATATCACCAGCACAATCCACAAAAGAAAAGAAATAGGAAATTGGACATTACCAAAAGTAAAAGCCTTTATCTTTGCAAAAACTCATGTGAAGACAAATGGTGGTGCTTTCTTACCCTAGAATCCTACTACAGTGCAGCAAAAGCAATGCACTGTTGATGGGTGCAACAACCTCAATCAATCAGGCACTTATCTGTTGATTTCCTTTGTTTTTGAGAAGGCTTGACTTTATACATTATTACAGAATGTCTGTGTCAACTTTTCCTTTTGCTATAGGTATAGTACTTAGTCCAAAGATCTAGTTTTCATTTCTAAGCCATGCCCATTGCAGAGTTTCAGCAGAAAGCTTTTTTGTTTGTTTGTTTTTATTTTTTAATCACACCCTTTAACTAGATATGATTCAGACTTCAAAGTATGTTTCCTCTAGTGTTGATAGAAGCTGAGACCTTTGGTCAGAGTTTCAATCATCTAACTGTAGTTTTCTAAGAGGCTTCCTGGAGCTGACATGTGCACACACAGTTCATATGGAGTTTTGTGTGAGGTTTACGTGCATATTTAGGTACTCTACTTTATATTTTTTTCCCTCCATTTCCAGAGACCCTGGAATCCTCTAACTCCATTTTGTGATGCAACAATCATATAAGATTGTCACTGCTATTTTGGTTTGAGTTATAACTGCCCCAAACATTGGCAAAATGGAAGAACCTAAATGGGACAGGCTCTTTAAACACATATCTTATCCAGTGATATACATTATGCTGCTGAGTCGCTTCAGTCGTGTCCAAATCTGTGCGATCCCACAGACAGCAACCCACCAGGCTCTGCTGTCTCTGGGATTCTCCAGGCAAGAACACTGGAGTGGGTTGCCATTTCCTTCTCCAATGCATGAAAGTGAAAAGCAAAAGTGAAGTCGCTCAGTCGTGCCTGATTCTTAGCCACCCCATGGACTGCAGCCTACCAAGCTCCTCCGTCCATGGGATTTTCCAGGCAAGAGTGCTGGAGTGGGGTGCCATTGCCTTCTCCGGATATATATTATATCAAGAGTCAAATTCCTTCCAACTTCTCTCTGCTCTTGTCTTCAATGCATATAAATTTTATCATTGTTATCTATAGGAAGAATATTCCCAGATAAACTCCCCACTACCCTCCTAGGACTGGAACTCCACCTGCGTGGAGTTAATAATTACAAGTTAATAATTATTACAAGTTAATAATTTTCTTTAAAGAACCTAATTGTACGAATGTCATGGGTTTTTTCCCCTTATTTTCTAATGCTCTGACATCTTGGAATCTTGCTGATTTCGGAGGCACTATACTTCCCAAGTTTAACTGATTCCTAGAGATGATAAACAACTCACCTGATTGGATATCTTTCAAATATAAAAGAACTAATCCAGAGCCCACACTACCAACCACCTCCGCAATGAGATTCTTGCTCTCTCAGTCAGGCAGTTCAGTCGCTCAGTCTTGTCTGACTCTGTGTGATCCCATGGACTGGAGCAGGCTAGGCCTCCCTGTCCATCACCAACTCCTGGAGTTAACTCAAACTCATGACCACTGAGTCGGTGATGCCATCCAACCATCTCATCCTCTGTTGTACCCTTCTCTTCCTGCCCTCAATCTTTCCCAGCATCAGGGTCTTTTCAAATGAGTCAGCTCTTTGCATCAGGTGGCCAAAGTATTGGAGTTTCGGTGTCAGCATCACTCCTTCCAATGAACACTCGAGACTGATCTCCTTTAGGATGGACTGGTCGAATCTCCTTGCAGTCCAAGGGACTCTCAAGAATATTCTCCAACACCACAGTTCAAAAGCATCAATTCTTCGGCGCTCAGCTTTATTTATAGTCCTAATCTCACATCCATACGTGACTACTGGAAAAACCAAAGCTTTGACTAGGTCGACCTTTGTTGGCAAAGTAATGTCTCTGCTTTTAATATGCTGTCTAGGTTGGTCATAACTTTTCTTCCAAGGAGCAAGAGTGTTTTAAATATCATGGCTGCAATCACCATCTGCAGTGATTTTGGAGCCCCCCAAAATAAAGTTTTTCACTGTTTCCATTGTTTCCCTATCCATTTCTCATGAAGTGATGGGACCAGATGCCATGATCTTCGTTTTTTGAATGTTGAGTTTTAAACCAGCTTTTTCAGTTTCCTTTTTTACTTTCATGAACAGGCTCTTCAGTTCTTCGCTTTCTGCCATAAGGGTGGTGTCATTTGTGTATCTGAGGTTATTGATATTTCTCCTGGCAATCTGATTCCAGCTTGTGCTTCATCCAGCCTGGCATTTCATATGATGTACTCTGCATAGAAGTTAAATAAACAGGGTGACAATATACAGCCTTGATGTATTCTTTTCCTGATTTGAAACCAGTCTGTTGTTCCATGTCCAGTTCTAACTGTTCCTTCCTGACCTGCATACAGATTTCTCAGGAGGCAGGTCAGGTGATCTGGTATTCTCATCTCTTCCAGAATTTTCCACAGTTTGTTGTGATCCACACAGTCAAAGGCTTTTGCATATTCAATAAATCGGAAGTAGATGTTTTTCTGGAACTCTCTTGCTTTTTCGATGATCCAGCAGATGTTGGCAATTTGATCTCTGGTTCCTTTGCTTTTTCTAAATCAAGCTTGAACAGCTGGAAGTACTTACTCTCTGGGCCACTCTTTTCTTGCCCTGATCACCCTAGGCCAGGTACCAGACAACTAGAGACAGCTCCTATACCCCACTACTCACTAAAACTATTCAAATACCCAACCCTAAACCTGAAACCACCTTTTCAATTCCTTATCATGAAACTAGCATAAAGTCTCTCGTTAATATTTCCCCTGAACTCTATCTCGTGACTCACCCTCCTGTTTCTCCAGATAGCCTTGTGTGGCATGTCCTGTCTTCTGTTTCTAGGGATCTGTGAGTATAAAACCTTCTTCTTTTATGACAGTAGTTTCTATGTCATCATGTCTTAGCTTACTCAATTAAAGCAAATCCCAGATACACTTACAATGCTAATTTAGCAGATCTGAACATCTATCAAGCATTTCCTGAGTTATTTCTTATCTTACAAAAGTCTGGGACACACTGTGGCGGTAATAGATCACTAGGAGGGATGTTATGTCTCAACTAAATAAAAATGAGTAGAAGTTATCCAAGCAGGAGATTTCTAGAGAGAGAGAGCAATAAGTGGTATGAAAAGGAACAAAGATGAGAGAACATGAAGACCTACAACACGGCTACAGTAAATGTCAAAACTGAAAGCTGGAAATAGGTGGCCTGAAATAAATATCATGATAACCTTATAAGCATTACTGGAGAGGTTGGACTTTAAATGGCGGTCCATGCAGGGATTCATTGAAGGGTTTAAGTTATGAAACGACATACTTAGAATGCATCTAGATCTTTTGAGTCCTTGTTATTTTTTCTTTTTAATATTCAATATATTGTATTGTCTCCCCCTTAGAATCAGTAGTGAATATTGTCCCCTTGCTATCCTAAACTTGAAAGAAAGTGCATGTAGCTGCTATGTTCATAGTTTTACCAGTTTGCACATTTTCAAATGACAGCACAAAATACTGTGTTGGATTTTTTTATAGACTGGGCATGAAGGAAATTTGAAATCATCAGCTTAAAAAAATTGATGGAAATAAACTGTAGGTTAGAAAATCCACTGTATAAAAATGCATGCTTTTAAATACCAGGAAGGGGACAATCTATAATCAATAAGTGGAATCTGGTTGCCAATAAATAAAATTAAAGCCACAGTGATTATGATAGACATACATAAACATGATCAATTTTGAAAAAAAGAACAAAAACAAAAAACAAAACAGATATTTATGACACTGACTTTAAAGCAGAGAAAGCCAGAACAATATGTGGATGATAATAAGCAACAGTTAGAACTGGACATGGAATAACAAACTGGTTCCAAACAGGAAAAGGAGTACATCAAGGCTGTATATTGTCACCCTGCTTATTTAACTTCTATGCAGAGTACATCATATGAAATGCCAGGCTGGATGAAGCACAAGCTGGAATCAGATTCCTGGGAGAAATATCAATAACCTCAGATATGCAGATGACACCACCCTTATGGCACAAAGTGAAGAGGAACTCAAAAGCCTCTTGATGAAAGTGAAAGTGGAGACTGAAAAAGTTGGCTTAAAGCTCAACATTCAGAAAACGAAGATCATGGCATCCAGTCCCATCACTTCATGGCAAATAGATGGGCAAACAGTGGACAGTGTCAGAATTTATTTTTTTGGGCTCCAAAATCACTGCAGATGGTGACTGCAGCCATGAAATTAAAAGACACTTATTCCTTGGAAGAAAAGTTATGACCAACCTAGATAGCATATTGAAAAGCAGAGACATTACTTTGCCAACAAAGGTCTGTCTAGTCAAGGTTATGGTTTTTCCAGTGGTCACGTATGGATGTGAGAGCTGGACTGTGAAGAAAGCTGAGCGCAGGATAATGATGCTTTTGAACTATGGTGTTGGAGAAGACTCTTGAGAGTCCCTTGGACTGCAAGGAGATCCAACCAGGCCATTCTGAAGGAGATCAGTCCTGGTATTCCTTTGGAGGGAATGATGCTGAAGCTGAAACTCCAGTACTTGGCCAACTCATGTGAAGAGTTGACTCATTGGAAAAGACTCTGATGCTGGGAGGGATTGGGGGCAGGAAGAGAAGGGGATGACCGAGGATGAGATGGCTGGATGGCATCACTGACTCAATGGACGTGAGTCTGAGTGAACTCCGGGAGTTGGTGATGGACAGGGAGGCCTGGCGTGCTGCGATTCATGGGGTCTCAAAGAGTCGGACACAACTGACTGACTGAATTGAACTGAACTGAAGCAAAAAATGGCTATTTTGTGTTTTTAGTACAAAGCACATTGATGAAACCTGATACTGTTTCATTTATTTTTCAGAAGGAAGTGAGTGTCATAGAGGTATGTGCAAAGATTAAACTGCAACAAGTTGGGTCAATGCAAGGAACCATAAACTATATGAGGGCCTTTGGGATTACACTGGCTCATGTAAAAATTTACTTGATATTATAGAAATAAAATATGAGTGGCTAGGTTCATAAAAGATCAGGGAGCCCTAAACCTTATTAATTCAAAATTCTGTTTTATTAGTTTTCCTCAATGTCTTTAATTCTATTTATAATATAGGAGATAATTTACTTAACCCTTGCTTTTGAGTCTGTCTAGTTGATTAGAATCTGCTATAGTTTATATATATTTTATGAGGTTTCCCTGGTGGCTCAGAGGTTAAAGTATCAGCCTCCAATGCGGGAGACCTGGGTTCATTCCCTGGATCAGGAAGATCCCCTGGAGAAGGAAATGGCAACCCACTCCAGTATTCTTGCCTGGAGAATCCCATGGACGGAGGAGCCTGGTGGGCTACAGTCCACGGGTTCGCAAAGAGTCGGACATGACTGGGAGACTTCACTTTCACTTTCATGGGGCTTTCCAGGTGGCGCTAGTGTTGAAGAACTCCCCTGCCAAGGCAGGAGACACAAGAAATGCAGGTTCAGTCCCTGGATTGGGAAGATCCAAGTTTTGTTTACTTATTTTTGCCGAGACTGGGTCTTCATTGCCGCACACGGGCTTACTCTAGGCAAGCAAGCAGGAACTTCTCTCTAGTTGCGGGCTGGAGGGCTTTTGTAGTTGCTGCGCAGGGAGCTTTATCGCGCAGGCTCAGTAATTGCCACTGGCGGGCTCCACAGGGCAGGTTCAGCAGTGGTGGGCTCAGGATTAGTTGCTCCTGGACATGTAGGATCTTCCTGGATCAGTGATCAAACCCACGTTCCCTGCTTTGGCAGACAGATTCTTAAGCATCAAAGCACCAGGGAAGTTCTGCTGTGTATAATATTAATCTGTTAATGGAAACAAAGTTTTCTTCAGGGCAGTGACTTTTTCTGTTTTCCTTACCAGTATATGCCTGGTGCTTGGCATAAATTAGTTCTCAATGTATACCTGATGAATGGATGTGCAAATGAAGGGATTTTTACTAAATATGCAAGTAAAAACAATGATGAACTAGCATTTATTTCACATTTATTATGTTTAGGACTTATCATTATTATATGCATTGTAATAGTAAACTCACAAATATCTTAAGTCCAATATTATCAAGTAAAAAAATGAGGTTCTGAGAAGCTAAGCTACTTGTACAAACTAACAGGAAGCAACAGATTTGGGATTTTACTTCATCCAGAGTTAATTTCCTTTTACATTTAGAATTATTTATTAATTTTAAAATAGTTTATTGATTACCTTATATAAAAAGATTCTGTGTCTTTTAGTAAAAGATTAAATGAGGAGAAAAAGTAAAGAATGGAGACATTTTCTCAATACTTTCAGTAGTGAAGAAAGACAAAAAAAGAAAATAGTGTATTTCCATTCAGTGGGAAAATTGTTTGCCAAACTGAAGCTTATATCCTGAGGTTTTAAAGGGGAGAACTTCCTTACCCCACTTCATGTTAGCTGTGCAACCTGAGGCAAATTACTTATCTCCTCTAAGCCTTCCTGGTGGCTTCCCCTGT
This sequence comes from Ovis aries, assembly GCF_016772045.2. Classification (NCBI taxonomy): domain Eukaryota; kingdom Metazoa; phylum Chordata; class Mammalia; order Artiodactyla; family Bovidae; genus Ovis; species Ovis aries. The sequence goes on from NC_056067.1 coordinate 27,672,342, forward strand.
GGCTCAGCTTCCCTGGTGTCTCAGATGGTAAAGAATCTGCCTGCAGTGCAGGAGACCTGGGTTTGATCCTTGGGTTGGGAAGATCCCCTGGAGAAGGGAATGGCTAGCCTCTCCAATATTCTGGCCTGGAAAATTCCATGGACAGAGGAGTCTGGCAGGCTACAGTTCATGGGGTTGCAAAAGTCGGACACGACTGAATGATTTTCACACTAAGTCTCTTTGGCCCTTTGATTATACAATTTAGTTAATAATATAGGATTGTTAAAAAGAGAGAGATAACCTATATAAGTACTTAATACAGTGTCTGGTACCTGGAAGGCTCTGTAATTATTAGTTTTGATGATTATTTAAATAACAGATGAATGGGCTCTAATTCAGTTATAGTAATAGTAGGAATGATAGAATGTGCCAAGAACAGAAATCCTCCAAGAGCTAATAATGCCCAGTTGTGCCTCTAGTAATTTAATTTGAACAAGCAACTCGTGACATAGATGTTCAGATATGGTTTTCTTCAGATTTTTTTTTTTTTGTAGTTACATTTACTGAACACTTTATTCTGTAACATGGATGCATTTGATTCCAGTGCTCCTATTAAGTTTCTGCAGTGATGAAAAGATTTGACTATATTTTGTGTTGAATAATAAAAGTTACACCCAAAGAGCTGAAAGCTTTAACTGACATTGATTCTCACACTGGCTCTGTTCCTATATTTGTGCAGGCATTAATTTAATCAGAGCTAGAATCTGCCTGCAGCAAGGACTCAGCAGCTTGGGAAATTGAGCCTTCTGCTACCCTCACTTTTAAATACATCATTTGGAATTTGTAGTAATAGAATAACTTTATTGCTTAGATATGAATTGTGCATTGTGTGAAGTATATTTATAAACATTCACATCTATTTCCATTTGAATGGTAGAATGACACTATGATCATTAAAGGAGACTTTTATACCTTTTATATTATATGAGAGAGCATTTTATATAATATGAGACAATAAATTAGGTTATTTTATTATGTGCAAGCTGGGTTCATTTCGGAAATGCTATGTACCTTCTCTGAGCCTCAATTTCTTTAAGATGGAGATACTCATAGATTTATTGAAGATTGAAATATATCTTATACACGGGCCATGTACCATATAAGTTGCTGTGGTTCTTAGTGGATAAGTCATTGACCTAGTCTGATTTATTGCTTTTTACATACCGAGTGACAGTCTCAAAGACAGAAGGTAAATTGACCAGGGCATTGCAGTTATCCTGTGGCAGAGCTGGGACTGAAACTCTAGTCTTCCAGTGCCCTCATCAATATTCTCTTTAGTGTTAGCATAATGACAGATAAAATTGGGGATGGTGAACTAAGCCTCGGGATAGCAACAAACCAAGGACTGAAACAGAAATCCCCAGGAGAAAAAAAAAATTACAGCTGCATATCTGATCCCACAGGTAATTACTTGGTACTTGGAGGGTCCAAGCCCTTTGACTCCTTTCACTGATATCTGTTTTACATTGACATTTGAATAATTCTTATCTTATTCCATAGAGAAAGGAAGGTATAAAGTGCATTCTTTATTTCTCAGTAAAGCCCAGCTACTTGCAAAACAAAGTTAGGCAGTTCTCAGTAAAATGACTGAAAGACTGCCTTTTATTATTATTTATTGCTAATAATTTATTTTGTAATTTTAATAAAATTATTATTACGGTTCTTATTACCATTCTTTTGGAATAAAAAGTTGTATTAGGCAGAATGATGCTCCCAAAGAATGTCAGCACTCTACTCTCCAAAACCTGTGAACATGTTAGGTTACACAGCAAAGAGGGGGAATATGGTTGCAGATGAATTGAAACTGCTGATCAGCTGAACTTAAAATGAGATGATCCTATTCAGGCGGGTCCAGTATAATCACAAGCATCCTTAAAAATGGAAGAGGGTGGTATAAACTTTGTGAAGACAATCTCTCTCCCTTTACAGAAATCTAAACTAACAGCTTTTGACAGATATATTTTGGTTGGGGAGCAAGAGAGGAGGTACAAGATAGGGTCAAACCTTTAAGGCAGAGGGAAGGAATGGGGTAAGGAGGGGACAAATATTGCCCTTCCTCTGGCAGCTGTGGTAGAAGTGGAGATGCATGTCTTGGGTCATGGAAGTGCTCCATGGAAAATAGTAAGACTTTCATGCAAATGGTTTTGAGGTTATCAGGCCTTAAGGACCAAGCTAAGCATATTCCTGTGTTTTAAATGCATCCGTTATCATAGTTTCTGACTTCAAGTCTAGAACAGCAACTACATTAATGGTAGTAACTTTGAGTAGAAGCACTTAAGTCTTGTCCCTTCTTTGGATTTTGGGTGAAACAGATTGCATATTTGTTGAAGGTATAGACATATATATGTTTTTGAGTGAAAATGCACAGAAGTCACAGATTAAAATTTTTGCTAAGCTCAAGGGAAGGACATTTAGATGTGTATTTAGACTGCTTTCAATGAGATAGAAAAAAGTGATATTTTGGGTTTTTTGCCTACTTGACTTTGCATATACAAATTTACTATATAATAAGAAGGTGAAGTATTTCTTAGAGGTATATCTTTATCAGGGAAGGAAATCTTCCACACAAGTGCTCACCAGACTTTGTATGTATCACTGGCCAGAATTCTGATGCCCAGTGACTCTCACCTGCAGAAAAGACTAATAAATAAAGGATGCCACGTTTCAGTCTCTGGGATGAAATCAGTAACTGCCAGGAAGGAAGAAAGGTGAAGGGAAATGACTATGGTTAGGCATGCAGTTTCTACCAGAAAGGAATGTGTACTTGCTATGGGTAAATTAAATTTTTATAGGAATCTAAAAGATGAGTATTAAGACATTTCCATTTTGGAAATTAGTATAGAAGTCTTTCTACCCAATGGTTGTTATCTTGGAAATTCATCCCTTCCTTAAAGTGTGGAGGACATAAAACAGTCATCAGAAGAGAAAAATGAGCAAGAAGACAGAGGAGTCCTGAAGTTAAATAAAACAAAGCTCTAACATTTTTACCAGGAAAGAATTTGGGAAGGGAGTATAGAATAAATTCTTTATAGCTCTCAGTCTTATATTGAGGTGCCATTGAATAAGATGAATAGTCTACTAGTGTGTGATGCAGAGAAACACGGTGTGAATCAAAGCAGGCAATGTTATTGCTTTCCAAGGCAGCAGTTTGACTAAACTGAGAGTACTATATCTAGTATTTGTCACTATTTCTTAGATGGAGTATAATTTCTCTTGAAGGACTATTGCACTAAGTCACTTAATGATACCAAGCTTCCAAGATTTAAGATGTAAAGGAAGAATGTTAGAAGTTGTGCATTTGTTCACAGGGAGGTAAAAGGGAGTTTAAATTCCCATTTAGCCTTGGCAGTTTCCCTCACTGGCAAAGACCGTTTCTCTCTCTCTCTCTCTCTTTCTTTTTATTCCCTGCCAGTCCATATTCTGTTGCTGCTTCTCTCACATACCACCTTAACTGCAGCACTTTATGTGAGGAGTACAAGCAAAGCAAGGAATCAGTGCTGCTCTGCGAATCGTCTCTCACTGGGAGCCTTAAATGCAGGTTTCTTTCCTGCCTAGAGGAAAACACAGTAAATGCATTTTGAGCTGGGGAGAGCAGGTTATATGTTCTTAATAACTGGCATATTTATTATGACTTAAACAGGAAATTGCATATGTGTAGGTTGAAAACCAGTTGGGTAGAATCATCAGCTTTGTCCACAGGCAAAATGACAACCAGGGCTATAAGCGCTATAAGTGTACAGTTCTTCAGCGAAACTAGTGTTAATAGAATAAGGTTAATTAGACCTTAGACAGACCTAGGTTAATTCCCTGGCTGTTCATTGGCAACTGTGATGACTTGAGAAATGGGAATTTAAACTCTCTTTTACCTCCCTGTGTACATGCCACCCAGAGCTTCAGTTTCTTCATCTGTAAAATTGAGATAATGATTACACACATCAAGTTAGGCTTTAGTCATTTTAAAGGAGATAATTACTGTAAATTTCTGCATTAGGATCTGTTACACAGAAAGTGCCTACTTCATATCAGCTATGATGCTGACAATAATAATGCCGACAGAATCCAAGTAAGCAGTCAGTAGACATTCAAAGAGCAGTTTTCAGAAAAGAAAAATAGAAGTTTATGACTGTACAAATATAAATCAAAGCTTAAAATATATTAAAAATGAATTCTGAGATGCTGTGCAGACTCGGTCTTTATAGAGTCAGACTAAAGGCCTCTCTGTATTTTAGCTGAATCCACCACCCCATGTAAGTAATACTATGCTGGTCATATCTTAACCATTAATGATTAATAAAATGGATATTGCCTCATGAGTCCACATGGTTCATACCAGTCTCAACATTTAGTGACCCTTTTGACCTTGGGAAAAATGTTTAATTTCTCTGTGATGAAGACTTTGTATAGTGAATTGGGAGCAATTGTAATAGCTGTTCCATAGGGTTGCATCTAAGGTTTTTATGAAATAATTGTGCAAGGACTCAGAATAGTGCATGACATATAGTAAACATTCAATAAAATTTAGCAATGATCAGTGGTGAAAAAAAGAAAATCCCATCAGTTATAGGAGGAGAAATGGCCTGGATCCTGACACCACATATTATAGTTTTAAACTGACAATCAACTCAAATAAGTTGGGAATAGAATATCATCTTTTTCTGCATACTTAGGATTTGGTGCCAAGAATAACAGTGGCTTAAATAAAATCGAGGCTTTTTATTTTTCCTCTGAAGGTGCACAGTATAGAATGTTTCAGAAAGAAGACAAAGAGAAGACAAAAGAACATGCTGTTTTTCAAGCTTGAAGTAGAGAATGAGCTATCATAAGACACCTTTATGGAGACTTGAAACACATCTTAAGTGTAAGCATTGTTTGGAAAAGGTTTACTACCTTATTGATTATTTTAAAATATTGCAGAAATATATGTCTACTTCATAAAGTTTGGGGTGGCTGATTACAGCACTGCAGAAATCCAGGTTGTGCATTTACCCCTAAAAACAGTTTGGCTTGTTTTATCTTCTGTTTAAGATTCTTCAACAGTGGGAAGATGATAATAGATAATAACTGAAGTATGGTACATCTGAAAAGTCAGTAACAACTGTCATTCTTTTACCACAATTTTTGTGTTCTTTCACAACTCAAGATAACCTAATTAAAAATGGTCTTGGTAAAAACAATAGTTTGCCAACCCCTGCTTTTTGTTGGGCTTGCTGTACAAGTAATGGAGACTCCAAAACAAGTGAGCAATAGTCAGTGCTTGTAAATCTAGTAAGGGGATTAAAAAAAAAAAAAAACTTTTTTCTCTGGAGTTCTAGCCTACATGTCGGTTAAGAAGGTGCCTGTAGTTTGCCTTTATTTTTATAGCAAATATAAATGTTAAGTCTCTTAGCATCATTTGTTGGAATGCTGAAAAACTGCCTAAGTCATAAAACTAGAAAGCATCGAAATACCGTGGTTTCTAATTGTGAAGATACCCTTTATCCATCTATTCATCCACATTCTACAGACATGCACTGCCCAATATGGTAGTCATCTATGACTATCAAATTTTTAACTTATTAAATATAATTTAAAATTTAGTTCCTCAAATGCTTAAAGTCACATGTCAATGCTTGAAAGTCACATGTAGCTAGTGGCTGCCATATTGGAGAATGCAGATGCAGAACATTTACATAATTACAGAAAGGTTTATTGGTCAGTGCTGGTGTGGATTCCTTAGGACTCCCTGTCTGCCTCCCCCTGCCCCCACAGTTCTTCCCTCCATGCCTACTGCATCTTGGAATGTCTCCTTAAGTCTATAGGAAGTTCCTGTTTATATTTAATGCAAAACAAATTCACACACAGAAATCTGCTCAGTGCCCTTTAACTTTCTCATTTTGGATTTGGAAATGTTAGAAATGGTGGATTTTTATATTCTTTAGTCTCATGAAATTTGTTGGTCTCTCCACACCTGTACTCTTTACGGTCTCAGTTCTGGGTCTCCCTTCCATGAAATGACATGGGCCATATATGTGGTAGAAGTCAGTTTCCTGCTATTCATGGACCTCTACCATACTCATACTCCTGCACTGTCCACACATTGCACCATTAACTTACATTTTTCCAGGCAGCACTTTTTTATTTAAACTATAAGCTCCCTTCACTTCCCTCCAGTCTAAAATTCTTATATGGCTTCCAATTTTTCTTAGAATAAGACCAATAATGCACAACATATATTGAGTGCTTTACTTTATGCTAGATGCTATTCCATTTGATCCTGTAGATCACTTCTTTTTTTTAAAATTTAATTTAATTTTATTTCTTTTTTCTTTAATTTTTTTTTCGGTTTTTTATTTTTTAAATTTTAATATCTTTAATTCTTACATGCGTTCCCAAACATGAACCCCCCTCCCTCCCCATAACATCTCTCTGGGTCATCCCCATGCACCAGCCCCAAGCATGCTGCATCCTGCGTCAGACATAGACTGGCGATTCAATTCTTACATGATAGTATACATGTTAGAATGTCATTCTCCCAAATCATCCCACCCTCTCCCTCTCCCTCTGAGTCCACAGGTCCGTTATACACATCTGTGTCTCTTTCCCTGCCTTGCATACAGGGTCGTCATTGCCATCTTCCTAAATTCCATATATATGTGTTAGTATACTGTATTGGTGTTTTTCTTTCTGGCTTACTTCACTCTGTATAATCGGCTCCAGTTTCATCCATCTCATCAGAACTGATTCAAATGAATTCTTTTTAATGGCTGAGTAATACTCCATTGTGTATATGTACCACAGCTTTCTTATCCATTCATCTGCTGATGGACATCTAGGTTGTTTCCATGTCCTGGCTATTATAAACAGTGCTGCGATGAACATTGGGGTACATGTGTCTCTTTCAATTCTGGTTTCCTCGGTGTGTATGCCCAGAGGTGGGATTGCTGGGTCATAAGGTAGTTCTATTTGCAATTTTTTAAGGAATCTCCACACTGTTCTCCATAGTGGCTGTACTAGTTTGCATTCCCACCAACAGTGTAGGAGGGTTCCCTTTTCTCCACACCCTCTCCAGCATTTATTGCTTGCAGATTTTTGGATCGCAGCCATTCTGACTGGTGTGAAGTGGTACCTCATTGTGGTTTTGATTTGCATTTCTCTGATAATGAGTGATGTTGAGCATCTTTTCATGTGTTTGTTAGCCATCCGTATGTCTTTAGAGAAATGTCTATTTAGTTCTTTGGCCCATTTTTTGATTGGGTCGTTTATTTTTCTGGAATTGAGCTGCGGAAGTTGCTTGTATATTTTTGAGATGAGTTGTTTGTCAGTTGCTTCATTTGCTATTATTTTCTCCCATTCAGAAGGCTGTCTTTTCACCTTGCTTATAGTTTTCCTTTGTTGTGCAGAAGCTTTTAATTTTAATTAGATCCCATTTGTTTATTTTTGCTTTTATTTCCAGAATTCTTTTAATCTTCTGAACAATCTTTTTAAAAAATTAATTATTTTTTGGCTGTGCCAGGTCTTAGTCACAGCATACAGGATCTTTGATCATTGTTGTGGCATGCAGGATCTTTAACTGAGGCATGTGAACTCTTAGCTGCAGCGTGTGGGAATCTAGTTCCCTGCCCAAGGATGGAACCTGGGCCAGCTGCATTGGCAGTACTGAGTCTCAGCCACTGGACCACCAGGAAGTCCCCTCAAAACAATCTAAGAAATAGCTATTATTACCACCTCCCCTGAGTCTTGACACATCATATAGATGAGGAAACTGAGAAAGGAAGAGCTGAGATAACTTTCTCAAATTTCCATAACCAATAAAGTGACAAAGCTGATATTAGAAATTGTAGAGATTGGTTCCAAAGATAAGCAATCACATCCTTATATCTGTGTTTCCTCACAGTGACTGGAATATGTTAGTCCCTATACTTTAGCCAGAAGAGATGGAAATGTAGGCTTTTGCAGCTAACTTGTTAGGGGGACAGACTAAACTAGAAGACAAACTCCAAATCATTGTTCTCTTTCCTATATTATCCTCTTTTGTTTAGTCTGTTCAAGTATTAAATTATAATTTAAAAAAACTGTAACAAGCATTAGAATCATTAAAAAAGTAGTTACTTACATGCTGCTATATCCCATGACCTTTTCTAGACACTGAGTTTCAAAACTGAAGATTACAGATGCAAATATTAAAATGAAATGCTAAGTAACAGAATCCCAGTTGACCATAGCCTCAAATGACTGGGATTTTCTTAAACACATTTGCATTTTGCATAAATATAAATTTCACTGTATGACAAACTCTATTACGTAAAGCCCATTTCCTTTGAAATGTTATTCTCTAAGACTATAGCAGCCTGGCATCATGCAGGCAAGCAAAAAGCCTCCATTAAGCACTGTGCCCAAAGTTTCATAGCTGTGGCATAACAAGCTTTGGAATTTATAGAACAATTATAGAATTATAGAACAATCAAAGCTTTATATAACTGCTGCAAATGCTAGCTTCAGCACCCCAGGTGGGATTTTAGGAAATGCTAGTGCTACTATTGCAAATGCTTTTTAAAATTTGTTGTTGTTTGGTGCTTCTTGCTTACTTTTTCCCCCTTTAATTTGTTTGATTAGTTGGTTGATTGATTTTGCCTATTTTTGAGCAAAATTTTCTCTGCTTACATTCCACTCCTGTATAACATTTAAAATCATCTAATCATCTATACATCCAAAAAGTGTTTAAGACACACTGATTGCCTTAGCAAAATTACACTAGTCAATCCTTACAGTAATCTTCATTTGAGATAGGAAAACAGAGGCACAGAGGGGTGAAATAGGTTGCTCAATGAGAAACAGTGGGTAAGCTACAGAGCAAAATAGTAAAGTGTACCTTGTTGACCTTCAAGCACATGCTTTTTAAAAATATTTAGTTTACTTATTTGAGTGTGCTGAGTCTTATTTGTGGCACACGGGATCTTCGGTCTTTGTTACAGCATGTGGGATCTAGTTCCCGACCAGGGATCAAAATTGGCCCCCTACACTGGGAGCATGGAGTCTTAGCCAGTGGACCACCTGGGAAGTACCTGCAAGCATATGTTTCCACCAAATCTCCTGTGCCCGTCCCCGTTTTCTGTCTTCTGGATCTGGGGTGGCATAGTAAAGAATACCATGAATTTTGGTATTAGGGTAGTTTAGGTCAGAATTAGGTTCTGGAAAAGTAGTTTATGTTTTACAGTCTCATTCACTCATTATAATTTAAGCCAATCATTCTAAATTTTAGAAAACTCTTGCAGAATAAAGTGGGACACTCAATGGGTAGGCAGGAAGTTCAGTTCTTATGTGCCCATCCTCTTCCTTCCAGGGAAAGGCCCTCTCATGTATTTCTTTTCTCCTTTGATTAATGACATGGTTTTTACTTTATCCTTCATTCTTCTCTCCTGCCACTACTATCCCTTCTCTCTCTTTCTTTCCACCTCTTACTAACAGAATTTATTTAAAAATAATGTCTACCTAAGATGTGGCCCTAGCCCTGCTGCTTAATTGAATTGAATAGAGTTATGAGCATTTAACCTTGAGTCTGTTTCTTCATTTATAAAATTCAATAGGTATTCTCAACTATGCTTCCCAGAACTTCCATTCTGTAAGGCTGATGATATTTCTTTCAGACACACTGGGCACTTATAATGTTTTATTCTTCAGATTCTATCCTAATGTTTTCACATTTCCCAACTTCTGTACCTTACGCTAATTTTCTCATCTTTTATTGACGAATGGAAAGTCATTAAACTTTTGAAATGAGATGAAACATCTTGCTCCATCACATTTCAATTCTCCATCTGGCTTTTGCAATTGGAATTTAGTGGCAACTGTGATTCTGAGCTTTGGGAGGCTGTATGTGAGCAAGAAATACTGATGCCATCAGCCCACATGTCTGTAAAGCCCTGAACTTTGTAGTCTCCATCATTTCCTGAGAAACAGATGGCAAAGAAAATAATCCTAAAATGATCCCATTGTGAGGATGTGAGGAAGGGAAAAAGAAGAGGAGGGAGGGAGAGAGAGGGAGAAAGGAAGAGAGATGTTGATTTAGAACCATGCAGTGCACTTGTGCATTTATTGTCTAGAAAATAAAAAGGATTTCATTGGGAGAAAGGTAGCCTTTGCCTCTTGAGGGAAGCACCAGTGAGTGTATATAAAACAGTGCTCGAAGACTGAGGAATCATCGATAAATAACTTGTTTAAAGGTATGGGTCTGAAGGAGCAGACTAAAATTTCTACAGTGGGAGATTAGAAAGAATGCCATTCCATAGTTTTTCTGGCTAACCCCTAGTCTGTAACAGAGATATTGATTCTATCTCATAACTTAAGTCAGCTATGGGAAAGACTTTCTAGGACTATAGCACATATAAGGAGTTGGTGGCTGAGTGGAAATCCCCCAAAATTCCAAGTACAAAATGGAAAAGTGAAAGTGTTGGTTGTTCAGTTGTGGTTGACTATGCAACCCCATGGACTGTAACCTGTCAGGATTTTCTGTTCATGAAGTTCTCCAGGCCAGAATACTGGAGTGGGTAGCCATTCCATTCCCTTCTCCAGAGGATCTTCCTGACCCAGAGATTGAACCCGGGCCTCCTGTATTGCAGGCAGATTCTTTGCTGTATGAGCCACCTCTGACCTGATACAACTGAGCTCTTCAGCTGCAGTGTCTAGATCAGTAGATGGAAATTATCAGTAGCTCTAATAAAGAAGGTATGGAAAAAGACACCAATGCTCTTTATTAACTTAAACATTTCTAGAAATATTTGAATATATATGATACTAAACAAAGATGTATTATTGAATTTTAGTGTTGTTGATCAGAATAGCTAGCACCAGAATAGCTTGTAGAATATCTTTCATAATATTTCAGAAACTAGAATCTGCTAGAACTGATTGTATTGTCAAAAGATATCCACTCTAAAAAAAGTAAAAGATGAAAATATTCAATGATGCTTTTTCTCTTTTTAAAGTGAAATAAACTATTTATTGATTTAAACATGAGTATTTTTTCTCAAATTAATACAATTTCTGCACTAAAAGAGTACACCCAAATCAGATTTACTAGTACTATTAAATAATAAGGAAACTGAACTGTGAGGTGGTGGGGAGAGCAGGGGCAGATTATAAACCACATAGAAGCCAGCAATGCCAAAAATTTACAATCACAGACTAAAAAAATATTTCAAGGCTTTCTGTCAAAGCTCAAGGGTATAAAAGTAGATATGACTATTTCACTCGAGTCATTTTTTTTTTTTCCCTAACCAAGCAGGTCAGACATTGACAGAGATTAGCTGTGCAATCAGTGCTTTTGGTTGGAATTTCCAAAACAAACAGCATGAATGGTTAATGTATATACTTCTGTTTAATAATAATAACCTTGGTTCTAAATTAATTATTTAAAGATCTCTGCTTCTTTACACGCTCCCTATACATGTCGGCATTTTTAGAAAGACATTCACAGAGAGATCCATCACATCCATTAGGGAGTCTTGCATTGCTCTTTAAGGGACCCTGAGGAAGGACTTACCTCAACATCAAGGTCTTGGTTCTCTGAAGCACAGAGAAATGAAACGGATCATTGTTTTCCATGCCTGAAATTTTAGAATTTTCTTGGTGTTCAGATAATTTAAATATGTCTAATTACTAAAGCTGCAGTTCAGTACCCGTTATCCCCAGAAGCCATTTTTTATCCCTAAACGTGGAAATGATCTAGGACTCCATTCTGAACAACCATGCAGCTTTTAACATACCTGTGCACAATACTTAGCACTTTTTAGCCTCAACTGCATTTATTAGCAAGCTTTCCCTACCACATGTAATTTAGCTAGCTCTCTGTTTCCCATAGAACTCATTCCATAAGTTTATACATGGGAGGAGATAAAAAGATCATTGAAAAATAATTTTAATTAATTAATATATTCATCGATTCTTCTGGTGAAACAAAGTATGATATACATTTACGTGGTGGCATCTTGAATGCACACATAGAAAAGTAAATTATACACTTAAAGTTTAAACATTTTACTATATGCAAAGTAGGCTCAATTAAGATAACTAAATACTAACAGAGGGATTAAGGCAGTATCTGTTTCTTAAAGGCATGTTAGCCATGAATAGTATTTTTGAAGTATGGCTTGGAGACCTCTGAGTTCAATATCCTCATTCTGTGCTGCTTCTCGATGTAAAAGATAAACATTATCTAGAAAAATAGACAACATACAGAGATATGGAAATAATTCTCTGTCTCAGAGATGCATTATTTGGTTTCTCCATACTAGTTGTTTAATAATAGATTTATCCTATCCTCCAAAGAGATCTTCCAAAATACAAAAATCACCCCATCATTGCCCCTTTCAGAGGTTCCCTGTCTTCTTAGTACCTTCCTTATAAGATCTGAGCTCCTTTGCATGACATATAAGACCTCTAAGCTACAGCCACCAATTTCTACTTTAGCCCCATACTCTCCTATATCTCTAACCTTCTTTGTAAATGTTGTTTTTTCCTCCCCAAAGGAGAGTAAAAGAGAGTTCTGCTTTTTATTCTCATCTTTTACTATTCAGCTCTAGTAATATTTTTTTGTAGCCTTCTATGAACACTTCTACACCTTAGACTGTTACAAAGGTCTTTCTTTCTCAAAAATCCCAAAGTACCTAATGACAGCATAGTGTTACTGAAAATATTAAATAAAGTAATATTTTTAAAGCAATTAATATGGCATTGATACTTGATAGATACTAAACCCAGGGATTGAACCCAGGTCTCTCGCATTGCAGGCAGATTCTTTACCACTTGAGCCACAGGGAACTCCAAGAATACTGGAGTAGGTAGCCTATTCCTTCTCCAGTGGATCTTCCCAACCCAGGAATTGAACTGGGGTCTCCTGCATTGCAGGTGGATTCTTTACCAACTGAGCTATGAGGGAAGCCCACTAAATATTGATAAATAGTATTTTAAATTATTACCAAGCACATACTCCATTATTGCTTATAATGTATCTTATAATTATTTACCCATTACGCCTGATAAACTCAATGTTTATCAAAGATAAAGCTGTGTTTATCATGTTTGAAAAATATGAATAAAAATGATGATCAGGCAAAAGGTAAGACTGTTTTACCTGTTTGAAAAATTCTCATATGGTTTTGAATTTGATTTTGTATTTAAAAAAGCTTAACACAAGCTGTATCTTGGTTCAGGTATAACACTTTGTATAATTTAGGGAATTTCTGGTTATAAATCTGTTACTTTGATAAATAATGTATATTGGTTACAACTGCCAGCATAGTCTTTTCTCCAGCAATACCAACTAAGTTACTTAACACTAAATAAAAGTGATAGAATATTTTATAGCTTCTAGTATCTTTCTCAGAGAAGGCAATGGCACCCCACTCCAGTACTCTTGCCTGGAAAGTCCCATGGATGGAGGAGTCTGGTAGGCTGCAGTCCATGGGATCGCGAAGAGTCAGACACGACTGAGTGACTTCACTTTCACTTTTCACTTTCATGCACTGGAGAAGGAAATGACAACCCACTCTAGTGTTCTTGCCTGGAGAATTCCAGGGACCGTGGAGCCTGATGGGCTGCCGTCTATGGGGTCGCATAGAGTCGGACACAACGGAAGCGACTTAGCAGCAGCAGCAGGAATAATTTAGGAGAAAGAAATGGCACCCCATTCCAGTACTCTTGCCTGGAAAATCCCATGGACGGGGGAGCCTGGTGGCTACCGTCTGGGGTCGCACAGAGTCGGACACGACTGAAGCGACTTAGCAGCATATATATATATATATATATATAGTGGGAAGGCTTTCCTTGATGCTGGAAAGATTAAAGGCAAAAGAAGAAGAGGGTAGCAGAGGATGAGATGGTTAGATAGCATCACCAACTCAATGGACGTTAGTTTGAGCAAACTCTGGGATATAGTGAAGGACAGGGAAGACAGGCGTTCTACTCTCCATGGGGTCGCAAAGTGCCGGACACGACTTAGCGACTGAACAACAACAATCCAATAAGTACCCGTTCAATGGGTCAAAAGGCACATTTGATTTTCTGATTGCCAAGCCTAGAACTTATTAACGAGAACACTAGTAGATTCTGTCATATATTCAATCATGAGGAAAGATGGATGATGGGAAGGAGCTAGACCAGCAAACTGGAAAGATAAACATAAGAATCAACATAACAAAAATAAAAATCAAACAGGGATGTGTAATGGTCCTGAACTATTTAATTGAAGGTCTAAATAGTATTGTATGATTCCATAGTCTTCTCTCAGTGAATCACTATTTGTGGTAGATAAGCAAACTATGTGAAGAATTGTTGAGGTTTTTGTAAATGTTACATCTTAATAATGGCTCCAATTGTGTGTGTGTGTGTGTGTACAACCACAGAAAGAGAAAGATTTGTTTTTTAAAACACTTTGAGCTGAAAAGAGAAAAGAAATGAATATGCAATAACTATACTAGTGTCTCTCACACATGGGGAAAAACTTTTGCTTACAAACCCCAAGTTTCTCCTAAATATATAGCTTTTTTCCCATGCTACTGTACTTTAATTCAGTGGCTTAGTTTCACTAAATTTTATTTCTCAACTACTTGTTGGTATCATCTCTCTCCCCCGCCCCCGCCCCCACAGAGACCTGCCATTGGGAGACTAAGGATAATTACCAACAGGACAATATAGCTTCAGTGAAGTGATTATGCCCAACTTAGTATATCAAATGACAGTTTGGCTCTGTTTTCAAGAAAGATATCATTTACCTTAGCATCAAAATCATAGTCACATCTTAACAAACACAGATACAGAAATAAAAATAGGGGCTTCCCTGGTGACTCAGACGGTAAAGAATCTGCCTGCAATGAGTGATGCCTGGGTTTGATTGGGTTGGGAAGATCCCCTGGAGAAGGGAATACCCACTCCAGCATTCTTACCTGAAGAATTCCATGGACAAAGGAGACTCATGGGCTATTGTCCATGAGGTCTCAAAGAGTCAAAAGCAATTGAGTGACTAACACACACACATAAAAATAAAATGTTAATAATCCCCAAATGAATAGTTCTGCTTCTAAAGCCCCAATCAATACCAGGAAGCCCCTGTGGTTTTCTCTTATCTAAGGTACAAATAAAAGTCATCTTGGAAAAAAGATGCGGGACAATAAACTCTTCCTAACTTTCTTTTGTGTTTTGGACCAGTAGTATTCTTGGGTGCCTTTGCATGAACAAGTGGAGTTCACATGTCAGACACACAGGAAGAATGACAAATAATACAGCCTAGCAGTAATAAGCAAAAATATTGAGTTATATATTTCTGTTGTTTTTTTAACTTGTAGAATTCAGTAACTGACTCTTTAAAATGGGAATGTGAATTCTTAATGCACTTCATAGTATTCAAGAAATAAAGCCATATGGCATGTAGAGTGTCTAGTACATTAAACCTAGCAGAAACCCAGCTATAACACCCATGCTCCTATTGTTTCACACCTCCACTCAACTACATCCATGTATGCACTGAGACTGTGCCAGGTAAGAAAGTCTTATTTTATTTATTTATTTTTTGGTTTGTTTTTAATCATTATGACTATTTTTAAAATTAATTTATTTTAATTGGATGATAATTACTTTACAATGCTGTGATGGTTTTTGCCATATATCAACATGAATCAGCCACAGGTACACATGCATCCTCCCCAGCCCATCCTGAACCCTCCTCCTACCTTCCTCTCTACCCTGTCCCTCTGGGTAACCCACCTTCCTCCCTACCCTATCCCTCTGTGTTGTCCCAGAGCACCAGCTTTGGGTGCCCTGCTTCACACATCAAACTTGCACTGGCCATCTGTTTCAAATATGGTAATACACATGTTTCAGTGCTATTCTCTCAAATCATCCCATCCTTGCCTTCGCCCACTGAATCCAAAAGTCTGTTCTTCTTTGCTGCCCTTCTGTAAGATCATCATTACTATCATTCTAAATTTCGTATATATGCATTACTATACAGTATTTGTCTTTCTCTTTCTGAAGAAAGTCTTATTTTAAAAGAGAAGGGAATCCAGGTAACCTCATCTCAAGTAGACTTGCTATAGATATATTGAGTCTGTCACTTTCAAAGAACTATAGCATTGGAGTCATGGCATTAGAAGATTGTTAAAGGCTTTAGAGGATTGTTAAAGGGATGTAATGAACCTTCTCAGGACTGATGCTCAGTCCTGCTATTTTGTCATAGAAATAACATTTCTTGAGCACACTATTTCTAAGACATTTACATTTAACTGTTAATTGATGTTTACCTGGGTATATGGAACCTGGCAGATATTGCATACATACTGCCATACATGCAAATGATTCTGAAACACATTAGCAACTAGAGTTCTTCAGGGAGAATGCCCAGCTCACCACCCTAGTTTCAAGATGTAAAAGCAGTTTAACACTTGGTCATTGTGACTGTGTTCCCCTTTTCCCTTACCTTTGTCAAAGGGAGATAACAAGTTTGTATTATAGAGATGAGAACATTATACTCTGTAGCACTAATGATGGGTATATGATGAGAGTTTAATAAGTATAAGAAGTTTTTAAGTTATGGTACTGATCGCTGTTGAGCCTTATGATTTTTTATATTATTTTTGTGGTTGTTATTATTTAGTAGAAGAAGAACATGGCTTTTATTATTTTATTATTTTTTATTTTTTTTAATTTTAAAACCTTTAATTCTTACATGCGTTCCCAAACATGAACCCCCCTCCCACCTCCCTCCCCGTAACATCTCTCTAAAATCAACAAAATCAAGATTTAAATCATTTAATCTCTCTCTGAGTTTGATTTTTCACATTTGTGAATAACAAGGTTGATCTTATAAGATTGTTATAAATAAATGAGCTTTTATATAGAAACTAATTGGTTTGGTACCTGTCACAACAGAAGCACACACATTTATATATTTATTTTGATTTGTTTTTATATTCATGTTTATAAAATATCTTATTAACAATAGTATACAGGTTGTATATGGAACACATTTTAAAAATAATGTATGTTTGCTAGATTTTTGGGTTTACGCTTTCCTCTGAAATATTTTGGTTGTTCATCATGTTTGTTTTCATGGGTGCCTAATGGGCATAATGACTACACAGGAAAACAACCAGACCTCAAAAACTAACCTTGATGTATATGTCATATTCAAAACTGAATTGAAAAAAGAAAACTTTTTTTTTTAATTCTACTGTCTTCTGTTTGCTTCTATCTCCATAGAGCCAAATGCTACTCTTTTCCAAAATAAAACTTATCATTGATATGATCGTCCAAAATAAATAGCCTTTCTTGAGCATTAATTGGGAACTTTGCTGGCAAGAAGATTCCAACATCAAAATGACCTACAGGCAGAGACTTTTCTTTGTTTCTCTGTTCAACTGTTAAGAATATGGTCTGACTGATGCATTCATATTGTTTGTTATGAAAAAAACTCTTTTACAATGAGCTATCTAGCCCTTCAGACACAAGGATTTAACTGCTAAACAATATCCTGTTGACAGAGCATAAGTCATTTAGAACTGAATGAGTACTTCCAGAGCATTTAGCACAATGCTAACCCAATAACCACCAAGTATATGTGGTTCATGCACTAAGATGATTTTAATATAGTGGAAAAGACTGGTGTGGGCAGCATCTTTCCAGAATAGTTGACTGCAGAGGCTGAGTGTTTTCCTTCTTGTTTTTTAGGTGTACAAAGCTGCAGAAGAACATTCAATGGTTGAGGAACATCATGAGCAAAGATTAAAAACCATCATGAAATTACAAGGTAGGCACTAGTAAACGTTAATCGCTTAATTGTAGAGTAATAGAGTAAGAAGAGAAAGAAGAAGAATTAAGGCTGAAATGAGAACATCAGACACTTGAACAAGAAGAATCTTTGTTTAAGCTGTGGTGATTGGAAGTCAAGGAGGGTGTGTAAGCAAAGTAAATGACATTTAACAAACTAAATGGCTTTGTTGTAGTTATTGTTGTTATTCCAAGGTTAACATTTCTCTTTTTGGAAAAAAAAAAAAAAAGCTATATTGAATTTTATAAATAAATTGAAAAAATAACCCGGAAACTTACATAGAGCTAGAAAAGACTCTGAACAGTGAAAGCAAATTTGATGAAGAACAAACCTAGAGTCAGCACACTTCTTGATTTCAAAGTGTGTTACCAACTATAGTAATCAAAAGGGTGTGACACTTCATTGCATGTTCTTGACTTCTTTGTCATAGATTACTTGGCTATAGCTGTGTGAGTTTATTTTGGGCTTTCTTTCTTCTTCCGTTGATCTATATTTCTGTTTTTGTGCCAATATTGTACTGTTTTGATTAGTATAACTTTGTAGTATAGTCTGAAGTCAGGGAGTCCAATTCTTCCAGCTCCATTTTTCTTTCTCAACATTGCTTTGGCTGTTTGGGGTCTTTTGTATAAAATCTTAATGTTTTTTGTTCTAGTTTTTTTTTTTTTTTTAATGTCATTGGTAGTTTCATAGACATTGCTTTGAATCTGTAGATTGCCTTGGGTAGTATAGTCTTTTGACAGTACTGATTCTTCCAATCTAAGAACATGGTATATATTTCTGTTTTTGTCATCTTTGATTTCTTTCATTACTGTATTATAGTTTTTGGAATATCTGTCTTTTGCCTCCTAAGGTAAGTTTATTCCTAGTTATTTTATTCTTTTTGTTGTGATGGTAAATGGGATTATTTCCTTAATTTCTTTGATATGTGATTGTTAGGATATAGTAAAGCAACCAATTCTGCACATTAATTTTGTATCCTGAAACTTTACTGAATTCATTGATGAGCTCTAGGTGGTTTTCTGGTAGTACCTTTAAGGTTTTCTATGTGTAGTATCATATCATTTGCAAACAGTTTTACTTCTTTTCCAATATGGATTCCTTTTATTTCCTTCTCTGATTGTGGTGGCTATGACTTCTAAAACTATGTTGCATGAAAGTGGCAAGAGTGAACATCCTTGTCTTGTCTTATATACGTACTGGCACGTGTACTTATGGAAGTGGTGGTAGAGATGGTAGTAAAAGGATGACGGTGATGGTAATGGGACTCATCCACCTGATACAGTATATTTTACTTTTCTAAAAAGACAAATTGAGTTATTTTTAGTCATGGCTTGTTCTCTTATCATCTCTCATAATCTGTGACTTTGCCCCATACGGTTTTCTTCTGATTGAAATGTTCATCATTCCTTCTCCTCCAATACCCATTTCCTGACTTGTTTCCTCACTAATTTATGTTCATACATAAGAAAGTAGCTCAAATCTTATATACTCAAAGAGACTAGATATCTGTGACCAGGTCATGCCCCTCTGTATCTCTTAACTACACCATTATTTTGTAGTGTGTATCAATATTGTGATTTATGTCTATGTGATTTGGGTATGGTTTTGGTCCTCTCTCACTCTAGCCATATTTTCCTAAATTTTTGCCTAACATGGTATCCTATCACATAGCTTAGATCCTTGCATGTATTTGCCATGTAACACATTTTTACTGTATAAATTTGTAACTGAAGATGTAAAAAAAAAGGCTGATTGCAGAAAAGGAACATGGTGGGAGATGAATAGAAATGAATCAGTGGAAACATTTCCAGTCTCTTTATTCCCAGTAGATTCTCTTTATTGCTTCTTTTTCAATCCCTTTTTGAATTCTTGTGATATCTATTCAGGTTTATGTTTATATTTATTTGTTTGTTATTTGTATAGTTGCTTCTTCCAAAAAGCCCCCCTTGGTAGTTCTGACAAATCAAGATAGAATATTCCTTTTTGGGGCTTTCAGAGTTCCACAATATAGCCTCAGGTAAAACTGCTCAAAGAGCCCAAAAGGAAAGTAAGAAGAGTCAAATGAATAGGTAACATGATGGCATTTTTCCCCACACCATGTCTGCCATTCTATTCTATGTTGCTCAGTGAGAATTTACCCTAGATATCTTGAACAGACTTAGCTTAAATTCTATATCCATTCAGTTCAGTTCAGTTGCTCAGTCATATCCAACTCTTTGCGACCCCATGAATCACAGCATGCCAGCCTTCCCTGTCCATCACCAAACCCGGAGTTTACCCAAACTCATGTCCATCTAGTGGGTGATGCCATCCAGCCATCACATCCTCTGTCCTCCCCTTCTCCTCCTGCCCCCAATCACTCCCAGCATCTGGGTCTTTTCCAGTGAGTCAATTCTTCGCATGAGGTGGCCAAAGTATTGGAGTTTCAGCTTCAGCATCAGTCCTTCCAATGAATACCCAGGACTGATCTCCTTTCAGAAGGACTGGTTAGAACTCCTTGCAGGCCAAAGGACACTCAAGAGTCTTCTCCAACACCACAGTTCAAAAGCATCAATTCTTTGGCACTCAGCTTTCTTTATAGTCCAACTCTCACATCAATACATGACCACTGGAAAAACCATAGCCTTGACTAGACGGACCTTTGTTGGCAAAGTAATGTCTCTGTTTTTGAATAGGCTATCCAGGTTGGTCATAACTTTTCTTCCAAGGAGCAAGCATCTTTTAATTTCATGACTGCAATCACCATCTGCAGTGATTTTGGAGTTCCCAAAATAAAGTCTGACTCTGTTTCCACTGTTTCTTCATTTATTTCCCATGAAGTGACGGGACCAGATGCCATGATCTTAGTTTTCTGAATGTTGAGCTTTAAGCCAACTTTTTCACTCTCCACTTTCACTTTCATCAGAGGCTTTTGAGTTCCTCTTCACTTTCTGCCATAAGGGTGGTGTCATCTGCATATCTGAGGTTATTGATATTTCTCCTGGCAATCTTGATTCCAGCTTGTACTTCTTCCAGCCCAGCGTTTCTCATGATGTACTCTGCATATAAGTTAAATAAGCAGGGTGACAATATACAGCCTTGATGTACTCCTTTTCCTATTTGGAACCAGTCTGTTGTTCCATGTCTAGTTCTAACTGTTGCTTCCTGACCTGCATACAGGTTCCTCAAGGGGCATGTCAGGTGGTCTGGTATCCCCATCTCTTTCAGAATTTTCCACAGTTTATTGTGATCCACACAGTCAAAGGCTTTGACGTAGTCAATAAGCAGAAATAGATGTTCTTCTGGAACTCTCTTGCTTTATCAATGATCCAGCGGATGTTGGCAATTTGATCTCTAGTTCCTCTGCCTTTTCTAAAACCAGCTTGAACATCTGGAAGTTCATGGTTCACATATTGCTGAAGCCTGGCTTGAAGAATTTTGAGCACTAATTTACTAGTGTGTGAGATGAATGCAACTGTGCAGTAGTTTGAGCATTCTTTGGCATTGCCTTTCTTTGGGATTGGAATGAAGACTGACCTTTTCCAGTCCTGTGACCACTGCTGAGTTTTCCAAATTTGCTGGCATGTTGAGTGCAACACTTTCACAACATCATCTTTCAGGATTTGAAATAGCTCAATTGGAATTCCATCACCTCCACTAGCTTTGTTTTTAGTGATGCTTTCTAAGGCCCACTTGACTTCACATTCCAGGATGTCTGGCTCTGGGTGAGTGATCACACCATTGTGATTATCTTGGTCGTGAAGCTCTTTTTTGTACAGTTCTTCTGTGTATTGTTGCCACCTCTTAATATCTTCTGCTTCTGTTAGGTCCATACCGTTTCTGTCCTTTACTGAGCCCATCTTTGCATGAAATATTCCCTTGGTATCTTTAATTTTCTTGAAGAGATCTCTAGTCTTTTCCATTCTGTTGTTTTTCTCTATTTTTTTGCATTGATCACTGAGGAAGACTTTCTTATCTCTTCTTGCTATTCTTTGGAACTCTGCATTCAGATGCTTATATGGTTCCTCTTCTCATTTGCTTTTCACTTCTCTTCTTTTTACAGCTATTTTTAAGGCCTCCTCAGACAGCCAATTTGCTTTTTTGCATTTCTTTTTCTTGGGGATGGTCTTGATCCCTGTCTTCTGTACAATGTCGTGAACGTCTGTCCATAGTTCATCAGGCACTCTGTCTATCAGATCTAGTCCTTTAAATCTATTTCTCACTTCCACTGTAGGTATTTGATTTAGGTCATACCTGAATGGTCCAGTGGTTTTCTCCATTTTCTTCAATTTCAGTCTGAATTTGGCAATAAGGAGTTCATGTTCTGAACTACAGTTAGCTCCTGGTCTTGTTTTTGCTGACTGTATAGAGCTTCTCCATCTTTGGCTGCAAAGAATATAATCAATCTGATTTCAGTGTCAACCATCTGGTGATATCCATATGTAGAGTGTTCTCTTGTGTTGTTGGAAGAGGGTGTTTGCTATGACCAGTGTGTTCTCTTCGCAAAATTCTATTAGCCTTTGCCCTGCTTCATTCCGTACTTGAAGGCCAAATTTGCCTGTTCCTCCAGGTGTTTCTTGACTTCCTACTTTTGCATTCTAGTCACCTATAATGAAAAGGACATCTTTTTTGGGTGTTAGTTCTAAAAGGTCTTGTAGTTCTTCATAAAACAGTTCAACTTCAGCTTCTTCAGCATTACTGGTTGGGGCATAGACTTGGATTACTGTGATATTGAATGGTTTGCCTTGGAAATGCAGAAAGCATGGCCAAGAGGAGCTACCCCACGCCCAAGGTCAGGGCAGTGATTGAGAGGAGCTACCCCATGTCCGAGGTCAGCGTAGCAGCCGAGAGGAGCTACCCCACGTCCTAGGACAGGGGCAGCAGCAGAAAGAAGCAACCCCACATCCAAAGAGCCACGGCCGAGGGGAGCTACCACATCCAAGGAGCGGCAGGAGGGCCTAGAGGAGCTACTCCACGTAGGTCAGGAGGGGTGGCTGTGAGGAGATACCTCTCGTCCAAGGTAAGAGAAACCCAAGTAATAGGGTAGGTGTTGTGAGAGGGCATCAGAGGGCAGACACAGTGAAACCATAATCACAGAAAACTAGCCAATCTGATCACATGGACCACAGCCTTGTCTAACTCAATGAAACTAAGCCATGCTATGTGGGACCACCCAAGACAGGAGGGTCATGGTGGAGAGGTCTGACAGAATGTGGTCCACTGGAGAAGAGAATGGCAAACCACTTCAGTATTCTTGCCTTGAGAACCCCATGAACAGTGTGGAAAGACAAAATGATAGGATACTGAAAGAGGAACTCCCCAGATCATTAGGTGCCCAATATGCTACTGGAGATCAGTGGAGAAATAACTCCAGAAAGAATGAAGGGATGGAGCCAAAGCAAAAACAAAACCCAGCTGTGGATGTGACTGGTGATAGAAGCAAGATCCGATGCTGTAAAGAGCAATATTATAAAGGAACCTGGGATGTTAGGTCCATGAATCAAGGCAAATTGGAAGTGGTCAAACAGGAGATGGCAAGAGTGAACATTGATATTCTAGGAATCAACGAACTAAAATGGACTGGAATGGGTGAATTTAACTCAGATGAGCATTATATCTACTACTGTGGGTAGGAACCCCTCAGAAGAAATGGAGTAGCCATCATGGTCAACAAAAGAGTCCGAAATGCAGTACTTGGATGCAATCTCAAAAATGACAGAATGATTTCTGTTCGTTTCCAAGGCAAACCAACCTATATCCATACTTGGACGATATTCTAAAAGAGGTGCATTTGTCTTTTGTAGGTCTTTAGTATAATATGAGTGGAGCTTTCTTAAATATAAAGAATACATAATTATGAAAGCAGATTTGTATGAAATGCCGTATTTAATGAGTAAAGAAATTACAATGGATTATAAACTGAAAATTACAAATGCCATATAATGCAGAAGAATAACACATTTATAAATTAATCAACTTCTTGAAAGATTTCCACAATACTTTTTGTTCCTAAATTATTTGGCTGCAATCTTATGGTGATTTTAGATTATTATGTTTTGTAACTGAAAGTTAATTTCAGCCTTCTAACAGGTTTGGTTGTTTATTTACTTTTCTTGAATTGCAAAGTATATTATTAATAGGGTGAAAACTATGGTTTGCTTAGGTTTCAGTTAGAACTGAATTTTTTTTTTTGTTTGTTTTAAGTTCCATGTGTGTTCGTTGGAGGAATATTCCACCAGGCTTTAAACTTCATTTTTTTTTTCTCCTCCATCACATAATGTGGAGCACCCCCACATAGAGCTGGGGGCTCTAACATTGATACTACCTATCAGTGATATAAGCCTTTGGAAATCCTTTTACTGAGTCATAATAGCAGTAATTACTACACACAGCACAACTGAATCACTTAAGCACATTCTGCTATAACTACATAGTTCCAGCACAGTTTCCAGTTAAATGGATCCCCAGAATATCCACAGGGCACCTCAACTCTAATCCAAGAGAGAAGTGGGACAAATGTGGGGCTTGGGGAGGAGAGGAACCATTGTCTTAGCCTAATTTCTATATATGTGGGTGATATTCCAAAAGATATGTATTCCTGTTTCTGTTTTTTAGGTTTTTATCATATGAGTGAAGCCTTCTTTAAGATAAAGAATATAAAATTATGAATGTAAATGTGACTAATTGAGGTTAAAGTGTCTTACTTCATAAACTTTATAAAAATATGATCATGTGACCATAGCACTGAAAATTACAAATGCCATATAATGCAGAAGAATAACACATTTATAAATTAATCAACTTCTTGAAAGATTTCCACAATACTTTTTGTGGAATATAAGCTCCAAAATATAAGCTTCATTCCCTTTTTGGTAAAAGTGTCTCTGTTTAGTATACAGGCTGCTGTCAGCAAACATGCTTCAGTGATACCGGCCTTCTCTTCAAGACACTGAGAAAATATATTAGCCATACTATGTTAGCAGAGACACCCTAGGGTTACAGAATGGTTGGTATGTTGCCCTTCAGAGGAGGAGTGTGTTGAGTCAAGATATTGACTTAAATCCCACATAGTACTAGATTCTAGACTATACTGAATGGAAAATAGAATAATTATCATCATACATCTCAGCAAAAGTTCATTGACTATCTACTAAGCACCAGAGTGTCAAGCACTTGCATGCAGCATTTTATTGGTTGTTGATAAGAGGATATCTTTATGTCACTCCATTGTATAGGCAAGAATTCTGAACTAGACAAATTAAGTAAACTTCCCCAAGGACAAGCTGGTGGAATTTGCATTTTTACTATGGAAATCTGATTTCAATATTGGCAATTTGTGTCAATGTGTTATAGTGAATTGTGGTTTGTTTCCCAAAACCAACATACATTGATGAGAAATATATTCATCTCTCCCCATGGTGTAGAAGGAAGAACCTAAAGCTTGAAATGAAACCAAATTAAATTTAAATCTCCTTTAAGTATTATTAGTTGAATGAGCCATGCTTTGTTGTTGTCATTGTTGATTAAATTTTTGATTCTTATCTGTAACATAAGTATGTTCAAGTACCTTCTATATGACACTTCTTTTGAAGAACGATCCAAATAATGTAGGAGACAATTTTTAGTTCAGTGGACAAGTTATGTCTCTGAACTTTAGCTTTTTTACATAGTTGCTGTTTGGCTTTAAGCAATTCCATCTTTCTTACCTGCACAGTGGGACTCCATTATTTATTTCCACTGGGGAGAGGATAAAATGGAAAGCGAAGGTGAAAGTGGTGTACCAATTTTAAAGCATAATGTAAAATGTATGTAACTAATATTTCCCACTATCTTCTCTAGAAACCACAATTATGATTTTTAATTTAATAGAATATTATAGCAATTCTGTTTATGAATAGAAGATTTTAGAAAAATCTTTTAAGACTTGAGCCTGTCTGTGTCTGTCATAGAGAAAGGCAAGGAGATAAGAAAAGGAAGTTTGACTTTGTTCACCAACCAAAACTAGATTCCTGATGGTAGAAGTTATTTCTAATCTGGATGTTCTGTTCCTGTTGGATATGACCATAGAAACTAGGTAAATTCCCAGGCCACTTCTGTAATTTCTTCTTTCACAAAACCAGAATCTGCCTGATGTTCAGAAATAAAAATTTCAAGAGTAGGCAATAAAATAAATAAAACACAGTTGTTTATACATTTGTGTAAGTGCATTTCAGACATTTTCTCCAGATTGCCCCTTTCTTCTTTATAATGAGGATGACATTTTCTTTGGTAGTTCTTTTTGAATGTAGACTGTAAAAACCAAAAAGAAAAAAACAAATGTATGAGTTAATTCTTAAATGAGTGCATTTAAGGGCATTGTGTTAATCAAATTGCATGTCTTTACTGCACCTCATTTATTCAGTTCACATGTCCTCCCTGGATCTCAGTTTGCTATGAAAGCAGTGACTCTCCCTCCACTTCAATTTGGACCAAGCCCAAATGAAACCATGAAAAGAGGCAGATATGTAAAAAGATGGTTTATTATGTGTAGACGGGAAGTAAAATGACCTCTCAAAGTCTACAATAGAGGACATGACATTTTCCAAAGAGTCAAAAAAAAAAAAAATTTTTGCAAAGTCACCTCTTCTATTTTCCCACCCATTTCATGTTGATGTAGCCATAGCTGGTTACAAGAAAAGGCACAGGAAAGTCACACTAGGGAACAACAATTCACTTCGTGTGATTATCAGAGAGCAGTAATGGGGAAGTTTCTAAAATGCCAGTGTACACAAGATATTGCTGTGGTAAGATTAATGAGCCTGGGGGAGAAACACCCTTCACGGAGGCTGACAGTTGCCGAGTGCTCTGACATTTTACCATGTGGCCGTAGTCTCTCACACTCCTTCACATGCTTGTCCTCTGCTATAAGATCAGAAAGGCAAATGAAGACGAGAGCAGAAGTTCACTCTTACAAATTCAGAGTTTTCCCAGTCTAGCTTCTGGGTCTCTAATTGCTACTGCCCACAATGCTTGGCCTTCTTGCTGGTCTTTTGTCAGGCTCCTCAGGAAAGGTTTTCAGCCCTGTAGAAGCAGAAGATTTCAAAACAAGGGCCTCTCTATAACTAAGCATCTTTATGAAGTGTAATGCGGCTTCTAGTTTTCTTCCTACTGCCTCAAGTGTTTAACCTGACTTATTTTTCCCTCAAAGTTTACCTATTTATCCTTTGGTCATTCACTCTTACATCATCTTCCTGCCATCCAAACTTGGCATCAGACCAGAATATAGTCTCCTAATTCTTCTTTCCTGTGGTCACCTATTATCAAGTTCTCAACTTTTTGGCATCAGGGATCAATTTCATGGAAGACAATTTTTCCACAGACCTAGTGAGGTTGGGTTTCCTGGGTAGTTCAAATGGTAAGGAATCTTCCTGCAGTTCAGGAGACCTCGGTTCAATCTCTGGATTGAGAAGATCCCCTGGAGAAGGGAATGGCAACCCACACCAGTATTCTTGCCTGGAGAATCCCATAGACAGAGGAACCTGGAGGGTTACAGTCCATGGGGTCAAAAAGAGTTGGACATGACTGAATGACTAACGTAACATGGGGTTTGGGAGATGGTTTGGGGATGATTCAAGCACCTTACATTTACTGCGCACTTTACTTCTATTATCATTACATGTCAGCTCCACCTCATATCATTAGGCATTAGATCCTGGAGGTTGGGGACCCCTGACCTAGAAAGACAAGCATATGTATCTTCTCTTTCTTTCTGACTCTCTTCCTCCCCCTGTTTCTGATTACTAAGGGAGAGTAAGATAGTGTCCAAACTATACTATGATGAAGTGACAAGCATTTCAGAATTACATGAAATTATCACAGTTCTTATCCCCAGACTGTGATTTCTAACTGCCCTTGAAAATAAGGAAATAGCAACCCACTCCAGTATTCTTGCTTGGAAAATCCCATGGATGGACAAGCCTGGTAGGCTACAGTCCATGGGGTCGCAAAGAGTCAGACACAACTGAGCGACTTCACTTTCACTTGGAAATAATAAATGAATTATTTCTTTTGACACATGTTCTAACTTTTTCTTCCCCCTGTGCTCCGGTCTAAGCACACATTTCTCCCTCCTACAATCTAAACACCATGGCATCTTAATAACCCTTAAAATGAATGTATTTCATGCAAGCAAGCAGTTTGGCACAGAACAAGCTGCTTCTTTATTCAAGCGGCCAATTTGCATAAATGTTGAGCACTGCATTTTAAGATTTCTCTCACCATTCATTCCACCCACAGAATGACTCTCACAGCCCTCTTTGATCAACTTTCCTCAGGTTGGGAAAACTTTCAGGATCTTTAAATAAGTGACTTGGTAGGTCAGCAACTGGATTATTGCTAGAAATTGAGTCCCCTTCATTTACAGTGGCAATGTTCCTGCCACCTCTGTCCCTTCCCCTCTCTTTCTAATTCTGCCTTCTGCTTGCAGGACTGTCCCTTGCGAGGTTTTCATTCCCCACAGCACTTTATCCCAGGATAGAAAGCCCTCTGTATCCTTGGAATTATATATTGTTGTTGTTCAGTCTATCAGTTGCATCCGACTCTTTGTGATCCCATGAAATGCAGCACACCAGGCTCCCCTGTCCTTCACTATCTCCCAGAGTTTGCTCAAATTCATGTCCAATGAATCAGTGATGCCATCCAACTATATCATTCTCTGTCATTCCCTTCTCCTCCTGCCCTCAATCTTTTCCAGCATTAGGGTCTTTTCCAATGAGTGGGCTCTTCCTATCAGGGCTTGCAAGTCCCTTAATCTCCTATCAGGGGGTCAGGTCTCCTAATCTTGATGAGCTTCTCTGGTCCCTTTAATCTTGCTTCAGGTGGTTTCTTGTCTGTTCCTCCCTTGCTTAAAAACTGTTTGAATCCACCCATTTGGAACTCAGGGATGGTCATGGAGGCAAGAAATGGGAGACAGAAAGGTCTCTGTGCCTGGGAGCCCCATCAGCACCGTTTGGTTTCAAAATTTCATTGGATGATTCGGTATCCTTCTTGACTTCTTCTGTGTCTCTTTCTTGTCCTTGTACAGAATGTAGACCTGTCTGCTTGAGTAACTCCAGTTTGAATATAGACATTTTTGTCATTACAGAAAAAACAATTTTGATGCACAAGAAGATCTCTAGAATGGGGAAGTGAATACTTCCAAGGACCTGTTTGCAGGATCCCCCAACATCATTATATGTTAGCCCCCTTCCCTGTCCCCAGCCCTCATGGATTACCTCTAAATATGTCTGTGCCTATAGGTTCTGCTTTCCTCTACTGCTCAGTGAATGCCAGGACTGGGACAAGAATAATAACAATTGGAATTTAAAAAAAATATATTACTCATGTCAGATACTACCCATAATTTAAAACATTTTATCTTTCAATTCCTCTTTTAATTCTTCATAGATGAGAAAACTGAGGCTCAGAATTTTGTTAATCTACCCAAGGTGACAAGGGGATGACGTGAAAGAGCCAGCGTTCAAATTAAGCCTAATTCTCAAGGTCCTTGTTCTTAACATTAATGTCAAAGCAGCATTAGAAATGCTTGTCCAACTGCAATGAGGTCTTAAAGGAGAAACCTGCTTTTTTGAACATACGACTAAAGGGTACTGGGAGAAATATCACTACTGAATGAACATCTGAAACATGACAGATGCTCCATACATATTTACTGGGTAAATGAAACCTAAGGCAGTCCAATAAGAAACAGAATTGAAAACAAATATAGGAAACTTTAATCTGACAGATTTCTCTTAATGCCTTAGCAAGGGAATGTGGTTTGTGGATCAGTATCACTTCTCCTAAGACAAGTTCACTAGGAACGGGGACTCTCATGTCTCACCGCAGTGGCAGGAAATACACACTTGCATTGTAACAGGATCCTCTGGTGAATTGTATGCAAATTAATGTTGCAGAAGGACTGGCCAGATTTTGGTCAGAGACTTGGAGTCAGAATGTCTTTGGACGTCCCCCTAACTACATTAAAGAAAGAAAGAAAATGTTGGACCTGTAGCCCGCAAGGCTCCTCTGTCTACAGAATTCTCCAGGCAAGAATACTAGAGTGAGTTCCCATGCCCTTCTCCAGGGGATCTTCCTAACAGAGAGTGAACATGACTTCAACAAGTGATTTTTCTGCCAAAGTTTTACTCTCTTTCCTTTGTCCCACCAGTAACAAAAGGGCATCTTCACATACATGGGAGTAATTAGGTACGTTGGAAGGGGAAGGAATTGATATAACAAGAAATAAGAAATCTCCCTCTCAGGCTATATGAGATCTTCAAAAAAATTCTCATGAAAGATAAAGAGCTATACAACCAATAAATAGTTCACTATCTATGTGACCCTCTTTTTTGTTCTTTTTATTTATATTACCTGAGAAATTTAGATAACTTTGGTAAAGAACATGTGTTTGTTGGTGGGGGTAGTCTTTTGCTCATTTTCTAATTATATAACTCACAAGCTTAAAAAAATTAACATGTGTTCACTATCCATACTTTTAAAAAAACAATAATTTCATTCAGAGTGAGCAGCGTAATCTTGGGCTGAAGCAAAAATAGATAAAACTTTTCTATATTAATGCTCAGTTGATAAGGTCTTTTCTGATCCCTAAAATAATATTGCTAGACATGAAACAGTGAATTCAGTCCTGGCTGTAATATTTTAAAATATGGACAAATTGGAATTCCTTTAGTGGTGAGGTACCAGGATAGTGAAGATGAAACTGAAAAATGATAGAAGGAACTAAGACTATTTCAGAAGAAGACAGATTCTAAGAGAGATGCTTATATGGCATATACTATAAAAAGCAGAGATATTACTTTGCCAACTAAAGTCCATCTAGTCAAGGCTATGTTTTTTCCAGCAGTCATATATGGATGTGAGATTTGGACTGTGAAGAAAGCTGAGTGCCAAAGAATTGATGCTTTTGAACTGTAGTGTTGCAGAAGACTCTTGAGAGTCCCTTGGACTGCAAGGAGATCCAACCAGTCCATCCTAAAGGAGATCAGTCCTGGATGTTCATTGGAAGGACTAATGTTGAAGCTGAAACTCCAATATTTTGGCCACCTCATGTGAAGAGTTGACTCATTGGAAAAGACCCTGATGCTGGGAGGGACTGGGGGCAGGAGGAGAAGGGGACAACAGAGGATGAGATGGCTGGATGGCATCACCGACTCAATGGACATGAGTTTGAGTGAACTCCGGGAGTTGGTGATGGACAGGGAGGCCTGGCGTGCTGTGATTCATGGCGTTGCAAAGAGTCGGACACGACTGAGTGACTGAACTGAACTGATGGAGTAATTAGAGAGCCTATGAGTAAATTCACAGTACAAAATAAGTCTCTTGCTACAGAAAAAAATTCAGTGAGAGAATAAACAAATAAGGACAAGCATATTGCAGTGCTGGAGAGAGGGATGGTCGGGAACTGAACCTCATTCATCTTTATATCCAGGACTTGTTATTTAGTCAGTAGATGATCATGAATTGTGTTATTTCTTGCCTCAGCTGGCCCATGTATTTGACCCTCATTAAAATCTCAGAGATGACCAGAGATAGACTAGTCCTTAGATTTTGCTAATGGATTCACATGTGTTCCTGGTCGACTCGAGTTCGATCTCTGGGTCAGGAAGATTCTCTGAAGAAGGGAATGGCTACCCATTCCTGTGTTCTTACCTGGAGAATTCCATAGACAGAGGAGAGTCATGGGCTACAGTTCATAGGGTCACAGAGAGTTGTACATGACAGAGCAACTAACACTCAGATAGATGCTTATCATTTCATTTAGATGTGTACTGTTGCTCAAGTTAAATTTTATATTACACCACCATGATTTTCACCATGTCTGCATTGTCTCTACTTATTTTCCTTTAAGCTCCTTTTTTAAAAATGTAAATAAATAGAAACTTTATACAACTGCAAAAGAAAAATTAACAGGTGTTAATAAAATGTTAAAGACATGTTAATATTGATGGCATTCAGTTCTAGTATCCATCTACCATGTAAAATAATTTCATGTATCACACAGACTTTTGATGACATGGTCTAAGTCTAGAGCATCACATTTATAATACCCACTGAGCTGAAATCTTGGGATTTGAGATCTAGAGTAGAAAAAAAAAAAAATGTTGTGATTTGTATTTTGCAGCTTTTCCCTTTCATACCAGACTCCTCTGGTGTTGTCCTTGGCCTGTGCTGCTGCTGCTAAGTCACTTCAGTCATTTCCGACTGTGTGACCCCGTAGACGGCAGCCCACCAGACTCCCTCGTCCCTGGGATTCTCTAGGCAAGAATACTGGAGTGGGTTGCCATTTCCTTCCCCAATGCATGAAAGTGAAAAGTGAAAGTTAAGTCACTCAGCTGTGTCCGACTTTTAGTGACCCCATGGACTGCAGCCTACCAGGCTTCTCTGTCCATGTGACTTTCCAGGCAAGAGTACTGGAGTGGGGTGCCATTGCCTTCTCCAGTCCTTGGCCTGTATTGAGCATCAATTTTTTCCATGTCCTTTATTGTAGTATTTGACTTGAACTGGTGATGGGTTTTTGTTTTTTGTTTTTTTCCATTAGCACTTCCATTATGAAAGCCACTGACCTATTATGAATTTATTTGTGTTGTCACTTTTATATCCCTGAGTCTCCAACATTTCATTCCACTTAAGCCTATTGATGTCACTATTGATGACAAAGATGGTAAGATTCTTCCCCGCGCCCCACTTTGGGGGAGCTTTTAATTTGTAAGTTAATTAAAAATTAGGAGTATAGTTACTTTATAATATTGTGTTAGTTTCTGCTCTACAGCAAAGTGAATCAGCTATATATACACACACACACTGCACACACACACACACACACACACATATGTATGTATATTCCTTTTTTTTTTTCTTCTTCCATTTAGGTCACCACAGAGCACTGTGTTTCCTGTGCTATACGGTTCTCATTGAAGTGAAGTTGCTCAGTCGTATCTGACTCTTTGCGACCCCGTGGACACCAGGCTCCTCCATCCGTGGGATTTTCTAGGCAAGAGTACTGGAGTGGGTTGCCATTTCCTTCTCCAGGGATTCTTCCCGACCCAGGGATCAAACCCAGGTCTCCGGCATTGCAGACAGACACTTTACTGTCTGAGCCACAATGGAAGTCCACAGTTCTCATTAGTCATTTATTTTATACATATATCAACAGTATATATATGTCAATCCCAATCTCCCAGTTCATCCCATCCACTTTCTTCCTCCCTTGGTATCCACATCTTTGTTCTCTTGTCTGTGTCTCTGTTTCTGCTTTGTAAATAAGATCGTCTATACCAGTTTTTTCAGATCCCACATATATGTGTTAATATATGATATTTGTTTTTGTCTTTCTGACCCTATTCTGTATGACTATCTTTGGTCCGAAAGATTCTTGAGTTTTCTTTTCTTTTTTTTTTTTTTGGCCATATTGTCTCTTGCAGTGGAGATGCAGAGTCTTAGCCACTGCACTGCTGGGAAAGGTCCTCTAAGATTCTACTTTTAAAACTTACCTGCTTTCTCTAGATAAAGTCTGACTAGTTACTGGTAATAAAATTTTGGCTAGGATAGCATTAGAGGTGAATCTGTTCAATACAGTTCAAAAGTGGACCTATCATGGGAAGTGTAAATTCCATTCTCATGTTAGACTTCTTGAGTCATGTGCTGTGTTGTATAAGAAAAAGGCAAAATGATTAATGGCAGCGTCTTGCATGCAGAGGGGGATTAATTTTTTTGTGCTGAACATTATGATGATAAATGCTAAATCTGACATCTGTCTGTGATTTTACTCCATTATAGTTGGAATTCTGCAACTTCCAGGGACTGTGTGATATTACATATAAAACATAGGCCTTTAAATCTGACAAGCTGAGTATGAGTCTAAATTCCCAACTAATGAACTCTGAGACCTGGGCTAGTTGGAGAATCATTCTGTGCTTTATTTGCTTTTTCAGAATATTGAAATAAAATAGCCTTCATGTGTGGTCAGGAGGCACTTCAACATATGTACCAATGCCTTTCAACTAAACGTTGTTTAACACCTTTAAGGGGTTACATAGTAGGTCTAAATCCCTGTGTGTCTCATAATGGGACACAAAGACTAATGTGAAAAGGGGAAGGATAATTAGCAAATATTAACTACTTGATTCTTTGGGCAGAGGCAATAAAGGAATCTCAGAAAATTAACCCTATGTGAAAAATGTGGTTGCTATTCATCATCTCTATAATGTAAAAACACAACGGACTTATCATACGGCTGTTTTAAAAAGGGGTGCTTCAGTTCAGTTCAGTCACTCAGTTGTGTCTGACTCTTTGGGACTCCATGATTGTAGCATTCCAGGCCTCCCTGACCATCACCAACTCCTGGAGCTCACTCAAACTCACATCCATCGAGTTGGTGATGCCATCCAGCCATCTCATCCTTTGTTGTCCCCTTCTCCTCCTGCCCCCAAACCCTCCCAGCATCAGAGTCTTTTCCAATGAGTCAACTCGTCTCATGAGGTGGCCAAAGTACTGGAGTTTCAGCTTTAGCATCATTCCTTCCAAAGAACACCCAGGGCTAATCTCCTTTAGAATGGACTGGTTGGATCTCCTTGCAGTCCAAGGGACTCTCAAAAGTCTCCAACACCACAGTTCAAAAGCATCAATTCTTCAGCACTCAGCTTTCTTCACAGTCCAACTCTCACATCCATACATGACCACAGGAAAAACCATAGCCTGACTAGATGGACCTTTGTTGGCAAAGTAATATCTCTGCTTTTCAATATGCTATCTAGGTTAGTCATAACTTTCCTTCCAAGTAGAAAGTGTCTTTCAATTTCATGGCTGCAGTCACCATCTGCAATAATTTTGGAGCCCCAAAATATAAAGTCTGACACTGTTTCCACTGTTTCCCCATCTATTTGCCATGAAGTAAGGGGACCAGATGCCATGATCTTCATTTTCTGAATGTTGAGCTTTAAGCCAACTTTTTCACTCTCCTGTTTCACTTTCATCAAGAGGCTTTTTATTTCCTCTTCACTTTCTGCCATAAGGGTGGTGTCATCTGCACATCTGAGGTTATTGATATTTCTCCTGGCAATCTTGATTCCAGCTTGTGCTTCTTCCAGCCCAGCGTTTCTCATGGTACTCTGCATATAAGTTAAATAAGCAGGGTGACAATATACAGCCTTGACCTACTCCTTTTCCGATTTGGAACCAGTCTGTTGTTCCATGTCTAGTTCTAACTGTTGCTTCCTGACCTGCATACAGGTTCCTCAAGGGGCATGTCAGGTGGTCTGGTATTCCTATCACTTTCAGAATTTTCCACAGTTTATTTGATCCACACAGTCAAAGGATTTGGCATAGTCAATAAAGCAGAAATAGATGTTTTTCTGGAACTCTCTTGCTTTTTCCATGATCCAGCGGATGTTGGCAATTTGATCTGTGGTTCCTCTGCCTTTTCTAAAACCAGCTTGAACATCGGGAAGTTCACAGTTCCTGTATTGCTGAAGCCTGGCTTGGAGAATTTTGAGCATTACTTTACTAGCATGTGAGGTGAGCGCAATTGTGCAGTAGTTTGAGCATTCTTTGGCATTGCCTTTCTTTGGGATTGGAATGAAAACTGACCTTTTCCAGTCCTGTGGCCACTGCTGAGTTTTCCAAACTTGCTGGCATATTGAGGGCAGCACTTTCACAGCATCATCTTTCAGGATTTGAAATAGCTCAACTGGAATTCCATCACCTCCACTAACTTTGTTCGTAGTGATGCTTTCTAAGGCCCACTTGACTTCACATTCCAGGATGTCTGGCTCTAGGTGAGTGATCATACCATCATGATTATCTTGGTTGTGAAGATCTTTTTTGTACAGTTCTTCTGTGTATTCTTGCCACCTCTTCTTAATATCTTCTGCTTCTGTTAGGTCCATACCATTTCTGTCCTTTATCGAGCCCATCTTTGCATGAAATGTTCCCTTGGTATCTCTAATTTTCTTGAAGTGATCTCTAGTCTTTCCCATTCTGTTGTTTTCCTCTATTTTTTCACACTGATCACTGAAGAAGGCTTTCTTATCTCTCCTTGCTATTCTTTGGAACTCTGCATTCAGATGCTTGTATCTTTCCTTTTCTCCTTTGCTTTTTGCTTCTCTTCTTTTCACAGCTATTTGTAAGGCCTCCCCAGACAGCCATTTTGCTTTTTTGCATTTCTTTTCCATGAGGATGGTCTTGATCCCTGTCTCCTGTACAATGTTATGAACGTCAGTCCATAGTTTATCAGGTACTCTATCTATCAGATCTAGTCCCTTAAATCTATTTCTCACTTCCACTGTATCATCATAAGGGATTTGATTTAGGTCATACCTGAATGGTCTAGTGGTTTTCCCTACTTCCTTCAATTTCAGTCTGAATTTGGCAATAAGGAGTTCATGATCTGAGCCACAGTCAGCTCCCGGTCTTGTTTTTGCTGATTGTATAGAGCTCTTCATCTTTGGCTGCAAAGAATATAATAAATCTGATTTTGGTGTTGACCATCTGGTGATGTCCATGTGTAGAGTCTTCTCTTGTGTTGTTGGAAGACGGTGTTTGCTATGACCAGTGCATTTTCTTGGCAAAACTCTATTAGCCTTTGCCCTATTTCATTCTGTATTCCAAGGCCAAATTTGCCTGTTACTCCAGGTGTTTCTTGACTTCCTGCTTTTGCATTCTAGTCCCCTATAATGAAAAGGACATCTTTTTGGGTGTTAGTTCTAAAAGGTCTTGTAGGTCATCATAGAACCATTCAACTTCAGCTTCTTCAGCGTTACTGGTTGGGGGCATAGACTTGGATTACTGTGATATTGAATGGTTTGCCTTGGAAATGAACAGAGATCATTCTGTTTTTGTTTTTGTTTTTGTTTTTTTTGAGATTTCACCTAAGTATTGCGTTTTGGACTCTTTAAAAACTATCTAAATAACCAACATAAACTGCATTTGTAGAAATCATACCCTCCAAAGAAGGAACTATATTCTTTTTTTTTTTTTTAACTAAAGGTCTACCTTCTTGACCCTGTTTAATATTGATGTCTAATTCTTAAGAAAACAACATGTAAAAAGAAGATGAAAACAGAATGTAAATTATACAGTCCGCCTTCTAAAAGACTTTTAAAAGCCCTATGTGTATGCACTCACACCAAAGACACACAAACACAACACGCAGACAAATAACTTGCAAAAATGCTCCTTGATATTCTGCTTATGATGGTTAAGAAAAAATTGAATGTGTTTGGGAATTACTGTTTAGCCATTTAGAAAATGGGTTTCAGGATTGATTTAAACAAGATAAGGACATTTCAGTTCTTTTCCCTCTTGTTTTATATGGTTGCATTTTCTAATAATCATTTCCTTTGGCCCAATAGTATACCCCAGGTAGATATCTACATGTTTGACATAATGAAACAATGTCATTACTCTGTTCTGAAAAACTCCCAGTGTAATAATAAGCCAAATAACTTCTCATCCATTGCACACATCTGTATCCAAAGAGGATGGAGAATTACGTAGACTGGAGCTATTTCCTAGTCCTCAGACTTCCGTATCTGGAAGTCATTTTTCATAGTGTAAGCTATAAATTGAATGACATAATTTGATGATGGACATAGAACTGTGTATTAGTTTTTATTTTGACAAAATCATTAAACATCACATAGGTTGAAAAATGAATCAGAGAGCCCTAAGCCTGCCTTAGAAGATTGCACTTCATAAACTGAATTGCTCACATGGGCATCATTTTGGTGGGAGTTATAGATTTTCTAGCATATCTCTGATAGATAGGACTAATATAACTTCAATAAAAACTCTGGATATGTCAATATAAAATTTTCCCTACCATTGAAAGACGAAAGGTACTCCAACTAATAAATTGGATGACAACCTATTCCTGAAGGTATACTAACATACATATTGGGTTACAACAAGCAACAAAATCATTGAGGTAATAAACCACAGTCACAGAGGAGCCATTGAACGTTTCTCTCTCTTGCAAGAGCCCAGCATGATGACTGTAGGCATAATATACCCCCATAATGTTAATTTCCAATAATTAACTTTGCTACATGTGCAATGATTTAGAACTACATATAAACTGTACCTGAATGTCATATATGCCACTTATATTTATGACACTTCACATGAATTGTATCATATAAACTAGTTCAGTTTAGTTGCTCAGTCGTGTCCAACTCTTTGCAACCCCATGGACTTTAGCATGCCAGGCTTCCCTGTCCATCACCAACTCCTAGAGCCTACTCAAACTCATGTCCATCACGTTGGTGATACCATGGAAATCCTCAGGCCAGAATACTGAAGTGGGTAGCCTTTCCCTTCTCCAGGGGATCTTCCCAACCCAGGAATCAAACCCAGGTCTCCCTCTCTGATTCTTTACCATCTGAGCCACAAGGGAAGCCCAAGAACACTGGAGTGGGTAACCTATCCCTTGTCCAGTGGGTATTCCTGACCCAGGAATTGAACCGGGTCTCCTGCATTGCAGGTGGATTCTTTAGCAAACTGAGCTATCAGGGAAGCACATGAACTAGTGGTGATGAACAAATCCATTAGGAGCCTTCAACTAAAACACATGTGAATTATGCACTTTGAGTTTAACGTAACAGTTTGTCCATGATATATGAGCTTGATACCTAGACATCTAGGTATCTGGTTAACTGGTAGTGGTGCCCTTGGGTGAGTGAGAACAATTTAATCAAATTAGGCTTGAGGTGCTAGGTCAACTGAAAAATAGAACAAATTTAGGCATTTCGCCCAAATTTTGTGGTTGCATGAGACTATATTACTCAGCTTTTCAGGCCTCCATATTGTCAACTACAAATTGGCACTTACCAAGAGCACTGCCAATGGCTGAACAACAAAGGCATTTACCACCTGCCTCTGGAGATTGAACCCTGCACTGCTATAGCTGCTGACCTTCAACAAGGGTGGAGTGAGGTGCTCTGTGCTCCAGGGAATCTTGTGGGACAGGTCTTTAGATAGTTGGATGTTTTTAGGAACAGATTTTATGATCTCAATCCTTGCATTTCTTCATATCTAGAGCTGCACTAAATCCCTTCATGGTGACATTCGATCCTCATGACTAACAAAAACCTTTTGTAAAATGAGTCCTTCATGGTATTGATCTCCCCCTTCACCAAAACCGTATATATTGTCTTTCCCCCACTGCTGCTTTGGAACAGTCTCTCAGAGCTATCTGAGATGCTGCCTCCCAGGCGGCAGTCCTCATTTTGCCCCAAATAAAACTTAACTCACAACTCTCAAGTTGTACATCTTTTTAGTCGACAATATCATTACTTGAAAATTAAAAATGATAATATCTCATAGGGAGGCTATGGGGGTAAATTTTGAAGCAAGTAGCGCCATCCTTTGTAGCTAAGACGTGTTCATTTCTTTGCCTCATCCATACAGATCACTTTTTTACCTTTATGACATACACTAATATTTCATTGATGGTGTGCCTTGTTTGTGATCCATTAGTTGATTTTCTCGGAGAAGGCAATGGCACCCCACTCCAGTACTCTTGCCTGGAAAATCCCATGGATGGAGGAGCCTGGTAGGCTGCAGTCCATGAGGTCGCTAACAGTCGACACAACTGAGCGACTTCACTTTCACTTTTCACTTTCATGCATTGGAGAAGGAAATGGCAACCCACTCCAGTGTTCTTGCCTGGAGAATCCCAGGGACGGGGGAGCCTGGTGGGCTGCCATCTATGGGGTCGCACAGAGTCGGACACGACTGAAGCAACTTAGCAGTAGCAGTTGATTTTCTGTTTTATTTATTTCTGGATAATTATTCCTTTCTCACTTTGTGTTAGGGTTCTCTAGAGAAATGAAACCAATAGGAGATAGATAGATTAGATAGATACATTTATATCTATCTATATATCTGTGCTTCATACACAGATAGATAGGGCTAATACAACTAATAAAACAGAAAAGCAACCTATGTGTATATATATATATGTGTATATATATATATATATGTATGTATATATATATATATATATGTATCTGTTTAAGGTAATTTATTCTAAGGAAATTGGCTCACAAGACTATGGAGATGAGTAAGTAAAATCCAAAGGTTATCTGTTGCCGGAATTCTGTTGTTTGAGGAAGTGCCCCTTAGTTCAATTAGGGCACTCAGCCAGTTGGACAAGGCCCACCATGTCAGGGAGGATTATCCACTTTATTCAAATTCCACCAGCTTTAATGTTAATCTTGTTTAAAAACACCTCACAGAAACACTCAGAAGAATGATTCAGAAAAAGGGTTCACTCCATATCTGGTCAGCATGGCCCAGCCAAGTAGACACGTTAACTACCACACCTTCCTATTCAGAAACCTATCACTGCATCTCCCCATCACACATCCTTCATCTTTGTCCAGAAATCTACTCCTGGACAACTGAAATTCAGATTTACTAGATTTTGTTAGCTGGTATGCATCAAATTATAAAATAATCACTTTAAAAAAATTAAAATCCATATAAAATACATGTAGTAAGAAGGTGGGTTTTACTTTTATACTTTGTGGGTTCTAGTCAGGAACTTTGATTTTCAGAGGTCGAAATTTACTTTATCTGGAATATATTAAAAAGCTCTAAAATACCAGCTTCTATGAAAAATTAGAAGACTTTTTATAATTTACTTTTCTAGTAATTTGTCCATGAGAAACTTATTTTAAATTGAGTATGCTTTTTCAGCAAACAGTGTATCCACTTAAAAGTTATTGCAAAGTCAGAAAAGTTAACCTACCTAGAGCATGCCTTCAGTGAGACAGTTATTTTGTGACAGCTAATTTAACAATTTATTCATTTAAAAATTAATGCATTTTCCTAATGTTATATTTTTAGACACTTAAATATTAATTCATATCTGTGCTTTAGTGTTTTTGATGTTAACCTTTTTTTTAACCTTTGAATTTCAAAATTGAGAATATTAGTGAATATCTCTTAGGGAGGTCACAGGGGTTAGTCTTTGAAACAAACAGCACAATGCTTTTAAACCTAAAAATCTTGTGTCTTTATTTGCTCAAAACAGAATATATTTCACCCTGCAGTGACTTGAGCTTTTCTTTCAGATTCTGTTTGTGGGACGTTCATAGGTTGTAGGCATGGTGAGGATCATCATCAATAGAAAAACCCAATTTTATTTTGCTCTGAATTTGAAGAAACCATGTAGCCTGTTCTCTGTTATCTCCTGCAGCCATAGTCCCTGAACAATATAACTCTCCACCTTCTAGTAATTGAGAACAAAAATAGGATTATCTTAATGACTAGTCCCTCCTTTATTTCTAAAGATAGGCATATAAGTAAGTTTATGAATGTCAGGGTTTGGACTACAGTCTAAAGTGAAGTGGCTCAGTTGTGTCCAACTCTTTGCAACCCCATGGGCTGTAGCCTATCAGGCTCCTCCATCCATGGAATTTTCCAGGCAAGAGTGCTGGGGCGGATTGCCATTTCCTTCTCCAGGGGATCTTCCCAACCCAGGAATCAAACCTGGGTCTCCCGCATCGCAGGCAGATGCTTTACCCTCTGAGCCACCATGGAAGCTCTTGGACTACAGTCTAAAGTAAAGTTTAAATCCTTCCATATGAGGCAATTATCACCACCTGATCTTGGTACAAGATCATACAAGAATGATCTTGATAATCAGCA
Organism: Ovis aries; assembly: GCF_016772045.2. Taxonomy (NCBI): domain Eukaryota; kingdom Metazoa; phylum Chordata; class Mammalia; order Artiodactyla; family Bovidae; genus Ovis; species Ovis aries. The sequence continues at coordinate 27,713,848 of NC_056067.1, forward strand.
TCAAAGATAAAAGACTGAAATGACTCCTAATTTTTTCTCAGCAGCTGTGATAGTTAATGGCCTCTCAAATTTGAAGGTGAAGGTAAAGTCACTCAGTTGTGTCCCACTCTTTGTGGCTCCGTGGACTGTAGCCTACTAGGCTTCTCCATCCATGAGATTCTCCAGGCAAGAATACAGGAGTGGGTTACCATTTCCTTCTCCAGGGGATCTTCCCAACCCAGGGATCCAACCCGGGTCTCCCTCGTTGGAGGCAGACGCTTTAACCTCTGAGCCACCAGGGAAGCTGCAAATTGACTGCATCCTATTCTAGAAAATATACCCATTTTAAAAAATATGGCAATCCCCAAAACTCGGATTTAGTTTTCTAGATTTAGTTTTCCTCAAAGACCACCTCTTGGGGAGGAACAATTTTTTTTTTTTTTTTCTGTGCTTCTAGGTTTTCTGGATGCTCAAAAAATAAAATTGACATAGAATAATAGATTAGCTTATTTGTTGTGTCAGGTGTTAAGTGCAGCACTTGCATCACGTGAGAGCTTTTATTGAGGCCCACAGACTGTCTAGATGTGGTGCACGTTGTTCAGCTGTTGTGGTGCATGGGCTTAGTGGCTCTGTAGCATGTGGGATCTTAGTCCCCCAACCGGGGGTTAAACCCGTGTCCCCTGCATTGCAAGGCAGATTCCTAACAACTGGACCACCAGAGAAGTCCCAACAGATAAAAATCGAATTGCTTATGTACAGGGGCTCCACAAGGACAATGACACCTAAGGACAAGCTAGGCAATTGATATGCCATCCTGAGCTAAGGAATGGGACAGGGGCCTGGAGCTTCAAAGAGGAGGGTGATTCACAGAACTGTAAAGAGAGAAGATATTTGGCTATTAGATGTTTATTCTGCCATGCATATAGGCCATTCAGAGAAAAAGTGATCTCTTGGAAACAACTCTCTTTCTGGGGCAGGCCCTCTATCTAAATTATTTTAGGTAGTTAAAGGAGAGGTGAACCTTTTTATTTGCCTTCAGCTCAAAATAATCTGCATCCCAAAGTGCCACCACTTTGGGGAGGTTCATTCAGAACCCCTTCAGGCTCATGTTAATTGCCAGTCTTGCTTTGCCCGGTAACAAAAATCGCTTAACAAAGTAACTCAATCATCCCTTGCTGCTTCTGCTTTGACTGACTCAAAGTTTTATTAGTCTGTCTCAAAACTTTTAAGTTCAATTTAATAAACGACACTCATGTCAGATGTTCTCGGAATCAAAAGGTGTCCAGGAGGTAGGAATATCCTCAAGTAGCTCCAATTGAATTGAAGAGATAAGATTTCAATGCCCTCTGGGATTCTAACTATGAAGGGAAGAGATGAAACCACAATGAAAAACAACGCACATAAATCTATATTAAATTTAAAATGTACTAGTGGCCTAAACACTTAATGGAAATATAATGACAGAGACAAGATTGATTTTCCTCTGTAGTAGGTAGAATACTGTCTCCCCTAAAGATGCCCAGGTTATAATTTCCAGAACTTGTGGATATACATTACTTCGCATGGCAGAAGGTATTTCGAACTTTGTAGATGTGATAAATCAAGGCATTTTAGATGGGAAGATTATCCATGATTCTTCAGGGTGGAGGTCCAAGGTACTTACAAAGGACTTTCTCAGAAGGTCAGAGTCTGAGAGAGAGTTGAAAATGCTACATTGCTGACTTTGAACAGGAAGGAAAGGATCAAGAACTAAACGATTCAGGCAGACTCTAAAATATGGAAAGACAAGGAAATGTATTTTCCCTTAGAGCTTCCAGAATGAGTGCAGCCCCCAAACCTTGATTTTAGCCCGGTGAAACTTCTGACCTACAGAACGCTGAGGTAATAAATTCACAGGGTCCTAAATCAGTTTGTGTCAACTTCTTGCAGAAGCAAGAGAAAACAAATGCACTATTCAGGAAAACCTTCAGAGAGGACCTGGCATTTAGGTTAGGTTTTCCAGATAGAGTGGAGGGTGGAGAGAACCATAATTAACACTGTTGAAAGAGGGGTTTTTTGGTTTTGGCTGTGCAGGCTTCTCTAGTTGCAGCACATGGACTTACTTGCCCCACAGCATGTGGGATCTTTGTTCCCTGACCAGGGATTGAACCAGTATCCCCTGCATTGGTGGGTGGCTTCTTAACCACTGGACTGCAAAGATGTCCCAAAGGAGGATATTTTAATAAATTCCAATAATACAGTGTCAATGATAGTAGAGACTGAAGGGAATTTGTAGAATAGTCTCAGTTCAGTTCAGTCACTTAGTCGTGTCCGACTCTTTGCGACCCCATGAACTGCAGTGCACCAGGCCTCCCTGTCCATCACCAACTCCCGGAGTTCACTCAGACTCACGTCCATTGAGTCAGTGATGCCATCCAGCCATCTCATCCTCTGTCATCCCCTTCTCCTCCTGCCCTCAGTCTTTCCCAGCATCAGTTCAGTTCAGTCACTTAGTCGTGTCCGACTCTTTGCGACCCCATGAATCACAGCACGCCAGGCCTCCCTGTCCATCACCAACTCCCGGAGTTCACTCAGACTCATGTCCATCGAGTCAGTGATGCTATCCAGCCATTTCATCCTCTGTCGTCCCCTTCTTTTTCCCAGCATCAGGGTCTTCTCAAATGAGTCAGCTGTTCGCATCAGATGGCCAAAATATTGGAGTTTCAGCTTCAACATCAGTCCTACCAATGAACACCCAGGACTGATCTCCTTTAGGATGGAATGGTTGGATCTCCTTGCAGTCCAAGGGACTCTCAAGAGTCTTCTCCAACACCACACTTCAAAAGCATCAATTCTCCGGCACTCAGCTTTCTTTATAGTCCAACTCTCACATCCATACATGGCCACTTGGAAAACCATAGCCTTGACTAGACGGACCTTTGTTGACAAAGTCAACATCTGTTTTCAATATGCTATCTAAGTTGGTCATAACTTTCCTTGCAAGGAGTAAGCGTCTTTTTATTTCATGGCTGCAACCACCATCTGCAGTAATTTTGGAGCCCAGAAAAATAAAGTCTGCCACTGTTTCCACTGTTTCCCCATCTATTTGCTATGAAGTGATGGGACCGGATGCCATGATTTTAGTTTTCTGAATGTTGAGCTTTAAGCCAACTTTTTCATTCTCCTCTTTCACTTTCATCAAGAAGCTCTTTAGTTCTTCACTTTCTGCCGTAAGGGTGGTGTCATCTGCATTATCTGAGGTTATTGATATTTCTCCCAGCAACGTTGATTCCAGCTTGTGCTTCCTCCAGCCCAGTGTTTCTCATGATGTACTCGGCATATTGTTTAAATAAGATATACATAAGTTAAATAAGAATAGAGTCTATCTAGTGTTAAAACTGTTTTTTATTTCCATTTATTCACACTTGCATCCACAGAGGCAAATGTGCACACATATATAAACTATTGTATAACCGGTGTACTGTCATTGCAAGCATCTCATCATTGTTCTCCCTTGTTATCATGACAAGTCATTCAGCAGTTGTAGTTATTTTTATATCAGTATTATCATTTTCATTATTATTTTACAAATGAGTTTGTTCAGGCAATACTAATGAAAGGTGCCCGAAAATGGTCAGCCAAATGCTAAGCATTGCCTTCAGTATCCTGAGGTAATCTCGGAAGGAAACAGGCAGAAGTCAAAATATTTTATGTGTATGGATGTGAGTTTGAGCAAACTTAGGGAGACAGTGAAAGACAGGGAAGCCTGTCATGACACAGTTCATGGGGTCACAGGGCATTGGACTTGACTTGGCAACTGAACAACAACATTGCTGACTTTATTTTTTGCCTTATTTTCTTCATATGTAGAATGCGACTAACAAATACTATCTCAGATGTTCATTCAGTTGCATAATCGTGTCCAACTCTTTGTGACCCCATGGACTGCAGCACACCAGGCTTCCTTGTCAACCACCAACTCCTGGAACTTACTCAAACTCATGTCCATTGAGTCAGAGATGCCATCAAATCATCTCATCCTCTGTCATCCTCTTTTCCTCCCACCTTCAATCCTTCCCATTATCAAGGTCTTTTCCAGTGAGTTAGTTCTTCACATCAGGTGGCCAAAGTATTGGAGTTTCAGCCTCAGCATCAGTCCTTCCAATGAATATTTAGGACTGATTTCCTTTAGGATGGACTGATTGGATATCCTTGCAGTCCAAGGGACTCTCAAGAGTCTTCCGCAAAACCACCATTCAAAAGCATCAATTCTCCGGCGCTCAGCTTTCTTTACAGTCCAACTCTCACATCTATACATGACTGCTGGAAAAACCATAGTCTTGACTATACGGACCTTCGTTGGCAAAGTAATGTTTCTGCTTTTTAATATGCTGTCTAGGTTGGTCATAGCTTTTCTTCATTATAGACATTAAAAGATGCAGTCCTTTTGATATCACTGAGAGGGAGAAAAAAAGGAAAGAAATTTTATTAGACTTGTCTTCCCAGGTGTCACTAGTAGTAAAGAATCCACCTGCCAATGCAGGAGACATAAGAGACATGGGTTCAATCCCTGGGTTGGGAAGATCCCCTGGAGGAGGGCATGACAACCCACTCCAGTATTCTCATCTGGAGAATCCCATGGACAGAGGAGCCTGGCGGGCTGCAGTCCATAGGGTCACAGAGTTGGACATGACTGAAGCGACTGAGCACACACATGCACATTTATTAGACTCTCTGAACTAGGATTGAGACTTCCCTGGTGGTTCAGATGGTAAAGCGTCTGTCTACAATGAGGGAGACCTGGGTTCGATCCCTGGGTTGGGAAGATTCCCTGGAGAAGGAAACGGCAACCCACTCCAGCACTCTTGCCTAGAAAATCCCATGGGTGAACTAGGATTAATGCTATGACTTGTACTATGTTTATTTCTCAACAGAACATATATTTGGTAAAATTTACCCTCTGATTTCCCTAATAAACTTTCTACTCTAAAATCCTAAAGAATAAGAACATTGCTGATTAGGGAAATGTTGGTGTCTGTTTACAAATCGACATTTAATTTTATAGTAAAAACTTCATCTTAGTAAGCAAAAAAAAGAAAAGAAAAACACAAAACAAAACAGTCCTCTGTAAACAAAAAGCTGCAGATCTTCTCTGTTAGAAAGAACTGATCTTGGGTCACTGGAACTTTCTTATCCCTAGCATATGTTGATTTAGGAGAAAAAAAAAATAATTTCAAAATAAAACAAATTATTTCCCATTGACAAAACCAAAATGATCTATTTTAAAATATGAATTCATAATTAAGTTGCAAACAACAAGGATAAAATTTCCAAATTGCTAAACAATATGGAACAATTCTATGAAATGGTTTAGTTAGCACTTTGAACTTTGCAAGAGAATGACAAATTTTATCGAGGCCAGTGGGAATGTTTTGCTTTTCATTTACTATCAGGATTAAAAGGGAATGGAGAATTAGCTAAAATGACTTAAGACAGAATTAAGAAGAGACAACTTTGAATCTGCCTGAGCGTAAAACATGACATGAGAGCAGGAGGAGTTCTAATTCGATTAAACATAGTGTCGTCAGAAGGAAAATTGAATTGGTCAAGACTCGTCAGATAATATTAAGTGAAAGAAGATGGCTAATGGCATGTCACAGAGATCGATACATGGCGCACCTCTGCCCACCTATCGGCATGGCTTCCCATTGCAGTAGACAGATGTGTAAATCACAGGAAATTGGAAAAAACAGTCAGCTGCCCAGAGAAAGGTTTGAGAAGCAAATTCCTTTAAAATGGCAATACACTACCACTCTTAGCAAGATTTTCAGTTTATAGCAATGAGTTTATAAAACAAAGGAATTTAATACCGTTTGCACAAATGGTTGTATTATAAATGCTCCATTATGAAAACTGACTTAAAATTGACCCACTACTTTGTATTCAGACTTACTCAATGCAATCTGCACATGGAAATACTAGATATCAACACATAGGCTAGTCATTTACTGTTAGCTACTATTATTAAATAAGTAATATTAGTCTCCACTATTGCTTTTAATTATTTTGTATCATTATATTCTTGTAATAACTTCTAAAGATGGCGACATTACTTCTATTGTACATATTTGAAGACTGAATTTTAGGGAGTTTATGACTGGTTGATACTTATGCTGCTAAAATGATAGCAGAATTAAGATTCTAATCTCAGTTTGTCTCATCTTGGAGTTTACGGTTTTTAACAACTAAATGCAAAAACACATGTACACATAGAGCCTATCCTGCGTATGTGTGTAGACAGGCGTGTATCTGTCTATCTGTCTATACATATATTCTTGGTTGGAATTGTTCTTATATATCTTTTAGAACTGCCCCTTACCAGAGCTATTTGAGGAAGTGATAGGTACTATTCTTCAGGTGAGAATAGAGTGGCCTTGGACAAGGAGATCACTCAGGTAATAGGGAGAGATAGGAAGAAAGAAAAATCACTAAGGCTTATTTCTACTATGAGGAGGTAAAAAGAACCAAGGTTGCAATTTAAAGTCCCATGTATCTTTCAAAGCATTCTTAGAGGCACATTAAGCCAAAGTGAGAAATTGATATGAGATCTCACTGAAGTAGTCAGAATTTCTAGATTGAGGAAATAAGTTCTGAAACTTACCTTCAGTTCTTTCAATATGACAAGTGTGAAGTCCTTCTCCTCCACTGACACAAAACATTCTTTTTAAATACAAGGCACTTTTCCCAAATGCGGCAGTAATTTTTTGCATATAAGTTCTATGTAAGTATACTTAGGTCTATGAATATATGTCAAGATACATCTCTCTGTAATATAGATGCATAAATTCTTGTTAGAGACCTTCTGATGAATGGAGTGATAAGGCAGAAATCTAACAGTGATAGCTTTGGGTTCAAATCTGAAATCTTAGTAAGAATTAGTCTTTTCACTATGAAAACGGACACGTATGACAAATCTCTTAGGATTCTTATGAAAAAATAAAATCGTTAAAATATATGAGTCTCAGAGTAATGACAAGTCTTACTATGGTTTAAAGATTTTTTTTGTTTTCTTTTTTCAGTCTTCTTCAAATCATATAGTCCTTTCAAAGGACATGTGAAGAGAGATACAGTGTTTCTTTGTTCAAGTTAGAACTTTCCAGCATCAGATGATTATTTTAAGTCACCCAAAGGGGAATGAAATAACAATGTACATAGAATGTGTGCTCTCAGTGTTAGTCACTTAGTCCTGTCCGACTCTTTGTGACCCCAAGGTTTGTATCCTGTCAGGCCCTTCTGTTCATGAAATTCTCCAAGCAAGAACACTGGAGTGGGTAGCCATTTCCTTCTTCAGGGGATCTTCCCGACCCAGGGATCAAACCCAGGTCTCCCACATTGCAGGCAGATTCTTTACCTCTGAGCCACCAGTGCTATCAGTGCCTGCATTAAATTACCTCTGACTTCTATTGTGATTTGCACTAACATGCAACAGCATCTAGCTCTGTGCCTGATACAGCCTGGACAGACAATATTTTGTAATTAATACATCTAAATTTATTGGCCATATGTGATATTCTGGCTTGTAAGTACAGGTTTATATCTGTGGATACAAAAACAAATATAACATGATTCATATTCTCAAGAAATTCAGAGTATTGGACAGTGATGAGAGAGATTCAGTTTAGCAAATACATCATGTTAAGTGTTAACAATAGGATATGTATAAAGTTCTTTGAGGACAACCAACCTTATCCTTTGCAAATGCTGGATATCCTTATCCTCAGACCATGTTATTTCTTAAAATTCTGCATTGCTCACAAGTTAACTCAGGATTAAAGCCCAAATCCTTAACCATAACCTACAAAGCCGTATGCATTTGTTTTCTCCATATAGCTCAATGATTCCCATCTTGTAATCTTTCCCTCTTATCACTCCAATCCAACACTTTTGCTATTTCTTAAATACAGCACATATACTCCTATCTTAGGCTAACTGTACCAGCTTACTTCTCTACCTTGACCACTTTATTAGTGACTCACTTGATTTATCCTCTCAGCTCCTTCAAGTTTTTGCTCACATGTCACCTTATCAATGAGGCCCAGTCTGATCACACATCCAATCCTCTCAGTTCAGTTGCTCAGTCATGCCCAACTCTTTGTTACCCCATGGACTGCAGCACACTAGGCCTCCCTGTCCATCACCAACTCCCGTAGTTTGCTCAAACTGATGTCCATTGAGTTGGTGATGCCATCCAATCATCTCATCCTCTGTCATCCCCTTCTTCTCCTGCCTTTGGTCTTTCCTAGCACCAGGGTCTTTCCAAATGAGTCAGTTCTTCACATCAGGTGGTCAAAATATTGGAGCTTCAGCTTCAGTCCTTCCAATGAATATTCAGGATTGATTTCCTGTAGGATGGACTGGTTGGATTTCCTTGCTGTCCAAGAGACTCCCAAGAGTCTTCTCAAAAGCATCAATTCTTTGGTGCTCAGCTTTCTTTATTGTCCAACTCTCCCATCCATACATGACTGCTGGAAAAACCATAGCTTTGACTAGACAGACCTTTGATGGCAATGATTCTGCTTTTTAATATGCTGTCTAAGTTGGTCATAGCTTTTCTTCCAAGGAGCAAGTGTCTTTTGATTTCATGGGAGCAATCACCATCTGCAGTGAATTTGGAGCCCCCTCAAAATAAAGTTTCTCACTGTTTCCCCATCTATTTGCCATGAAGTGATGGGACCAGATGCCATGATCTTAGCTTTGTGAAGTTGAGTTTTAAGCCAGCTTTTCCAATCCTCTTGGCACTTCCTGTTCCTTACCTTCCTCTGCTCTTCCTTTTGGCCTCACAGACTTTTAAATATACTTATTTTTATGCTTATCTTCTTTCTTCCTCATTACACTCTCAAACCCATGAAGACAAGAATTTTTGTTTCGTTAAGGTTTGTTTCCATTTGTTAAGGTTTGTTTTCATTTGTTTTATTCATCTAAGCACTTATAGTTGTACCTGCTACAAAATAGGTTCTGAATTAGTATTTGTAGAGTGAATGGAATAACTACTTGGATTGTGGAGTTATGCACAGTTTCACAGAGACAATTAAAATTGATGTGACTTTTGTGAATGAAAAAGATGACTGGCCAGTTAAATAATTGCTTTCAGGCAGAAAAACTAATGTGACTATAATGATGTCTTTAGTTAGATATTAATGTATACACATAAATTTGGTGGGGGGAGGTGCAGTTTAAAAATGATCAGACTTAAAAATTAATATAAGTCAGGCATGACTGAGAGACTTGACTTTCAATTTTCACTTTCATACACTGGAGAAGGAAATGGCAACCCATTCCAGTATTCTTACCTGGAGAATCCCAGAGACAGAGGAGCCTGGTGGGCTGCTGTCTATGGGACAGCACAGAGTTGGACATGACTGAAGCGACTTAGCAGCAGCAGCAGCAGCAGCATACATCATATTAGGAGATACATTTTATCTTGATGGATTTTTAAAAGTTCTAAGCAGAAGAAGTTGTATTAAATACATCTTAAGTGATGTCCTATGGGACATTACTAGAATGGTAACCCTTAAGAAGACAGTGATGACTGAAACTAGATTAGCACTGGTGAAGATGAAGAGAAGTTGATAGGATTAAATAATGTTTGTGATATAGACTCAAAAGTTTCTCATAACTGAATGGATACAGGAAGCAAAGAAAAGAAATGAATTGAGAAATTTAAGGAGGTTTTCCTAGTTAAAGCGACTGGGGCTCCAATAATTTGATTAAGCAAACAGATTGTAATGTGGGGAACAATAGATATTGGGTTTAATTTTACATGTGGAGTAAATAAAGTATATAGTAGGGGAATAAAAGAAGGTAATTTGTATAAAGTTCTGAAGCTGAAGGAAGGAAAATTTGAAGAGAGAAGATTAATTGCTATATACATAGAAAATAGAGTCATGGGCATGGATATAATCAATGAGTGAGAAATAGAGAAAATAACCAATAACATAAATAGAGAATAATAACCATTTGTGAGTAGACCATGTATATGTATTATGGCAAAGCCATGTATAAAGGGACACAGAAGGACAGAGGAAGGAGTGTAAATGCTGGTCGATTAAGAAAAGTCTTCACAGAGGAGGTCAGCAAAAAGGAATTTTATTCACAGGCTTTACAAAGACATAATTATGCATGAAAATATCATATAATAACCTAGGAGTAGTTTACTATAACTAGCATACAAGTCTATAGGTTTAAAGTCAGAATTAAGACAGAAAAGTTAGCCTGACTTATAAAACTCCTGCACAATCTGGCTGCTGCCCTAAAATACGTCATTACTTTGCATATGAGCAGTGGGCTACTAATGAGTTTTCAAATTAAAATAAGAATGAAAGGATAACATTTTCTGTTTTGAAAAGATAATGTAGCAACTTTAAAGATAAATACACAGACAGGGGAATCAGAGATTCGAATTAGGAGAGAAAATAATTAAGGCAAGAAAGGTTTAGGCTCTGAGCCCCAATAGCACCAGTCAGGAGGGAAGGAGAAGAAAGTACAGCTGAGAGACACGGGGATGAATGGAAATAGGAATGAAAACATGACGGGTGTGGTAGGTAAAGAGAAGGAAGAACTGAGAATGATTACAGCTTGGCTCAATGTTCAGGGAGACATTTTATTTACCAATGACAGGAAAACCAAAATAAATTTAATTTTAGATTGAGCAGATATAGAGAGTTCTGAATTAGCACTTTCCACCATGAAATGGTATGAACTTGGGTAATCCATAGGAATTGTGCATTAAATTTAGGTATTCTGACTTAGAACATGTCTGACGTAAGTTAACAATTGCTATAAGATATTGGTGCTATAATTCTTCATATTAATTCTTATGAAATGATTTAAATTAACTAAGCTTTATATATTGGGTTGGCCAAAAAGTTTCATTTGGGGTTTTCCATTACATCTTTTTTTCCACTCTCATTTTTATTTTTTTATTTTATTTTTATATAAATTTATTTTAATTGGGGGTTAATTACTTTACAATATTGTATTGGTTTTGCTATACATCAACATAAATCCAACACAGGTATACATGAATTCCCCATCCTGAACCCCTCTCCCTCCTCCCTCCCCGTACCATCCCTCTGGGTCATCCCAGTGCACCAGCCCTGAGCATCCAGTATCATGCATCGAACCTGGACTGGCGATTTGTTTCATATATGATATTATACATGTTTCAGTGCCCTTCTTCAAAATCATCCCACCCTTGCCCTCTCCCACAGAGTCCAAAAGACTGTTCTATACATCTGTGTCTCTTTTGCTGTCTCACATACAGGGTCATCATTACCATCTTTCTAAATTCCATATACATGTTAGTATACTGTATTGGTGTTTTCCTTTCTGACTTACTTCACTCTGTATAATAGGCTCCAGTTTCATCCACCTCATTAGAACTGATTCAAATGTATTCTTTTTAATGACTGAGTAATACTCCATTGTGTATACGTACCACAGCTTTCTTATCTATTCATCTGCTAATGGACATCTAGGTTGCTTCCATGTCCTGGCTATTATAAATAGTGCTGCGATGAACATTGGGGTACACGTGTCTCTTTCAGTTCTGGTTTCCTCAGTGTCTATGCCCAGCAGTGGGATTGCTGGGTCATAAGGCAGTCCTATTTGCGTTTTTTTTAAGGAATCTCCACACTGTTCTCCATAGTGGCTGTACTAGTTTGCATTCCCACCAACAGTATAAGAGGGTTCCCTTTTCTCCACACCCTCTCCAGCATTTATTGCTTGTAGACTTTTGGATCGCAGCCATTCTGACTGGTGTGAAATGGTACCTCATTGTGGTTTTGATTTGCATTTCTCTGATAATGAGTGATGTTGAGCATCTTTTCATGTGTTTGTTAGCCATCTGTATGTCTTCTTTGGAGAAATGTCTGTTTAGTTCTTTGGCCCATTACATCTTATGAACAATGTGAATGAACATTTCAGCCAACCCAATAGATTACTGTGACTCTTATGGAACTTTTTATGATGTAGGACAAGTGCAAAAACAATTTAAAATTATGAATTATCACTAAAATCTCTACTTCTGACTATGATGGAGTGTCTAGTATCACACTACATCTCTCATTGAGAATAACCATTAAACAGTTGGAAGGCATCAGAGAGCAAATCAAGACACAGGAGAAAAGGAGAGAGTCCTGAGGCAAACCCAATATTTGCTGTTATTTTCATATATTCTTTCCCTCTCTCAGGCCATCTGCTTCTCAGGGTGAGAAGAGACATAGAAAGTTGTAGCCTGGACCTTGGAGTATCATTCTAGGGACGAGAAAACACACAGACACACCCCACCCCACTCCACCCCAGAACAGGAATCAAGGTATTCCAAGGCTTGAGAGAGAGAAAAGAAAAAAAGAAAAAGATCCCTAGGAGGGAAAATTAAGAACTATAAAAGTCAAACCTAATTTTGTTTAGTTTGATCACAAACCTCTGGCCAACCAATAAACTTCAAGGAACAGGAGGTAAAACTTTTTATTAAATGTTGATACCTGGAAGTTAAAAAGCTCCACAGAACTTTAGTAACCTCACAATGTTGAGGAAGTAAAACAACTGAACTCCAGGGCCTGCTAGGGGCCAGGTGCTCTGGTAAAACACATATGAGCTCTCAATTTAAGCAAAAACCAGGACAATATTGTAAAGTAATTAGCCCAACCCACTCCAGTATTCTTGCCTGGAGAATCCCATGGACAGAGGAGCTTGGTAGGCTATATAGTCCATGGGGTCACAAAGAGTCGGACACGACTGAATGACTTCACTTTCACTTTAAAATAAATAAATTTAAAAAAAAAAATCCTGCTGGTGCAGCTAAGTCGCTTCAGTCATGTCCAACTCTGTGCGACCCCATAGACAGCAGTCCACACAGGCTCCACCGTCCCTGGGATTCTCCAGGCAAGGGGTTGCCATTTCCTTCTCCAAAATAAATCCTAGAACAAGTCTATTCTGAGAGTAGGGCAAACAGGAAAGGGAAGAGCCTAAAACTAAGCCTTGAATCAATTCATGTTAATTGGATAAGGCAAACAGGGTTCATTTCTATAGTTTCCCAGACAAAAGCTAAATGATCTCTGAAGGAAGATAGTGCCATTTATACCTTCTGTGCTTTTCCATATACATTAAGGCATTTGATCAAAAATTACCAGGCAGAGACTTGTGCTTTCTCTTAGGATACAGAAATTTGCAGGAGACAGTGCCCTTGCCTTAGGGTTAAGAAAATGCTGGATCATCTACTAAAATCATGTTTATAAATCCCAGCAGAGAGCTAAGAATTAGAATAGATCAAATGAACTAAAATATAGTTGAGTCCATTCTGGAGGATACAAATTCATGGCTTTTGTCACTGTTTGAGGAGAAGTGGGAAAAGAAAAAAAAAAATTACTATAGAGGTGGAGGGGGGGAAACAGTTTAACCTTTTAATGAATTTTCAAAGTTTAAGGGTTTACTGACATGGAAATTTAGAATCCTTGGGATCCAGAAGCAGAAAAGAAAATCTATACTCACCTAACACTTCTTTTTCACCAATTGCTTTGAAGAAAAAATGAGAGTAGGAAAGGGACTCACTGTCAGGCCCAGAGTGTCTGGAGGGTTTCTTGAAGACTGCTCAGCCCTCATGCCCTAACATCTGTGCTTTAACAGGTGTTTTTTAGGTTCTCACTCCTGGAACCTCCTTCTCTTTAATAGGTAATACTGGTCCCCTCTCACTTCTCTTGCTACTTCATTACAACAGACACTTTGGTGATAGCAATGCCTGAGACATTCAGAACTTCCTGAAGGAAGGCTTGAGATTCCACCCTCAAATCACTGGAAAACTTTAGTGAACTGACTCTAAATAGTGCAAAATTAAGACCAAAGAAATCTATTTAAAATGAAAACAAAACTTGGGAGAAAAAAATGGAGGATAAGTGATAAAATGCAGTTGTGGACTCACATTTAAGGGAAACAAAATCCAATATGACAAATAGAAAATAAAGAGAAAGGTAGTAGACTTAGGCCCAACTCTCTTAATAACTACTTTAAATGCAAACAGTTATAAAATGCCATTTTAAAAGCAGAGATTATTAGATTTGATTTAAAAGAGGAAATGTAAGACCTAACTATATGCTGCCTGGACCAAAAAACAAAACAAAACAAAACAAAACAAAAACCAACCCACTTTAAATATAAAGATGAAAGCAGATTAAAAGTGAAAGAATGGCCAAAGAGATACCACACTAGTGTCAATTAAAGGAAAGTTAACATGGTTATATTAACAAACACTGGGGAAAATATATTCCAGAATAAAGAATGTTACCAGGAATAAATAAGAGTTATTTTATTACCTATTTGTACGTATTTGTCTTTTTACTCATTTGTCTACCTACTTAGCAATCAATCTATAAATGTTTCTATTAATTTCCTCAGTTAACTCAGAAGAAACTAGGCAATCCGATTAAAAAAAAAAAAAACGGCAAAAGTTTTCATTAGGCACCTTACCCAAAAGGATATCTAACATTACTATTCAGTAGGGAAATGCAAATTAAAACCATACACAGATACATTAGACACCTACTGGGATGACTAAAATTGAAATAAAGATTATACCCAACAGAAGTATAATCAAATATATGTAATGCATATTTATATGAGATCATTCATAGTAACCTGAACTAGAAACATCTTATAGCAAAGGAGTGATCAATCCATTGCCTCTATTCTATACGTCATGGCATTCATAAATATCACAAACATAACATTCAGGAAAAAATATTCAAAAGGATACATATGACTCCAATGGTAAATTTCCTTAAAAACAGGCAGAATTAATCTTTTGAGATATTACAGGTGCAGTTTCCTTTGGGGGCATCATCATTGGCATGGAGCATAAAGAAAGCTTTTGGGTTGCTAGTAATGTTCAAATTTGGTCCACATTGTGATTAAATAAGTATATGCACTTTTCAAAAATTGACCAATTTATGAGTTGTGCACACTTTTTTGAATATATGTTTTATTCCACCAAAATGTATATTGTTTAAAAAGTGATCTACACAACATTCAGAATCAGATTTTATCAGAAAAATGTCTTTGAACATTTTTATTTTCATATAAAAAACTGTAGAGAGTATATAAATTTAAGACAGAAAGACATATTTGCCACTTTGTTCCAGAAAAATAAAATCTTTTAAAGTGTAGTTTCTATGATTTTTGAAAAAAACACCATAGTTATTTTCTTTATAAAAAGCATTAGCACTGAAAAACAGAAATTGAGTATGAAAAATGATGGAGAATTTAGTGTCATAGGAAGAATGTTACATGTCATTGCAAATTATAAATACCATAATACATATTTAATCACAAAACTGCTTCCATCTACCTTCCCTCCATTTAACATCTTAATTTCAAACTGAATAAAACACTCCAACTGAGAGAACTATTTTCAAGTCTGGTCTTTTTTTTTTTTTTCCTCTTCTTTTTATTAACTAATGCATAGTTTGGGTTGAAACCATTTCTATCTTTTAAATTTACACAAATTATTTTGGATATTACTAAAGTTAAAAATGCATGAGAATATTAAACAGAGGGAGAGAGAAATAATGTTGTTGAATGTTTCATGATCAGCATTTCCAGTTCTGCTTGCACGTAAACACAAATGACACCCTGTCTCTGATTATGGACCACAAGTCTTACACAGTTGAGCAGACGTCGCTTCTTCGTGTTAATTTCTGCCCTGTGTGAAATTCCATAAATGTCACATCTGCCACAGTCCCTTTCTCAGTCTAACATATGCTTTCAGTGAAGCTAAATGTTCATCATTATCAAATGAGAAAATCTATATGGAAGTGCTTTGGAAACTATATAAATTGCTAAAGAAATAGATATAGCCTTCTGTTGTCAGTGAGGGGTCCTTTGTTTCTGACTTAGCAAATTAAGGCCACAGGGAATTCCTGGAAAAAGGGGAATCCTGTTTATTGGGAGATAAAAGCTCGCTTCACCAGTAATTCTGAGACCAGGTGGGGGACTGAGCCCTTTCAGAGGCAGAATGGTAACAAGGTAGGTCAACTGGTACCATTCACTTTCTTTCTGTAGACTGAGAACGTTTGGAATACAGACAAGAAAATTCAAGGAAAAAGAAAGCTTTCTCTTCTAATTACAAGCAGGACATTTTGATGAAAGATACTTATAAACCTTGTTCAGTGGGGTCTTTGCTTTAATATAAAGCTAAGATATAGGTGACAAAAACCATTGAACCCTGAACTGAGGAGACTAACAGGCTTCATTTTTCACAGAGAGATTACTCTGTTTAATCTGCTTATCCTGAATGTAAGCCTTTCCCCTTTCTCCCACCAACACCCTCCCCATCCTAACACATAGAAGTATTTAACACTCAGGAAGGAAGGTGATCAGGCAATTAAGGTGTTTAGCTATCATTAGGTGCTCAAACTGTTTCTTCCTGTTATTGCACACTTCCTATCTCGGTAGACGAAATATCTAAAAACAATCATTGCAAGGAAGAACTTTAAGTAAAATCAGATATAAGCAACTAAAATCCTGAGAAGCACTGAAACTTCATGAATAATTCTTGAATAGCGTGGTGTGAATGCTGCCTTGCTCGACTCAGAGTCTTTCAAGATGTTAGTTTCATGTTTTATTTAAGCTCAACATAAATGTTAACGTGGTCCTCATCAGATTCCTTTTATCTAACTCGGAAGACTGATGTGTTGATGTTGTAATACGGGAAGAGGGCCTTGGGGATAGACCTTAAATACCCATCCAGGTATTCTGCTAGGAGTTGTCACAAGTGAATGTATTTTTTAGGAGCTGAGTTGTAAGTCTGTTTGTCTCTCTGTACTACCTTGGCGGGGATATCTGCTAATCAGTGTTAATTAGTCTTCTATTTTCCAGTGTGTAATCTACGTAAGTTTTATAGAGATACAACTGGTGAAATATCATCATGTGATTTTTTTTTTTCCGGAAAGATTCTGCTAAGTAAGTGACTAATAAATTGTATGTAATGCAAACATAAATAAAAGGCAATGTCATTAAAAGTTTACCATAGCAGAGTCTCCACTGTGAACGAAAACTAATCTACTGGCCTATCTTCATTATGAATGGCTACTATTATGATTATTTCATGACCTTACCAGTCAGTAGTCCTCATGAGATATTTAAGTCTCTGAGTTATTTACAAATTAAGCTTTGGACCCCAAGTTATTTGTAAATCAATTAGTTGTTTGTTTCTTAGCTTAATATCTGCTTTGAGCAACAGTGTTCTATTTACTAATTAGGGTCCCTGGCTATTCTGAATGGTGTGTTGCCATTAAATCTGAACAATGGAGAGGAACACAAAGAAGATATTTTCATGATGTCTGTGTTTGGATCATTCTTACTACAACAGTATTTCATTAGTGTCATGAATTACTTAATGGAAATCTGATAAGTATCATGCAACTTTTTATCTGACACTTGAGAAAACATGAATCTAACATTTGGTTATATTTATCAATGCAGCATTCACACTAATTGTTTTAAGGACAATTTTTTCAAGATTTCTAATTTTAGAGTCTACTGACTGCTCTGTATATATCAAGAAAGTGATTCAAAGAGACTCTGAGCAGCTTTTCCCAGAAGGCAGTTCAGTAGGTTACACATATAGGATAACTACAAAGTAGACATCCCCTGAAGTTAAATTATTTATTTTGGATGGATAAAGTGATGTTCCCATAGGCCAGATGCCAACTTTATTAACAATATATTAGACATTAGAGCACCTAGTCAGAATAGGTTCCTTGGTAATCTTGTGTGGAAGAAAACCTCTGGACTAATAGTGGTTGTCTTCCAGAGGTTATTTAGTTAGAATTAACACATGTATTTTGTCTATGTCCAAATATTTACCACCCTGTACATGACTTACAATGTGGTTTTCATTTGATTGAACTTTACAAGACTGCAAAGGATTTGGAATTCAAGACGTCAAAACAGATCATCTGCCTATGTGTTTGGAGCTGAGGAGACAGTGAAATTTTTGGTTTGTGTTCATTTATTATTATATGAGCATTAACCAATTACTTTTTAAACCTCTTGATTATCTGAAGATGGAAACTACACTCATAAAAGGTAGAGGAATCCATCGATCTAATGTGCTGTAACCAAGGACAAGGCAAAGTCTCTTTATCATCATCAACAATAATACATAATAATAATTGCTAATATATATTGAGGATGACTTTGGATTGGAGAAGGAAATGGCAACCCACTCCAGTATTCTTGCTTGGAGAATTCCACGGACAGAGGACCCTAGAGAGTGGGATAAACACTTGAAGTACACACAGCACATTCAATCGTCACAACTGTATGAGTTTGGCACTCTTACAATTCAAACTTTTCAAATGAGACAGCTCAAGCATAGAGAAATCAAGTAATTTGTCCAAGGTGACATAAACAAAAATTTTAAATCAGGGACTTATAAAATTTAGGTATAGTTGATGTACAATATTATATAAGTTTAAGGTGTACAACAGAGTAATTCACAATTTTTAAAGGTTATATTCCATTTATAGCTATTATACTAGCTGTATTCCCTGTGTTGTACAGTATACCTTTGCACCTTGTGAATTTTATATACAGTAGTTAATACCTGTTAATCCTCTATTTAACCCCTCTTCTTCCCTCTCCCCACTAGTAACTTCTAGTTTGTTCCCTATGAATCTGGTTTTTTGTTAAAGTCACTAATCTGTTTTACTTTCCGGTTCCACATGTAAGTGATATTTATCTTTCTCATCTGATATTTTACTTTGCCTAATATCCTCTAAGTCCATCTGTGTTGTTACTGATGTCACAATTTCATTCCTTTCAATGGCTGAGTAATATTCCTGTGGAGGTGTGGGTACACACATCACATCTTATTTATCCATTCATCTGATGATGGACATTTAGGTGTTTCCATATCTTGGCTATTGTAAATAAGGTTGCCATGAACATTGGGATGCATAGGTCTTTTCAAATTAGCATTTTTCTCTTCTTTTGGATAAATACACAGTAGTAGGATTCCTAGTTCATATGGCAGTTGTAATTTTAGTTATTTTGAGAAACTTCAACAGTGTTTTCTATTCGTGGCCACACGAATTTACATTCTTACCAACACTGCATAAGGATTCCCTTTTCTCCACATCTTCATCAACATTTATTTGTGGTCTGTTTGACGATAGCCATTTTGACAGGTGCTAGGTGATATCTCTTATGATTTTTAAAGAATTTATTTGCACTGGGTCTTGGTTACAGCATGTGGGATCTTCACTGTGACATGCGAGATTCCTCACTGTGGCATGTTGGGCCTAGTTCCTCAACCAGGGATCAAACCTGGGCCCCCTGAATCAGGAGTGGAGTCTTAACCACTGGGCCACCAAGGAAGTCCCTCTTACCATAACTTTAATTTGCATTTCTCTGATGATTCATGATGTTGAGCATCTTTTCACATGAAATTAGGGATGTTTAACTCCAGTGGGGTGGTTAAGCATCTAAAGTGACACTGTATAATGTCACTTTGTGACATAATCCACAAAGAAAATTTGAATTCAGTCTGAAAATGGTTGTGATATCTGAAACCATTCATCATCAGTAGTGGGGGGGTCAATAAAAAACTTCAAGAGATCATATTTGAAGTTTTCTTTGAATATATGCTTGATTTGTGGGTCATCTAGGTCACAGACTAGAGCAAAAACGGAAGGGCTAATGCTGGGAGACAGGCAATCTCTTTCCTCGTTCCTACTCTTACTAGTGATGTGACCTTAGGCAAGTCCCATGACCTCTTTGAACTGCAGCATCCCCATCTTTTAAAATGAAGAGATCAGACTAAATGGTCTAATTCATTTCCAGCTCTGAACTTCTGTTTCTAGAAAATGATATTCTTTACATTCACCAAGGGGCAAAGACATAAAAATAATAATAAATGTGTATAAATACCCTTACAGATTTTGCTAACCTTGCACTCCATTGAATAGCTACTCTATTGCATTGTCTGAAATATAATCATGCATTTTCCCCCGGAGCCCCGGTTGACACATGCTAATTAGAAGGAAAAATGTCTTTCTAAGTGAAGTGGTCCTCTTCATCTGCCACTTCACCATATGACTCCTGGGCTCAAAGAAACATTTTATGGGCATTTTTTAATATGCTACTGTTGTAACCTATTGACCTTTTCTTGGGCACTTTATTTTCGATCTTCAGCTTCAATATTCATTAGTAACACTGTGACAAAAAGGAATATGAATGGCATTAGGAAACTGAGCCTTGCTCAACCTAAGAAATTGATGCTAGTGCTTATGTATTGCAAAATAGCATAGATGTTTGATGTTTCCATACAAAAAGCTGGTTTCAAATAATTGTGAAAGCATGTGGAGACTTTTCATGTGAACAGCAAGTTTAAAGACAAATACATCTTTAAAAGTAACAATAAAGGCAAAAGGTACTTCCCCATCCCAAGTTAAAACTTCATCAGGTGTCCAATACATTATTTGGGGCTGGTATGGAGTTTGACATACTAAATGTTCTGACCGTTGTAGTGTATGCATAGATAATATATAGCTCATACAACTTTCATAAGCCCTCTTTGCTGATTCTCTTCTAATATCTCTCTAAAGACATTTGTGAAATCATTCTTCATTTATTTTGCATGCTGCTTTCACCCACTGTGGATAAACATGAATAAAAAATACTGGAGGTATGAACAGTTATCTTTGCTGATGCTTGGTGAGGTTTTAATAAAATATACATGACATCAGCATCTAGACATGTATCTATGAATTAAATAGCAGTGAAGAAATCCAGAGACAATTATGATCTTTTATGAAGATGAAGAAATTAGCACCTCTGTAATATGCGATGTAAAGTAGTGTGGACAGAGTCTCCTACTTGCCCTTGAAACATCTGATAGGAATGCAAATAACCAACATGTAGCATTCTAAATTTGAAGAACCTATTCAGGAATGTTAAGAGATGCAAAAAAGTGGAAAGAAAAGGACTTGTATAATTTACCAGGGAAAATTCTCAAGTAAGTTAGTATAATAATTGGTGCCAAGCCATCTCCCACCTGAAAATTAAGGATCTCAAAAGAGAATGCCAGGACCTCCTGGCTTAAAAAAGGATTCCTTCATTTCCCTCACTCCACCAGTGTTCCTCAGCTCTGTATATTCTGTATAAAAAGCAAAACTCTTCATGTACCATGAGCTAAGATATTTATGTATGTTCCTGAGACTCCCTGAATTTATAAAACAAAATCAAATGCACGCCTATAATTTTTGGCTTAAGAAGAACATAATCCATTTCCAGCATCAGTCAATTTCAGTTTGGACTAATGTGAAGACATCTGAACCATTAAAGCTAGGCCATGATTACAGCACTTAGCAGACCAAAAATAACCAAAACTTTGTACTGGGAAAAGAGATCATTGCATAATAAAATGTAACTGTGGTTACTTTTGTGTGGTCACTGATTTTCTTCATAGTTCTGTATTTGATATACATTAATTTTCTATTATGCATCTATAAATATAAACTTACATAAAATAATTACATTAAAATACATTAAATTTACATAAAATTACATTCAATAAGTTAATTGAAAACAACCTAACAAAATTAATGACAGCTCTATGCCAATAAGTGTATCTTCTTTGATTGCTCAACTTAAAAGCTGTGAGTAAGTATACACCATGCTATTTATTTACATATATATAGGGCATAATATACATAACATAGGGCAGAGACATTACTTTGTCAACAAAGGTCCGTCTAGGCAAGGCTATGGTTTTTCCAGTGGTCATGTATGGATGTGAGATTTGGACTATAAAGAAAGCTGAGCACCAAAAAATTGATGCTTTTGAACTGTGGTGTTGGAAAAGACTCTTGAGAGTCCCTTGGACTGAAAGGAAATCCAACCAGTCCATCCTAAAGGAGATCAGTCCTGGGTGTTCATTGGAAGGACTGATGTTGAAGCTGAAACTCCAATATTTTGGCCATCTGAAGCAAAGAGCTGACTCATCTGAAAAGACCCTTATGCTGGGAAAGATTAAGGGCAGGAGGAGAAGGGGACAACAGAGGATGAGATGGCTGGATGGCATCACCAACTCGACGGACATGGGTTTGAATGGACTGTGGGAGTTGGTGATTGATAGACAGGTAGGCCTGGCATGCTGCGGTTCATGGGGAGGCAAAGAGTTGAACACGACTGAGCGACTAAACTGAACTGAATATACAGCTTCCCTGATAGCTCAGTTGTTAAAGAACCCACCTGCAATGCAGGAGACCCTGGTTCAATTCCTAGGTCGGGAAGATCCACTGGAGAAGGGATAGGCTACCCACTCCAGTATTCTTGAGCTTCCCTGGTGGTTCTGCTGGTAAAAAAATTCTCCAGCAATGCATGAGACCTGGGTTTGATCCCTGGGTTAGAAAGATCTCCTGAAGAAGGGAAAAGTTACCCACTCCAGTATTCTGGCTTGGAGAATTCCATGGATTGTATAGCCCATGAGGTTGCAAAGAGACGGACTGAGTGACCTTCACTTTCATATATAACCTGAAAATATTTACTACATATTACATCCCAGAAACTGTGGAAAATGTCATGTTATGAATCAACTCAATTCTGTATGGTATTTCTGGAATACATTATTTCTGTATTATCGGTGAAGAAATAGAGATTCAGAGACTTTTTATGCACTTGTAAGCAGCAGTACCACTAGATCTATTAAAATTTGTATCAGATCATTAACATTCTGTTTTCTCTTGAAAGATACCCAAAACCATGCTGTACAGATGTATTCTTCAGCCAATAGCTCTAAACCATGGTCCAACCAGTCCATTTTAAAGGAGATCAGCCCTGGGTGTTCTTTGGAAGGAGTGATGCTAAAGCTGAAACTTCAGTACTTTGGCCACCTCAGGAGAAGAGGTGACTCATTGGAAAAGACTCTGATGCTGGGAGGGTTTGGGGGCAGGAGGAAAAGGGGACTACAGAGGATGAGACGGCTGGATGGCATTACCGACTCGATGGACATGAGTTTGGGTGAACTCCTGGCGTTGCTGATGGACAGGGAGGCCTGGTGTGCGGTGATTCATGGGGTCACAAAGAGTCGGACATGACTGAGTGACTGAACTGAACTGAACTGATAGCATGGCCAGAAACATGAGAGTTTGTTTTTATTTCTGGAGAAGATTTCTAAAGCTTAATTGGAATGTAATTTTTTTCCTATTTCTTAAGCACTTTTACACCGAGATATGTTCATTTTGGCCGGTCATATGCTTGTGGTGGATGGCACATAACTGAGCAATTCTAAACATCTGGTTTTGGCTTACTATCTAATGACAGAGGAGACTTTTCTTTTTTAAATCAATGCATCCTTTTATTAGTTCAATTCTGCTTCTTAAAACTTTGATATTTCACTCCTAGCTCTACTATCTGGAGTCACATGAACATCTTGTGTGGGTAAAATACTTTAAGTATTTAAATGTTCTAACCATGACCTTCACCATCTCAGATGCTCTCAGGATGTTTAGCCTGGAGATGAAGAGATAGGAGTTATTTTATTGATTCCTCATAAGTTATAGTTTCTACAACCTTACACTCTGTTTAGTTGTAAGAGTCAAGCATTAGTTAGGCTCTGAAGTTGAACTTACTGGTATGAACTAGTCCATGCTATTATGACTTCGGATAAACAACTCATTCATTGTGCTCCCTTTGCTAATTTAGAAGAGAGATTAAATTAGGCAACCTGCTTTACAGAGTTTGTTAATATGGTGAAATTATTTACCTAATACATAGTAAGTGCTCAGTATGTTCTTAATATGCTTTTTTATTTTTAATAGCCCCTACACATTTTCTTGATTGTCAGAAACCTACATACAGCATAAACCTTTGAAAGTGTGGCACTTCTCATCTTAGACTGTTCTCTTTTCTCCTTAGTACCATCTTGATCAGGGAGTATCTTGTATTCTAGGAAGAAAGGGTAAGAATTGAACTGGGTATCAACACTCTGGATGCTCTGTGCACAGCCCCCTGTACGTCACTGTATACAGTGAGAGCATTTTACACACTATAGAAAATGTCTTGTCTCTACTACTTCTATTTGATTCTGAGCCTCTTCAAGATTGGGACCAAAACATAAAAACCTGCCCCTCAAATTGGATAAATATAACATCACTACAGTTTATTAAGTCTGAGATAATTAGAAGAGGAAAGTCAAAGATGGTCACCGTCTTTGATTTTCACACTATTCTTGTTTTAATTCAACCTAACCTTTTTATTTTTAGTCAGATGATACTAGTGGCAACTGAAACACCTATTTCCTATGGCTTTCCATAGTCGGGACACAATCAAAGCTATAAAACAAAGATTTATACACTATCAGAATCAGCCTTGTTTTCTGGAATCTTAGTTGTGGAACAAAATAATCCAAAATTTCTATTACTGATATCGGAGATGACTCCCCTTAAAACATTGTAAAAGTGTAACAGTAATAACTTCTATCCTGGGTGGTGTTCAGTTGTTCAGGAGAGACACTGGAGGTTAATCTATAGAAATGAATCAAAGGAACAAATGGGAGATTGGAGAAGTCTAGGAGACTACAAGCCCTTCTCCATCTTTGAGATTTTACCCTATGCTATGAAATCTTGAATAGTATGTTGTTGTTCAGTCACTTGGTCAGTCCAACTCTTTGAAACCCCATGGACTGCAGCACACCAGGCTTCACTGTTCACCATCTCCCAGAGCTTGCTCAAACTCATGTCCATTGACTCAGTGATGCCATCCAACCGTCTCATCCTCTCTCGTCCCCTTCTCCTCCTGCCTTCAATCTTTCCCAGCATCAAGGTCTTTTCTAATGAGTTGGCTCTTCACATCAGACGGCCGAAGTATTGGAGTTTCAGCATCTATCCTTCCAATGAATATTCAGGATCAATTCCTTTAGGATTCATTGGTTTGATGTCGTTGTAGTCCGAGGGACTCTCAAGAGTCTTCTCCAACACCACAGTTCAAAAGCATCAATTCTTTGGCATTTAGTTTTCTTTATGGTCCAACCCTCAAATCCATACATGACTACTGGGAAAACCATAGCTTTGATGAGACGAACCTTTGTTGGCAAAATATTGTCTCTGCTTTTTAATATGCTATCTAGGTTGGTCATAGCTTGACTTCCATGGTGCAAGCGTCTTTTAATTTTATGGCAGCAGTCACCACCTCAAGCGATTTTGGAGCCCAAGAGAATAAAGTCTGTCACTGAATGGTTCTAATTAAGTTTTTTTCTAAACATTTGGAAGGGATAATTATTAATAAAGATGTAGAATTTGATAAGCTGGAACACTGCCATTATAGTAAAATATCCTCTATAGTAAAAAACAAAAAAATTCCCTTGACTCAATGTTCCTCCAGCTACCACCACAATACTCTGTGATCCTTTCTGGGAAAATGACTTAAAACTGCTTAAACCTACAGGTTTCCAGTCTTCATTCTCATGATGTACTCAATACACTCCTATTAGTAGTTTGGCCTGCACTATGGAGAAGGAAATGGCAATCCACTCCAGTATTCTTGCCTGGAGAATCCCATGGATGGAGAAGCCTAGTAGGTTACAGTCCACGGGGTCGCAAAGAGTCGGACAAGACTGAGCGACTTCACCACCACCACCATACTGCTATTAGTAGTTTGATCAGCTCTCCAAAGATCATCATCTAGGTATGTCCAGTGGCAATTATCAGCTTCATCTTACTTGAACAAAGCAGCATTCCACACAGCTAATTACCTCTTTATGAAGCACTTTCTTCTTTGCCTTCTGAGGATCCTCAGTCTCCTGATTTTCCTACTTTTCTGGATACTGCTTCTCAAGTTCTTTTGCTGGCTCCTTCTAACTTACTTCTGATGTTTACTTGGTGAAATCAGGGATACATCTTTTGTCACTTTGCTCCAAATAAATTTTCAGTTAAAACTGTTCTCACCCAGACTCATAACTATACATACAAATGATATGTTGACAGTATATATACACAACTATCTATCTATGCCCAGGAGCAGGATTATAGGATCATATGGTAGCTCTATTTTTAGTTTTTTAAGGAACGTCCATACCATTCTCCATAGTACCTTTACCAATTTATATTCTCACCAACAGTGAACAAGAGTTCCCTCTACTCCACACTCTCTCCAGCATTTGTTTGTAGAGCTTTTATAAATTAATTTTAATTGGAGGATAATTACTTTAGAATATTGTGATGGTTTTTACCATACATTAACATCAATTGGCCATAGGTATATGTGTCCCCACCAACATCTTGAAACCCCCTCCCTCTTCCCTCCCCACCCAGAGACATTTTGATGATGGCCATTCTGATCTATTGAGATCAACCCTGGGGGATTTCTTTGGAAGGACTGATGCTAAAGCTGAAACTCCAGTACTTTGGCCACCTCATGCGAAGATTTGACTCATTGGAAAAGACGTTGATGCTGGGAGGGATTGGGGGCAGGAGGAGAAGGGGACGACAGAGGATGAGATGGCTGGATGGCATCACCGACTCGATGGACATGAATCTGAGTGAACTCCAGGAGTCGGTGATAGACAGGGAGGCCTGGTGTGGCATGCTGCGATTCATGGGGTCACAAAGAGTCGGACACGACGGAGCGACTGAACTGAACTGGGTAATTTGTAATATTGAACATTTTCTGTGTCTATTGGCCAACTGTATGTGTTCTTTGGAGAAATATCTATTTAGGTCTTCTGCCCAATTTTTGATTGTTTTTTTTTTGTTGTTGTTATTGATTTATGTGAGCCGTTTGTATATATTGGAAATGAATCCCTTGTCAGCTGCCTAATTTGTAAATCTTTTCTCCCATTCTGTAGGTTGTCGTTGTGTTTATGACTTCCTTTGCCATGCAAAAGCTTATGTTTCATTAGGTTCCACGTGTTTATTTCTGCTTTTATTTTTATTGGGCTTCCCTAGTGGCTCAGCTGGTAAAGAATCTACCTGCAATGAGGGAAACCTAAGTTCAATCCATGGGTTGGGAAGATCTATTTATTATTTCTATTGCCTTGGGACAGTGACCTAAGAAAATATCACTACACTTTATGCAGAAGGTTTTGCCTATGTTCTGTTCTAGGAAATTTGTGGTGTCACATCTTATATTAGGTTTTTAAGCTATTTTGAGTTTATTTTTGTGCTGGCATTTGGGTGTATTCTAACTTCATTGGTTCACATGCAGCTGTCCAGTTTTCCAAACACCAGTTGCTGAAAACAGTGTCTTTTCTCCATGTCTTTTCTTGTCTCCCTTGCCAAAGATTAATTGATTGTAGGCATGTAGGTTTATTTTGGGGTCCTATTCTGTTCCATTTATTCGTATGTCTGATTTGTGCCAAAACGATGCTGTTTTGTTTACTATAGCTTTCTAGTGTTGTCTGAAGTCTGGTAGGGTTATGCTTCCAGTTTTTTCCTCCCCCCTTAGGATTACTTTGGCAATTCTAGGTCTTTTATAGTTCCATATGAATTTTAGGATTATTTCTTCTAGTTCTGTTTAAAAAAAAATGTCATGGGCAATTTGATAGGGATTGCATTAAATCTGTAGATTGCTTTGGGTTATATGGTTATGCTAATAATATTAATTCTTCTAATCCAATATCACAGGCTATCATCCCATTTCTTTAAATTATCTTCAATCTCCTTTATCAGTTTTTATATTGTCAGCATAGAAGTCTTTCACATTCATGGTCAGGTTTATTCCTAAGTATTTTATTTTTTGATTCAATTTTAGAAGGGATTGTTTTATATTTTCTTATATTTCATTGTTAGTAAAGAAATGCAACAGATTTCTGTCTTTTAACCTTGTATTCTACTATTCACTACTATCCCACTATTGTATTCTACTATTCTACTATTTCACTGAATTCTTTTATCAATTCTAGTAGCTTCTGTGTGGAGTGTTAAGGGTTTTTCTGTCAATATATATGGGCTTCCCTCGGGGCTCAGATGGTAAAGAATCTGCCTGCAAGGCAAAAGACCCAGGTTTGACCCCTGGGTCAGGAAGATCACCTGGAGAAGGGAATGGCCACCCATCCAGTATTCTTGCCTGGAAAATTCCATTGACAGAGGAGCCTGGAGGGGCTACAGTCCATGGGGTCACAAAGACTTGGACATGACTGAGTAACTAATACTATCAATATATATAGTATATCATCTGCATATAATGACAATTTTGCCTCTTCCCTTCCGGTGTGGATGCCTTATATTTTTACTGTCTCATTGCTGTGGTTAGGACTGTGTTGAATAGAGTGGTTGTCTTGTTCCAGATTTTAGCAGGAAGGACCTCAACTTTTTACCACTGAGCATTAACTTGGCTGTGGGTTTGTCATAAATAGCTTTTATTACATTGAGATATCTTCCTTCTATACCCACTTTGGTAAGTATGTTTATCATGAACAGATGTTGAATTTTATCAAATGCTTTTGTTGTGTATGCATCTTTTGAGGTAACCTTGTGGCTTCAGATCCCTGCAGAGCATAACATGGAAGTGTTATTAAGTCCCCTGTCCCCATCTTCTAGACCATCATGACTTCTCCTAACTGTTCTTTTGCTGTGCACTCTTTCTTTGTTTTGTTTATTTTCCCTATACAACAGAGTAATCTTTTTAAAGCCATAAATAAGAACAAGAAATGTTGCTGCTGAAGTCACCCCAAAGAATTTCTGTAACACTCCTCACACGTAACTCCTCACCATCACTACCGGGCTTCTGTGCCCTGTGTTCTGCTTATTTCTGGATTTATCACTTATCACATTCCTTAGTCACACCTTTTCAGTATTTCTACTACTCACGGGATTAGACAAGCTTATTGGTCCTCTTCTTTCCTTGGGTATTTACGTACATGGTTCCTTTTTTTAATTTGTAAAACTCACCTACCATCCCTGGACAAACCTGCACAGAGTCCACTTTGCCAGTGCATGGTCGTTCTATAGCCTACTTCATTTTCCCTGACAGAACTATGACAGTTAAGATTCCTCACAACCTGATGATTTCTGATTTATATCTCACCAACCAGATTGTAAGCACCATAGAAAAGATGCTTTTTCCACCCCCCATCTTGATAACTGCTGTATCATCAGTCCATAAAAAAATCTAATAATTATTTGTGTGAATTGACTCATGTTGGACTGAGCACTTGCTAATGTAAAAGCTGATAATTATCATGTTAATTTCAGACGGAGATGCTGGTATCCCTCTGCACCAAGTCTTTTTGTGCTGTCAATATGTTCCAGCAACTTTAGCAGGTTGGGGACATGCTCTATCCCACTTCACCCACTGGAAAATGCCTACTACCAACATGGTCTCTCTGTGGGGTGGCTTTATAAACCATCCTCTCATCCTGACAGGAAGAGAGCAACTTTCAGGCTGAATTATCTGAATAATGGGAATGGGTGGTTCCAAGGTCTTGGAAAACAATTCTCCAATATTCTATACAATGTTCTATTGAACATAGAAAGGGGGAGTCTAATTGGCCCTCAAGTACATAAGACATTCAATTCTGCACAATATCAATATCTTTTTACAAGTACAAGTGTTAGTCATGTTTGACTCTTTGTGACCCCATGGACTGTAGGCTACCAGGCACCTCTGTCCATGGGATTTTCCAGGCAAGGATACTGGAATAGTTTTCCATTTCCTTCTCCAGGAGATCTTCCTGACTTGCCTTTCGATCCCTGGGTTGCACCCAGTTCTCCTGCACTGCCGGCAGATTCCTTGCCAACTGAGATACCAGGGAAGCTCCATCTTTTTACATATTCTGACTAATTGAAACAGCATCATTTATATTCACATATGCCTACATTAGTAATTTCTATTTAAATTATTATATCCAGAACTGGTCATTCCTAATAAGTGAAGCCTCTACTACTATAAAAATATTTCTATGAATTTAAATAGACAAATGTAGATATATCCATGAGTTTAAAAAGTCTTATAGTCCCAACAGTATTATTGTATTAACTTAATAGCAACATATTCTCCAGATTTAAAGCTCAGACTTTGCCATCCAATTATAAACATTGCTATTTCTTAAGCCAGAGATATGTTTGATATTAGATATTTTAACTTGGTATAAAATAAGGTACTTTAATTGATGAAAAAGCCCAAGTTTGGAAAGAAAAGTGTTGTGCAGTTTAATGAAATTATGTGAGAGGCACTTTAGTCTCCTCAGAAAGATATTAAAAGGAAAATACATATTATTAACTGATTTAGAAACAGCTAAAATGGAACTTCTTAAATAGTAATTGCTGTTTTAAAATGGTAAGCATACTCCAAGCATATAAAGCAGATGATTCTTTGTGTGGACATATCTCCCTTTTTTGCAGTTCATGGCAAAAAGTCCCCTGCACTGCTTCCAGTGACCATCATTGTGGACATTTTCATAGACCACCCAGGTGGTTCCCCACTCCATCTCTTTGCAAGCTGGTATCTGCCTTACTGCAGAGTAGGTGGTGGTGTGCTGGGCCTGATAAGCAGAGCTACACAGTAACTGTGGATGCCATTTCCTAGAGCGTCAATTTTACTAGCTGATTTTAGAGAAAACTAATGTTTTTTTTATATTTAAACTAACACGGTTGTATTATGAGTGGAATATAAAATTTACATGAATTTTTCAAATAAATCCAGAGACTTAAAAGAAATCCCCCTGTTCTAGTGGGTTGAGAGCCTCTGGAGGTTCTCCCTCTCTCTTCTGCTATTAGAATAATTCAGTGCGAAAGTTTGTGAAACATAGCATCACTCTTTGATATTTGACATTAAATAAAAATGAATCTCTGTCAAGATGGCAGCTATGCATATTCTACACAAACTTGCTTACCTCTCTTTCCTCAGGGCCAGCTCCAGCCTGAATTTTGGTTGGAAGAACTTAGTATTCATGGAACTCATTCTTTTGTCTTTCTCTGCCTCTTCTTCCCTTGCCTATTTCTCTTTATTTCTCATTGATCTCTATTTCTCATTTTTCCTTTCTCTCTCTTTCCCTTTCATTCTCCCATTCTCTTACTCTTTTTCTTTCCTTTGAATACTTATCAGATACCTCATATCTCAGGCACTGTGTTAGCACTGTGGTTATAAAGATGGGAGATGAGATCATCATTAAATTCTGCCATAAGCTCCAGGATAGAATGACCTGCATTTTTTCATAGTTATGTCACTTGTGCCTTACACAATGGATACCATGTATAAGATGCTTAATATTTATCAATAAACAAATGAAGCAATGTATATCATTATTATCAAAAAGGACATTACTAGAATACATGCATTTTATTGATCTTATGAAACATGGACTGACTCATAAATGAGGAAAGATCAACTGAGCATGCTGCTGCTTCCCAGAAAATATGCACAGCATTGAATCTTCATTTTGGTTTTGAATGAAATGAATGCAGTCTGGCAGGAATAAAAAGAAAGAACGTCCCATTCAGGAAAGAAAGCATGCTCAAAGACAATAAGGCAGGAAATGGCATGGTGTGTTCAACAAATAACTAGACTTTATTTCATTGTGGTTTATTGCACAAAGAAGATAGGTACATGAGAGTCAAGTATAGATTGGTTGGTAGAAATAATGGAAAATATCTTGGCGAACAGAAAAAAATGACCTTAATGGCAACACATTCCAGTACCCTTGTCTGGAAAATCCCATGGACGGAGGAGCCTGGTAGGCTGCTGTCTATGGGGTTGCACAGAGTCGGACACGACTGAGAGACTTCACTTTTCCTTTTCCTTTCATGCATTGGAGAAGGAAATGGCAACCCACTCCAGTGTTCTTGCCTGGAGAATCCCAGACATGGGGGAGCCTGGTCTATGGGGTCACACAGGGTCAGACACGACTGAAATGACTTAGCAGCAGCAGCAGTCAAATATTTTTGCAACCTCCTCTAGCATCTATTTTCCTTGATGCTCATTTTCTTCCTCATGTTTTCACAGGGTTGGAAATAACACAGTTACCCTATTCACACTCTTAAGTGTCAAATAATGACTCAACGGAGTTACGACTCACATTGCAGAGGGGTCATGCAGGCTACATTAATAGGTGGGGCTGCTGGGAATAAATTTTAAAGAAGGTAGCTGATGGTTTCAGTGCTCATGCCCCTGGTTAAAATGACAATACCTTTCAATTGTTTCCATGCACGTATATGGGTAGAAGATCAGGGGTTATCAGGTATATTTATTTTCAAAAGCTACAGGCTATCCATGCTGGAATGTAAAGTATACAATGTTTAAATTTTCGTCAACTACATTTTTTATTGCTACTGTAACAAGCTGCCACAAATGTGGTAGCTTGAAGCATTTTATCTTATGGTTCTCCCATCTCAGATTCTTACGCTAACTCATATCAGCAAAGTGCTTTTGCAATGAGAAATAACATTCACAGGTTTCTGAGATAAGAATTCAACATTCTGAGTGGTGGGGTGGGGAATCTGTCTACCATCCATGAGTTTGCATATTTTGTATCATCGTATCAGTTCACTTCAGTTCAGTCTCTCAGTCCTGTCTGACTCATTGTGACCCCATGAATCACAGCACACCAGGCCTCCCTGTCCATTACCATCTCCTGGAGTTCACTCAGACTCATGTCCATCAAGTCCCTGATGCCATCCAGCCATCTCGTCCTCTGTTGTCCCCTTTTCCTCCTGCCCACAATCTCTCCCAGCATTGGAGTCTTTTCCAAAGAGTCAAGTCTGTGCATGAGGTGGCCAAAGTACTAGAGTTTCAGCTTTAGCATCATTCCTTCCAAAGAACACCCAGGGCTAATCTCCTTTAGAATGGACTGGTTGGATCTCCTTGCAGTCACAAGGGACTCTCAAGAGTCTTCTCCAACTCACAGTTCAAAAGCATCAATTCTTCAGCCCTCAGCTTTCTTCACAGTCCAACTCTCACATACATACATGACCACTCTATAAACCATAGCCTTGACTAAATGGACTTTTGTTGGCAAAGTAATGTCTCTGCTTTTGAATATGCTGTCTAGGTTGGTCATAACTTTTCTTCCAAGGAGTAAGCGTCTTTTAATTTCATGGCTGCAGTTACCATCTGCAGTGATTTTGGAGCCCCCCAAAATAAAGTCTGACACTGTTTCCACTGTTTCATTGTATAAATCAATACCAATGGCCAGGGGAAACAAGCAACAATATCCACGGTTTTAAAGCCAACTTTCATTCATACATAATATAGCAATTATCTCAACCGTTTTTTTCTTCAGAAAGTCCAACTCCATGATTAAAGCTAAAGAATCCTTAAATGGAGAAATGTCTGTTATCCTCAATAGGTTGATTGGGGATTTTACTGCTTTGACTCCTTCAGCCACAAAATGTATGTATTCATTTGTTCAGTGAATATTAAGTGCCTATTGTTTTTGCTACTTTAGATTACAGTACTTAATGATTTTTTAAAAAACTGGTGGATATGAGCTTCCGTTTGAAGATAACAACTAATCATTCTTGCCCTCTTTTGGTTTCCCCACTAGAATTTCATATTTTCTTCCATGAAAGAATTCATGTGCCTTGGGTTTTTTTTTTTCTCTTCTCTCCCTTCTACTATTTTACCGTAAGTAGTGGATCCTTGAGAAGTTTTGCTTAGACATCATGGTAAGTATTTTAAAAAGAAAATACTGTACTGATGAAGTAAATGTTCTCATTCACCTCTCCAAAGATTTGTCTGAGATGTTTTGCTGACTTGTCAAATTTAAAATGTGCATTCGATCTCTCTATATTTTTTCAAATTTTGTTAGTTTAAAATTATTCCAAAATAGATACTTGATATGACAGACATATATATGTAAAGTCCTTGCATATAGCTCCCATGTCTTATTGACTGCTTTATTCCTAGCATGTGAGATCATGCTTGGCATATGTAAGTTATCAGTGAATGTTGCTCATGGAAACTGATTCAAAGATGGAAAGAAAGTGTGGATTACTCTGACATTTTTTTTTCAATTCAACACTGTAAATCATCTTGTTTTCCATTTTCATGGAGCTTTTCTGACACCTTCACAGGGGGACAGGGGACAAAGAAATGATATTTTACTTACAGATAAAGGTGTTATCTGGTTCTTTGGAAAAGTCTAATCTCAAAGCTAACTGCCTTTAAAAAAATTTTATTTTGCATTGGACTATAGTTGATTTACATTATTGTGTGTCAGGTGTATAACAGAAGGATTCAGTTATATATATATCTATATTTTCAAATTCTTTTCTCATTTTGGTTACTACTGAATATTGAAAAGAGTTCCCTGTGCTATATATTAGGTCCTTGTTGATTATTTATTTTAAATAAAATAGTATATATATGTCACTCTCAAACTCTTAATTTATCCCCTGACTCACCTTTGGCAACTAACTATAAGTTTGTTCTCTAAGTCTGTGAGTCTATATCTGGTTTGTAAATACATTCATTTGTATCACTTTCGTAGATCCTTATATAAGCAATATCATATGATATTTGTCTGTCTTGCTTTACTTAGTATGATAATCACCAGGTCATCCATGTTACTATAATTTTTTTTCTTTTTAATGGTTAACTAATAAAAAATTATAGATATGGACCACATCTTCTTTATCCATTCCTCTGTTGATGGACATTTAGGTTGCTTCCATATCTTCACTGTTGTAAACAGAGCTGCAGTAAACACTGGGGAACATGTATTCTTTTGAACCATGGTTTTCTCCAGATGTAGGCTCAGGAGTGGGATTGCTGAATCATATGATAGTTCTATTTTTAGCTTTTTAAGGAACCTCCATAGTGTTCTCCATAGTGGCTGTACCAATTTACATTCTCACCAACAGCATAGGAAGGTTCCCTTTCTGAATACTCTCTGCAGTATTTATTGTTTGTAGGTTTTTTGATGCTGGCCATTCTGACAGGTGTGAGGTCCTATCTCATTGTAGTTCTGGTCTGCATTTCTCTTAATAGTTAGCAGTGTTGAGCATCTTTTCATGTGTCTCTTGGCCATCTGTATGTCTTCTTTGGAGAAATGTCTGTTTAGGTCTTCTGCCCATTGTTACTCTCTTTTTAGAGCTGCAGGAGCTGTTTCTAAATTGTGGAAATTAATCCTTTGTCAATTGTATTGTTTGCAAATATTTTCTCCCAATCTGTGGGTGGCCTTTCATTTTGTTCATGGTTTCCTAACCTGAGCAAAAAGCTTTTGAATCTAATTAGATCCCATTTGTTCATCTTCCCCCCCCCCCCCATTACTATAGGAGATGGATCAAAAAAAAAAATACTGCTACAACTTATGTCAAAGAGTGTTCTGACTTTGTTTCCCTCTGAGAGTTATAGTATCCTGCCTTAGCTCTGGGAGTTGGTGATGGACAGGGAAGCCTGGTGTGCTGCAGTCCATGGGTCCGCAAAGTATAGGACACGACTGAGTGACTGAACCCATTTTAGTTTTGTGTATGGTGTTAGAGAATGTTCTAATTTCATTCTTGTACGTGTAGCTGTGTGCTTATCCCAGCACCGCTTATTGAGGAGACTCCACTGTATATTCTTGCCTTTGTTACAGATTAATTGACCGTGTGTGTGTGGTTTTATTTGTGGACTTTCCATTCTGGTCCACTGATCTATATTTCTGTTTTGTGCTACTACTATACTGTCTTGATTACCATAATTTTGTAGTACAGTCTGAAGTTAGGGAGCTTGATTCCTTCAACTCCATTTTTCTTTCTCAAGACTGCTTTGGCTATTTTGAGGTCTTTTGTTTCCTCCATACAAATTTTAAGAATTTTTTGTTCTAGTTCTGTGAAAAATGCCATTGGTAATTTGATAGGAACTGCACTGTATCTGTAGGTTGCCTTGAGTAAATAGTCATTTTGACAATATTGATTCTTCCAACCCAAGATCATGACATAGCTTTCCATCTGTTTGTGTCATCTTTGATTTCTTTCATCAGTGTATTATACTTTTCAAAATACAGGTCTTTTGTCTCCTAAGGTAGGTTTTTTGCTAGTTATTCTTTTTGAGGTGATGGTATATGGGATCATTTCTTTAATTTTCTATTTCTGATTTCTCATTGTTAGTGCATAGAAATGTAACAGATTTCTGTGTATTAATTCTGTATCCTACAACTCTACCAAACTCATTGATGAGCTCTAGTCATTTTCTGGTAGCATCTTTAGGATTTTCCATGTATAGAATCATGCCACCTACAAACAGTGACAGTTTTATTTCTTCTTTTCCAATTTACATACCTTTTACTTTCTTCTCTGATTGCCAAGGATAGGGCTTTCAAAAATATGTTGAAAGTGGATATCCGTCTGTTGTTCCTGACCTTAGATAAAAGGTTTTCAGCTTTTCATTGTTGAATATGGTATTGGCTGTAGGTCTGTCATTTATTGCCTTTATTGTGTTGAGGCATGTTCCTTCTGTGCCTATTTTCTGGAGTTATTATCATAAATGGGTGCTGCATTTTCTCAAATGTTTTATGCATCTATTAAGATGATCGTGTGGTTTTTAGACTTCAATTTGTTGATTGGCTGTATCACACAGATTGATTTGAGAATATTGAAAACTGCATGCATCACTGGAATAAATCCCATTCAATCATGGGATATGATTCCTTCAATGTACTGCTGGATTTGGATTGCTAATATTTTGTTGAGCATTTTTGCATCTATGTTCAGTGATCTTGGCTTATAATTGTCTTTTTTTGTGGTGTTTTTGTCTGATTTTGGTATCAGGGTGATTATGGCCTCATAGAATAAGTTTGGGAGTGCTCCTTCCTCCACAGTGTTTTGGAATAGGTTCAGAAGGATAGCTGCTAATCCTTTTATAAATGTTTGATACAATTTGCCTGCGAAACAGTCTGATCCTGGACTTTCCTTTGTTGGGGGTTTTTAAATCAATTTAAATTTCAGTGCTTGTGATTGGTCTGTTCTTATTTCCTATTTCTTCCTGGTTCAGTCTTGGGAGGTTGTGTCTTTCTAAGAATTTTCCCAAGTTGTCCCAGCTTGGGAACTTTGTTGCAACTTTATTGGCATATAGTTGCTTGTAGTAGTTTCTTATGATCCTTTGTATTTGAGAAGGAAATGACAACCCACTCCAGTATTCTTGCCTGGAGAATCTCACAGACAGAGGAGCCTGGTGGGCTGCAGTGGGTGGGGTCACAAAGAGCCGGACACGACTGAAGTGACTAAATAATAGTAATTCCTGTGGTATCAGCTGAAACTTCACCTTTTTAATTTCTAATTTTATTGAGACCTTTTTTTTTTAAATTTTCTTTTCTTGATGAGTCTGGCTAAAGGTTTAACAATCTTGTCAACCTTGTCAAAGAACCAGCTTCTAGTTTCATTGATCTTTGCTATTGTTTTCTTCATCTCTATTTCAGAGATTTCTACTCTGATCTTTAGGCTCTGTTAACTTTGGGTTTTGTTTTTTCTTTCTCTAGTTGTTCTAAGTGTAGTTAGGATGTTTATTTGGGGATTTACTTATTTCCTAAGATTTTATTGCTATATATTTCCCTTTTAGAACTAATCTATTGATCCCATAGGTTTAGATTATCATGCTTTTATTTTCATTTTTCTCTAGATATTTATTTTCTCTTGGATATCCTCAGTGATCCATGGGTTGCTTTGGTAGTATATTGTTTAGGCTCTGTGTGTGTGTGTGTTTAGGTTTTTTTTTTTTCCCTTTAATTGATTTCTAATCTCATAACATTGTGGTTGGAAAAGATTCTTGATATGATTTCAATTTTCTTTAATTTACCAAGGCTCACTTTGTGGCCCAGCATATGATCAATCCTAGAGAATGTTCTATGTGCACTTGAGAAGTATGAGAAGTACGTGGATTTTGCTACTATTTGATGGAATGTTCTATAAAGATCAATGAAGTGCATCTGGTCTAATGTGTCATTTAAGACCTATGTTTCTTTACTGATTTTTCTGGATGATCTATCCACTGATGAAAGTAGGGTGTTAAAGCCCCCCTCACCCCAACCCCCAATATTGTGTTACTGTTGATTTCCCCTTTTATGGCTGTTAGAATTTACCTAATATATTAAGGTACTCCTTTGTTGGATGCACATATGTTATATGTTTTTGGATTGATGATAATTATGCAGTGTCCTTCTTTGTCTCATGTAACACTCTGCAAGGTCTTTTTTTTTTTTTTTTTCCTGATATAAGTATTTCTACTTTAGCTTTCTTTCGATCTGTATGGTATACTTTTCCCCATCCCGTCATATTCATTCTGTATGTGTCCCTACATCTGAAGTGGGTCTCTTGTAGATAGAATATGTATGGTTTTTGTTTTTTTTTTTTTTAATTGACTGAGCCAGTCTACATCTTTAGGTTGGAGCATTTGATTTGTTAATCTTTAAGGTAATGATCAATGGATTGTTTTTACAGCCATTTTGTTAAATGTTATCGATTTGTTTTGTATGTCTTTTATCTTCATTTCCTGTTTTGTCCTCCTGTGATTTGTTGCCCAACTTTGGCGGGTGTTTTTTTTTTTGTTTGTTTTTGTTTTTGTTTTTTTTTAATTCCTTTTCTATGTGTGTACCTATTGTAGATTTTCTGTTTGTGGTTACTCTGAGGTTTTTATATAGCAGTCTGTATATAAATAAGATTGTTCTCAGTTGCCAGTCTTTAATTTCAAATATATTTTCAATGCCTTGCATTTTATACTCTCCTCATAACTGCTGCTGCTTTTGATATCATATTTGTTTATGGATGATTTCGGCCTTTACTGGTGAGCTTTTCCATTTGTTATTTTCTTGTTTCTAGTTGTGGCCTTTTGTTTTCTACTTAGAGAAGCACCTTTAGCATTTGTTTCAAAGCTGTTCTGGTGGCACTGTTGAGTGGGGACATGTCCTGGTGAGAAAATGGCAACTTCCAGGAGGGCTCATGCCAATGAGTATTCCCCAGAGTTACCACCAGCAATGTCTTTGTCCCCTCAGTGAGCCATAGCCTCTCCCCTGCCCCCACCTCCACAGCAGACCCTCCAATACCAGCAGGTAGGTCAGACCCACACTCTAATGAAGTCACTGGCTTTTTTTCCCCCCGGGCCCTGGGGCACACAAGACCAACTCAGATACTTTCTAATCTTTCACAGCATCATAATTGTATTATATCTGCCCATATATCCCAACTGATGAACTGGAAAACTTGTTGTTAAATACCAGGGAATAAATAGTTATCCCAGCAATTTCTGTTAAGTTTTTGCAGTAATAGAAATGTTGCATAGCTTTGCTCTCTGGTATGGTAGTCACTAACCCTATGTCACTATGATTATTTAAAGTGTGGGTGCAAGTGAGCAAGGGACAAAATTTTTAAATTTTATGTGTTAATTAAAATTTAAGTAATCACACATAGCAAAGTCTACCATATTAGTGGAATGAAAGTTTCATGATTAAATATAAAGTATATGATCATCAAGACAGGTTATAATAACCATTCATTCAGTGTAACTACCTGTCATTGAAAGTGAAATTATGAGAATGTCCATGAGAAAGCATCTTTTATTTTTTATTCTCTGAGTCCTTATGTAGTAGAGTTTTGAATAATAAATTATAATAACTAAATTCAAGTTCTGTGTGCTCTTAGCTTTAATAAGTTTATTTTTCATTTGTATACAGGAGATGGTACTCTACCAAGCATCCTGAACAGGGCCTTTATGGTAAGAACGTTTTCATTTTAAATATTATTAAGCACCTGCTAATGGCTACATAAGAGTTTTGCAAGGAGAACACACTGGTCATAGCAAACATCCTCTTCCACCAACATAAGAGAAGACTCTACATATGGACATCATCAGATTATCAACACAGAAATCAGACTGATTATATTCTTTGCAGACAAAGATGAAGACGCTCTATATAGCCAGCAAAACAAGACCAGGAGCTGACTGTGACTCAGATCATGAACTCCTTATTGCCAACTTCAGACTTAAGTTGAAGAAAGTAGGGAAAACCACTAGGCCATCAGGTATGACATAAATTAAATCCCTTACAATTATCCAGTGGAAGTGAGATTTAGATTTAAGGGACTAGATCTGATAGACAGAGTGCCTGATGAGCTATGGATGGAGGTTCGTGACATTGTATAGGAGATAGAGATCAAGACAATCCCCAAGAAAAAGAAATGCAAAAAAGCAAAATGGCTGTCTGAGGAGGCCTTACAAATAGCTGTGAAAAGAAGAGAAACCAAAAGCAAAGGAGAAAAGGAAAGATATACCCATTTGAATGCTGAGTTCTAGAGAATAGCAAGGAGAGAGAAGAAAGCCTTCGTCAGTGATCAGGGCAAAAAAATAAAGGAAAACAATAGAATGAGAAACACTAGAGATCTCTTTAAGAAAATTAGAGATACCAAGGGAACATTTCATGCAAAGATGGGCTCAATAAAGGACAGAAATGCTATGTGCCTAACAGAAGCAGAAGATATTAAAAGAGATGGCAAGAATACACAGAAGAACTGTACAAAAAAGATCTTCACAACCCAGATAATCATGATAGTGTGATCACTTACCTAGAGCCAGACATCCTGGAATGTAGACTCAAGTGGGCCTTAGGAAGCATCACCATGAACAAAGCTAGTGGAGGTAATGGAATTCCAGTTGAGCTATTTCAAATCCTAAAAGATGATGCTGTGAAAGTGCTGCACTCAATATGCCAGCAAATTTAGAAAACTCAGCTGTGGCTGCAGGACTGGAAAAGGTCTGTTTCCATTCCAATCCCAAAGAAAGGCAATGCCAAAGAATGCTCAAACTACCGCAAAATTGCACTCATCTCACATGCTAATAAAGTAATGCTCAGAACTCTCCAAGCCAGGCTTCAGCAATACGTGAACTGTGAACTTCCAGATGCTGAACCTGGTTTTAGAAAAGGCAGAGGAATCAGAGATCAAATTGCCAACATCCACTGGATCATCGCGAAAGCAAGAGAGTTCCAGACAAACATCTATTTCTGCTTTATTGACTATGCCAAAGCCTTTGACTGTGTGGATCACAATAAACTGTGGAAAATTCTGAAAGAGATGGGAATACAGACCACCTGACCTGCCTCTTGAGAAACCTATATGCAGGTCAGGAAGCAACAGTTAGAACTGGACATGGAACAACAGACTGGTTCCAAATAGGAAAAGGAATATGTCAAGGCTGTATATTGTCACCCTGATTATTTATCTTTAGCAGAGTACATCATGAGAAATGTTGGGCTGGATGAATCACAATCAGGAATCAAGATTGCAAGGAGAAATATCAATAACCTCAGATATGCAGATGACACCACCCTTATGGCAGAAAGTGAAGGACAATTAAAAAGCCTCTTGATGAAAGTGAAAGTGGAGAGTGAAAAAGCTGACTTAAAGCTCAACATTCAGAAAACGAAGATCATGGCATCCAGTCCCATCACTTCATGGCAAATAGATGGGGAAACAGTGGCAGACTTTACTTTTTTGGGCTCCAGATCACTGCAGATGGTGACTGCTGCCATGAAATTAAAAGACACTTACTCCTTGGAAGGAAAGTTATGACCAACCTAGACAGCATATTAAAAAGCAGAGACATTACTTTGCCAACAAAGGTCCATCTAGCCAAGGCTATGGTTTATCCAGTGGTCATATATGGATGTGAGAGTTGGACTATAAGGAAAGCTGAGCAAAGAATTGATGCTTTTGAACTGTGATGTTGGAGAAGATTCTTGAGAGTCCTTTGGACTGCAAGGAGACCCAACCAGTCCATCCTAAAGGAGATCAGTCCTGGGTGTTAATTGGAAGCATTGATGCTGAAGTTGAAACTCCAATACTTTGTCCACCTGATGCAAAAAGCTGACTCATTTGAAAAGACCCTGATGCTGGGAAGGATTGAAGGTGGGAGGAGAAGGGGACAAGAGAGGCTGAGATTGTTGGGTGGCATCACTGACTCAGTGGACATGAGTTTGGGTAATCCCCTGGAGTTGGTGATGGACAGGGAGGCCTGGCGTGCTGCAGTCCACGGGGTTGCAAAAAGTCTGACAAGACTGAGTTACTGAACCGAACTGAATGGCTAGATATGAAGAAGCAAGTTGTTAGGTGGCAAAAATGAATAAATATGATGTCTGACCTCAAGCTCACAGTCTAGCTTTACACTGCTTGTGAAAACGTAGTTAATATTTATAAATGCTATGGAAAGTAAATTATACTTCATTATTTAGCTACTGTAATGATCAGATTTCTAATAACACACAATATTGGAAAGGCATAAAATCAGAAAACAGAAGACTAATTTGAAAAAGCTGAATTTCTAACACAACAAATCTTTCTCAGGGTGTGGTATTAGATAGGTGACAAGACGCAAGGGACTTTCTCATTGATTGAAAGCAATAATAAAAATATTTGGCCAATGCTTTTAGTTTATGTAGTGTAGTCACGGTATTCAGACTCACTTTTAAGGTGTGACATCTAAATTCTGGTATTGTGGAAAACAAGAAAAGGTAGAGAAAGAAGAAATTTGACTGAACACAACTCAGAGTAGAGAAAAGATCAAGGCATGAACAAGGCAGAAATTAATGAAAAGCAGATCCTAAATAAAGGTATCTTGTTCTTTTCATAAGACAAACAGAATAAAGAAAATAATATCTCCAAAAGATAAGACCAATAGTCTCCCTTTATCAGCCACCAATTGCATTCTTAGGACAAGTTGGAGTAATTGAGAATATGAACATTAGTAAGATTACAAACATTGTGACAGATCTGAATGCATCTCTTCACAACAAGATTATTGTGTTTAAGTATTTATGCCAAAAAGTGTTTCTGAGTTTTAAATATAATAGCTCCTTTGATTCTTACAACCTTAATGACCTTTATCATCTCTGTCTTACAAACGAAGATACTGGGTCACTATCTGATTAAGTAACCTATTAAAGGTTAAGTGACTATTAAATGATATTAAGTTTACTCCATTATAAATGATATGTATATATATATATTTCATTTTATTTAAATGATAATGACTGAACTATTTCTAAGTTTTTAAGTTTATTATACTACTCAGTGGTCTAGTACATTTTTTAAACCATTGGGCACTCATTAATCATCTGATGAAAAATGTTTTTTTCTGTACTAAGATTTCAGAAAGGCGTAAGATGTGAGCTCTGCTCTTTTGTGAGCTACTAAAAGTTTCTGCTTTGTCCAATTGACACCCAGATCAATCTGAAACTCTCTTCTTCAAACTGAAATACTTATCTGAAATACTGTTTTTTTTTAATTGCTAACTTTGAAGATGATGCCAACTTCCAACCTGACAATTCAATGTTATTTTGCAATCTCTTGCCTATTTATTATTACCTCTACAACTGTTTCTTAACACTGGTCACAGGAAACAGACATCCTTATTACCTTAAACTCCCATTTCTGAGAACAACCGGTGATACAGCAGGACCTGATTAACGTGCAGGGAGCAATAAGCATTTTCTGCAAAGAATCAGTTGGTTTTAGGCTGTTTTATGGCAGTCATCCCCAACATTTTTGGCACCAAGGACCAAATGCAGAGAGACAACTTTTCTACAGACCAGGGTTGGGGGTGATTGTTTTGGGATGATTCAAGTACATGACACTTATTGTACACTTTATTTCTAATCTAATGCTACAGAAAGTAACTCTGGTCCTTGGCCTGGAGGTTGGGGTCACCTGCTTTATGGTATACATCTCCGCCATGACACTTGTCCTTTGCAGTGAATGAAGCAATGGACAATACATAAACAAATGCCATGAACATGTTACAGTGAACTTCTACTTCACAAAAGCTGGCTGCTGGCAGATTTGGCCTGTGGGTTGTAATTTTCTAATCCCTGAATGAAACTGCAGCATAGAGAAAGCCCCCCTTCACCTACAAGAAAAGTACCTGAATTGGGGTTCTGATCTGTGATCTTTCTTTTGGCTAGACATATGAGGTATCTGAACGTATACTCATGCAGTGACTCAAAGGTAAGTGAGGAGTAGACAACTATGTTTATGGGAAACTTACAAAGACTGGGCACACTTGAGGAGCAGAACTTGGGATGATGACATTCACTTCCTCTCCAACTGCTCAGTTTATTCCTTCTTTATAAACTTCGAAGCATTGTGTAATTTTATTTAGGTAATTGGTAAATTTTTATTATTCAGATTTTTGGCCTTTAGCATTAGTTAAAGTTGCTTTAAAAATGTAGATCTGATGAGTCTAGGAAAAAT
The DNA here is from genome assembly GCF_016772045.2 of Ovis aries. Taxonomy (NCBI): domain Eukaryota; kingdom Metazoa; phylum Chordata; class Mammalia; order Artiodactyla; family Bovidae; genus Ovis; species Ovis aries. Next base: position 27,758,016 of record NC_056067.1, read on the forward strand.
GAGGATTCAGTTCATTATATCTGCAGGAGCAAAGAAAGGGGAAAAAAAGGAGTCATGAAAGATGCTGAGATGCTGATGATACCTGGTGGCAGATAATGATATGTTACTGTATTCTGGATCAGTTAATTTCTCTGCATTGTCTTTCAACTATTTATATTCTTAGGCTCTAGATAAAATGGAGCTATACTTGTGCTACCTACTGGGTTAAATGTTACTCACTCTTATTTCTTATAATCTGAACTTTATCAAGATTGACGAGGAGGTGTTTCATTTGCTTCAACAATTGTTGGAATGCCCAATCTGTGTTCAGTCTCCTGAGTCCTCTTGTGATGTGCTAGGCTATAATCATCCATCCCCTAAACTATCATCATGTTGGTTAAAGATCTAATCCTCTTGGGACTAATCTCAGACTCAAGCATTATCAAGATATTTTCCATCTAATTTGAGAATGTAGAGAAATTGTTCTGCGAAGATAAGGGGTTTGAAAACTTGGGGTACCTTGAAATCACTGTTCCTTTTGAATTATTTTGCTTCAGAAACTACGATCAGTCAATCACTCCATCATTAAGAAATGCATTTATCAAACCACCAGACATAATATTAAGCCCTAGTGATAAAATATTGAGTAGAATAGATATTATTATACTCTCCTAGAACTTGAGGGGCCAGTGGGGAAGAAAAAAAACTTTCCTTGCCATGAACATATGTGAACCATGCCTGCTGCCCCGTCTGTTTGCTTATTAATGTGGATGATACAGCATGCCAGGAAGACTTACCCAAGAAAGGACGTTTAATCCAAGACCTGAATGATGAGTGGGGATCACCAAATAAGAAAAGGCAAGAACATTCTAATCCAATTCAATAGCACAGGTCACATTCTTGACATATAAGAGATAGAGGAGGGAACAGGAGAAGTATTAACAAGAAATGAGAGGTCCAGTGAGACTAGATGAGAAAGACATATGGCAGTTCTCAAAGATGAAGAGATGGGTGGGTGGAGCTCATCTAAGGTTATCTAGCTGCTTATTTAAAAGGATGGAAAAGAGACCACTGAAAAGTTTTGAGAAAGAGAATGACAAACAGAATTGGCTCTTGGAGTTGTGACTGGTATTTAGATAAAGGTATGGAAAAATAGGCTGAAAGGAAGAAAACCAGTCTGAGAGCTACCACAGGATTGATAGCAAAATAGGAGATGTGTTGAGAAGCAGATATGTATATTTCAGGGTTTTAGCCATAGGTTGTTGCTGTCAAAGCTGGACATGGATTACTATCACCTGCGAAGGTACTTCTCATGCATGAAAGGCTTTTCCTTTCCCATTCCCTTTTAGAGTTAGGGAACAAGAGGGTAATGTCAGAATTTTGGAAATGAGAGATTTTGAGATTACTCTCACATCAGCTCCAAATTAAGAATACCATAGTTAATAGGACACAGTGAGATGAAAATGCATTCACTAGTAAATGGTATGGAAGTAGAACAGTTTCTCAAGATTGATTACATAATGGATTATCTGGGATCTACCTTCAGAGATTCTGATTTAATTGCTTTGGAGCTATATCCTAAGCCTAAGAGCACAGGCTCTTTTTTTTTTTTTTTTGTTCCTTTCCAAATCTCCCAGGATGATTCTTATCTTCATCTAAAGGTCTAGAACTCCTAGAGTGAAGGACAGGTGGAATACCACTACTCTGTCATTATAATTCTGTCTTCTTTCTCATTTATCATTGCCAGTTCCCCTATACAACAAGGCTGTGGCAAAAACCTATTCTAAACCAATGTCCAAATAATCTATTTCTGCCCCTTTCTCTGTGTGAACAGAGCTTGAGCTCCTCCAGCTCTATTCACATTTTAAAATTTTTGTATAAACATACATTTTACCATTTAAATAATTTTTAAACTGTATAATTCAGTGGTATTTAGTACATTCATGGTGCTTAGTGTCTATCACCAGTATTGTTGTTAAAGGACTTTTTGAAACAGGGTGGAAGGCAGCTTTTTCAGAACAGCAGACTCACCTTAATATCAATAAGCCTATGCAGGCTATTACTTTCAGACTGACCTTGGCCTCTTCCAATCTGAACAAAATTATTTAAAATATGTATTTCTGCTCTGCCATCCTTCTAGCTCTGATGATTACCACAGACATGCTTGTTGTAAGTATCCGTTGCAGCACCTGTAGAAATGAACTTGGAAAGGTTTATCCTGTATCAAATAAATGACCAGATTTTCCCATATTTAAATTCCACTGTCATATATTGGTTTCTCTAGAAGTAGGTGCTGAGCTGGAGATTGGTATGAAAGATGGATACTAGAAATTAAAAACCTATAAAAGAAAGGAGGCAGAAATGAACACGGGAGAGAGCAAAGGTAACACAGTCTTGGCCATTTCTTGTGGGGAACAATGGGACAAAGTGACTGATTTCCCAGATCTTCATGCAAGAAGTCTTACCTTATCCTATAAGAGACTTATTCTTTTTCTATGGAAGTAGAAACATTTCTATAGGTTTTCTTTTGTGTGTGTGCTGGTAAAAGTCATATAAAACATACTATTATAACCACATTTAACTATATAGTTCAGTGGCACTAAGTACATTCACATTGTTGTACAAATGTCACCGTCATCTGAGAGTCATTTCCTAGGCAGGTTGATAAGAAGTCTAGGGGTCCCCAAGGAGAGAGGGGTCTGGAATTCTCAAGGAGGAAGAAAGGACAAACTTTTTTTTCCTTCTCTACATTCCTTAGGATTATATAACAACAATGTATTCTGCCTGAGGACAGTCTCTGGATTAAACCTTCTGGCTAATTCTGTTATCTTAAAATGTAAATTATGGGAGTAGGTCTGATGAGGTCTTTATAACCTCCAGACATTCTTTGGATTTACTGCAGAGTATGTAACTCCATTGTTAACACTAGCAAGGGGGTACTCTTTCTGCCCCCTTCTGATGCCTATGTCAGAAGCTTTCTCTATCCTTTATACTTTAATAAAACTTTATTACACAAAAGCTCTGAGCGATCAAGCCTCGCCTTTGGCCCCGGATTGAATTCTTCTCCTCCAGGGGCCAAGAATCCCGGCGTCGTAATTCAGCAACAACCTTTCACATCCATCTCCTGAATTGTTCACCTTTCTAAACTGAAACTCTGTCCCCATTAAACACTAACTCCTCATCTCCCTCCCTACTCCCAGCTCCTGGCATCTGCCAATGTACTTTCTGGCTCTATGACTCTGACTATTCTAGGTACCTCACTTAAGAGCATACTGTTTGGTACTATAAAATTTTGAAGGTGAGCAACTGTGAGGCATCTTAAGTTTCATCATGGTATTAATCGCAGACCAACTCATGAGGCGATTCTTTACTCTTTCATCCTGAGACACTGCCAGTGATCATTACTGTGGTCTTTTGTTCTGTCTCATAGTTCAGTGCAGGTTTCCAAACAGGCAGTTCCAGGTCATCTCAAGTGCATGTAGATTAAGATACAATCAACTTCCCTTGCAAATAGAAGTCCTCAAAAGTTGCTTATTGTCAAAGAATTAAAACATTATTGTTCACTCAAACATATCTTTTCTCCTCAAATAATGATATTCTAGGGCTTCTCAGGTAAAGAACCTGCCTGCAGTGCAGGAGACCCACGTTTGATCCTTGGGTTGGAAAGATCCATTGGAGAAGGAAATGACAACCCACTCCAGTATCTTGCCTGGGAAATACCATGAGCAGAGGAGCCTGGCAGGCTACAGTTCATGGAGTCAGTTGCAAAGAGTCGGACACGACTGAGTGATTGACCACACATGCACACAATGATACTCTAAGTTCTTCTAAACTCATCTAGTAAACTCATTCAGGGAAGATAGCATGCATTTTCTGTCTTTTTATTCTTGGTACCTAACAGTGGTAATAACTAGTTCAGTTCAGCCACTCAGTCGTGTCCAACTCTTTATGACCCCATGGGCTACAGCATGCCAGGCCTCCCTGTCCATTATCAACTCCCGGAGATTACTCAAACTTATGTCCATTGAGTCGGTGATGCCATCCAACCATCTAATCCTCTGTCCTCCCCTTCTCTCGCCTTCAATCTTTCCCAGCATCAGGGTCTTTTCACGAGTCAGCTCTTTGCATCAGGTGGCCAAAGTATTGGAGTTTCAGCTTCAGCATCAGTCCTTCCAAAGAACGCTCAGGACTTATTTCCTTTAGGATGGACTGGTTGGATCTCCTTGCAGTCCAAGGAACTCTCAAGAGTCTTCTCCAACACCAGAATTCAAAAGCATCAATTCTTAGGTGCTCAGCTTTCTTTATAGTCCAACTTTCACATCCATACATGACCACTGGAAAAACATAGCCTTAACTAGACGGACCTTTGTGGACAAAGTAATGTCTCTGCTTTTTAATATGCTGTCTAGGTTGGTCATAACTTTCCTTCCAAGGAGTAAGAATCTTTTAATTTCATGGCTGCAGTCACCATCTGCAGTGATTTTGGAGCCCCCCAAAAAGAAAGTCTGCCTCTTTTTCCACTGTTTCTCCATCTATTTGCCATGAAGTGATGGGACTGGATGCCATGATCTTAGTTTTCTGAGTGTTGAGCTTTAAGCCAATATTTTCACTCTCCTCTTTCACTTTCATCAAGAGGCTTTTTAGTTCTTCTTCACTTTCTGCCATACGGGTGGTATCATCTGCATATCTAATAACTAGTTAGGTTTTATCAATGATTGCTGATCGAAAATAGCAATAATAGTAATAAGTATATTTCTAGCAACTTTTGACATGTTTATTTTCCATGAGGTATATAGGTTTATTTACAGATTAGATAATTACAGAGAAAAATGCATTTTTGTAAGATTCATAAGTTAAAAAACCTACAGTTAGGACAAAAAATTACTGGCTCCAAAGTTCACATTTTCTGTTGCTCTTAAACAGTGCCCACTGGGTATTGGATAGGTAGGAAGAAAATAGAAAGGAAAGGGAGGCAGTAAAATTTGAATGAAAACATAGTAGTTGAATGAATAACTAGGGGCATCTGTTAAAATGATGCAGAACATGTGTTATTGCAAAGGAAAGCAAATGGTACTTTGTATTAATAATACCAGCACAAGGGCAGCCAGTTTATTTTGATCGTTTACAAAAAATAAAAAGTTGACAAACAAGGCAAAGATCTGAGAATTGGAGTGGAATAGATCAAAGGTCTTGAAATCAGGCAACTGGTTTTTGAACTTCATGTTTTCTAGGAAGGCAGCACTATGGTCAATGGGATGAGAGAGGATTCAGCATTTGATAAAGCAAACTCTGAAATTGCTTCTACTCATATTATCATTCACTGCAGAGGACTTTGGTCTTATCTCTTTGAAAACATAAAAGAAAGCTAATTCATTTTAAAAGCAGTTTTCTATTTGTCCCTCTGCAGCCCACTCAATGAGCTAATGTATTTAGTGAGCTTTTATCATGGAGCCAGCTTGGTTTCTCCCTTCCTCATACTAAGTAAATTTCAGTGAATTAAATGACAAAAAGCCATCTGCTTTCTATAAATAAGCTCTCCTAATACCTGGCAAATCTTAAAAGTCAAACTGACAACGAATGATCAATGATCCAAACTACAATTCATCCTCCACTGAGGACTACTGGTCTTGTTGTGGTCAACAGGAAGAGAAAGTGTCCATCTTTCTGACTTGCAGGGCAGTATTTTTTAAGAAACTCTATTTGAAAATGATTACACATGCTATTCCAACAGTCCAGGTTAGGTATCTTTTGCTACAATGTTGAGACAGAACCTACTTAAACAGTCATCTCAAACGCATCTTCCTCATGATATCTGCTCTAATTCATTAGTACATAATTATTTTCATAGTAATAAATGTATTGGTAGCAATAATTATCATTTAATTATTAAGAAATTAATATGGGATAGCCATTTACATGTGTCATTTACATAAATTTCACATGACAACTATTGCAGATAAATATCAGTTTGATTAATGTATGAGGAAAATAAGGCATAGAACAGTTTAAAAGTTCCCCAAATTACACAGATATGTAATAGAAGAACAAAGTGTGAAACCAGAGCAACCTGAAATTAAAACTACAGTAGTTCTATTTTTAGTTTTTTAAGGAACCGCCATACTGTCCTCCATAGTGGCTGTACCAATTTACATTGCCACCAACAGTCCAAGAGGGTTTCCTTTCTCTTCGCACCTTTTCAGCATTTGTTAACAGATTTTTTGTTGGCCATTCTGACAAGTATGAGGTGATATCTCATTGTAGTTTTGATCTGCATTTCTCTGATAATTAGTAATATTGATCATCTTTTCATGTGCCTAATAGACCTGTAGTCTGTCAAACAGAGTGAAGTCATGGGGAGGAAAGTGGGAGGGGGGTTCAGGATGGGGAACACATGTACACCTATGGCAGATTCATGTCAATGTATAGCAAAACCAATTCAATATTGTAAAGTAATTAGCCTCCAATTAAAATAAATGAATTTATTAAAAAAGAGAAAAACAAATATTGTATATTAATGCATATATGTGGAATCTAGAAAACTGGAACAGATGAACGTATTTGCAGGGCAGGAATAGAAATGCAGACATAGAGAACAGAAGGGTGGATAGGAGGAGGGGGAAGAGGAGTGGGATGAATTGGAAGGTTAGGACTGACATATAAACACTGCCAGATGTGAAATAGCTAGCTAGTGGGAACCTGCCATATAGCAGATGAGGGGACTCATGTTTCTGCACCATGGTGACTTAGATGGGTGTGATGGAGGGCTTGGTGCTGGTGGGAGGTCCTAGGGGGAAGGGAATATGTGTATACATATAGCTGAATCACTTTGTTGTTTGACTTCCTTGGTGGCTCAGACAGTAAAGAGTCTGCCTACAATGCGGTAGACCCAGGTTTAATCCCTGGGCCAGGAAAATCCCCTGGAGAGGGAAATGGCAACCCATTCCAGTACTCTTGCCTGGAAAATCCCATGGATGGAGAAGCGTGGAGGGCTACAGTCCATGAGGTCACAAAGAGTAGGACACAACTGAGCAACCTCACTTCACTTTACTTTGTTGTTTAGCAGAAACAAATACAAAATTATGAAGAAATTATACTCCAATTTTAAAAAATTGTGTTAATCACTATGCTGCTGCTGCTAAGTCACTTCAGTTGTGTCCGACTCTGTGCAACCCAATTACTATGCTATGAACATGCAACTACAGCACTTTCCTAATTATACTATAGCATCTTTGTTTGTATATGTCTGTCTACCCCAATAAAATAGAAATGCTTCAAGGGGAGAGATCATCTATCATTCATTTTTATTTTAGCATCCTCTACAATATCGACTTGCCTATAGCAGATACTCAGTTAAACTTTTCTAAGCCTCTTCCATTTTACACTTGAGAGACTGGCAATAACAGCCACTTTATATTTTGCTAAGAGGATTCTATGAATTATCACATTAAGATTTCAAGAGTTGTTCCTGCATATAAGTTTGTAATAAATAGTAACTATATAAAGGAGGCTGAGACAAAATCTCCATAGAAGTGTGAGATCTTTCTGATAAAATGATGATCTCCAGATAGTTAGAAGAAAAGTTTATTTGTGTTACCCTTCCTCCTAAGAATATTTGCCGGGAGAAATGACAGAATATTCTGTTTGGACTAAGTTGTATGTTGTGTAGTGGTTCAGTAAAAAAAGAATTCCAAAAAAGAGGATTCCTAGAAAATTTATGTTCTATTTGATGCCATACCTTGTAGATATCATGGGCAAGATAACAGGCATCTGGATCTTTCCTGCCTGTGTTCTTAGAAATCATGTGTGTATCTATTCACCTGTTCTTACTGGTGTCAGGAAGTTTGTGCTGTGTCTATGGCTATGAACCATTCTCTTTTGCTTTTCTCTTCAACAAATATGTATTGAGTTTCTTTTTTGTGCTAGGAGCTGTTCTAGGCACTAGATACACTGTAGTAAGAAACAGGAATAACCCAGCCCTCATGAAGATTACAACCAGCTATTACCATTCATGGACTCTCCTTTTTATGTTTTGGTATTTGTCCTTAGTAATGTAATGTTATGTAAAAGGTATATATTCTAGGTGTACTTGGTATACCATAAGTTAAAATTTGGGGGGCAGTGACTTGACTCCTCACTTCAACAATTGACTGTATTAATCTTAAAAATGTTTTAGAAATTCCAGTGCTCCTTATCCTTTTACATGTGGAAACAGAAAAAACGTGGCAGGCATCAATACTAAAAACATCACTTACACCAAAAATATTAGACTCACAAAGGCTATATAAGGATAGTCCCACATAAAAACAATGCTTCAAGGACACAGCAGATAACTATTTCCCACCAATTCACAGAGTCTGAGGAATATCAGTAAAATGAAGAAGCAGAAAACCACTTCCAATTGAAAGACCAAGAGACATCCCCTGAAAGAACACACAATAAAAGCCCTTTCCAGTCTATTAGATCCCGAGTTCAAACAGAAGGTAATAAAAGTGCTGAAGGAATTAAGAAAGCCTATATATAGAAATGCAGATCATTGTAACAAGGAACTAGAAATTATGGAGAGTCAATTAAAATTAGAAAATTCTTTTGCCAAGATGAAAGCTGAGCTGAAGGCAATAAACATCAAATAAATAATACAGAAGAATGAATAAGTGATCTAGAAGATAGAAAGAAGAATGGAACTCACCCAGTAAGAACAGTAGACAGAAAGACAAACCAAAGTGAAAGCAATATATGAGACCTGTGGAGTATACACTGAGCCTATTTACACATAATGGGGATCCCAGGAGAGTAAAAAGAGAGAAAGAGGGATCAAAATATATCTGAAGAAATTAAATTCCCATACCTAAAGAAGGAAACAGGTAATCACGTTTGGGAATCAGAGGTCCACAACAAGATGAACACAAAAGACCTACACCAACACATATTATAATTTACATGGGAAAAATTAGAAATAGAGGATCCTAAAGGCAGAAAGAAAAACACAAAATCAGTTAATTACAAAGTGAACCCAGTAACACTATTTTCTCTATAGAAAAGTTGCAGGCCAGAGGGAGTGGCAAAATATATTCAAAGTCCTGTAAGAGAAAAACCTGAAACCTAGGATACTCCCAGCATTATCACTTAGGATAAAAGGAGAGATAAAGGATTCCCCCCAAAGCAAAAGAATGCAGCAATACTAAACCTATCCTAAAAGAAATATTGAGAGATCTTATCTACATAGTAGAGAATCAAGAATCTAAAGGAAAGAGGAAATCATATTTGGAAAACAAATCATTTAAGCCAATATATATATTTTGTGTGTGTGTGAAAGTGATAACTACAATGTATAGCAAAAAGATAAACAAGAAGTTATAAAAGAGGACATGAAAATCATAAATATGTGAGGAGAGGAGGAAGAAAATGAAAGTTGGTTTTTTTTTTTTTTTTGAAGAATATGTTTGAGCCTTTATGACTACCAGTCTAAAGCAAGCAGATATATAGGAAGGGGTTAACATACTTGAAAAACAGGGTAACCACAAATCAAAAAATGCCATAGGTTCACACACACAAAAAGAGAGAGAGAACTCAAGCATGATACAAAAGAAAACAATAAAAGGTAAAATAAAAAGAAATGCAAAATCAACTGAAAGATTTAAAATGGCAATAAGTACTTATCTGTCAATATTTACCATAAATGTCAATGGACTAAGTGTCTCCTGCATTGCAAGCAGATTTTTTACTTTCTGAGCCACCAAGGAAGCCCAATAATATTGGAGTGGGTAGCCTATCCCTTCTCCAGGGGATCTTTCTAGCTCAGGAATTGAACTGGGATCTCCTGCATTGCAGGTGGATCCTTAACCAGCTAAGCCACCAGGGAAGACCAAAATAAAAAGAAGAAATGCAACATCATCTGGAAGATTGAGGCCATAAAGAAAGATAAGGAAGGATGCTGTATAATGACAAGAATCAATATAGAAGATATTACACTTGTGAACATATACACACCCAATAAAAAAGCACTTAAATATATAAATGGAGAAGGAAATGGCAACCCATTCCAGTATTCTACCTGGAAAATCCTATGGACAGAAGTACTTGGTGGGCTACAGTCCATGAACTTACAAAATAGCTGGACCCAACTTAGAGACTAAACAAAAAACATATAAAATATGGACAGAAGGGGAAAGAACAGACAGGAATACAATAGTTGTAGGAGACTTTAATTTCACTCTCACATCAATGGACAGATCTTCTAGACAGGAAAGAATAAAGCAATAAATATCCTTAATGACACAACACTTGAACTTAATTGATATTTTCAGGACATTACATACAGAAAAAATAATCCCACAATACACATTCTTTTCAATTGCACATTGAACATTTTCTAGGCTAGACCACATACTACAGCAAAACACAAGCCTCAATAAATTTAAGAGGATGAATATTGCAAGACTCTTTTCTGAGCACAATGGCATGAAACTAGAAACTGTACACACTGCTATATTTAAAATGAATAACCAATAAGAACCTACTGTATAGCACGTAGAACTCTGCTCAATATTATATAACAACTAAATGGGAAAAGAATTTTTAAAAGAGCAGATGTATCTATATGTACAACTGAATAACTTTGCTGTACACCTAAAACTAATAGTGTTGCTAACTAACTATACTCCAATATACAATAAAAAGTTTAAAAAGAGAAAAGAAATCAAACACAGAAAAAGAAACAAGAAAAAAATTATTTACATGGAGACAAAAAAAGAAAAAACACAAATGGTCAATGAAGAAATCAAAGGGGAAATTAACATACTTTGAGAAAAATGGCAATAAAAATACAACCATACAGAATCTAGTACGAAAGAATTTCATAGTGATACAGGCTTTCCTCAAGAAAACAATAAAAATCTCAAATAAGAAACATAACCTACCTCTTAAAAGAATTAGAAAAAGGATAAGCAAAAACTGAAGTCTGCCAAAGGAAGGAAACAATAAAGAGCAGGAGGGAAACAAAGATTAATAATAATAATAATAAAAGACATTAATAAAACCAACAGCTGGTTCTTTGAAAGAGTTAAAAAAATAAAATCAAGAGACCTCTGGCCAGGCTCACCAAGAAGAAAAGAGAGAGGACCCAAATAAACAAGAAAATCAAAGGAGAGAAATAACAGTTGATACCACAGCAATACAAAAACCAACCAAACAAACAAACAAAAATGAGAATCCTATGGACAAGTATATATCAACAAATTGGAAATCTAGAAGAAATGGACAAATTTCTAGAAACACATAGCCCACCAAAACTGAATCAAAAAGAAATAGGAAATTTGAACAGACTGATCACTAGAAGTGAAATAGAATCTGTAACTAAAAGCACACAAATTCCCTGCAAACAGAAGTCCAAAATCAGATGGCTTCAATGGGGAATTCTGACCTATGTTCAAAGAATTTACACTGATCCCTCTCAAACTCTTCCAGAAGACTGAACAGAAAGGAGCACTCCCCAAACATTCTCTGAAGTCATCACCATGAAGATACCAAAACCAGACAAAGATACCACCAAAAAAGAAAATTACAGGCCCATATCCTTGATTAATACAGATGCAAAAATTCTCAACCAAATATTAGAAAGCTGAATCAAATAACACATTCAAAAGATCATATACTACAACCAAGTGGGATTCATCAAAATTTCTTAAGGATGGTTCAACATATGCAAATCAGTCAATATGATACATCATCAGGAAAAGACTAAAAAACACATGATCATTTCAATGTGCTTAATGTTCAGTCTCTCAGTTGTGTCTGACATGCAGAAAAAAATATTTTATAAAAGTCAGCATTTATTCATGATAAAAATTCTTACCAAAGTGGGTGTAGAGGGAACATATCTCAAGACATTAAGTCTACTACATACAAATGAATTCTGTTCTGAGGGCTTGTTTGTAAGTCCAGTCTGTAAACCCAACAAAGTTAGCCTAGGTACCCAACTAACACAATCAACTATATAATATACTCTAATAGGTTTATGATACTTTTCACACAAGTAATACATAAAAACACGAAATGACCCTGATAACCATGATGGTGTGGTCACTCACCTAGAGCCAGATATCCTTGAGTGTGTAGTCAAGTGGGCCTTAGGCAGCATTACTACAAACAAAGCTAGTGGAGGTGATGAAAATCTGGCTGAGGTATTTAAATAATAAAAGATGAAGCTGTTAAAGTGCTGCACTCAATATGTCAGCAAATTTGGAAAACTCAGCAGTGGCTACAGGACTGGAAAAGGTCAATTTTCATTCCAGTCCCAAAGAAGGGCAATGCCAAAGAATGTTCAAACTACCAGACTCATTCCCTAGGCTAGTAAGGTTATCCTCATAATCCTTCAAGCTAGGTTTTAGCAGTAAGTCTACCAAGAACTTCCAGATGTTCAAGTTGGGTTTAGAAAAGTCAGAGGAAGTAGAGATCAAATTGCTAACATCTGTTGAATCACAGAGGAAGCAAGGAATTCCAGAAAAATATCTGCTTCTGCTTTATTGACTATGCTAAAGCCTTTGACTGTGTGGATCAAAACAAACTATGGAAGATTCTTAAAGAGATGGAAATACCAGACCACCTTTACCTGCCTCTTGAGAAACCTGTATGCGGGTCAAGAAAGAACAGTTAGAACATTATGTGGAACAACTGACTGGTTCCAAATTGGGAAAGGAGTACATCAAGGCTATATATGGTAACACTGCTTATTTAACTTATATTCAGAATACATCATTCAAAATGCTGGGCTGGATAAATCATAAGCTAGAATCAAGATTGCCAGAAATATCAACAACCTCAGATGTTGATGACACCACTCTAACAGCAGAAAGTGAAGAGGAACTAAAGAACCTCTTGATGACAATGAAAGAAGAGATTTAAAAAAAAAACTGGCTTAAAACTCAACGTTCAGAAACCTAAGATCACGGCATTTGGTCCTATCACTTCATGGCAAATAGAAGGGGAAAAAGTGGAAACAGTGACAGATTCTATTTTCTTGGGCTCTAAAAGCATTGTGGATGGTGACTATAGCCATGAAATTAAACACTAGCTCCTTGTAAGGAAAGCTGTGACAAAGCCAGACAGCATGTTTAAAAAAAAAAAGATATCACTTTGCCAACAAAGGTCCATATAGTCAAACCTATAGTTTTTCTTTCCAGTAGTCATGTAGGGATGTAAAATTTGGACCATAAAAAAGGCAGAGTGCCAAAGAATTATTTTTTGCACTGTGGTGCTGGAGAAGACTCCTGAGAGTCCCTTCTACTGCAAGGAGATCAAACCAGTTAATCCTGATGCTGAAACTCCAATAGTCTTGCTGCCTGATGTGAAGCACCAACTCATTGGAAAAGACCTTGAGGCTGGGAAAGATTGAAGTCAGGAGGAGAAGGGGATGACAGACATTGAGATGGTTAGATAGCATTACTGACTCAACTGACATGAATTTGAGCAAACTCCAGGAGTTAGTGAAGGAGGGGAATCTTGGTGTGCTGCAGTTCATGGGGTGGCAAATAGTTGGGCATGACCTAGGACTGAACAACAACAAAAGGCAGCAGGGTACAAGATTAATGTAGAGAAAGCTGTTGAATTTCTTTACACTAACAAGGAATTTTCAGCAAAAACAAAGTAAAACAAAACAAAAAACAACTTAGAATAAATTTGACAAAGGAAGTGAAAGGGTTATATGCTGAGACATATAACTATAAGACATTAATAAAGGAAACTGACATTCAGAGAAATCAAAAGATATTCCATGCTCTTGGACTGGAAGAATTGATATTGTTAAAATGACACTACTACCCAGAAATCGATAGATTTAAAGCATCTTTATAAAATTACCCATGATATTTTTCACAGAATTGGAACAAATAATCCTAAAATTTATATGGAACCATAAAAGACCAAGAATTGCCAAAATAACTCAAGAGAAAAAGAACAAAGGTAGAGGCACAACTGCCAGACTTCAGACAATACTACAAAGCTACAGTAATCAGAAGTGTGATATTGGCACAGACATATGAATCAATGCAACTGGAATGAGAGCCCAGAAATAAACACAACTACAGTCAATTAATCTTTGAAAAAGGAAGCAAAAATATACAACAAAGAAAAGCATGTCTTCAGAAAGTGGTGTTGAGACCTCTGGACAGCTGCATATAAAGCAATGAAGTTATAACACTCTCTCACACCATATACAAACTCAAAATGGAAAAACTTAAATAAAAGACACGACAGCAAAAAACTCCTAGAAGAGGACATAGGCAAAACAATATCTGATATAGATTGTAATAATGCTTTCTCAGGTCAGTCACCCAAGGCAATAGAAATAAAAGCAAAAATAAACATACGAAATCTGATAAAACTTAAAAGCTTTTGCACAGCAAAAAAAAAAAAAAACATAAACAAAAGGTAATATATAGACTGGTAGAGAGTATTTGCAAGCAATGCAGCTGATAAAGGATTAATTTCCAAAATACACAAATAGTTCATACAGCTCAATATCAAAAACAACTCAATCAAAATGTTGGCTGAAGACATAGACATTTCTCCAAAGAAGACATATAGATGGCCAACAGACACATTAAGATGCTTAAAATCACTAATTATTGGAGAAATAAAAATCAAAACTACATCAGAATATCACCTTCCAACTGTAAGAAGGCATGCATACATGCTAAGTTGCTTCAGTCGTGTCCAACACTTTGCCACCCTATGGCAAACAGAAGAGCCCGCCAGGCTCTTCTGTCCATGGAGTCCTCCAGGCAAGAATACTGGAGTGGGTTGCCATGCTCTCCTCCAGGGGATAGTTCCAGTCCAGGGATTGAACCCATGTCTCTTACACCTCCTGCTGTTAAAGCGGGTCCTTTACCACTACCACCACCTGTAAGAATGGTCATCCTTAAAAATCTACAAATAACAAATGCTGGAGAGGATGTGGAGGAAAGGGAACCCTCCTACACTGTTCGTGGGAATGTAAATTAGTGCAGCCACTATGGAAAATAGTAGTTTCCTTAAAAACCTGAAAACAGAACTGCCATATGATCCAGCAATCCTACTCCTGGGCATATATTGAGAGAAAACTAGTTCAAAAAGAGAAATGTATCTTAATATTCATAACAGTACTATTTACATTAGTAAAGACATGGAAATATCCAAAACATCCATGGACAGATGAATGGATAAAGATGGAAGATCAGATCAAGTTGGTAGAGGAATAGGACATGGAGCTAACCTTCTCCCAAAAATATGTCCAAAATACATCTACACGTGATAAGATTCTCACAGAACATCTACTGAAGGCTGGCAGAAGACCTCAGATTTCCAAAAGGGGAAGAAAAATCTCCACGTAACTGAGTAGGATAAAATAAAGAGAGTGAGAGAGAGAAAGGAACTGGGATGGGATTCATGCCCCTGAGTGGGAGCTGTGAAACAGGAAACATTTCCACACACTGAGACATTCCCTCATTAGTGGGGAGATTAGATAGGACAGAGGGGGAGCCTCAGAGCCTCAGAGGAGAGTGCAGCAATCAGTTTACAGGGGTAAAACAGGAATACCTGCACAGATGGTTTGCATTGCTCAGCATTCCCCAGTCTGTGACACTCCTACACTGGGGCAAGCTGGTACTGGACGTTGAAGCTCAGGATTTGCAGGTCAGACCGAGGGAGAGGATTGGGGGTGAGCTGAATGGAGATACCCTAAAGGGGGCTAGAGTGTGGAACCCCACAACCAAGAAAGTACAGGAAGAAACCTGGGCCCACCAGAGAGGCAAGGCACTATGTTTTTTTTTTTTTTTTTTTGGGGGGGGTGGCTACAAGGAGAAGGGAGGGACCACTATAGGAGCTTCTTTCTTCAGGTACATGCTCTCAGGCAGCAGGGCACTGTCCAGGGGAGTTCCAGTTGCAAGTATGAGCTGCCATTGTCATCTCTGACTCCAGAGGCAGTCACAGGCATTGACTGCTGCTGCTCTGGGGGTTCCTGAGACCAGGCACCAATGGCTGCCCCTGCTTTCCTGGGAACATGTATGGACCCTCACCACCAAGGGTCCCAGGACCAGATAGCAACCTCTGCCTTGCCTTCCCAAGAGCATGTGTGGCCCACCACTACCACAATTGCTGAAACCAGGTGCCAACCACTGCCCCTGTCTTCTTGGGAGCAGGCATGGCCTACCTCCATCACAGTCAAGAGTCTTATGACCTAGTGCCACCTGCTACTCCCACCTAGCTGGGAGAATGGGTGGCCTTTCTTTGCCAAGGGTCCCTACAATCAGGAGTCAACCTCTGCCTCCACCTCCTTGGGAATGCACACAGGCCATGTACCTGCACATCCCCTATCAAGATGATAAGAGCCAGAACACACTGAGAAAAGAGATAAGCATTCCAATCAAATATAGCTCTGACACACACACACACACACACAATAAATAAAATCCACACAGGCTATGCAGGGACACTCCTACATATAAATGGCCCTTCCCAAGACTACAGTAAATAATTGTTTCTCCTAAACCCATAAGCAAAATGAAAAAGTGCATGAACCTCTCTCAGTTAAAAGCCCAAGAAAATGCCCTGGAAGGAACAAACAATGAAATACACCTTTTCAGTCTAATGGACACCAAGTTCAAAAAGGAGGTAATGAAAATATGGAAGGAATTAAGAAAGGCTTTTAACAGAAATGCAGATTATGGCCAAAAGGAACTAGAAACTGTAAGGAGGAGCCAGGAAAAAGAAAATTCATTTGTTGAGATAAAGGCTCAGCTAAAGGCAATGACTAGCAGAATGAAAAATAAGGAAGAAAGAATAAGTGATCAGGAGGATAGAATTAATGGAAATTATGCAATCAAAACAGAACACCAATTTTTTTTAAAAAAGGAAAGAAATATAAGAGACCTATGGGATAATATGGGGCTCTTCCCTGGTGGCTCAGATGGTGAAGCGTCTGCCTACAATGTGGGAGACCTGGGTTTGGGAAGATCTCCTGGAGAAGGAAACGGCAACCCACTCCAGTACTCTTGCCTGGAAAATCCTATGGAAAGAGGAGCCTGGTAGGTTACCATCCATGGAGTCACAGAGTCGGACATGACTGAGTGACTTCACTCACTCACTCATGGGATAATATGGAGAAGGCAATGGCATCCCACTACAGTACTCTTGCCTGGAAAATCCCATGGACGGAGGAGCCTGGTGGGCTGCAGTCCATGGGGTTGCTAAGAGTCAGATATGACTGAGCAACTTCACTTTCAATTTTCACTTTCACACATTGGAGAAGGAAATGGCAACCCACTCCAGTGTTCTTGCCTGGAGAATCCCAGGGATGGGGGAGCCTGGTGGGCTGCTGTCTATGCAGCATGGGATAACATAGAGCATGCCACTATATGCATAATAGGGATTCCAGAAGAAAAAGAAAAAGAAAACAGGATTGGAAATGTATTTGAAAAACGTATAGCTGAAAATATTCCAAACCTAAAGAAAAAAACATATCCAGATATAAGAAGCCCAGAGGGTCCCAAACAAGATGAACCCAAACAGACTTATACATATGATAATAAAAATGGCAAAAGTTAAAGAGGATTCTAAAGGCAGCAAGGGAAAAAAAAATTACAAAGGAACCTCCCCCCCCCACCCCCACCCCCCGCCGAGGATATTGGCTGATTTGTCTATAGAAATGCTGTAGGCCAGAAGTGAGTGGAAAAATAAATTCAAAAATTTTTAAAGGGAAAAATCTGCAACCTAGGATACTCTACCAAGCAAGATAATCATTTAAAATAGGAGAAAAAATAATTTATAAGCAAGAAAAAACTCAAAGGCTACAATAATACTAAACTTACCATAAAAAAATATTGAAATGTCTTCTTTAAATAGAAAAGAAGCAAGAAGATACAGGAAGGAGATTGTAGTGGAAATCACTCTAATTAACCAGAATATAGATTAAAAAAACAAACAACCTGTTTGTGAAGGCAATGATAAATATAAGAATAGGATAAACATTAAGATGTAAAAAACGACACTGAAATTATAAACTGTGGAAAAGAGTATGAAAATGTAGTCTTTTAAAAATAATGCATTTGAGTATATATGATTATCAGTCTAAAGCAAGGAGATATAGGAATGGATTAATATACTTGAGAAACAAAACAACTAGAAATCCAAAAACATACATCAGATTCAAAAAGCCAAATACAACACAACCATAAAACAAAAGGAAATCATCAAACCACAAAAAGAAAGGAACAAAGAAGACACAGAATCAATTGGAAAGCAAGGTTTGAAATGGCAATAAATACATATCTGTCAATAATTACCTTAAATATCAATGGACTGGATGCTCCAGTCGAAAGACAGAGTGAGAGACTAGATGAGAAAAACAAGAGCCTGCAATATGCTACCCATAAGAGACCCACCTTAGGGCAAAGGGGCACACAACGATGATTGAAAGTGAGGGGATGAAAAGATATTTCAGGCGAATGTAAATAAGAAAGCAACAGTTAAACAGTACTCATATCAGACAAGATAGACTTTGAAACAAAGGCCATAAAGAAGATAAAGAAGGACACTATATAATGGTAAAATGACAATAACAAAAAGAGGATTTTACACACGTTGATATGCATGCACCTAATACAGGAGCACCCAAATCTGTAGAACAGATACTAATGGACATAAAGGGAGAAACTGACGAGACTATGATAATAGTAGGAGACTTTAACACCCCACTCACATCAATGAACAGCTCTTCTGGACAGAGTATCAGTAAGGCAACAGAGATCCTAAATGATACATTAGAATAGTTAGACTTAACTGATATTTTTCAGGATATTATATACCCCCAAACCAGAATACAAATTCTTTTCAAGTGCACATGTAACAATCTCTAGGACTGACCACATACTAGGGCACAAAACTAACTTCAAAAAAATGTTTTAAGTACAGAAACTGTTTCAAGCATTTTCTCTGACCAAAATGGCATGAAACCAGAATCAACCATGGAAAAGAAATGAGAAAAAACAATTACATGGAGACTAAAACAACATCCTACAACCCCACCCCCCCCCAAAAAAAAAGTCAATGATGAAATACAAAGCTAAATTTAAAAATACTCCAGATAAATGACAATGAAAATACAGTATATAAAGTCTATGGGATGCAGCAAAAGCAGTTCTTAGAGAGAAGTTCATACAGGTTTTCCTCATAAAAAGAAAAAAGAAATATCTGAAATAACCTAAAATTATTCCATCTAAAAGAATTAGACAAAGAAGAACAAACGGGGGGGGGGGGCGGTCCTAAGATGGCGGAGGAATAGGATGGGGAGATCACTTTCTCCCCCACAAATTCATCAAAAGAACATTTCAACACTGAGCAAATTCTACCAAACAACTTCTGAATGCTGGCAGAAGACATCAGGCACCCAGAAAAGCAGATCATTGTCTTCAAAAACAGGTAGGAAAAATATGAAAGACGAAAAAAGAGACAAAGGAGGTAGGGAGGGAGCTCCATCCCGGGAAGGGAGCCCTGTCCCGGGAAGGGAGTCTTAAAAAGAGAGAAGTTTCCAAATAGCAGGAAACACTCTCACTGCTGAGTCTGTGGCGAGCCTTGGAAGCACAGAGGGCAACATAACAGGGAAGAAAAATAAATGAGATCAGAAACACTCTGGAGGCAACAAATAGTAGAATAACGGAGGCAGAAGATAGGATTAGTGAAATAGAAGATAGAATGGTAGAAATAAATGAATCTGAGAGGAAACAAGAAAAACAAATGAAAAGATATGAAGACAATCTCAGAGACCTCCAGGACAATATGAAACACTCCAACATTCGAATTATAGGAGTCCCAGAAGAAGACAAAAGAAAGACCATGAGAAAATCCTTGAGGAGATAATAGTTGAAAACTTCCCTAAAATGGGGAAGGAAATAATCACCCAAGTCTAAGAAACCCAGAGAGTTCCAAACAGGATAAACCCAAGGCGAAACACCCCAAGACACATATTAATCAAATTAACAAAGATCAAACACAAAGTACAAATATTAAAAGCAGCAAGGGAGAAACAACAAATCACATACAAGGGGATTCCCATAAGGATAATTGCAGATCTTTCAATAGAAACGCTTCAGGCCAGGAGGGAATGGCAAGACATACTTAAAGTGATGAAAGGAAACAACCTACAGCCCAGATTACTGTACCCAGCAAGGGTCTCATTCAAATACGAAGGAGAAATCAAAAGCTTTACAGACAAGCAAAAGCTGAGAGAATTCAGCACCACCAAACCAGCTCTCCAACAAATTCTAAAGGATATTCTCTAGACAGGAAACACAAAAAGGGTGTATAAACCTGAGCCCAAAACAATAAAGTAAATGGCAATGGGATCATACTTATCAATAATTACCTTAAACGTAAATGGGTTGAATGCCCCAACCAAAAGGCAAAGACTGGCTGAATGGATACAAAAACAAGACCCCTATATATGCTGCCTACAAGAGACCCACCTCAAAACAAGGGACACATACAGACTGAAAGTGAAGGGCTGGAAAAAGATATTACACGCAAATAGAGACCAAAAGAAATCAGGAGTAGCAATACTCATATCTGATAAAATAGACTTTAAAACAAAGGCTGTGAAAAGAGACAAAGAAGGCCACTACATAATGATTAAAGGATCAATCCAAGAAGAAGATATAACAATTATAAATATATATGCACCCAACATAAGAGCACCACAATATGTAAGACAAATGCTAACAAGTATGAAAGGGGAAATCAACAATAACACAATAATAGTGAGAGACTTTAATACCCCACTCACATCTATGGACAGATCAACTAAACAGAAAATTAACAAAGAAACACAAACTTTAAAAGATACATTAGACCAGTTAGACCTAATTGATATCGATAGGACATTTCACCCCAAAACAATGAATTTTAGCTTTTTCTCAAGTGCTCACAGAACCTTCTCCAGGATAGATCACATCCTGGGCCATAAATCCAACCTTGATAAATTTAAAAAAATTGAAATCATTCCAAGCATCTTTTCTGACCATAATGCATTAAGATTAGATCTCAATTACAGGAGAAAAACTATTAAAAATTCCAACATATGGAGGCTGAACAACACGCTTCTGAATAAACAACAAATCGCAGAAGAAATCAAAAAAAGAAATCAAAATATGCATAGAAACGAATGAAAATGAAAACACAACAACCCCAAACCTGTGGGACACTATAAAAGCAGTGCTAAGAGGAAAGTTCATAGCAATACAGGCATACCTCAAGAAACAAGAAAAAAGTCAAATGAATAACCTAACTCTACACCTAAAGTAACTAGAAAAGGAAGAAATGGAGAAACCCAGAGTTAGTAGATGGAAAGAAATCTTAAAAATTAGGGCAGAAATAAATGCAAAAGAAAAGAGACCATAGCAAAAATCAACAAAGCCAAAAGCTGGTTCTTTGAAAGGATAAATAAAATTGACAAACCATTAGCCAGACTCATCAAGAAACAAAGGGAGAAAAATCAAATCAATAAAATTAGAAATGAAAATGGAGAGATCACAACAGACAACACAGAAATACAAAGGATCATAAGAGACTACTATCAGAGTTATATGCCAATAAAATGGATAACGTGGAAGAAATGGACAAATTCTTAGAAAAGTACAATTTTCCAAAACTGGACCAGGAAGAAATAGAAAATCTTAACGGACCCATCACAAGCACGGAAATTGAAACTGTAATCAGAAATCTTCCAGCAAACAAAAGCCCAGGTCCAGACTGCTTCACAGCTGAATTCTACCAAAAATTTCGAGAAGAGCTAACACCTATCCTACTCAAACTCTTCCAGAAAATCGCAGAGGAAGGTAAACTTCCAAACTCATTCTATGAGGCCACCATCACCTTAATACCAAAACCTGACAGACGCCACACAAAAAAGAAAACTACAGGCCAATATCACTGATGAACATAGATGCAAAAATCCTTAACAAAATTCTAGCAATCAGAATTCAACAACACATTAAAAAGATCATACACCATGACCAAGTGGGCTATATCCCAGGGATGCAAGGATTCTTCAATATCCGCAAATCAATCAATGTAATTCACCACATTAACAAGTTGAAAAGTAAAATCCATGATTATCTCAATAGATGCAGAGAAGGCCTTTGACAAAATTCAACATCCATTTATGATAAAAACTCTCCAGAAAGCAGGAATAGAAGGAACATACCTCAACATAATAAAAGCTATCTATGACAAACCCACAGCAAACCTTATCCTCAATGGTGAAAAATTGAAAGCATTTCCCCTAAAGTCAGGAATAAGACAAGGGTGCCCACTTTCACTGCTACTATTCAACATAGTTCTGGAAGTTTTGGCCATAGCAATCAGAGCAGAAAAAGAAATACAAGGAATCCAAATAGGAAAAGAAGAAGTAAAACTCTTACTGTTTGCGGATGACATGATCCTCTACATAGAAAACCCTTAAGACTCCACCAGAAAATTACTAGAGCTAATCAATGAATATAGTAAAGTTGCAGGATATAAAATCAACACAGAAATCCCCTGCATTCCTATACACTAATAATGAGAAAGTAGAAAAAGAAATGAAGGAAACAATTCCATTCATTATTTTAACGAAAAGAATAAAATACTTAGGAATATACCTACGTAAAGAAACTGAATACCTATATATAGAAAATTATAAAACACTGATGAAAGAAATCAAAGAGGATACTAATAGATGGAGAAATATTCCACGTTCATGGATCGGAAAAATCAATATAGTGAAAATGAGTATACTACCCAAAGCAATCTACAGATTCAATGCAATCCCTATCAAGCTACCAGCCGTATTTTTCACAGAGCTAGAACAAATAATTTCACAATTTGTATGGAAATACAGAAAACCTGGAATAGCCAAAGCAATCTTGAGAAAGAAGAATGGAACTGGAGGAATCAACTTGCCTGACTTCAGGCTCTACTACAAAGCCACAGTCATCCAGACAGTATGGTACTGGCACAAAGACAGAAATATAGATCAATGGAACAAAATAGAAAGCCCAGAGATAAATCCACACACATATGGACACCTTATCTTCG
Organism: Ovis aries; assembly: GCF_016772045.2. Classification (NCBI taxonomy): domain Eukaryota; kingdom Metazoa; phylum Chordata; class Mammalia; order Artiodactyla; family Bovidae; genus Ovis; species Ovis aries. Next base: position 27,781,095 of record NC_056067.1, read on the forward strand.
ACAAAGGAGGCAAGAATATACAATGGAGTAAAGACAATCTCTTTAACAAGTGGTGCTGGGAAAACTGGTCAACCACTTGTAAAAGAATGAAACTAGATCACTTTCTAACACCATACCCAAAAATAAACTCAAAATGGATTAAAGATCTAAACATAAGACCAGAAACTATAAAACTCCTAGAGGAGAACATAGGCAAAACACTCTCAGACATAAATCACAGCAGGATCCTCTATGACCCACCTCCCAGAATTCTGGAAATAAAAGCAAAAATAAACAAATGGGGTATAATTAAAATTAAAAGCTTCTGCACAAGAAAGGAAACTATAAGCAACGTGAGAAGACAGCCTTCTGAATGACCGAAAATAATAGCAAATGAAGCAACTGACAAACAAGTGATCTCAAAAATATACAAGCAACTTATGCAGCTCAAGTCCAGACAAATAAATGACCCAATCAAAAATGGGTCAAAGAACTAAATAGACATTTCTACAGAGAAGACATACGGATGGCTAACAAACACATGAAAAGATGCTCAACGTCACTCATTATCAGAGAAATGCAAATCAAAACCACAATGAGGTACCATTTCACACCAGTCAGAATGGCTGCTATCCAAAAGTCTACAAGCAACAAATGCTGGAGAGGGTGTGGAGAAAAGGGAACCCTCTTATACTGTTGGTGGGAATGCAAACTAGTACAGCCACTATGGAGAACAGTGTGGAGATTCCTTTAAAAATTGCAAATAGAACTGCCTTATGACCCAGCAATCCCACTGCTGGGCATACACACCAAGGAAACCAGAATTGAAAGAGACACGTGTACCCCAGTGTTCATCACAGCACTGTTTATGATAGCCAGGACATGGAAACAACCTAGATGTCCATCAGCAGACGAATGGATAAGAAATCAGTGGTACATATACACAATGGAGTATTATTCAGCCATTAAAAAGAATACATTTGAATCAGTTCTGATGAGATGGATGAAACTGGAGCCTATTATACAGAGTGAAGTAAGCCAGAAAGAAAAACACCAATACAGTATACTAACATATATATGTAGAATTTAAAAAGATAGTAATGATAACCCTGTATACGAGACAGCAAAAGAGACACAGATGTATAGAACGGACTTTTAGACTCTGTGCGAGAGGGAGAGGGTGGGATGATTTGGGAGAATGTCATTGAAACATGTATACTATCAGGTAAGAAATGAATCGCCAGTCTGTGTTCAATACAGGATACAGGATGCATGGGGCTGGTGCATGGGGATGATCCAGAGAGATGTTATGGGGAGGGAGGTTGGAAGGTGGTTCAGGATTGGGAACCCATGTACACCCGTGGATGATTCATGTCAATGTATGGCAAAACCAATACAGTATTGCAAAGCAAAATAAAGTTAAAATAAAAATTAAAAAAAAAAAAAGAAGAAGAAGAAGAAAAATAAACCCTGAGGTCAGCAGAAGGAGAGAAGTAATAAAGATGAAGGAGGAAGTAAATAAAATAGAAATTTTAAAAATATATTAAGATATCAATAAAACCATGAGCTGGTTCCTTAAAAGGGTAAACAAAATTGACAAACCTCTGTCCAAAGCACACCAAGAAGAAAAAAGAGAAAACCCAAATAAACAGAATAAGAAAATAAAAAAGAAATCTCAACTGATACAACAGAAATACCAAATATCATAAAATTATACTATATACAATTATATGCCAACAAATGACAACCTAGAAGTGGACAGCTTTCTAGAAACATATACCTCACCAAAACTGTTTCAAAAAGAAATAGATAATTTGAACAGACTGATGGTTAGAAGCGAAATAAAATCTGTAATTAAAACAAGCCAAAAAGACAAACAAACAAACAAACCCTCCCCTACAAGTCCTTACAAACAGAAGTTGAGGATAAATGGCTTCACTGAGGAATTCTAATAACCAACATAAAAAGAACTTGTACCAATCCTTCACAAACTCTTCCAAAGGCCTGAATAGAAGGAAATTTCATAGAAGTTCTATGAAGCCACCATCATGCTAACAAAACCAGAGTGAGTGAGTGAAAGTCGCTCAGTTTGTGTCCATCTCTTTGCAATTCCATCGACTGTAGCCCACCAGGCTCTCCTCTGTTCATGGGATTCTCCAGGCAAGAATGGAGTGGATTGCCATTCTCTTCTCCAGGGAATCTTCCCAAACCAGGGATTGAACCCAGCTTTACTGTTTTGTCTTTTTTTAGTTTCACTTCCTTTTGGTCTTTACCCTACTGGGGTCTTTGGGAACTGTGTGTATGTGTAACAGCATCTACCATACCTCTTCTTTTTAGCTTAGGCTAGATTTGAAGAGCCAAAACAGGAAAACACTTAAGGAGATCTGAGACTATCACAGAGAAATAGATGAGAGTTGCTGTTTATTTTAGCTTTGCTTTCCTGTTCTTTATTATTTACTTTTTTAAATGTAATCTCTCCTTTCATCAACCTTCATCATTTCATACTGTAAGAAAGTGAAATCCCTAAAGGCAAATAACCTTATGAATCTGTTGAGTGTGATGAGAAAAGGCCATGGTATAGATGAATGGATTAGGAGGGAGACACCTAACTCTAGGGGTTTACAATTGTAAAAACTCAGGCATTGTTGTACAGTAAATATCATTATGTGTTGCACAATGACTGGGTACTGATTGCTTGCAGTGGGACAGGCATAGCAATCCTTCAAAATCAAGTATAACTATAACGAGAAAAAAAGCAATATGGAAAAATTCAGAAATGTCTAACTATTGCTATTTCTTGGTTGAAACTCTAAAACCAGACAAAGACACAACAAAGAAAATTACAGGTCAATATCTTTGATGAATAGAGATGCAAAAATTATAAACAAAATATTAGCAAACCAAATACAAATCATAACACCCGTGTCCAAGTGAGATTCATCCTAAATTCACAAAGATAGATCAACATATGCAAATCAATCAATATTATACACCAGATTAATAAAGCCAAATACTACATGATCATCTCAATAGATGCAGAAGCAGCATCTGAACAATATATCCATTTATGATAAAAACCCTTACCAAAGTGGGTATAAAGGGAACATATTTAAAAAGCCATTTATGAAAATCCCACAGCCATAATACTCAATGGTGAAAAGCTAAAAGGCTTTCCATGAAAATTCATGTGGGAAAATCTGGAAAAAGACATGGATGTTCACTTTCACCACATCTATTCAACATACTGTTGGAAATCCTAGCTGCATCAATCAAAAGAAAAAGATATACAAGGTGTCCAAAGTGGAAAGGAGGAGGTAAAATTGCCAGTATATGCAGATGACATACCATATCATTAGAAAGTCATGACAACTCCACCAGAAAACAACTAGATCTAATATGTGAATACAGCTAATAGAAGGATACAAGATTAACATTCACAAGTCAGTTGCATTTCTTTACAATAACAATGAAATATCAGAAAGGGAATATAAAAAACAACACCTTTAAAATCATGTCAGGGAGTCAAGATGGCAGAGAAGTAGGAGGAATTCATCTCTGCCCACAAAAGCATCAAGAATACATCTACAAATGAAACAATTAGCACCAGCTAATTAGCACCAGAGAACCAGCTGAACACTGGCCGAGGACTTTGACACTCAAAAGGAGAAGATCCCTGAATAACTAGGTAGAATGAAAGAAGGAAGAAAGGAAAAGGAAATGAGATAGGACCTGTACCCCTGGGGAAGTAGCTGGGAGGAGAGGAGAGGTACCCACATCCAGGGAACCCCTCTCACAGGTAGGGAGATCAATTGAGTTATTGGAGGAGAGCACAGCAACCTGTCTGGGCAGGCAGGACAGAGTGAGACCTATACAGATGGTTCTTGCCTAAGACATGTCCACTGTGAATGCTTGTGGAAGAAACCCAGAATGCCATAGAAATACCACTGCTAAGTGACACACAAGCAGAAGGTCAGTCATTGCAGCCTCTCTCCCCACAAGCCCGTCTCTGCCTCCCTGGTCACTAAGAAGAGTGCTGGATCAGGTCGATTCATACCCACAGCCTCCACCTACCCCACATGCCCTGTCCTGACACACGGCTCCCTCAATCCTAGCTGCTGCCACCTCTGTACCCTCTTATGGTGTGCTCTGGGGAAGCCTTAGGAACAGACCCTGATGGGTGGCCTACCAGCAGATGTGGAACTGAAACCACAGCTGAGCCTCAGGAGCCATGCAACTAAGGAAGAAAAGCTGTAATCTCTCCTTGCAGCTGGCTGAACTGCAAACTGACATTCCCATGACCTCCTTTGCAAACTCAGCACCTAGAGAACATCTGAATGGACAGTAAGTACTCCCACACCAAAACATGTCTAGCTTTAGCAGCTGTAGACTTCATGGGCACATAACATGTGGGAGCTGGCCAGACCAGAATCTGAGGTGCTCTCATAGTGCCCACAGTGGGTCCAGATCCATGATTACTGCAATTCTGGGACCCGATTTCAGAGGATCTACTCTAGAGGACTGGTGAAAACAACATCTAAGAGATACCGGGACAATTACCAGCATACTTACAGTTAACATGGAACCAAGAGCACTACCGACAACAGTGTAATCTGAGAGTTCACACAGCAGGTAAAAGGTGACACAACAGAGCATACCCACAGGTGAATAGCTCCAGAGGAGGAATACTCAGTGGCTTCCCTCCCAGTGAGGGTACTCCAATTCCCTCTACTTCCCACTGAAGATCAGAAACACAGCTAAGAAACAGATTGGGGGACCTCTACTCCAACAACTAAGGAGCAGACCCCACCTCTGATAGAGCAGTGACAACCACAGAGCAAAGAGGCGACCCCATTCAATATCCAGTGCAGGCTCTGGTCACCACAGCATCAGTCACTCCTCCTATAAATGGGATAATGGCCAGCATACAGTGAGGAAAAACGTGGCAGACATCTCCACTAAAAAACAACCCTCACACCAAAAAATCTTAAACCCATGCAAGACACACAGGGACATTCCCACATAAAACGGGCCTCCAAGACAGTCTTGAGTGTCTAGCATCAGACAGAGGAACCTTCAAATCATTTAGCCATAAAGGGCAGCAGAGCTTGGGTGTAGGATCTTCAGATAGCTGGCTGATAGAAACAGACTCCACCCTTGGAGGGTGCACACAAGGTCTCACATGCACTGGGACCACACAAAGCAGAACCATCCATAGGAAGATAGGCTACACCTACCTAGGCATCTTGGAGAGTCTCCTGGGGAGGTGAAAGTTGACTATAGATCATTGTGAGGGATAGGACACTGGTAGCAGAAGTCCCAGGTAATACTGATTAGCATATTTTCTCCTGGAGGTCCACATTTTGTCACCAAGGCCTGACACCACTCAACAACCTACACTCTCCAGTGCTGAAAGGCCTCAGGCCAAACAACCACCAAGACAGGAACACAGCCTGACCCATCAGAAGACAGGATGCCTACAAGTCTGATACTGAGTTCACAGCTACCTCAAAAACACACCCCTTGACATGGCCCTGTCCATCAGAAGGGTAAGACCCATCTCTGGTGGGTGACCAGAGGGCAGGCACCAGTCTTTCCAAACAGGAAGCCTGCAGAAGTCCCTGGACCAACCACAGTCACCAGAGGGTAGATTCCAGAAGAGGAAGTATGATCCTGCAGCCTGTGGAAAAGAGACCACAATACAGAAAGTTACACAAAATGAGACAACAGGGGAAAATTTTACAAACGAAAAGACAAAATAAAAACTCACAAGAAAAATTAAATGAAGGGGTGGTAAACAATCTACTTGAAAAGAATTCAGAGTAGTGATAGTAAAGATGATCCAAAATCTCAGAAAAAGAGTGGAGGCATAGATTGAGAAGATACAAGAAATGTATAACAGAGAGCTAGAAGGTTTAAAGAACAGGATGAACAATACAATAACTGAAACAAAGAATATACTAGAAGGGATCAATAACAGAATAACTGAGTCAGAAGAATGAATAAATTGCGCAGAAGAGAGTCATGGAAGTCACTGCCACAGCACAGAATAAAGAAAAAAGGATGAGGACAGTCTCAGAGACCTCTGAAACAATATTAAATGCACTAACGTTCACATTATAGAGATCCCACAAGGAGAAGAGAAAGATAAAGGGCCTAAGAAAATATATGCAAACTTCCCTAACCTGAGAAAGGAAATATTCGAGAACAGGAAGCACAGAGAATCCCATACAGGGTGAACTCAAGAAGGAACACGCTGAGACACATATTTATCAACCTAAGAAAAAGAAAAAAATATTAAAAGCAACAAGGGAAAAGTAACAAATAACATACATGGTAACTCCCATAAAGTTATCACCTGACTTGTTTCGGCAGAAACTCTGCAGGCCACAAGGGAGTAGCAAATTTTATTTCAAGTGATGAAAGGCAAAAACCTAAAACTAAGAACACTACCCAGCAAGGCTGTCTTTCAGATTCAATGGTTGAAGTCAAAAACTTGCAGACAAACAAAGGTAAGAAAATTCAGCACCACCAAACCAGCTTTAGAACAATGCTAAGGAAGTTCTCTAGGTGGGAAAGAGACATGTAATTTAAAGTATTGTACAAAAAAACAAAAAATACTGTACATATATCAAAAGTTCATGGGAACAGCAACCAAAACATTAATATGTCATTTACCACAACTAGGAAGAAGGAAAGAAAAATGATCCACAAAGCCAAAACAAGAAAATGGCAATAGGAACATATGCATCTATAACTATCTTAAATGTAAATGGATTAAATGCCTCTACCAAAAGACACAAATTGACTACATGGAAACAAAAACAAGACCCGTATATATACTGTCTACAAGAGACCTACTTCAGACCTAGGGACACATACAGTCTGAAAGTTAGGGGATGGAAAAATATATTGCATGCAAATGGAAATCAAAAGAAAGCTGAAGAAGCAATATTCATATTGGACAAAACAGACTTTAAAATAAAGACTGACACAAGAAACAAGTAAGGATACTACAAAATGATCAAGGGGTCAATCCAAGAAGAAGATATAACAGTTTTAAATATATTATATGCACAAAGCATAGGAGTACCTCAATATATAAGGCAAAAGCCAAAAGCCATAAAAGAGGAAGTCAACAGTAACCCAATAATAGTGGGGATCTTTAACACTACACTTACAACAATGGATAGATCATCCAGACAGAAACTAAGGAAACACAAGCTTTAAATGAAACATGAAACCAGATACACTTAATTGATAGTTAAAGGACATCCCATCCAAAAGCAGCAGAATAAACATTCTTCTCAATTATACAGGATAGATCACATCATGGTCCACAAGTCAAACCTCAATAAATTTAAGAAACTGAAATCACATCAAGCATCCTTCTAACCACAATACTATGAGATTAGAAATAAAGTACAGGAAAACAATCTGTTAAAAAAAGAAAAGACACATGGAGGGTAAACAATATGTTACTAAACAATCAATGGATCACTGAAGAAACTAGAGAGGAAATCAAAAATTACCTAGAGACAAATGACAAAAATATGACAATCCTTTCAAAGCATATGGGTTACAGCAAAAGAAATTCTAGGAGGGAAGTCTATAACAGTGCTATCTTACTTCAGGAAACAAGAAAAATCTCAAATAAACGAAATAACCTTGCATGTAAAGCAGTTAGAGAAAGAGGAACAAACAAATCCTGAAGGTATAAGGAAGAAATCATAAACATTAAAATAGAAATAAATGAAAGAGGAAAAGAAAAGAATAGAAAAGATCAATGAAACTAAAAGCTGGAGAGGATTCAAAGAAATAAAATTGTAAATGTAAAAGGAGAAGTTCCAGCTGACACCACAGAAATACAAAGGACCATAAGGGACCATGATAAATTATATGCCAATAGATGGACAATATAGAAGAAAAGGAAAAATTCTTATAAAGACACATTCTCCAAAGACTGAACCAGGAGGAAATATAAAATATGAACAGACCAGTCAAAAATACTGAAGCTGGAACTGTGATTTTAAAATTTCCAAAAAATAAATGTCCCAGACCAAATTGTTTCACAGGCAAATTCTATCAAACATTTAAAGAAGAGTTACAGCTATCCTTCTGAAACTTTTCCAAAATGTTACAGAGGAAAGAATGCTCCAAATATCATCCAATGAAGCCACCATCATCCTGATACCAAAACCAAAGATATCACACAGAAAAAGAAACTACAGTCTAATATCACTGATCAACATAGATTCAAAAATCCTCAACAAAATACGGTTATATGCTATGATCAAGTGGGATATATTCCAGGGATGCAAGGATTCTTCAATATTTATAAATCAATCAATGTGATATATCACATTAACGATAAAAACTATATGATCATCTCCATACATGAAGAAAAAGGTTCTGATAAAATTCAACACACATTTATGATAAAAGCTCTCCAGGAAGTCAGTGCAGAGGGAATATACTGTAACACAATGAAGGCCATATATGACAGGCAAAAAGCACATGTCATTCTCAATGGGGAAAACTGAGCATTTCCTCTAAGATCAGAACAAGATAAGAATGTCTACTCTTTCCACTTTTATTCAACAGTTCTGGAATTCTTACTCACAGCAATCATACAAGAAAAAGAAATAAAAGGAATCCAAATTGGAAAAGAAGAGGTAAACTGTCACTGTTTGCAGATAACTTGATTCTATACATAGAAAATCCTAATGATGCTGCCAGAAAACTATGAGAGCTCATAAATGAATGTGGTAGATTTGTAGGTTATAAGATCAATACACAGAAATCTCTTGTATGCCTATATACTAACAATGACATATCAGAAAAAGAAATTATTGAAACGATCTCATTTACCATTGCATCAAAAAAGAATAAAGTACACAGGAATAAGCCTACCTAGGGAGGGAAAAAAACCTGTACTCTGAAAACTTACGATATTGATGAAAGATGACACAAATAGATGGAGAGAAATACAATATTTTTGGATTGGAAGAATCAACACTGTTAAAATGACTCTACTACCCAATCTACAAATTCAATGCAACTCCTATAAAATTATCAATTCATTTTTCACAGAACTGGGACCCAATTTTTTTTTTCAATTTGTATGGAAACAAAGATAACCCTGAATAGCCAAAGCAATCTTTAATTCTTACATGCCCAAACATGAACCCCTCCCACCTCCCTCCCATAACATCTCTCTGGGTCATCCCCATGCACCAGTCCCAAGCATGCTGCATCCTGCGTCAGACATAGACTGGCGATTCAATTCTTACATGATAGTAAACATGTTAGAATGCCATTCTCCAAAATCATCCTACACTGTATAATCGGCTCCAGTTTCATCCATCTCATCAGAACTGATTCAAATGTATTCTTTTAACGGCTGAGTAATACTCCATTGTGTATATGTACCACAGCTTTCTTATCCATTCATCTGCTGAGGACATCTACATGTCCTGGCTATCAAAAGGAACCCTCCTACACTGTTGGTGGGAATGCAAACTAGTACAGCCACTATGGAGAACAGTGGAGATTCCTTAAAAAATTGCAAACAAAGCAATCTTGACAAAGAAAAACAGAGCTAGAAAAATCAGTCCCCTGACTTCAGACTATACTACAAAGCTACAGTAATTAAATCAGTATGGTACTGGCACACACACACACACACACACACACACACACACACACCAAAAAACAAAACAGAAATAGAGGTCAGTGGAACAGAATAGAAACTCCAGAGATAAGCCCACGCATCTATGGTCACCTAGTCTATGACAAAGGAGGCAAGAATACACAGTGGAGAAAGAAAAGACAGTCTCCTCAATGAGTGGTGATTGGAAAACAGGACAGCTACATGTAAAAGAGTGAAATTAGAACACTCCTTAACACCATACACAAAAATAAACTCAAAATGGATTAAAGATCTAATTACAAAGCCAGACACTATAAAACTCTTAGAAGAAAACATAGGCAGAGCACACTTAGATGTAAATTGCAGCAAGATCTTTTCTGACTCACTTCCTGGAGTAGTAAAAATAAAAATAGACAAAAGTGTTCTAATTAAACTTAGAAGTTTTTGCACTGCAAAGGAAACCATAAACAAAATACTCAGAATGGGAGAAAGTATTTCCAAAGCAAGAAACTGAGAGGGATTAATCTCCAAAATATACCAACAGCAGATGCAGCTCAATATACAAGAAAAAAAAAAAAAACCCAATCAAAAACTGAGAAGATCTAAATACACATTTGTCCAAAGAAGACATACAGATAGCCAAAAAGCACGTGAAAAGCTGCTCAATGTCACTAATTATTAGAGAAATTCAAATCAAAACTTCAATGATGCACCATTTCATACTGGTCAGAATGACCATCATCAAAAAAAATCTACAAACAATAAATGCTTGAAAGGATGTGAACAAAGAGGAACCCTCCTATGCTGCCATCATGAATGTTAATTTGTATAGCCACTATGAAGAAAAATATGGAGGTTCCTTAAAAAAATAAAAATAGAACTACCATATGACCAAACAATCCCACTCCTAGGCATATAACCAGAGAAAACCACAATTCAAAAGGATACATGCACTCCAGTGTTCAATGCAGCACTGTTTACAATAGCCAGAACATGGAAGAAAACAAAAAGTCCATCAACAGAGGAATATTCATACAGAAGATGTGGTACATATGTACAATAAATTATTACTCAGCCTCAAAAAAGAAAAAAATAATGCCATCTGCAGCAACATGGATGGACCTAGAGACTGTCATACTGACTGAGGTAACCTAGACACAGAAAAACAATTACATGATACTCTTATATGTGGAAGCTTAAAAAAGGTACAAATGAATCTATTTACAAAACAGAAATAAGACTCACAGATGCAGAAAGCAAACTTAAGAGTTACAAGGGGATGGAGAAAGTGATGATTTGGGAGCCTGGGCTTGACATATACACATTACTCTATATAAAATAGATAACTAATAAGAACCTACTTCAAAGTACCAGGAATTCTACTTAACACACTCTTGTGGTCTATATGTGAAAATAATCTGAAAAGAAAATAATGGATATATATTTTTAAAAGAAAGAAAGAAAAATGGTGTTTTGAAAGATAGACAGCTACGTGTAAAAGAATGACATTAGAACATTCTCTAAAACCATATACAAAAATAAACTGAAAATGGATTAAAAACTAAATGTAAAACTGGGTACTATAAAACTCCTAGAGGAAAACATAGAACACAAACACTCTGACATAAATAACAACAAGATCTTTTTTTGTAAATTTATTTATTTTTTGCAAGATCTTTTTTGATCCACCTCCTAAAGTAATGAAAATAAAAATTAAAAAATGGGACCTAATCTAATTTATAAGTATTTGTACACTGCTGGTAGAAATATAAGTTGATACAGCCACTATGGAAAACAGTATGGAGGCTACTCAGAAAACTAAAAATAGAATTACCATATGATCTGGAAATCCAACTCCTGGGAACATACTTGGACAAACTATAATTCAAAAAGATACATACACCCCTATGTTCATAGCAGCACTATTCACAATAGCCAAGACATGGAAACAACCTAAATGCCCATCAACAGATGAATGATAAAAGAAGATATGGTGTGTGTATACAATGGAATACTACTCAACAATAAAAAAGAATGAAATAATGCCATTTGCAGAAACATGGATACAACTAGAGATTATCATACTAAGTCAGAAAGAGAAAGACCAACACCATGATATCATTTATATGTGGATTCTAAAATATGCCCAGAAAGAGACACATAAACAGAGAACAGATCTGGTGTTGCCAAGGGAGAGGGGATGTACTGGGAGTTTGGGGTTGGTATATGTAAATTATTTATTACAATTAGAACAGATAAACAACAAGGTCCTAATGTATAGCACAAGGAAATGTATTCAATATCCTGTGATAAACCATAATGGAAAATAACATAAAAAATAACATATTTGTGTGCATAATCGGGTCATTTCACTAAATAGCAGAGATTGGTACAATACTCTAAATAAACTATAAGGTTCTAAGTGTTAGTTACTCAGTCGTGTCCAACTCTTTGTGACCCCATGAACTGTAGCCCACTAGGCTCCTTTGTCCATGGGTTTCTCCAGGCAAGAACACTGGAATGGGTTGCCATGCCCTCTTCTAGGGAATCTTCCCTACCCAGGGATCAAACCCAGGTCTCCTGCATTGCATGATGATACCATCTGTTCCATCAGGGAAGCCTAACATGTACTTCAATTAAAGAAAAAAAAACATAACAAAAGAAAAAACTTACAAGCTGTTGCACACCAAAGGAAATCATAAACAAAGCAAACAAAAAAACTGTAATTCACAGAATAGGAGAAAATATTTGCAAGCAAAGGGACTGACAAGGGATTAATCTCCAAAATATGCAAACAACTCTTGCAGCTCAATATTAAACAAACAAACAACCTAATAAAAAAAAATGAGTGGAAGATTACTCCAAAAAGGACACAACTGGCCATCAGGCACATGGCAAGATGCTTAACATCACTAATTATTAGGAAAATGTAAATCAAAACTGCAGTGAGATATCAGCTCATACTGGTGATAGAATGGGCATCATTAAAAATATTTGCAAACAATAAATGCTGGAGAGGGTGTGGAGAAAGAGAACCCTCCTACACTATTGGTAGGAAGGTAAATTGATACAGACAGTATGGAGAATAGTATGGAAGGTCCTTAGAAAACCAAAAATAAAGCTACAATATGATCCAGGATTCCCATTTTTAGGCATATACCAGGGAAAAGCATAGTTTGAATAGACACACATACCCCAGTGTTCACCACAGCACTTTTTATAATAACCAGGACATGGAAGCAATCTAAACGTTCACTGGCAGAGGAATGGGAAAAGATGTGGTACATATATATAATGGTGTATTACTCAGTCATATAAAAGAAAAAAATAATGCCATTTTCAGTGACATGGATGGACCTAGAGATTGTTATACTGAATGAAGTAAGTCAGACACAAAAAGGCAAATATATGATATAACTTATATGTGAAATCTAAAAATGTGATACAAATATATATATTTATAAAACAGACATAGAATCACAGATGTAGACCTCAAACTTATGGTTACCTAGAGGGGCAGGTGGGGAAAGGATAAATTTGGAGACCGGGATTGACATATACACATTACTTATATAAAATACATAACTAATAATTGCAAAGGAAACAACTGACAAAGGATTAATCTCCTAAATATACAAGCAGCCCATGCAGCTCAATATCAGAAAAACAAACAACCCGATCAAAAAGTGGGTGGAAGACCTAAACAGACATTTCTCCAAAGAAGATATACAGCAAACACATGAAAAGAAGTTCAGCATCACTCATTATTAGAGAAATGCAAATCAAAACTACAATAAGGTGTCAACTCACTCCATCAGAATGGCCATCATTTAAAAAATCTACAAACAGTAAATGCTAGAAGGATGTGGAGATAAGGAAACCCTCCTACACAATTGGTAGGAATGTACACTGATCCAGCCACTATGGAGAACAGTATGGTGATTCCTTGACCCTACATGCAAGACAGCAAAAAAGACACGGATGTGTATAACAGACTTTTGGACTCAGAGGGAGAGAGAGAGGGTGGGATGATTTGGGAGAATGGCATTGTAACATGTATACTATCATGTAAGAATCGAATCACCAGTCTATGTCCGACACAGGATACAGCATGCTTGGGGCTGGTGCACGGTGATGACCCAGAGAGATGTTATGGGGGGGGAGGTGGGAGGGCGGTTCATGTTTGGGAACGCATGTACACCCGTGGTGGATTCATGTCAATGTATGGCAAAACCAATATAGTATTGTAAAGTAAAATAAAGTAAAAATAAAAATTTAAAAAAAACAACTAGGAATAGAACAAACATATGACCCACCAATCTCACTACTGGTCATAAACCCTGATAAAACCATAATTGAAAGACACACACGTACTCCAGTGTTTGCTGTAGCACTGTTTACTATAGCTAGGACATGGAAGCAACCTAGATGTCCAAGAACAGGTGAAAGGATACAGAAATTGTGGTACATATACACAATGCAATATTCAGTTCAGTTCAGTTCAGTCGCTCAGTCATGTCAGACTCTTTGCCACCCCATGAATCGCAGCATGCCAGGCCTCCCTGTCCATCACCAACTCCCAGATTTCACTCAAACTCATGTCCATTGAGTCGGTGATGCCATCCAGCCATCTCATCCTCTGTCATACCCTTCTCCTCCTGCCCCTAATACCTCCCAGCATCAGGGTCTTTTCCAATGAGTCAACTCTTTGCATGAGGTGGCCAATGTATTGGAGTTCACCTACAGCATCAGTCCTTCCAATAAACACCCAGGGCTGATCTCCATTAGGATGGACTGGCTGATCTCCTTTCAGTCCAAGGGACTCTCAAGCATATTCTCCAACACCACAGTTCAAAAGCATCAATTCATTGGCGCTCAGCTCTCTTCACAGTCCAAGTCTCATATCCATACATGACCACTGGAAAAGCCATAGCCTTATTACTCAGCTTTAAAAAAGAACACATTCAAGTCATTCCTAATGAGGTAGATAAACCTTGAGCCTATTAAAGAGTGAAATAAGTCAGAAAGACAAATTTTTATATTAATATATGCCTATGGACTCTAGAAAGATAGTACTGATGAACCTATGTACAGAGCAGCAATGGAGATGCAGACATAGAGAACAGACTATGGACACAGTGGGGATGGGATGAATAGAGGGGATGGTATGGAATCATATATATTACCGTATGCAAAATAGAGAGCAACTGGGAACTTGCTGTTTGACTCAGGGAGCTCAACCCAGTGCTCTATGATAACCTAGAGGGGTGGAATGGGGTGGGGGTATGAGAGGGGGATTCAGGAGAGAGGGGATATATGTATACCAGTGGCTGATTCATGCTGATAGATGGCAGAAACCAACACCATACTGTAAATCAATTATCCTCCAATTTAAGAAAAAGAAAAGAAAATAGATAACTAATAAGCACCTACAGCATGGCACAGGGAACGCTACTCAATATTCTGTAATCAACTAAAAAGCCTCTTGATGAAAGTTAAAGTGGAGAGTGAAAAAGTTGGCTTAAAGCTCAACATTCAGAAAACAAAGATGGCATCCAGTCCCATCACTTCATGGGAAATAGATGGGGAAACAGTGGAAACAGTGTCAGACTTTATTTTGGGGGGCTCCAAAATCACTGCAGACGGTAACTGCAGGCATGAAATTAAAAGACACTTACTCCTCGGAAGAAAAGTTATGACCAACCTAGATAGCATATTCAAAAGCAGAGACAATACTTTGCCGACTAAGGGCCGCCTAGTCAAGGCTACAGTTTTTCCAGTGGTCATGTATGGATGTGAGAGTTGGCCTGTGAAGAAGGCTGAGCACTGAAGAATTGATGCTTTTGAACTGTGCTGTTGGAGAAGACTCTTGAGAGTCTCTTAGACTGCAAGGAGATCCAACCAGTCCATCCTGAAGGAGATCAGCCCTGGGATTTCTTTGGAAGGAATGATGCTAAAGCTGAAACTCCAGTACTTTGGCCACCTCATGCGAAGAGCTGACTCATTGGAAAAGACTCTGATGCTGGGAGGGATTGGGGGCAGGAGGAGAAGGGGACGACAGAGGATGAGATGGCTGGATGGCATCACTGACTTGATGGATGTGAGTCTGAGTGAACTCCGGGAGTTGGTGATGGACACGGAGGCCTGGCGTGCTGCGATTCATGGGGTCTCAGAGAGTCGGACACGACTGAGCGACTGAACTGAACTGAACCTATATAGGAATAAAATCTAAAAATGAGTGGATCTATGTATATGTATAATGGATTCACTTTGCTATATAGCAGAAACATAACAGTATAAATCAACTATACTTTAATAAAAATTAATAAAAAAATATAATCAGACCAAAAATAAAATACTTAGGAATAAATCTGACCAAGGAGGTAAAAGATTTATACACTGGGAACTCTGAAACATTAATAAAGGAAATTAAAGAAGATTCAAAGAAATAGATATCCCATGCTCTTGGATTGGATGAATTAATTTTGTTAAAATGGCAATACTACTGAAAGCAATCTATAGATTTAATGAGATGCCTATCAAATTTCCCATGACATTTTTCACAAACTAGTACAAATAATCCAACTGTTTATATGGAACCATAAAAGACCCAGAATTGCCAAAGCTAGCTAAAAATAATAAGAAGAAAAAAGCAGGAGACCCAACTCTCCCAGACTTTGGACAGTACTACAAAGCTACAATAATTAAAGCAATATGATATTGGTACAAAAAGAGACATTTGGATCAATGGAACAGAATGGAAATACCAGAAATAAATCCACTCACCTTTCATCAATTAATCTTCAACAAAGGAGGCAAGAAACTAAAACAGGAAAAAGACCATCTCCTCAGCAAATGGTACTAGGAAAGTTGGACAGCTTCATGTAAGTCAGTGAAATTGGAACACACCCTTGACCATGCACATAAAACTCCTAGAAGGCAAAATATTGGACATAAATTGTTTCAGTGTTTTCTTAGGTCAATCTCCCATGACAACAGAAATAAAACTAAAAATAAACAAATGTGACCTAATCAAACTTCCATGCTTTTGCATAGCAAAGGAAATCATAAAGCAAAAAGAAAACTTACAGAATGGGAAAAATATTTGCAAATGATATGACACACAAGGGCTTAATCTCCAAAATATACAAACAGCTCATCATAAAAAACCTACAAATAACAAATGCTGGGAGCATATGGAGAAAAGGGAATACTGTTATACTTCTGGTGGGAATGTAAGTTGGTACAGCCACTATTGAAAACAGTATGGAGGTTCCTCAGAAAATGAAAAATATGACTACCATATCATCTAGCAATCCCAGTCCTGGGCATATACCTAGAGAAAATTAGAATTCAAAAGGATGCATGCACCCCAATGTTCTTAGCAATATTACTCACAATATCCAAGACATGGAATGAATCTAAATGTTCACTAAATGTTCACAGAAGAATGGATGTAGTCCCCTGTGCTATACAGTAAGACCTTGTTGTTTATTGATTCTAAATGCACTAGTTTGCTAGTAATAATGTACTAAATGTACTATTAACCCCAAACCCCCAGTCCATCCTTCTTCCTCTCCCTCTTCTACTGGGTAATCACAAATCTGTATATTGTTTCTGTTCTGTAGATAGGTTTATTAGTGCCATATTTTAGAATTCATATATAAGTGATATCATATGTATTTGTTTTTCTCTTCCTGGCTTACTTCATCCCCAGATGATGGAACAAGATAAATTGCAAAAAAAAAAAAAAAAAAAAACCAACTAAATGGAGATAGGCAACCTTCCAGAAAAACTAATTCAGAATAATGATTGTGAATATGATCCAGGATCTCAGAAAAAGAAAGGAGACGATGCAAGAAATGTTTACCAAAGAACTAAAGAACAAACAAACAGATATGAACAGTAAACTAGAAGGAATCATAGTAGAACAACTGAGGCAGAAGAATGGATACATGACCTGGAAATCACTGACACAAGACAGAATATAGAAAAAATAATGAAAAGAAATGAAGACACTGTAAGAGATCTCTGGGACAACATTAAACACACCAATATTTGCATTATAGAAGGAGAAGAGAGAGAAAGGATCTGAGAAAATACTTGAAGAGGTAATAGCTGAAAACTTCCCTAACAAGGGAAAAGAAATAGTCAATCAAGTCTAGGAAACAGAGAGAGGTCCAGTCAGGATAAACCCAAGGAAGAACATACCAAGACACACAGTAATCAAAGTGACAAAAATTAAAGACAAAGATAAATTATTAAAAGCAACAAGGGAAAAAAAAAAAGACAAACAACACAAGGGAACTCCCATAGCATTATCAGCTGATTTCTCAGCAAAAAGTCTACAAACCAGAAGGGAATGATGCAATATACTCTAAGTGATGAAAAGGAAGAACCCACAACCAAGAATACTCTACCCAGAAAGACTTTCATTCAGATTTTTATAGAAAAATAAAAAGCCAACTGTATGTCTTCTTTGGATAAATGTCTGATTAGTTCTTTGGCCCACGTTTTGATTGGTTCCTTTATTTTTCTGGTATTAAACAGTATGAATTGCTTATATATTTTGGAAATTAATTCTTTGTCAGTTGTTTCATTTACTATTATTTTACCCCATTCTGAAGGCTGCCTTTTCACCTTGCTTACAGTTTCCTTCATTATGCAAAAACCTAAGTTTAATTAGATCCCATTTATTTATTTTTGTAATTATTTCTATTACTCTGGGAGGTGGGTCATAGAGGATCTTGCTGTGATTTATGTTAGAGAGTGTTCTGCCTATGTTTTCCTGTAAGAGTTTTGTAGTTTTTGGTCTTACATTTAGATCTTTAATCCATTTTGAGGTGTTTTTTTTTTTTTGTGTGTGTGTGTGTATGTGTATGTGTATGGTGTTAGAAAGTGTTCTAGTTTCATTCTTTTATAAGTGGTTGACCAGTTTTCCCAGCAGATGCTCAACATCACTCATTATCAGAGAACTGCAAATCAAAACCCCAATGGGTTACCATCTCACACTGGCCAAAACGGCTGCCATCAAAAAGTCTACAAATATAAATGCTGGAGAGGGTGTGGAGAAAAGGGAACCCTCATGCACTGGTGGGAATGCAAACTGGCACAGCCACTATAGAGAATAGTGTGGAGCTTTCTTAAAAAACTGCAACTAGAACTGCCATACTACCCAGCAATCCCACTGCTGGGCACACACACCAAGGAAACCAGAATTTAAAGAGATACATGTACCCCAATGTTCATAGCAGCACTGTTTACAATAGCTAGGACATGGAAGCAACCTAGATGTCCATTGGCAGACAATGGACATTGTCCGATGAATAAAGAAGTTGTGGTACATAGACAAAATGGAATATTACTCAGATATTAAAAAGAATGTATTTGAGTCAGTTCTGATGAGATGGATGAAACTGGAGCCATTATACAGAGTGAAGTAAGTCAGAAAGAGGAACACCAATACAGTATATTAACTCATATACATGGAATATAGAAAGATGGTAAAGATGACCCCATATGCAAGACAGCAAAAGAGACCCATGTAAAGAACAGACTTTTGAACTATGTGGGAGAAGGTGAGTGTGGAATGATTTGACAGATAGCATTGAAACATGTATATTACCATATGTAAAACAGATAACCAGTGCAAATTTGATGCATGAATAAGGGTACTCAAAGCTGGTGCTCTGAGACAACCCAGAGGGGTTGGGTGGGGAGGAAGATGAGAAGAGGATTCAGGATGGGGGGGAAACATGTGCACCTGTGGCTGATTTATGTTGATTTATGGCAAAACAACTACAATATTGTAAATTAATTAGCCTCCAATAATTAATTTAATTTAAAAAACAAATGGAGGCAGAGAGATGAATTAGGAGGCAGCTGGACTTAACAAAGATGATGTGGCAGGGATCAGCATGGTAACACTGAGTACGGAAAGAAAGATGTTCAGGAATGTGTAAGGATAGCATTAACAGGACCTGGAGACTGCATGAATATGAGAGGTAAGGGAAAAAGAAGGTTCAAAGTATCCATTCATATTTTGGTATCAAACTTCCTGGTGAACTACCACTCAGAGAGGAGTGAGCTATTATTTCAGGGCAAGTGTTGTATGATTATATAACTGCATTCTCACAACAACTCAGTAGTAGGACTATTATTTTCAGTTTAAAGGTAGGAAAGCTGACGGTAACTCTGGTAACTAGGGTACTGGGATTCACACTCAGCCCCTGGCTACTCTTGAAAGTCAATGCTTGAAGCACTGCAACTCACAGCCAAGCAGAAAGAACACATTTAGAAGGAGAACTGGATAGTTGAGAAAAAGCAGCAAAGAAGATGTGTTCATTTTTAGATAATTTGGAATTGAGTTCAGCAGGATGCCTAGGAAATACACAGACGTGGACTGGAACCCAGGGAGGGATATGGTCTGGAGATGCTGTGAGTTCATTAGCCCTGAGATGACATTAGTGGAAGTCAGAGGAGTAGGTGAGGTGGGTCAGGAGATGGTGTCACATAAGAAATATTCCAGGAAAGCATCTAAGAAACATAAACATTTAAGGTACAGGTGGAGAAAAAGGTCAACTCTCATTCCAATCCCTAAGAAAGGCAATGCCAGAGAATGCTCAAACTACTGCACAATTGCACTCATCTCACACGCTAGTAAAGTAATGCTCAAAATTCTCCAAGCCAGGCTTCAGCAATATGTGAACCATGAACTTCCAGATGTTCAAGCTGGTTTTAGAAAAGGCAGAGGAACCACAGATCAAATTGCCAACATCCACTGGATCATCAAAAAAGCAAGAGAGTGCCAGAAAAATATCTATTTCTGATTTATTAACTATGCCAAAGCCTTTGACTGTGTGGATCACAATAAACTGTGGAAAGTTCTGAAAGAGATGGGAATACAAGACCACCTGACCTGCCTCTTGAGAAACCCGTATGCATGTCAGGAAGCAGCAGTTAGAACTGGACATGGAAGAACAGACTGGTTCCAAATAGGAAAAAGAATACATCAAGGCTGTATATTGCCACCCTGTTTATTTAACTTATATGCAGAGTACGTCATGAGAAACACTGGGCTGGAAGAAGCACAAGATGGAATCAAGATTGCCAGGAGAAATATCAATAACCTCAGATATGCAGATGACACCACCCTTATCGTAAAAAGCGAAGAAGAACTAAAGAGCCTATTGTTTAAAGTGAAAGAGGAGAGTGAAAATGTTGGCTTAAAGCTCAACATTCAGAAAACTAAGACATGGCATCTGGGCCCATTACTTCATGGCAAATAGATGGGGTAACAGTGGAAACAGTGGCTGACTTTATTTTTCTGGTCTCCAGAATCACTGCAAAATGTAATTGCAGCCATGAAATTAAAAGATGCTTACTCCTTGCAAGGAAAGTTATGACCAACCTAGACAGCATATTAAAAAGCAGAGACATTACTTTGTCAACAAAGATCCATCTAGTCAAGGCTATGGTTTTTCCAGTGGTCATGTACAGATGTGGGAGTTGGACTGTGAAGAAGGCTGAGCACTGAAAAATTGATGCTTTTGAACTGTGGTGTTGGAGAAGACTCTTGAGAGTCCCTTGGACTGCAAGGAGATCCAACCAATCCATTTAAAGATCAGTCCTGGGTGTTCATTGGAAGAACTGATGTTGAAGCTGAAACTCCAATACTTTGGCCACCACATGCGAAGAGCTGAAAAAACCCTGATGCTGGGAGGGATTGGGGGCAGGAGGAGAAGGGGACGACAGAGGATGAGATCGCTGGATAGCAACACTGATGCCATGTCCATCACTCGATGGACATGAGTTTGGGTAAACTCTGAGAGCTGGTGATGGACAGGGAGGCCTGATATGTTGCGATTCATGGGGTCTTCATTGGACAGACTGATGTTGAAGCTGAAACTCCAGTACTTTGGCCACATGATACAAAGAGCTGACTCATTTGAAAAGACCCTGATGCTGGGAAAGATTGAGGGCAGGAGGAGAAGGGGGCGACAGAGGATGAGATGGTTCGATGGCATCACTGACTCAATGGACATGGGTTTGGGTGGACTCCGGGAGTTGGTGTTCGACAGGGAGGCCTGGCCTGCTGCGGTTCAAGGGGTCACAAAGTGTCAGACATGACTGAGCGACTGAACTGAACATGGATGAGTACGGAGTTTGGGGGAGAATGGATGCATGTGTGTATATGACTGAGTCCCTCTGCTGTTCACCTGAAACTATCACAACACTGTTAACTGGCTATACCCCAGTACAAAGCTAACTTTTTAAAAAAGTTATGAATAATTAAAACAGTAAAATATCTTATAGTATATCTTATTTCATTAAAATTAGTAATTAGAATAGTAAAACATGTTTTATATTTTTTAAATTTAGACATAAAAACATATATTCATATTTCATAACATATCAAAGCTCCATTATTTAAAATTTGTTCAACTGTGTTAATACCAATTAAATAGTTCTTCTAGTATGCAGTATGCATATTTATGAACAACAAAGTTGATAAAAAATAAATGGCCATCAAAAAATAGAATTCATTGAATTAGGTAAACATTCTCTATCATGTTAAATACATATATGTCTGTGGGTGTGTGTGTGCATGCAACCACAGAATCTTCAGGCCATTGTCCAGAACTTTGCTTAATACATATGAAGTGGATAAGAAATTAAAGTTATTTTCCCAAGGAAAGGAAAAAAAAATCTTACTGAACTCACATTTTTTTTTTCCCTCTTAGATTTTTTTAAGAGATCTTTAGGAAACTGGAACTCTTAAGACATCAAGGTAGGGAATCAGAAAGGAAATTCAATTTGAGTTAAAAAAAATATTCTCAGTGGAATAATTTTAACAAAGGGATAAAAGAGCACTCAGGAGATAGTATAATGAGAAATAGTAATAACCCTTCCAGCAATCATAGCTCAATGGGTGAACATAATCTGAGATTAGAGGACCCACCAGGGAGCTGCAAAGTTACAGGACTGCTTGATGAAATAATTTAATACCTACTGGCTCCAATAAACAGCATGTACAAAGAAAGCTCAGTGACCAGGCAGTCCTGCTAACCAAGAGCAGAAGGGAATCTGCTTGAGGCTGTGACAGATCTTGTATTTTCCAAAGATTTTCCCCAAGCCCCCTTTATTCCTCTATTTCCTTCAGCTTTATGCTCAGAGTATTTAATTAGTTCCTGATGCCATTATCTGAAATTTGGGGAGTAAAATAAGAAACAACCCATGATAATATGAAAAAATAAACTGCATACTATTATCACTAACACCTTGAATCTGCATGGAACTTTATAGATTCCACGTTTCTTCTCCTTTGTTGATCCTTATAACAAACCTAGCAGGTAGTTTTTGCAAGACAGACATTAAAAACAACAAGAACTACTCATTTGTTATAATAAAAATGTTATGACCAGTGTAATTATATGCTTACCCTGTGCCAGACCCATTTCATATGTTCATTATGTTTTGTTTTGTTTTGTTTTTAATCTTACTACGGTCATACAAAGGTGAGAAATTGAGGCATAGGGAGCATATACAACATACCAAAAATCGTATAGTTATTTCATGATGGAACCAGTATTTGAATCCAGGTCATTTGTCTCTGAATTAGTGTTCTTTTGTATCTACTGTATATGCTTGAGACAGTACAATGATTAGCATTTGTCCCTGATTTACACATCTCAATAATTCCTCCCCCCCACTATAACAAGCTGAAATGTTAACCCAGTCAGTTTTGTGCCAGCTGGGTAATAGGAGTAGGCAGCCATATCAACCTTTCCTGACTTCCTCTAGCCTAGAGCAAGTCCTTCATCCACAGAGGACAGGACCCCAAAACATCCCTTCATATGCACAGGCTTCCTTCCAGGCAAATAGGGGACAAGACACATTATCCCCAACTTAATACCCAGATCTCCAGGACTCTGCAGGTTGAAAGCATGAGCAGTCAGAACTAATCTTTTATTTACATCGAAACCCAAGGTAAGCCCAGACAAACTGCACACCTGTCTTGCCCATCATGGAAATACAACCAAGTACAGAATGAGAATGTAATTCCATTTTCAGTTGTTGAATGCCTCCTTGAAATACCAGCAACTGGGTCAATTAGCTCCAGTTGTTTGGATGGGATTAGACCCCTATCTGGTAACCATCAGAGTGAAACCAGTAATTCATTTCACATAGGCACTGCAGTGCCATCAGAGAGTAATGCCTTTTAGTTACTGCCAACTTGGGGCGTTTTTGAAATAGTGACCTCAAGATTTAAGCTGCAAAATTCCATTATCTATCCTCAAGCCAACCAGAGTTGAATATTTGAAATAGCCTATTAAGTTTTCTGCTCTGATAAAAATTCAGAGGCCCTTTTCATATTAATCTCCCCATGGCAAATGAAATTTGCTGAGTGGTAGATTTAATTTGCTTCTATTTATGTAGTACTGTATTTTGGAGAAAAAAATTGCTCTCAATATCACTTTTCCAGTGTTACTAGAAAAGCATCATAAAATTTAAGTCCTTTGCCCCATTTATTTTGTTGTTTAGTCTTCACATAAGTAAATCACTTATTTTTCACTTTTTGATCATTTTGGCATTTTAATTAAAATATAATTATCATTCAAAGGGTAATAATGCTGAAGTTTGGGTAATTGTGTATGTCAGGTTATTAGGTATTCTTTTTAAAAGAAATTAATTTAAAATATTCAGTAAAAATATACCTTCTACATATTTACTTAAGACATGTATATCCTAGCATATTTTATTATTTCCCCAAGGCAACTTCCCAATTTTAATTATGCAGTGAAATTGAAAAGGAGTATAAAAGAGAGCTCCCTGTGGAATTTTTAATAATGAAATATAAATGTTTTCATTGTGGTAGATTTGTAGAAAATCTATAGGATCTTGAAATAAAATAAAATTGGTGGCTCATATTTCTATCAAAAATGAACAAGGAAAAATAAATGCCTTTAAATAACAGAAGAGAGACTAATATTTCAAGCTCACATCCTTTGCGCATACAACTTTTTTCATGATTTGGGGCTTATATATATGTTCTTTGTTCTGTTGGATGATTTTGGAACTTTTGACGATGGTATTTTTCTTTTCTTTTTTTTTTTTTTTTCTGATTGAAGTCAGTTAAAATGCTTACAAAGGGGAAGAGATGTCTAAGTCATGCTTAAACAACAGACAATGCTTCAGTATCAGCAGCTTCTAAAACAAACAAACAAAAAAATATTTCTTCTCATTCTGCAGTCCACTGTGGACTTGTTTAACTCAGCTTTTTGCCTTCCCACTCTAGAAATCAGGCTAAGCAGCTTCCCTTCAAATGTTCCAGGTTGCCTCAGTGAGGACTCACACACAAAACCTTCAGTCTGCCAGGGGAATATATAATTTCTTCCCACAATGCATTGTCCAAAACAAGTCACGTGGTTTCATCTCATCCTTAGGGGAATAAGTGACATCATGCTACATGACCATAAGCAGACCTGGATATATTTGGTGAACATCTCTAATGACTACCCTAAATAGTATTGGGTACATATCACTATGGGCTATCCAGTGGCAAAGGATCTGCCTGCCAGTGCAGGAGGCACAGAGACACGGGTTCAGTGCCTATGTCTGGAAGATCCTCTGAAGAAGGAAATGTCAACCCACTCCAGTAATCTACCTGGAAAATCCCATGGACACAGGAGCCTGGCAGGTAATAGTCCCTGAGGTCCCAAAGAGTCAGACACAACTGAGTTCACACACAAACAAGACATCACTATCTGTTCAGTTCAGTTGCTCAGTCATGTCTCACACTTTGTGACCCCATGAACCACAGCACACCAGGCCTCCCTGTCCATCATCAACTCCTGTTTACACTAACTCATGTCCACTGAGTCAGTGCTGCCATCTACCCATCTCATTCTCTGTCGCCCCCTTTTCCTCCTGCTCTTAATCTTTCCCAATACCAGGGTCTTTTCCAATGAGTCATCTCTTCGCATCAGATAGCCAAAGTATTGGAGTTTCAGCTTCAGCATCAGTCCTTCCAATGAACACCCAGGACTGATCTCCTTTAGAATGGACTGGTTGGATCTCCTGCAGTCCAAGGGACTCTCAAGAGTCTTCTGCAACACCACAAAAAAGCATCAATTCAAAAGTTGAAAAAAGCATCAAAGTTCAAAAGCATCAATTCTTCAGCACTCAGCATTCCTTATAGTCCAACTGTCACATTTATATATGACTACTGGAAAAACCATAGCCTTGACTGGATGGACCTTTGTTGACAAAGTAATGTCTCTGCTTTTTAACATGCTGTCTAGGTTGGTCATAACTTTCCTTCCAAGGAGTAAGCGTCTTTTAATTTCATGGCTGCAATCACCATCTGCAGTGATTTTGGAGCCCAGAAAAATAAAGTCTGACACTGTTTCCACTGTTACACCATCTATTTGCCATGAAGTGATAGGACCAGATGCCGTGATCTTAGTTTTAGGAATGTTGAGCTTTAAGCCAACTTTTTCACTCTCCTCTTTCACTTTCATCAAGAGGCTCTTTAGTTCCTCTTCACTTTGTGCCATAAGGGTGGTGTCATCTGCATATCTGAGGTGATTGATATTTCTCCCGGCAATCTTGATTCCATCTTGTGCTTCTTCCAGCCCAGCGTTTCTCATGATGTACTTGCATAGAAGTTCAATAAATAGGGTGGCAATATACAGCCTTGACGTACTCCTCTTCCTATTTGGAACCAGTCTGTTGTTCCATGTCCACTTCTAACTGTTGCTTCCTGACCTGCATACAGATTTCTCAAGAGGCAGGTCAGGTGCTCTGGTATTCCCATCACTTTCAGAATTTTCCACAGTTTATTGTGATCCACACAGTCAAAGGCTTTGGCATAGTCAATAAAACAGAAATAGATGTTTTTCTGGAACTCTCTTGCTTTTTCCATGATCCAGTGGATGTTGGCAATTTGATCTGTGGTTCCTCTGCCTTTTCTAAAACCAGCTTGAACACTTGGAAGTTCATGGTTCACATATTGCTGAAGCCTGGCTTGGAGAATTTTGAGCATTACTTTACTAGCATGTGAGATGAGTGCAATTGTGCAGTAGTTTGAGCATTCTCTGGCATTGCCTTTCTTTGGGATTGAAATGAAAACTGACCTTTTCCAGTCCTGTGGACACTGCTGAGTTTTCAAATTTGCTGGCATATTGAGTGCAGCACTTTCACAGCATCATCTTTGTGGATTTGAAATAGCTCATCTGGGATTCCATCACCTCCACTACCTTTGTTCGTAGTGATACTTTCTAAGGCCCACTTGACTTCACATTCTAGGGGGTCTGGCTCTAGGTGAGTGATTACACCATAGTGATTATCTGGGTTGTGAAGATCAAAAAGTACAGTTCTTCTGTGTATTCTTGCCACCTCTTCCTAATATCTTCCGCTTCTGTTAGGTCCATACCATTTCTGTCCTTTTTTGAGCCCATCTTTGCATGAAATGTTCCCTTGGTATCTATACTTTCCTTGAAGAGATCTCTAGTCCTTCCTGTTCTATTGTTTTCCTCTATTTCTTTGCACTGATTGCTGAGAAAGGCTTTCTTATCTCTACTTGCTATTCCTCACAATACACATCACTGTCAGTTCAGTTCAGTCGCTCAGTTGTGTCTGACTCTTTGAAACCCCATGAATCGCAGCATGCCAGGCCTCTCTGTCCATCACCAGCTTCCAGAGTTCACTGAAACTCATGTCCATCGAGTCGGTGATACCATCCAGCCATCTAATCCTCTGTTGTCCCCTTCTCCTCCTGCCCCCAATCCCTCCCAGTATCAGGGTCTTTTCAAATGAGTCAGCTCTCCGCATCAGATAGCCAAAGTTTTGGAGTTTTAGCTTCAACATCAGTCCTTCCAATGAACACCCAGGACTGGTCTCCTTTAGGATGGACTGGTTGGATCTCCTTGAGGTCCAAGGGACTCTCAAGAGTCTTCTCCAACACCAATAATTCAAAAGTATCAATTCTTTGGAGCTCAGCTTTCTTTATAACCAACTCTCACATCCATAGATGACCACTCTATAAACCATAGCCTTGACTAAATGGACTTTTGTTGGCAAAGTAATGTCTCTGCTTTTGAATATCTATCTAGGTTGGTCATAACTTTCTTTCCAAGGAGTAAGTGTCTTTTAATTTCATGGCTGCAATCACCATCTGCAGTGATTTGAGAGCCCAGAGAAATAAAGTCAGCCACTGTTTCCACGGTTTCCCTATCTATTTCCCATGAAGTGATGGGATCGGATTCCATGATCTTCATTTTCTGAATGTTGAACTTTACTGAATTTCTAAATTAAACTTCAGAACAATTCCATGAGACATTTATAATTATCTTCTTTGTATTATTAATACAAATGTGGAAAGTGAGGTACATAAGGGGTTTAAAGAATTGCCTGTAGTCATCCAGTTGGGAGGTGACATGACCAGAAATCCTATTTGAATACAATAAAAAAAGATTTCTCTTTTTCATTAGAATCTCAGAGGTTATTAGAATACATATTTTTTAAGAGGAAAAGAAGGGCTTTAAAGAAAACATGTATATTCACGATGCTGTGGAAAAAAAAACTTATTTAATGGTACAGAAGGAAAAGAATCTATGGAAAGATATCTAGAGGAGAAGATATTTCATCTGAACCATGAACACTTACATAATTTGTAAGTCTCTTCCATAGTTTGAGCTGAGGGAACAGCTCATTCAAAGACAAGGAAAGGGACTTCCTGGTGGTCCAGGGGTTAAGACTTTACCTTTCAATGCAGGAGGTGCAAGTTCAATCTCTGCTTGGGGAACTAAGGTGCCACATGCCTCGAGGCCATAAAACCAAAACATAAGACAGAAGCAGTATTGTAAGAGAGTCAATTAAGACTGAAAAAAAAAAAAAAAAGACAGAGACTCAAAAATTCACAGTGCTTTTGGAAAACAAGAAGCAGTTTAATACAGCCAGGATGAAGAAGTTGGAGCAGAAGCTATAAACCTAATCCATTGCTTTTTGCATTACTATACTATCTACTGAGTACCTTTTTTATGTCTGACACTTTCATGTCTTAAATTCAACATTATCAAAGTACCTACTGTGTACATGCTAGAGCATTTATAGATATCTGAAAACAGAGCAGAAACCAAGAAGGCATTATTATTATAATTCTTGAGCTTATAATGAGAAAATCAGAAGACATATGAATTTAAAGAATAGAAATGTAGCTAATAGCAATGGTAAGTATAATTTAAAAGTGTAGCTGGATAAAAGAATATAACAGATGGAAAATATGTTCTGTAGGGTGGTCAGTGGGGTAGGGCATATAGAAAGAGACATGAATGATATGAAAGGTCAAAGCAGAGAGAGCCCCAAGTAGGAAGTTATTCTGGTAGAAAATAAACACCTTTGTTCCTGTCCTGTTGGAAAAATGGCAAGGAACACTGGGTATATAGAGATACGGTTAGCTTAGTAAAGTCAGAGAAATGGGCAAGGGGATGATAATATTGGAAATGTAGGTTAGCATAAACAAAATGGATTTTATTTTAATTTTAATCTGAAAGCATTGGGAGATTTTGACTAGGATGGTAACATGACTGAATATTATGAAATAATGATAACTTTGTGAACACAGGGAGCAATCATATCTAGTGTCAAGAGCTGAAATAGGGACATTAATTGGGAAGCTGTAGTGGACCAGGCAGGAGATGATGGTAGCTTGGACGGGACACAGAGCCAGGGGAAAGTGGTGACATTTGGAAGACATTTTAAAGCTGAACTAACAGTAATTGTAGAAGACTGGATACAGTGTCAGATTAAAACAGACGAATCAGGATTAAACCTACTGTTTCTGAATTATGGTCCTATTTTCTGAGATGTTAATAATTCAGAGATAAGCAATATGAAGTAATAAAATTTAAAAGATTGGGGTGGGGGGACTAGATCACTTAAAAGATACTTATTAAGTGCCCATGATGAGATCTTATATAGTAAGTTGAATATTTGATCTAAAGCTCGAGGGATTCACCAGGATAGTAATGTTATTTAAGACCGTGAGATTAAATGAGGCAATTTAAGAGGTTAATACAGAGGTAAAAGAAAATTGGGTTTATTCTTGGCTCTATTTTCTCTTTAATTTCAAAGTTCTATTTTATATACTTTGAAGAAATGATTAAATGAAATAAAAAAAAAAAAAAAACCTCTCGGTGATAAATAATATCACCCATATTATACAAAGAAGAAAATTGTAGCTCAAGAGAAATTAATTAAATTGAACAAGGTTGCACAACCATTACAGGCTGGGATGCAAAACCAGATCTGACATTTCTCAGAGCTTGCTTTATACTGTGGTATTTAAAGAATCTTATATGACCAGTAAGAGCATCTCTCTTCTAATGGCCAGGGTTTGCCTCAAGGTAATGGAGCATGAACCTTCACCAGATAGCACACCACAGATTTCTGGGCCAGTCCACAGTATGTATATCCAAGATGGTGCCTTGGTGATATTCCTTTCTTGCAGCTCTTAGATCTTAAGACA
Source organism: Ovis aries (assembly GCF_016772045.2). Classification (NCBI taxonomy): domain Eukaryota; kingdom Metazoa; phylum Chordata; class Mammalia; order Artiodactyla; family Bovidae; genus Ovis; species Ovis aries. The sequence goes on from NC_056067.1 coordinate 27,811,253, forward strand.
CACCGTGTACCCTCTATTAGATCTCTCCTACCACTTTACAGATATTGACTCTTTTCTGTTATTCCTTTGACTGCAATTTCCATGAAACCCCTATAGTAAGCCAAACATGTAGGATAATCTCTGCCTGGAGTTAGTATTTACTGAGTGAAAGAATGAGTTTCCCTTTTAATATGCAATTTTTCTCCACTTAATATGTTAGAAAGCCTCGCTTCCCTATTTATTTTTTCTATTTTAAGATCTTGGTAGGAAAGTGACCTTGATTGCTCTTAGTAGGCCAGCTCGCCATCTGGAATTTGACTTTCATTGAGCAAATTTGTCTCAAACAATGGACAGAAACTATAACTCTCTCTCTAGGGCTTGGACCTTCAAAGAAAAGACAGCCAAATTAAAAGGCACATTCCTAGACTTTAACCCCCAAAAGATTCAGAATTAGGAAGACTTTAAGGAGCCCTCCAGGCAATCATTAAGCCACTTTAAGATTGAAAACCCATATCCTGTCTTCTGAGATTTGCTTAAAGGTTCCTGATAATCCCCAACTTGCATTGATTGGGAAAATGTTGCCCATAGCCACTTCTCTAAAGCACAAACTTGGAGTTAACATTGTTGGACCTGATATTCAGCTGCTATTCTTACTAGCGGTACAACCAGCTATGAATTTCTTACCCTTTCTAGGTTTATTTCCATCCCTTTGAAATGAATTACCTCCTATTCTCTCAACACTTAGAGATAGTTATTATTTTGTCCTTTATAAAGACTGAACAATGTGCTTAACAAGTAGAACATGCAGGAAATGATAGAAACCATCACAGATATTGTTTATTATTAGCAGTAATAGCGTATATGGCCTGACCAGGTAGGTAAGCATGTGATATTTGTAGAAGTCACCAAAACAATTGAACAGAGTCCTTCATTTAGTCATTATAATGCTCTCATAGGCTCTACGCAGGAGCATACAGAACTGCAGAGTGATAAGTGGAATAAAGATGTAAATTGTGAGTATAATAAAGCCTTTGGATTTCAGTGATATTTGAAGAATTGCTTGGCTGTTTGAGAAGGGGGTAAACATACCAATTAGCCCAGTACTGTTTCTCTAACAATCTCAACTATATCAAGGTAGACTAAAGGTTCTTCTAGTGCAGCCTGAATAATTGGAAATAGACTGTAGGTCAAACACTTGTAATTATATCTTTTGGAAACTGAGGTGGAGTTAGGGCATCTGTGAAAAATGGTGAAGGAAGCCCAGTCCTCACAGGTCAAAGGGCATGAGGGGAAGTGGAACCATGAAGTTAATGCAGTGGCAGCTAAATCTGACACAGTTACATCAGAAAGACGTGGTGGCTCCACTTCACCTCACATTCTTTGATTGTGGAAAATTCCCTCGTTGTGTACTGTCTAGATGGACTTACTTCCCCTAGTGCTAGATTTCAGCCACTCTTCTAAAGAGTACTGTTGTTGAATTCTGATGAAACAAAGAGGCAACCAAAACTATGGACATCCCAGGAGGTCCTGTGGATGCTGTGGTTAGGGGAGGTCATGGCTGGTTGCATCACTGATTCAAAGGTTAGTTGAGTCCCTTGCCAAATCCTGCAGAGTAGTGAATCCTGTCATTCTTGTTCCTACTTAGGATAACCCTCATGGCTAACTTCATTTGGGATTCAGGAGGTGGTAGAAGCAACATTCAAATATGCCTTTGGTTTACAGTACCATAGAGTGTTTCTTCTCTATGTGTAACTGCTTCCTTGATGATTCAGATGGTAAAGACTCTGCCTGCAATGCAGGAGACCCAGGTTCAATCCCTGAGTCTAGAAGATCCCCTGAAGAAGGGAATGGCAACCCACTCCAGTATTCTTGCCTCAAGAATCCCATGGACAGAGAAGCCTGGCAGGCTATAGTTCCATGGGGTTGCTAAGAGTCAGATACGACTGAGCATGCACTCAGGAATGCATATTGTGCTTAATATACTGTTTTGAGAATAAGAATGTGCTAAAAGTTTTGTCTTTGGAATTGGGAATTAAAACTTGAACAAAAAAAATCATGTTTACCTAAAACATTCTGATACAATTTAGTTAGAAAGGCTTACATTTTCAAAAATGGAAGTAAAAATGGTAGAAGTTATAAATTAGGCTAAATATCAGATCCAAAGGAAAAAGTTAAATGATAAAATGAGATTAAGGAAAATACCAATACAGTATACTAATACATATATATGGAATTTAGAAAGATGGCAATGATGACCCTGTATGCAAGACAGCAAAAAAGACACAGATGTGTATAATGGACTTTTGGACTCAGAGGGAGAGGGAGAGGGAGAAGGTGGGATGATTTGGGAGAATGGCATTGTAACATGTATATTATCATGTAAGAATCGAATCGCCAGTCTATGTCCGACGCAGGATACAGCATGCTTGGGGCTGGTGCACGGTGATGACCCAGAGAGATGTTATGGGGGGGGAGGTGGGAGGGAGGTTCATGTTTGGGAACGCATGTACACCCGTGGTGGATTCATGTCAATGTATGGCAAAACCAATATAGTATTGTAAAGTAAAATAAAGTAAAAATAAAAATTAAAAAAAAAAATAAAATGAGACTTAAAACACCAAAAGAAAAAAAAAAAAGAATACGAAACAAGGAACTATGGTCAAATAATCTACAAGAAAAGAGGCAAGAATATACACTGGAGAAGAGAGTCTTTTAAATAAGAGGTTTTGGGAAAACTGGATAGCCAGCACATGTAAAACAATGAGATTAGAACATTCTCTAACACCAATTCTACAAAAATAAAGTCAAAATGGATTAAAGACCTAAATGTAAGACCAGATACTATAAAACTCCTAGAGGGAAACATAGGCAGAACACTCTGTCATAAATCACAGCAATATCTTTTTGGATCCATCTCCTAGAATAACGGAAATAAAAACAAAGATAAACAAATGGGACCTAATTAAACTTAAAAGCTTTTTCACAACAAAGGAAACTGTAAACAAAAAGACAGTCTACAGAATGGGAGAAAATATCAGTATTTGCAAACAAACCAACCAATAAGGATTAATTTCCAAAATATACAAATAGCTCACACAGCTCTCTCTCTCTCAATCTCTCTCTCTCTCTCTCTCTCTCTCTATATATATATATATATATATATGACTCAATTAAAAAATGGGAAGATATGTAAATACACATTTCTCCAAAGGAGATGCACAGAGACCAACAGGCATATGAGAAATTCTCAACATCACTACTTATTAGAGAAACAGAAATCAAAACTACAATGAAGTATCACCTTGCACTGGTCGGAATGGCCATTATCAAAAATATCTACAAACAATAAATGCTGGAGAGGGTGTGGAGGAAAGAGAACCCTCCTACATTGTTGGTGGGAATGTAAACTGGTGCAGCCACTATGGAGAACAATATGGAAGTTCCTTAAACTAAAAGAAGAACTGCCATAGGATCCAGCAATCTCACTCTTGGACATATATCTGGAGAAAACCAATTCAAAAAGATACACGAACCCCAGTGTTTGTTGCAGCACTATTTACAATAGCCAAGACATAGATGCAATTTAAATGTCCATCAGCAAAGGAATGGATAAAGATGTGGTATATATACACAATGGAATATTACTCAACCATTAAAAATAATGAAATAAATAACACCATTTGCAGCAACATGGATGGACCTGGAGATTATCATACTATGTGAAGTAAGCCAGATCAAGACAAATATCATGATATCACTTACATACAGAATGTTAAAAAAAGATACAAATGAACATATTTACCAAACAGAAATAAACCCACAGACATAGAAAGCAAACTTATAGTTACTAAAGGGGAAAAGGGGGTGGGAGGGATGAATTAGGAATTTGATATACACACTACTATATGTAAAACAGATAGCCAATAAGAACCTACTGTATAGCACAGAGAGCTATACTCAGTATTTTGTAACAACCCAAGGGAAAATAATCTGAAAACATTATATGTGTATAAATGAATCACTGTGTTGTACTTTTGAAACTAACACAACATTGTAAATCAACTATAATTTTAAAATAATCAGTTAAAATAGAAATATAACAAATCACATAGGAAAATATCCACACATTGTTATGTGGATAAAGCAAATGATAAAATATATGTATATATGATCTTTCTGTAAACTAAGTCAACTAGCACTATTTAGGTTTAAAAAAAAAAAAATACCAGAAGGATAAACACCCAAATTTTAAGAAAATAATTGCCTCTGGGTGGTGGAATAAGAGTTAAATCTTTTTTTCTCAAAAAGAGAAGAAAGAATAGGGATAAAGTATTTTAAGATATTAGAGGTGAAGTTACATTAAATAGCAGATTCAAGGACAAGGGTTAAATGACGAGATGAGATTAAGAATGGAGCAAGGTAGCTAACACATTACAGCTTAGTCACTTAAGATTTAGGCTATTGGGATAACCTTAAAGAAACCTGCAACTTGAATTAAACTTATGATGAAATACTAGGAGAGGCAGCTTGAAACACACAAGAGAAATATTATTTTAGATTAAAACATATAAAAGATAACCAACACCTATTTTATGTGATGACTCTGCCTTCCCGAATATCCAGAGTACAGTTATTGGGAGCAGAGGTTTTAGAATCAGAATTTAGTTTCACATTTTAGTACAACTATTACCGAATAACACTGGAAATATTACTTAGTCTCAGTTTTCTTATGTGTAGAGAAAGAGTAGCAAACCTCTAGTACTGTTATTTTGAAGGTTAAATGAGTTAATATGTGTACAACACTAAAATGATTGTACACCTTACAAACGTCACTATCCTTAGTAGCTTCTGGTTACAAGAGTAATCTGATTCAAATCCCAAGAGTTTTAATAAATTACTAAGTTCAAACAGCAGGACTCTTCTAAGTTTTTTTTGTGTGTGTGAAACCTAGAACCTCTTGTCCTTCCCAGGTGGCACTAGTGGTAAAGAATACACCTGCCAATCCAGGATACATAAAGAGACTTGAGTTCAGTCTCAGGAAGATCCCCTGGAGAAGGAAATGGCAACCCAACCCACTCCAGTATTCTTACCTGGAGAATCCCATGGACAGAGGGGCTTGATGGACTACAGTCCACTGGGTCACAAAGAGTCTGACACAACTGAAGTGACAGCATACACAGAGCACCTTCTGGGAAAGAAGAGATTAAGAGTGTAATGTGTGGACTGAGACTTCTGAATTTGCATCCTGGATCTTAACCTATTAACTGTGTGCTAGAGAAGTTAATTTTTTAACATCTCTAACTCAGTCTTCTCATGTGTAAACTGGGAAGTATAATACTAGCTCATTCCTAAGATTACTTTGAGGTTGGAATGACATTTTTTAGAACACTGTTCACAATGCCTGGCACAAAGCCAGAAGTCAATAAATAGCATTGATGATGATGATGGCAATGATAATTACATGCTGATCATACTACTACTTTATTCTTATCATGTAAAAACTATTTCCATTAAGTGAATGATTTAAAATCATTTGAATAAGCAATTCCACTTCTTAATAGGAAGAAAAAATGCAGTATGATAACATTTGTTACTCTATTGCTGATGTTTAAGACTATCTCTGTTATAAATGGTATTTTTAACGATTTAATTTTATACCACTAAAGGGAAAGGAGAAAATTAAATCAGCATCAATACATGCTTTAAACAATAAACATCTAGAAAATCATTTCAGAACATGCTGGTTTTCAATAATTAAGAGCTCATTGATAGAAACGGGTTAACATATTATGACTGAGTCCTCGCCCATATTTCAGGCACATAACTAATATTTAAATATAATGTATTATACTCCTGACATTTGTGCAGACAACTCATGAACTAGAGCCTATGATTTATTCACATCTGTTATAACACATTCTGATAATTTATTTGGAAGAAAGCAATCTGCATTAATCATTTATTAATTATTAATAAAATATAAGCACTGCATTAAAGAACTGCTGTTCAAAAATAACCTTTTCTTCTTGAAGCCAAGGACCTATTTAATTTCACCTTGCATTTTGTAAAGATTAATCGCTTTTTCAGGTGTTGTCCTCCAATTTGACCCTGTAAGATTTTGGGGGAATGCTTTTTACATACAGATAGAAATGTGTCTGAGTTGAATTGCCCCCTAAGAAAGATATGTTGACATCCTCACTCCCAGGAGTTCAGAATGTGAACTTGTTTGTAAAGAGAACTGGTGCAGATATAGTTATTTAAATTAAGATTAAGTTGTAGAGCAGGGTGGGTCTCTATTCCAATAGGACTGGTGCCCCATAAGAATTTAGTCCAGGGACTTCTCTGGTGGTCAAGTGGTTAAGACTCTGCACTCCTACTCTATGGGACATGGTTTCAATCCCTGGTCAGGGAACTATGATCCCACATGACCTGTGACACAGCCAAAAAATTGATGGAGCATTTATTAAAAAAAAAAAAAAATTCAATCCATGTGAGGACATAGAGATATAGGGAGAAGGCTATGTGAACATGGAGGCAGAGGCTGAAGTGATGCATTTACCAGCCAAGGAACTCCTAGGATCACTGGCCATGACTGGAAGCTATGAGGGAGACATGGAAGCTCCTCGTTCACATATGCTTAAAAATAATAACTGCCAACACCTTGATTTCAGAGTTTAGCCTTCAGAAGCATGAGAAAATACATTTCTGTTGTTTTAAGCCATCAGTTTGTGCTGCTTTGTTATAGCAGTTGTAAGAAATGAATAGAAGTTGCTTTTTTCTGTCCTTGCCAGTATACCTGTAAAGGTTTGCAGAGGCTTTACCAGAAAGACCTTGCATGCTGTGGTTACACATCTCCAAGCTTTGAGCAATTAGAATAATTGTTCAAGCCCTTTGAAGTGAATGTTAGTCAGGAAGACGCTTAGAGTGGGGAGGATGCTGTTGGTTTATATGATACAAGACTGATGTGACTGTAGAGACCTCAGGGATAAAGTTGATGAATTAGTTTGCAGTTGGTATAATAGCGTCATATCTACATCTCACTTCATCTCATGTCTGGGAAAGTAGATGTAGAGATGGAAGTTGGGACAAAGTGAAAGTCACTCAGTTGTGCCTGACTCTTTGTGACCTCATGGACTATAGCCTGCCAGGCTCCTCTGCCCATGGAATTCTTCAGGCAAGAATACTGGAGGGTAGCTATTCCCTTCTCTAGGGGCTCTTCCCAACCCAGGTATTGAACCCAGGTCTCCTGCATTACAGGAAGATTCCTCACCAGCTGAGCTACCAGGGAAGCCCAAAGTAAGGAGAAATCCAGCTTAAAAAGTAGAATGGAAGAAGGAAATGAGAGAGAACAATCAGAATTGTGCATTTGTGTAAACTCACCTTTTATCATTCAAGCTAAGGTACCAGAAAGAAGATTCTGGATCTGCTTCCTCTTTTTCTCAAGATTCCAGAGGTCTTGTAATATTTACATTTTACTCTGACAGTGATTAAACTGTTTAAACATATAGTATATATTTTTCATGAAATCCAGCACCTACATCCATCTTTTTAAAAAGTTATTTTCTTTCAGTGCTGGAGGGAAAAGAAGCCTTGTGAGTTTTGTCGAGTAAAATGTATCTAGTTCTCATTATGAAGAAATTTATGGAGTTTTTATAGGTATGTTGAGTTGGCAGAAAAATGGCTCTCAAAAATATTAATTCCCTAAGTCCTTAAACCTGAATATGTATTATCTTTGTGAAAAGGGCTTTGAAGATATGGCTTGAATACAGACCTTGAGATGGAGAGCTTATTCTTTATCATGATGGGCCAAATTTAATCAAATGAATAATGTTAAGAAAGTTCTCTGACTCTGGTCAGAGAGATACTTAACAAAAGAAGAAGGGTCAGAGGGAGATGTGACTGGAGAAGGACTTGACTAACTATTGCTGGCTTTCAAGAGGGAGGAAAAGAGCTGTGATTCAAGGGATGCAGTGACTGCTAGAAGCTGGGAGTGGTCCTTAACTGACAGCCAAGAAGAAAACATGGGTATCAGTCACATATCTGCAATAAATCGAAATCTGCCAATATCCAAAAGATCACATGGACCACAGGCAAGTCTAACTCAATGAAACTATGAGCCATGCCATGTAGGGCCACCCACGTTGGACGGGTGATGGTGGAGAGTTCTGACAAAATGTGGTCCACTGGAGAAGGGAATGTCAAACCATGTCAGTATTCCTGTCTTGAGAACCCCATGAACAGTATGAAAAGGCAAAAAGATATGACACTGTAAGATGAACTCCCCAGGTTGGTAGGTGCACAATATGCTACTGGAGATCAGTGGAGAAATAACTCCAGAAACAATGAAGAGACAGAGCCAAAGCAAAAACCATACCCAGTTGTGGATGTGACTGGTGATGGAAGTGAGTCTGATGCTGTAAAGAACAATATTGCATAGGAACCTAAAATATTAGATCCATCAGTCAGTCCAGTTCACTCACTCAGTATGTCTGACTCTTTGCGACCCCATGGACTGCAGCATGACAGGCCTCCCTATGCATCACCAACTCCAAGAGTTTACTCAAACTCATGTCCATTGAGTTGGTGATGCCATCCAACCATCTCATCCTCTGTCATACACTTCTCCTCTTGCCCTCAGTCTTTCCCAGCATCAGGGTCTTTTCAAATGAACTGGTTCTTTGCATCAGGTAACTGAAGTATTGGAGTTAGGTCCATGAATCTAGGCAAATTGGAAGTGGTCAAACAGCAGATGGCAGGAGTGAACATCAACATTTTAGGAATCAGCGAACTAAAATGGACTGGAATGGGTGAATTTAACTCAGATAACCATTATATCTACTACTGAGGGCAAGACTCCCTTAGAAGAAATGGACTAACCATCATAGTCAACAAGAGTCCAAAATGTTGTACTTGGATGCAACCTCAAAAACGACTGAATGATCTCTATCTATCCAAGGCAAACCATTCAATATCACAGTAAATCCAAATATGCCCCAACCAGTAATGCTGAAGAAGCTGAAGTTGAATGGTTCTATGAAGACCTACAAGACCTTCTAGAAGATGTCCAAAAGATGTCCTTTTCATTATAGGGAACTGCAATGCAAAAGTAGGAAGCCAAGAAATACCTGGAGTAACAGGCAAATTTAGCCTTGGGAGTATAGAATGAAGCAGGGCAAAGGCTAATAGAGTTTTGCCGAGAGAATGCACTGGTCATAGCAAACCCTCTTCCAACAACCCAAGAGAAGACTCTACATATCGACCTCATCAGATGGTCAATATCGAAATCAGATTGATTATATCCTTGCAGCCAAAGATGAAGAAGCTCTACACAGTCAGAAAAAACAAGAGGGGAGCTGACTGTGGCTCAGATCATAAACTCCTTATTGCCAAATTCAGACTTAAATTGAAGAAAGTAGGGGAAATCATTAGACCATTCAGGTCTACAATTATACAGTGGAAGTGAGAAATAGATTCAAGGGATTAGAATTGATAGAGTACCTGAAGACTGTGTACGGAGGTTCATGACATTGTACGGGAGGCAGGGATCAAGAACAACCCAAAGGAAAAGAAATACAAAAAGGCAAAATGTTTGTCTGAGAAGCCCTTACAAAAAGCTGTGAAAAGAATAGATGGGAAAAGCAAAGGAGAAAAGTAAAGATATACCGATTTGAATGCAGAGTTCCAAAAAATTGTGAGATAAGAAAGCCTTCCTCAGTGATCAGTGCAAAGAAATACAGGAAAACAACAGAATGGGAAAGATTAGAAATGTCTTTAAGAAAATCAGAGATATCAAGGGAATATTTCATGCAAAGATGGGAACAATAAAGGACAGAAATAGCATGGACCTAACAGAAGCAGAAGATATTAAGAAGAGGTGGCAAGAATACACAGAAGAACTATACAGAAAAGATCTTCATGACCCAAATAACCACGATGGTGTGATCACTCACCTAGAACCAGACATCCTGGAATGAGAAGTCAAGTGAGTCTCAGAAAGCATCACTATGAACAAAGCTAGTGGAGGTGATGGAATTCCAGTTGAGCTATTTCAAATCCTAAAAGATGATGCTGTGAAAGTGATACACAAATATGGCAGCAAATTTGGAAAACTCAGCAGTGGCCAAAGGACTGGAAAAGGTCAGTTTTCATTGCAATCCCTAACAAAAGCAATGTCAAAGAATGCTCAAACTACCACACAACTGCACTCATCTCACACGCTAGCAAAGTAATACTCAAGGTTCTCCAAGCCAGCCTTCAACAGTACATGAACCGTGAACTTCCAGATGTTCAACCTGGATTTAGAAAAGGCAGAGGAAACAGAGATCAAATTGACAACATCGATTGGATCATCATAAGTGAGAGAGTTCTAGAGAGACATCACAGTTCAGTTCAGTCGCAGAGTTGTCTGCCCTTTTGTGACCCCATGAACCACATCACACCAGGCCTCCCTGTCCATCACCAACTCCCAGAGTTCACCAAAACCTATATCCAGTGAATCAGTGATGTCATCCAACCATCTCATCCTCTTTCGTCCCCTTCTCCTCCTGCCCTCAATCTTTCCCAGCATCAGGATCTTTTCAAATGTGACAGCTCTTCGAATGAGGTGGCTAAAGTACTGGAGTTTCAGCTTCAACATCAGTCCTTCCAATGAATGCCTAGGACTGATTTCCTTTAGGATGGATTGGTTAGACTGCCTTGCAGTCCGAGGGACTCTCAAGAGTCTTCAACATCACAGTTCAAAAGCATCAGTTCTTCGGTGCTCAGCTGTATTCACAGTCCAAGTCTCACATCCATAAGTGACCACTGGAAAAACCATAGCATTAACTAGATGGACCTTTGTTGACAAAGTAACGTCTCTGCTTTTTAATATGCTGTCTATGTTGGTCATAGCTTTCCTTCCAAGGAGTAAACATCTGTTAATTTCATGGCTACAATCACCATCTGCTGTGTTTTTGGAACCCCCCAAAATAAACTTACCACTGTTTCCCCATCTATTTGCCATGAAGTGATGAGACAGGATGCCATGATCTTAGTTTTCTGAACGATGAGCTTTAAGTCAACTTTTTCACTCTCCTCTTTCACTTTCATCAAGAGGTTCTTTAGTTCTTCTTCATTTTCTGCCATGAGGGTGGTGTCATCTGCATATCTGAGGTTATTGATATTTCTCCTGGCAGTCTTGACTCCAGCTTGTTCTTCTTCCAGCCCAGCGTTTCTCATGATGTACCCTGCATATAAGTTCAATAAACAGGGTGGCAATATACAGACTTGACGTACTCCCTTTCCTATTTGGAACCAGTCTGTTGTTCCATGTCCAGTTCTAACTGTTGCTTCCTGACCTGCATACAGGTTTCTCAAGAGGCAAGTCAGGTGGTCCAGTATTCCCATCTCTTTCAGAATTTTCCACAGTTTATTGTGATCCATGCAGTTAAAAGCTTTAGCATAGTCAATAAAGCAGAAATAGATGGTTTTCTGGAACACTCTTGCTTTTTTGATGATCCAGCGGATGTTGGCAATTTGATCTCTGGGTCCTCTGCCTTTTCTAAAACCAAAAACTTCTGCTTTATTGACTATGCCAAAGCATTTGACTGTGTGGATCACAATAAACTGGAAAGTTCTTCAAGAGATGGGAATATCAGACCACCTGACCTACCTCCTGAGAAACCTCTATGCTGGTCAAGAAGCAACATTTAGAACTGGACATGGAACAACAAAATGGTTCCAAATAGGGAAAGGAGTACCTCAGGGCTGTATATTGTCATCCTGCTTATTTAACTTATATGCAGAGTACATCATGAGAAACGCTGGGCTGGAAGAAACACAAGCTGGAATCAAGATTGCTGGGAGAAATATCAATAATCTCAGATATGCAGATGACACCACCCTTATGGTAGAAAGTGAAGAGGTACTAAAAAGCCTCTTGATGAAAGTGAAAGTGGAGAGTGAAAACGCTGGCTTAAAATCATGGCATCTGGTCCCATCACTTCATGGGAAATAGATGGGAAACAGTGTCAGACTTTATTTTTCTGGGCTCCAAAATCACTGCAGATGGTGATTGCAGCCATGAAATTAAAAGATGCTTACTCCTTGGAAGGAAAGTTATGACCAACCTAGATAGCATATTCAAAAGTAGAGACATTACTTTGTCAACAAAGGTCTGTCTAGTCAAGACTATGGTTTTCCAGTGGTCATGTATGGATGTGAGAGTTGGAATGTGAAGAAAACTGAGTGCCAAAGAATTGATGCTTTTGAACTGTGGTTTTGGAGAAGACTCTTGAGAGTCCCTTGGACTGCAAGGAGATCCAACCAGTCCATTTTGAAGGAGATCAGCCCTGGGATTTCTTTGGAAGGAATGATGCTAAAGCTGAAACTCCAGTACTTTGGCCACCTCATATGAAGAGTTGACTCATTGGAAAAGACTCTGATGCTGGGAAGGATTGGTGGCAGGAGGAGAAGGGGACAACAGAGGATGAGATGGCTGGATGGTATCACTGACTTGATGGACATGAGTTTGAGTGAACTCTGGGAGTTCGTGATGGACAGGGAGGCCTGACGTGCTGAAATTCATGGGGTCACAAAGAGTCGGACACGACTAAGCAACTGAACTGAACCAAAGAAGAACTAAAGAGCCACTTGATGAAACTGAAAGAAGAGAGTGAAAATGTTGGCTTAAAGCTCAGCATTCAGAAAACTAAGATCATGGCATCTGGTCCCATCACCTCATGTCAAATAGATGGGGAGACAATGAAAATAGTGAAAACCTTAACTTTGGGGTGGGGAGTTCCAAAAATCACAGCTATTGTAACTGCTGTCATGAAATTAAAAGACACTTGCTCCCTGTAAGAAAGTTATCACCAACCAAGACAGCATATTAAAAAGCAGAGACATTACTTTCCCAACAAAGTCCATCTAGTCAAAGCTATGCTTTTTCCAGTAGTCATATATGATTGTGAGAGTTTGACTTAAAGAAAGCTGAGCACCAAAGAAATGATGATTTTAAACTGTGGTGTTGGAGAAGACTCTTGAGAGTCCCTTGGCCAGCAAGGAGATCCAACTAGTCCATCCTAAAGGAAATTAGTCCTGAATATCCATTGGAAGGACTGATGTTGAAGCTGAAACTCCAATAATTTGGTCACCTGATGCAAACAACTGACATATTGTAAAAGACACTGGTGCTGGGAAAGATTGAAGGGAGGAGAAGGGGACGACAGAGGATGAGATGGTTGGATGGCATCACTGACTCAATGGACATGAGTTTGAGGAAACTCTAGGAGTTGGTAATGGACAGGGATGCCTGCATGCTGTAGTTCATGGGGTTTCAAAGAGTCAGACATGACTGAGCAACTGAACTGAACCGAATATTCCAAGGAGCTGGAAATGTAGTATCTCCTATATCTTCCAAAATGAACACATCCTTAATTTTAGCCCATTTTGAACTTTCGACATAACAGAACTATAGGCGATATATTTACAATTCATTACAGATGCAATAAAAACTACATATAATTGATTATGATTACCATTAATATGATTAATATTAGTGGTATTATATCTTTATTGTTTTGTATAATATAACATTTACCTTCTGAGTTACTAGGGAAGCCCATGATATAATCTACTTCTGTGCACAGATTAATTCAATAAATTTTTATTGAACATATATTATGTACAAGGATATATACCAGGCACTTGGATGCAATAGCCAATGAGTAGATGTTCCTATAGATTAAATTCTCAGAAGAAGACATTTCTGAATTAGACAAGAAAAAAATTTTTTTATCCCTATTAGTAATCAAGGGACTAAATCTTGAGGTATACCAGTTAAATTTTCATCATTAAGGAAACTAAGAATCAGATTTAATCTAATCAGTGACATTTCAAGTGTATCAGGTTTGAAGGAGCAGATTCAGTAATACCACATACTATATGTCAGCTTGGATTCTCCAGATAACTTAGGTTCTTTGAATATGTAGTCCTGATAAATGTCACAGGGGTTAAGTGGATAGTCAGCTATCTTTGTTTTTCAACAACTTTTCAATCACAGAGAAATGGTCCTTTTTTTCAAGTGCTCATACTCATCACCTTTCAAACCTATTTTTTTTTTTGCTAAGTTGAATGGACTCTTTTATTAAATATCTCTTTAAAAAGTTAATCTAGTCTCTATTCAAAGTGTCACTGTTCTAGGTTTCCATGATCTCATGCAGGATTTCTGAAGCATCCTTATCACTGAGCTTCCTACCAAAAATATTATCCCTCCCAATGTGCAGTTTAATATAGTGTATCTACGCAGTGTTACCATAACAGAACTAATTCTGCTACTCCCTTGTTAAAAGCTTTTATATTTTTCAGAGAATCAGAATAGCTAGAGGTGATTTGCGCTCAGTTATGACTTTTAATGGCCCCATGGACTGTAGCCCAGTAGGCTCCTCTATCCACGGAATTTTCCAGGCAAGAATACTGGATTAGGTTGCCATTTCCTTCTCCAGGGGATATTCCTGACCCAGGGATCAAAACTGCACTTCTTGCATTGGCAGGAAGATTCTTTACCACTAGTGCTAATTCCCAAACTGTACACTCCCTAATGTTGCTTTCAAGACTTCTATAAACTTGGCTAGTATATCTCTTCACTAAAATCCCATGTCACTCTCCCCTTTATATATTTTCTCTTTTCCTTCAAGTTGCCACATGTTACATTTCAAGTCTGAACTGCTTGCTTTTTCTGCCAGGAATGCTTTTCCCCAGCTATTTGGCCTGGATATTTCTTACCCATCCTTTTGCAGCCAGTGTGAAGACATTTCCCTTAATAGCAGTTCCCTCATCAAATAGATAAAGTCTTTGTTGTGTCTTTGTTGTGTGTTTTCATAACTTCCCCTTTTATATGAATCTATACACTATATTGCATTTAATTTTTGAAATATAAGATTCTCTTATATAACAGTTTAGTTCTAGGATGAACTAGACTAACTCTGTTCCATAAACAAACATGTATGGAAATCCACATACCTTTCTTATTGTTTGACCATTGTTTGTTTTTGTGTATTTTTACCTGGTTAAATATTCCAGTCACCTGTCTTTATGTTGAACTGTCTCAAATTTCTTATTGGCTGGTATTTCTCAAATTATTTTTTGAAATCTAATAGCTCATTGAGAAGCATCCATAGAAATAATGTTCTTTGAATGCATTTCTTTTCTTGACATTTATCCAGTGATCATTATTGGTGAAGATCAGTTGAGCTGGATATAAAATCCTTGCTTTTCACTTTTACTCCTTCAGTTCAGTTCAGTTCAGTTCAGTCGCTCAGTCATGTCCGACTCTTTGCCACCCCAGTTCTTTAAATATATCAAACTGATTTCTCTTGAAATAAAGTGTTTCTTTTAAATTTGATATCAGTCTTTTCCTGAAGTGATTTGAAGTTTTTGCTTGAATGAGCAGAAGATATTCTATTTTTTCAAAATTTAGTAATTCTGCTACAATGTGGCTTATGAAAATAGACCATATTCCAACTGCTCTTTCAATATGAAAGTTTACATCTTAATTTGGGAAAGTTTCCTTGGGCTGCATTTAGTAGCACTGAGTGTGTATGTCTATGTTCCATTGTTTTGGCTTTCTTTTTCTGTGTTTGCTAGTGTAATGGGACTGACAATTGTTGCTTTTTCTATGCCTTTTTTCAAATTCTTTTTATCATTTTCTTCATTAACATTTTTGACTTGTTCTCTTTTTTTACCTTCCATTATCTATTTTATTCATGGGATTCTCTCCTATCTATACATTGATGGCTTCTAGGTTAGCCCTTATTTCCATTTATAAAATTTTCTTTCTCATCTTTCCTGAGCTGTGTCAGCTCTCTTTCCATAGCTTACCATTTTCTATTATCTTATTTAATAACTGATCTAATTTTGATTTAATTTAGCTTATTATGAAATAGAAGGCATTGCCTGAAGCAATTTTTTTTCCAACTATTTCTTCACTTTGTGCAGGTCTTCAGATTATTACACATTTTAGAGAATATTTTAGTGTAAACTGAATTGCAATTATTTCTTCAATTTTCTATTCTTTTTGAAAAAAAAACTATAAATTTATATAAAAATATATAAAACAACTGCACATCAAATGGTTGGAGATGAATATGCTAATTAGCTTGATTATGGTGATCATGAAAAAAAAGTGTGAATGTGTTAAGTCACTAAGTTGTGTACAACTCTTTGTGACCCCATGGACTGAAACCCATCAGGCTCCTCTGTCCATGAAATTCTCCAGGCAAGAATATTGGAGTGGGTAGCCATTCCCTTTTCCAGGGGATCCTCCCAACCCAGGGATCAAACCTGGGTCTCCCACACTGCAGGCATATTCTTAATTGTTTGATTATGATAATCATTTCACAATGTATACCTAAATGAAAACATCACACTGTAAACTTTAAATAGAACATGGTCTTAAGCAACTAATAGGTTGTTTGGAAATAAATAGTATTTTTCATAAGTATTCTCTTTTGAAACTAATTCAATGTCATTTTTTAATTGCTGATGCAAAGATATTTCAGAATATTACTGAAAATGTCTGGGGGCTAGAATTTGCTTAATCTAGTAATTGTCAGTAATATTTCTTAAATATACATACATACACACACACACACACACACACACGTATGTCTGTGTATACACACACACAGGCAGACATTCCAGAGACTTCAACACACGTCCTGAGATGTTTGAGGACCAAAGACACCTGAATAAGACAGTTACCAGTTACACAGTCAGAAAGCTCCTTCCCGATGGGTACATTCCACCTGTCATTATTCCCTCTTGGGAACTATGTTGCCACCATTCAGCTCTGAGTTGTTACTGGGCAAGTTCTAAGACTGCCTATGGACTCTTTGCCTTCTCCCAGCCTTGTTCCTTCCAGCTAATGGCAAGATGTGAGACTCCTTAGTCCTCCTACCTGGAGGAGGTTCCCCTGGGATGGCCAGTCCTCAGTTCAAAGAGCTAAGCCTGTGCAGACCTCCACTTTCCACCAACCAGACCAGAAGCCCAGGAAGACAGGCCTTCCAAGGGCCCTTCACTCCCTGAATGTGGGCTCCAGAGGGCCTCCCTGCTGCACCTGGGACCAAGCATGTCAAGCCTGGATTTCAAATAGGAATTCTTAAAGTGATTTATGGCCTAGGTCAGGGCAGGGTTTAATGTCTGTGTTAACAGTATGTCAAGACCACTGCTTCAGGTGTCTAATAAATACCTATATACTCAAGCAATGAAGGACAGTGTAGTATTCTTGAGAATCAGAAAACTAAGTCCTGCATTGGCTTCAGTTTACTGACTGAAGTGAGCTTCCAGGCCTTGTCTCAGAGAAGGAGAAACCAGAAAGAACCTAGAGAAATCCATGATATGAACAGATGGAGCAGAAAATCTACTAGAGAGGCCAGAGTGACTAGAAACTTCAGGAAAAAAAAATACTGGAGATCTAAAAGCTGCACTTAGAATGGTGTATATTTTCAGAAGGCCTGTTTCAAGTCTTAGCCTGTTTCAAGTCTTGCTGGAAACTGAGCAAGAATACATGTGTAGAAATTGCCTAGGACCAGGGGAAGAATAATATGAAAGTATGAGAGAAGAAAAAAAATATCCTTGATGGTCACTCATAGCTGGGAATGCTTCCTGTTCCTAAAAGGCAGAGAGGAATCTCTCATAAGTGTGATGCATCAGGAAACACATTCAGAAGGGTTTGGGCTCACTAATGAAGCACACTTCATCCTAGAGGAAATGCTATGTTAGTCTCAACAAAGTTTAAAAAGCAATACTTAATAGAAACCGCCGTATAACCCAGCAATCCCACTGCTGGGCATACACACTAAGGAAACCAGAATTGAAAGAGACACGTGTACCCCAATGTTCATCGCAGCACTATTTATGATAGCCAGGACATGGAAGCAACACAGACGTCCACTGGCAGACAAGTAGATAAGAAAGCTGTGGTACGTATACACGATGGAGTATTACGCAGCCATTAAAGAGAATACATTTGAATCAATTCTAATGTGGTGGATGAAACTGGAGCCTGTCATATAGAGTGAAGTAAGTCAGAAAGAAAAATATCAATACAATATACTAACACATATATATGGACTTTAGAACGATGGTAATGATGACCCTATATGCCAGACAGCAAAAGAGACACAGCTGTATAGAACAGTCTTTTGGACTCTGTGGGAGAAGGTGAGGATGAGATGATTTTGAGAGAATAGCATTGAAACATGTATGTTATCATATGTGAAACAGATCACCAGTCCAGGTTTGATGCATGAGACAAGGTGCTCAGGGCTGGTGCACTGAGATGACCCTGAGGGATGGGATGGGGAGGGAGGTGGGAGGGGGGTTCAGGATGGGGAACACATGTACACCCATGGCTGACTCATGTCAATGTATGACAAAAACCACTACAATACTGTAAGGTAATCAGCCTCCAATTAAAATAATTTTTAAAAAAAAGCAATTCCTAATAGGATAAAACTGTTTCCACATATCTTAACTGCATCCCAGATGAAATATTTTTAGAAATATAAAAATAGCCACACCATGCCAAAAAGTAAAATTTACAGTGTCTGGAATTCAATAAAATATCAAGAAACTACAACTCTTGATGAGAAAATTTAATCAATTAAAACTGACCCAAAACTACAGAGTATATATTTAGTAGATAAAGACATTAAACCAACTAACAGACCTATATTTCATATATTTAAGAAGGTAGAGGAAAATATTAAAATGATATGTGGAGACACAGAAGATAAAATAGAAGACCCAAGAAAAACCCCTAAAGATGAAAATTTAAAATGCAAGATGATAATACAAAGAATGGTTTAAGGGCATATGAGTCACCACAGAAAAAGGATTACTGAAGTTGAAGGCATAATAGAAATTATCTAAAATGATACATAAAAACAATGGGCAAAAATGAACATGGAACCAGTGAACTGACCTCAGTTGGCCTATTATATAGATGCAATTAGTATTCCTGAAGGAAAGGGAAGGGAGAGAAACACACACACAAAAAATTTCTAGAAATAATGACTGAAAATTTTCAACTTTGATGAAAACTACAAATCTACAGATTAAAGATAGTGAATGAACTAAGACACATGAAGAAAATGACACGAAAGCAAATTGTAAACATGTTACATAACACCAGTGTAAAGAAAAAAAATTATAAAAGCAACCAGAGAAAAGAGAAAAATAAAGAAAAGAAGAAAAATAAAGAAAAGAAGAAAAGCATATTATTTGGTTGACCAAAAAGTTCACTCGGATTTTTCCATAAGATGTTAGGGGAAAACCAAAATTGACTTTATGGCCAATCCAATACTTTCAGGAACAAGGCAAGAAAAAATAAAAAGGCGGGGGCGGAGGGCAGGGATGGAGGAAGCAATAAATTTAAAGTGCTAAAGGAAAACACACACATAAACACCACCTGCCAACCTACAATTCTATAGCCAGAGAAAATATTTTTTAAATGAAGATAAAATATTTCAGACCTAAATATTAATTTTATTACAAGCAGAACTACACTACAACAAAGGACAAAGTATATCCTACAAGCAGGAGAACATGATATCAGATGGAAATCTGGATACACACAAATGAAAAATAGCATTAGAAATAGGAACTAAAATGGGTAAATTCTAAGAATCTGTTTAAATTTATGTAAAAGAAAATTATAATGCAAACCTAATAATAACATGTTGTTGTGTTTTAATGTATAATGACTAATGTGTGTGACACACAGCACAAATCTTTGCAAGGGGCTACAGGGAAGATCCCCTGGAGAAGGAAATGGCAACCCACTCCAGTATTCTTGCCTGGAAAATCCAATGGATGGAGGAGCCAGGCATGCGACAGTCCAAGGGTCTCCAAGAGTCAGACATGACTGAATGAATTCACTTCACAGAGAAATAATATACTCTTGCAAGGACATTGTACTAGATATGAAGTAGTATACTTTGACTAAAAGGTAAACTCTAATCATTTAAATAATTATATGACAATCCCTAATAAAACACTGAAATAAAAGGAAATATAAATACAGCTCATAAGCCAATGAAAGAGATAAAACAGAATAATATCTTGATGCAGAAAAACATTCAACAAAATCTAACATCTATCCCTGACAGAAGATTGCAGTAAACTAGGAATAATGAGAAATCTCCTGAACCAAATAAAATGCATCCTAAAACCTACCTCCAGATAATAGTTAAGGACTGAATGCTGTGCTGCTAAGATCAGTAATGAAGCAAGATTAGACTGTTTCACCAGTTCTATTCAACATTGTACTCAGATTCTAGTCAGTGAAATAAGATATGAAAAAAGAATTAAAAATCATCAGGACTAGTAAGTATGAAATACAAGTTTTTATTAATAGCATAATCTTACAAAAAGAAATTCCTACAGAATCTATAACAGCTAGTTCTAGGATGAATAAGTGAATTTAACAACATTGTAATACAAAAGATAAATACACAAAAATCAGTTGTATATTATTGTACTGGTAAAGAAATACCAGAAATTTAAAATAAAACTAAACTTTACAATTATATCAAGTATATGAAACATTCAGAAATAAAACTGACAAATCACTTTTTTTTTTACTGAAAATTACAAAGCATTTTCATTTTTTAATTGAAGTATAGTTGATTTATAATATCTCCTGTAGAGCAAACTGACTGCTATATACATATATACATTCTTTTCTAAATATTCTTTTCCATTATGGCTTACCATAGGATACTGAACACTTTTTTCTCTGTGCTGTACAGTAGGACCTTGTGAGAACAGACAGGTGGACACAGGAGGAGGGAAGAAGAGGGTGGGATGAATTGAGAGTACTACTGACAGGGATGGAGCCAAAGCAAATACAATACCCAGTTGTGGATGTGACTGGTGATAGAAATAAGGCCCTAAGCAGTAAAGAGCAATACTGCATAGGACCAGGAATGTCAGGTCCATGAATCAAGGCAAATTGGATGTGGTCAAACAGGAGATGGCAAGAGTGAAAATCGACATTCTAGGAATCAGCAAACTAAAATGGACTGGAATGGGTGAATTTAACTCAGATGACCATTATATCTATTATTGTGGGCAAGAATCCCTTAGAAGAAATAGAGTAGCCATCATGGTCAACAACAGAGTCCAAAATGCAGTACTTGGATGCAATCTCAAAATTGACAGAATGATCTCTGTTCGCTTTCAAGGCAAACCATTCAATATCATGGTAATCCAAACCTATGCCCCAACCAGTAATGCTGATGAAAATGAAGTTGAATGGTTCTATGAAGACTTACAAGATCTTTTAAAACACCCAAAAGACATGTCCTTTTCATTATAGGGGACTGGAATGCAAAAGTAGGAAGTCAAGAAACACCTGGAGTAATAGGCAAATTTGGTCTTGGGAGTACAGAATGAAGCAGGGCAAAGACTAACAGAGTTTTGCCAAGAGAATGCACTGGTCATAGCAAACACCCTCTTCCAACAACACAAGAGAAGACTCTACACATGGACATCACCAGATGGTCAATACCAAAATCAGACTGATATATTCTTTGCAGCCAAAGATGGAGAAGCTCTATACAGTCAGCAAAAACAAACCGAGAGCTGACTGTGGCTCAGATCATGAACTCCTTATTGCCAAATTCAGACTGAAACTGAAGAAGTGGGGAAAACCACTAGACCATTCAGGTATGACCTAAATCAAATCCCTTATGATTATACAGTGGAAGTGAGAAACAGATTTAAGGGACTGAATCTGATAGATAGAGTGCCTGATGAACTATGGACTGAGGTTTGTGACATTGTACAGGAGACAGGATCAAGACCATACCCAAGAAAAAGAAATGCAAAAAAGCAAAATGGCTGTCTGAGGAGGCCTTACAAATAGCTGTGAAAAAAAGATAAGCAAAAAGCAAAGGAGAAAAGAAAAGATATAGGCATCTGAATGCAGAGTTCCAAAGAATAGCAAGGAGAGATAAGAAAGCCTTCCTCCGTGATCAATGCAAAGAACTAGAGGAAAACAACAGAATGGGAAAGACTAGATATCTCTTCAAGAAAATTAGAGATACCAAGGGAACATTTCATGCAAAGATGGGCTCAATAAAGGACAGAAATGGTATGGACCTAACAGAAGCAGACAATATTAAGAAGAGGTGGCAAGAATACACAGAAGAACTATACAAAACAGATCACAACCCAGATAATCACAATGGTGTGATCACTCGCCTAGAGCCAGACATCCTGGAGTGTGAAGTCAAGTGGGCCTTAGAAAGCATCAATATGAACAAAGCTATGGCGGTGATGGAATTCCAGGGGAGCTATTTCAAATCCTGAAAGATGATGCTGTGAAAGTGCTGCACTCAATATGCCAGCAAATTTGGAAAACTCAGCAGTGGCCACAGGACTGGAAAAGGTCAGTTTTCATTCCAATCCCAAAGAAGGCAATGCCAAAGAATGCTCAAACTACCGCACAATTGCACTCATCTCATGAGGGCACCCCACTCCAGTACCCTTGCCTGGAAAATCCCATGGACGGAGGAGCCTAGAAGGCTGCAGTCCATCGGGTCGCTAGGAGTCAGACAAGACTGAGTGACTTCATTTTCACTTTTCACTTCCATGCATTGGAGAAAGAAATGGCAACTCATTCCAGTGTTTTTGCTGGGAGAATCCCAGGGACCGGGGACCTGGGACCCTGGTGGGCTGCTGTCTATGGGGTCGCACACAGTCGGACATGACTGAAGAGACTTAGCAGCAGCAGCAGCAAATGCTAGTAAAGTAATGCTCAAAATTCTCCAGGCCAGGCTTCAGCAATACATGAACCATGAACTTCCAGATGTCCAAGCTGGTTTTAGAAAAGGCAGAGGAACCAGAGATCAAATTACCAACATCCGCTGGATCATGAAAAAAGCAAGAGAGTTCCAGAAAAACATCTATTTCTGCTTTATTGACTATGCCAAAGCCTTTGACTGTGCGGATCACAATAAACTGTGGAAAATTCTTCAAGAGATGGGAATACCAGAGCACCTGACCTGCGTCTTGAGAAATCTGTATGCAGGTCAGGAAACAACAGTTAGAACTGGACATGGAACAACAGACTGTTTCCAAATAGGAAAAGGAGTATGTCAAGGCTGTATATTGTCAACCTGCTTATTTAATTTATATGTAGATTAAATCATGAGAAACGCTGGGCTGAAGAAGCACAAGCTGGAATCAAGATTGCCTGGAGAAATATCAATAACCTCACATATGCAGATGACACCACCGTTATGGCAGAAAGTGAAGAGGAAATAAAAAGCCTCTTGAAAGTGAAAGAGAAGCCTCTTGATGAAAGTGAAAGAGGAGATTAAAAAGTTTGCGTAAATCTCAACATTCAGAAAACTAAGAACATGGCATCTGGTCCCATCACTTAATGGGAAATAGATGGGTAAAAAGTGGAAACAGTGTCAGACTTTATTTTTTTTGGCTCCCAAATCAATGCAGATAGTGATTACAGCCATGAAATTAATAGACACTCCTTGGAAGGAAAGTTATGACCAACCTAGATAGCATATTCTAAAGCAGAGATATTACTGTGCCATCAAAGGTTCGTCTAGTCAAGGCTATGCTTTTTCCAGTGATCACGTATGGATGTGAGAGTTGGACTCTGAAGAAAGCTGAGCACTGAAGAATTGATGCTTTGGAACTGTGGTGTTGGAGAAGACTCTTGAGAGTCCCGTGGATTGCAAGGAGATCCAACCAGTCCATCCTAAAGGAGATCAGTGTTGGGTGTTCATTGGAAGGACTGATACTGAAGCTGAAACTCCAATACTTTGGCCAACTCATGCGAAGAGTTGACTCATCGGAAGAGACCCTGATGCTGGGAGGGATTGGGGGCAGGAGGAGAAAGGGATGACAGAGGATGAGATGGCTGGATGGCATCACCGACTCGATGGACATGAGTTTCAGTGAACTCCGGGAGTTGGTGATGGACAGGGAGGCCTGGTGTGCTGTGATTCATAGGGTTGCAAATAATAGGACACGACTGAGCTACTGAACTGAACTGAACTGACATATATACAGTATTAAATGTAAAAGAGTTAGCTAATGGGAAGCTGCTGTGTAGCACAGGGAACTCAGCTCATTGCTCTGTGATGACCTAGTGGGGTTGGGTGGGTGGCTGGGGAGGCTCAGAAGATTGGGGATATTATGTAAACAAAGCGTTTTTAGGAATATTAAAAAAAAAACAATTAATGCATAAGTATACCATGTTCACAGATCAGAAGACTCAATATGTCAACTGTCCTTATAGTCATGAAATAGTCAAACAATCAAAGTCTCAACAATGTTTTTTTTTTTAAGAAAATGAAAAACAAAACAAAACAAAAAAAACCACCTGATCCTAAAATCCATATAGGAATGCAAAGAACCTACAATATCCAATTCAGCTTTGAAAAAGAACACATTTAGGGGACCTGATGTTCAGTGAAGACATAATATAAAATAGTAGAAAAGGTGGTGTTAATGTCAACATTGAAAGATCAATGGAACATTCAAAGGGTCCAAATACAAAGCCATTTATATTTGGTCAATTCATTTTGAACAAGGGTTCAAAGGTAATTTAGTGAAGAAAATCATTATGTTCCTTCCATCATTACCCCACACCCTAAGTACCCATTCCTGCACAAGGTCCTCAATTTCTCTTTGTATAAATTAGAAAATTCATGCTTTTTTTTTAGTATATATACATATATATGGTATATATATTTTATATATATTTAATTTGTCCATTTATTATCTGTCCATCCATACTCCTTATTTAGCATGTTTAAACTAGCAGTACTTTCACAAATGTGGCTCAAAATATATGTTTGTCCTTCACTTCAAAAAAATTTCCTCTTTTCCTGTTTTGATGTGTAGTCTATATTCCAGTGGAGCAGCTTGTAGTTTTAAAAAGACCATCAATGGAAGCCTACACAGTTTTCAGCCATTCTTTCTTCTTAAAAGTAATGAACAATTTTGGGGGTGGGGGCAAATGAATAAGACATCTGTGTTGTATTGATATAAAACTGCCTTTTTTTCCTCCCACAGTAACAGTGGGAATCCTGTAGATAACAAATTATTGCAGTCAGGAACAAGTAACTCAAGAATGCAGTAGACGAGATGACTTCAATAAATCCTGCAAAGCCTGTTGTCAGTGACAGTTTAGAAATATCAAACTTGTTACCAAAGTAATTCTCTATTCTTGCTGAAGAGAAAAGAACTACTAAATACTTATAAAATGATATCAATGTGTCAGGTCACATACAGGCATACCCTGGAGACAGAGGATTCAGTTCCATACCATTGCAGTAAAGTGAATATCACAATAAAGTGGGTCACAAATGTTTTAGTTTCCTAGTGCATAGAAAAGTTGTGTTTTCACCAGACTGTGGTCTATTAAGTAGGCAAAATCATTATGCTGAAAAAACAATGTACATACTTTAATTAAAAAATACTTTACTGTAAAGAAATGCTATCATCTGAACCTTCAGCTAGTCATAATCTTTTAGCTAGTAGAGTTTGAAATATTGCTAAAAATCAATGAAATGTGACACAGAGACATGAAGGAAGCAAATGCTATTGGAAAAATTACATCAGTAGATTTGCTTGACTCAGGATTGTCACAGATCTTCAATTTGTAAACATTCACTGTGAAGCACAGTAAAACAAAGTATGTCTGTATTTAGAAAGTTATCCTGTGAGCCCATGGTCAAATTCTTATACATACAAGAATGCTAAGTTCAAACTCCTGTATCAAACTTTAAGAGGGACAGAACAGAACTGGAGAGTATTACTGGGTTGGCCAAAAAGTTCATTTGGGTTTTTCTGTCAGAACTTTTGGTCAACCCAGTATAAGTAGGAAAGAACTAAAATTTCACTAGTGGCTACATATCAATCAGTATGATAGTGGCTCAGTTGGTAAAGAATCTGCCTGCAATACAAGAGACACAGACTTGATCCCTGGGTCAGGAAAATCCCCTGGAGGAGGAAATGGCAACCCACTCTAGTATTCTTGCATGGGAAATAACATGGACAGAGGAATCTGGCAAGCTACAGTCCATGGGCTTAATGAGATTCAACCATGACTCAGCAGCCAAACCACCACCATTAACAAAATGCAAGAGAGTTATTATTATAATACATATTTGACAAATCCTGGGTTAATTTTTCCAAGAATATATTTTGAGCAAATGGAGAAGCTGAGTTTCCAATCCATATATGTCTGATTAAAAGCAAAAGCCTCCTAGAGTCCAACGTAAACTAACAAAATGCTTGATGAAAACAGGACTACTTGTACAGGATAATGAAGTGTTAGGCAAAGAAATTACTTTGGAAAGCTGTAACATCAAAGGATTTCACTTTCTTTATGTGGTTTCAGAGAATTGTGCTAAAAGTAATTTGAATAAATTATATAAGGCACATGTTGGCTTTCAAAACAAGGAAGATCATAATAGATATCCTACTGAGGAGCTTCCCCAGTAGCTCAGTTAAAAAAAATAAAATAAATCCACTTGCCAATGCACGAGACACAGGAGACACAAGTTCAATTCCTGGGTCGGGAAGACCCCCTGGAGGATGAAACAGCAACCCAGCCCAGTATTCTTGCCTGGCAAATCCCATGCACAGAGAGCCTGGGGGGCTACAGTCCACAGGGTGAAAAACAGTCAGACATGACTAAGCACATGGCACACATGACCCAGTGACAGGGTAGCTGTTTCCTATGTGGTGACTCTGTCTCCAAAAAAGTTTGAACTTAAAGTTATACACACACTCTCCAGTGTGGCAGCACTACATAAGGATATTTTAATTTAAAGTAATGACAGTTAAATAAAATTAAAATTTAGAGGGAGAGGTGGCCAAGACGGTGGCCAAGAGTAGAAAGACCTGAGCTCATTTCCTCTCATGAGTACATCAAAATCACAACTGTCTGCAAAAACAACCTGTGATGAAGGAGACTGGAACCTACCAGAAAAGATGTTCCACAACTGAAGACATACAGAAGGAACCACAATGAGAGGCAGAAGTGGTGGACTCCTGATAAAATTAAATCCCATGTTCCCCAGGTGAATGACCAACAAACTGGAGAATACTTATTTTCTTATAGAAGCAGTTCGGAGCTTCCTGTCAGGCTCCCCAGATCTCAGTTCTGGCAATAGGAAGACAGGTTCTCAGAGCATCTGATTTTGAAAGCAGGTGAGGCTTAACTACAGGAGTGCCATGGGACTGGAGGAAATAAAGACTTCATTCTTACAATTTATTGATCAGACACATATTAATACATCTTTCATTACCCAAACATTGCTGACCAGAGGCATGTCAATATTCACTTACATAACAAATCACTGGCCACAGGTGTTAGTTGCTACAAAAATTCCCCAATCAATAATGTGTTAAAGAAAGTACACAAAACCTCACTTGCACTGGGACCAAGGGCAAAAGCAATAATTTGATAGGAGCCTAGGCCAGACCTACCTGTTGGTCTTGGAGAGTCTCCTGGAGAATCGGGAGCAACTGCAGCTCACCTTGGGGACATAGACACTGGTGTCAGATATATGGGGACATTCAGCCACATGAACACTGCTGATGCTCGCAGCTGACTGCTTGGATCATTTTTGCCAATACCTAGCACCACCCAGCAGCAGCAGCACCCAATAGTCTGCAGGTGCCAGTTCTTTGGTGCCTCAAGCCAAACAACTAACCACTGGACAGGGATACATCCCCACCCATCAGCAGACAAGCTGCCTAAAGACTAACCCCAGAGCCACCTCTGAACATGCCACTACACAGGGCCAAGCCCACCAAAGGTCCATGATCCAGCTTTATCTTCCAGTGGACAGACACTGACCTTCCCACTGGTAAGGCTGCACAAGCCTCTAGACCAATCTCACCAACCAGGGATGGACACCAGAAGTAAGAAAACTATGATCGCACAATGCATGCCAGACTCTATACTGGGACCAGCTGGGTCCAGGCCCTGGCCACTAATAGGTCATTATAACATTTGGGACACCCTGGATCACATGCCTGACTATGTCAATAAATGCTGCCCTCCTGCTGTCAACGATCTGAAATGAGCTCAAGGATCCCTGGGCTCTGAAACCAGACTCTAAGAAACATCTCTGCCTGCCAGTAGTCTACCTAACCCCAGGTTTTGGCTTAACCTGCCAGGGGTGGGCAGCAGCCCCAGATTCTTCAGTACCCTAACTCCAACCACCAGTAAGCCAGTACTAGCGCCAGGGCTCCCTAGGGTCCCACAACCAGCTACCTCATTGAAAGGGCCTGCTAAACAGCAGCCAGAAGATCCACACAAGGCAGGAGGACCTGGCAACCAACCAGACCAGGGTCCAACAGAAGACCACCCGCATAGTCAGTCCCCGATAAGAGAAAGGTGCATGCAGCCCTCTTGGAGGAACCCCTAGAGCATACAGCTTGGGTAAAGAGAGGGGAGTGCACTGCTGGGATACATAGGATGCTTCCTACAGAGGGCCATGTCCCAAGACTGAGAAACATAACTAACCGACTACAAACATAAGAATACAAAGAGTAACTTGGACAACATGAGGCAGCAGAAGAATATGGTCTAGACAAAGGAAAATACAAAACTCCACAAGAACTACATGAAGTAGAGACAGACAATCTACACAAGAAAGGCTTCATATTAATAACTGCAAAGATGATCAAAGAACTAGGGAGGAAAATGGATGCCAGATGTATGTTAGAATTTTTAACAAAGTGATAATAGAAAGAACCACTGAGTAGAGATGAAGAATACAATATCTTAAATGAAAATGCACTAGAAGGAATCAATAGTAGATTAAATGATTCAGAAAAATGTGTCTGTGAGCCGGAAGAACAGTAGTGGAAATCAGTGATGCTGAAGAGAAAAAAGAAATAAGAATGAAAAGAAATGAGGACAATTTAAGAGACCTTTGGGACAGCATTAAGCACACTAATATTCATACTATAATGGTCCCAGAAGGAGAAAAGAGAAAGGGCCCAAGGAAATATTTGAAAAGATAGTACCTGAAAACTTCCCTAACTGGGAAAAAAGTGACTTTTTAGTTACCCAAGTCCAGGATGCACAGAGAGCCCCATACAGGATTAACTCACAGAGGAATACACAAAGACACATTGTAACCAAAATGACAACAATTAAAGAGAACAATACAAGCAGCAAGGAAAAAGTAACAAGTATTAATAACATACAAAGGAACTTCCTATGTCCATCAGCTAATTTTTCAGCAAAAACTCTGAAGGCCAGAAGAGAGTGGCACAATATATCTAAAGTAATGAAAAGGAAAAACCTACAACTAAAAATACTCTACCTAGCATGAGTCTCATTCAGAATTGATGGAGAAATCAGAAGCTTTGCAGACAAGAGAAAGCTAAAAGAATTCAGCACCACCAAATCAGCTTTACCACAAACATTAAAGGAAATTCTCTAGGTGAAAAAAGAAAAGGCCATAACTAAAAACTAATTATGGAAGGGAAAAGTTCACCAGTAAAGGTAAACATACAGTAAAGGTGGGAAAATCATTCACACAGTGAGTAGGGAGGTTAAAAGACAAAAGTAGTAAAACCATTTGTATTCATGATAAACAGTTATGAGACACATGTAAATATATACACACATACTCTGCTATACAAAAACCTCATGGTAACCACAATAAACAAACTATAACACATACACACAAAAAAGAAAGTGAAGTATAACATTATTGATAGTCATAAAATAAGGGAAGAGGAAAGGAAAAATATCTACAAAACAAATTCAAAACAATTAACAAGGGAGCGGTAAGAATATCTATCTATCTATCTATCTATCTATCTATATGTATATATATATATAGAGAGAGAGAGAGAGAGAGAAATATAATTGCCTTGAATTTAAATGGTTTAAATGCTCAATCAAAAGATACAGACTGGCTTAATGGATACAAAAATAAGCCCCATATATATGCTGCCTATAAGAAACTCACTTCAGGTCTAGAGACACATACAGACTGAAAAGTAAAAGGATGGAAAAGTTATCTCACACAAATGGAAATTTTAAAAAATTGGAGTATCAATACTTATGTCAGGCAAAATAGACTTTAAAATAAAGACTGTTATAAGAGACAAAGAAGGATACAAGATAATCATCAAGGAATCATTCCAAGAAGAACTTATATATAATAACTGTAAATATGCATGCACTCAATATAGAAATACCTCAATATATAAGGCAGATATGCTAAACATAAAAGGAGACACCAACAGTAACACAATAATAGTAGGGAACTTTAACACTCCATTTATATCAATGGACAGATCATCCAGAGAAGCAGTAAGGAAACACAGGCCTTAAATAACACATCCAACCAAATAGACTTAATTAAAATTTATAAAGCAGGCAACTCTAAAGTAGCAGAATACATATTCTTTTCAAGTGCACCTGAAATAGTCCCCCAGATAGACCATATATTGGGCCAAAGCAACCTTCGGTAAGTTTAAGAAAAGTTGAAATCATTTCAAGCATCTTTTATGGCCACAACATTATGACACTAGAAATCAACTATAAGAAAAACTGCCAAAAAATAAAAAACCCACACAAACACATGGAGGCTAAACAATATGCTACTAAAAAAGGAAGCAACCAATGGATCACTGAAGAAATCAATGAAGAAAGTACTAAAAAAAAAAAGAAAAGAAACCTTAGAGACAAATGAAAACATGACAATCCAAAACCTATGGGATGGGAGGTGGGATGAACTGGGAGATTGGGACTGACATATATATACAACTATGTATAAAATAATTAACGAGAACATACTGTATAGCACAGGGAACTCTACAACGCTCTGTGGTAAACTAAATGGGAAGAGAAGGAAAGAAAAGAATATGTATGTGCATATATATGTATACATATGCACTAATGTATACATATATACATAGGTATGTATGAATCAATTGAGTTGCTCCATCATGTCTGACTCTTTGTGACCCTATGGACTGCAGCACGCCAGGCCTCCCTGTCCTTCATCACCCAGAGCTTGCCCAAACTCATATCAATTGAATTGGTGATGCCATCCAACCATCTTGTCCTCTGTCATCCCCTTCTGCCTTTAATCTTTCCCAGCATCAGGGTCTTGTATGTATGTACACATATGTATGTATCCACATGACTGACTCACATTGTTATACAGCAAGAAATGAACACAAAATGTAAAGCAACTATACTCTCATGTTAAAAAAAAGAAACCCCCCAAAAAGAAAGAAGCTATTTAGTCTTTTACGCTTAGCCTTTCAGAGCTCATTTAGACCTACCCTTGCTATTTTGGAAATGTTTGCTTGCATATATCCTGAAGAATGTAGTTAAGAACATTAAAGTTCATTAACAAGGGTGCCACTAATATTGGGCTATTTTCTTTTTTTTAAGTTCAGATGTAACTCTAGAGCTGTCCTGTCCATATAGCGACCACTAGTAACATCAGTTCATTCAGTCACTCAGTCGTATCTGAGTCTTTGTGACCCCATGGACTGCAGCACGCCAGGCTTCCCTGTCCATCACCAACTCCCGGAGCTTACTCAAAATCATGTCCATTGAGTTGGTGATGCCATCCAACTATCTCATCCTCTGTCGTCCACTTCTCCTCCTGCCTTCAATCTTTCCCAGCATGAGGGTATTTTCCAATGAGTCAGTTCTTCGCATCAGGTGGCCAAAATATTGGTAGTTTTAGCTTCATCATCAGTCCTTCCAATGAATATTCAGGGCTGATCTCCTTCAGAATGGACTGGTTGGATCTCCTGGCAGTCCAAGGGACTCTCAAGAGTCTTCTCCAATACCACAGTTCAAAAAAGCATCAATTCTTCAATGTTCAGCCTTCTGAGCTTTGGTGTAGTCAATAAAGCAGAAGTAGATGTAGACTAGCAACATATGACTACTCAAATGTAAGTTCAGTTCAGTTCAGTAGCTCAGTCATGTCTGACTCTTTGTGACCCCATGAATCACAGCACGCCAGGCCTCCCTGTCCATCACCAACTCCCAGAGTTCACCCAAACTCATGTGCACTGAGTCGGTAATACCATCTAGCCATCCCATCCTCTGTTGTCCCCTTCTCCTCCTGCCCCCAATCCCTCCCAGCATCAGGGTCTTTTCCAATGAGTCAACTCTTCGCATGAGGTGGCCAAAGTACTAGAGTTTCAGCTTCAGCATCAGTCCTTCCAATGAACACCCAGCACTGATCTCCTTTAGAATGGACTGGTTGGATCTCCTTGCAGTCCAAGGGACTCTCAAGAGTCTTCTCCAACACCACAGTTCAAACGCATCAATTCTTCAGTGCTCAGCTTTCTTCACAGTCCTACTCTCACATGCATACATGACCACTGGAAAAACCATAGCCTTGACTAGATGGACCTTTGTTGGCAAAGTAATGTCTCTGCTTTTGAATATGCTATCTATGTTGGCCATAACTTTCCTTCCAAGGAGTAAGCGACTTTTAATTTCATGGCTGCAATCACCATCTGCAGTGATTTTGGAGCCCCCCAAAATAAAGTCTGCCACTGTTTCCACTGTTTCCCCATATATTTCCCATGAAGTGATGGGACCAGATGATCTGAGTTTTCTGAATGTTGAGCTTTAAGCCAATTTTTTCACTCTCCTCTTTCACTTTCATCAAGAGGCTTTTTAGTTCCTCTTCACTTTCTGCCATAAAGGTGGTGTCATCTTCATATCTGAGGGTTATTGATATTTCTCCAGCAATCCTGATTCCAGCTTGTACCTAATGAAAGAAAAAGCAAAACTCAATTTACTAGTAAGAATGAAATCATAAAAATCAGAGCAGAAATAAATGGAATAGAGATAAAACAATGGAAAAGATCAATTGAACAAAAAGCCGGTTCTTTGAAAGATAAAAATGATAAACTTTTAGCCAGACTCATCAAGAAAAAAGGGAGGACCCAAGTCAATATAGTCAGAAATGAAAAAGGAGAAGGTATAACCAACAGTGAAGAAATACAAAGGATTACATTAGACAACTACAAGCAACTATATGATGATAAAATGGACGACCTGATAAAGTGGACAAATTCTTAGAAAGGTACCATCTCCTAAGACTGAATGAGTAACAAATAGAAAATATGAACAAACCAATTACCAGTACTGTAACTGAATCAGTAATTAAACTCCCATCAAACAAAATTCTCTAATATATAACATATAATGGAATATTACTCAGGCATAAAACAGAATGAAATAATGCCATCTTCAGAAAAATGGATGAACTAGAGATTATACTAAGTGAAGTAAATCAGACAAATACAATATGATTCCACTTGTATATGGAATCTGAAAAGATTGATACAATTGTTTTATTTACAAAACAGAAATAGACTCATGAGATAGAAAAGAAATTTCTATTTACAAAAGGAAACAAGAGGGGAGGGATAAATTAGGAGTTTGAGATCAACATATAAATGCTACAATATTTAAAATATATAACCAACAAGGAGCTACTGTAAGGCCCAGGTAACTATATTCAATATCTTGTAATAACCTATAATAGAAAAGGATCTGAAAAAATACATATATATGTGTAACTGAATCACTATGATGTACACCTTAAATACTGTAAATCAACTATACTTCAATAAAAAAAAATCTTAAAGCATTTCCTTTTCCAACTATTCCAAAAAGACTGCAGAGGGAGGAACACTCTGAACCTCATTCTTTGAGGCCATCATCACCCTGACACCAAAACCAGACAAAGCTATCACAAAAAAGGAGATCACAGGTCAATATCACTGATGAACACAGACACAAAAATGCTCAATGAAATACTAGCAAACATAACCCAACAATACATTAAAAGGACCATACACCATGGTCAAGTGGGCTTTATCCCAGGGATGCATGGATTCTTCAATGTATGTAATCAAAGTGGTATACTATAGTAACAAACTGAAGAATAAAAATCATATGATCATGTCAACAGAGATAGGGAAAGCTTTTGACAAAATTCAAAACCCATTTATGACCAAAAGAAAACTCTCCAGAAAATGGCCATAGAAAGAACAAACCTCAACATAATAAAGGGCATATGTGAAAAACGCATAGCAAGTATCATTCCCAGTGATGAAAAACCAAGTATTTCCTCCAAGATCAGGAAGAAGACACACTCATCACTACTGTTTAACCGAGTTTTTTGCATTTTAGCCATGGCAATCACAGAAGAAAAAGAAATAAAAGGAATCCAAATTGAAAAAGAAGTAAAACTGTCACTGTTTGCAGATGACATGATTCTATACACAGAAAATCCTAAAGAAGCTACCAGAAAACTACTAGAGCTAACCAATGAATTTGGTAAAGCTGAAGGACACAAAATTAATACATAGAAATCTCTTGCATTCCTATAATATAATTAGAAATGAAGGACACAACCCCATTTACCATTAAAACAAAAAGAATAAAATACCAGGGATAAACCTACCTAAGGAGACAGAAGACTTGTACTCAGAAAACTTGTAGGATACTAATGAAAGAAATGAAAGACAACACAAACAAATGGAAAGACATATTATGTTCTTGGATTGGAAGAATCAATACTGTGAAAATGACTATATTACCCAAGGCAATCTACAGATTCAATGCAATCTCTATCAAACTACCAATGCACAGAATTAGAACAAAAAATTTTCAATTTGTATGAAAACACAAAAGACCCTGAAATAATCAAAGCAATCTTGAGAAAGAAAAGCATCTGGAGGAATCAGGCTCCATGACTTCAGACTATACTACAAAGTTACAGTAATCAAGACAATATTCGTTACTGGCACAAAAACACAAATACAGATCAGTGGAGCAGGACAGAGAGCAGAGATAAACACACACACCTTCGCTCACCTAATCTATGACAAAAGAGGCAGGAACACACAGTGGAGAAAAGACAGTCTTCAAAAAGCGGTGCTAGGAAAACTGGACAGCTCCATGAAGAGGAATGGAATTAGAACACTCCCTAATGACACACACAAAAATAAACTCAAAATGGAATAAAGACATAAATGAAAGGCTGACAGTATAAACTCTTAGACGAAAACATAGGCAGAACACTAACATACATCACAGCAAGACCTTTTTTGACCCACCTCCTAGAGTAATGGAAATAAAAACAAAATAAACAAATAGGACCTAATTAAACTTACAAGCTTTTTGCATAGCAAATGAAAACATAAATGAGATGAAAGACAACCCTCAGAATGAGAGAAAATATTAGGTTAGTCAAAATACTCATTCAGGTTTTTCATAAAATGTTACTGCAGAATGAATGAACTTTTTGGCCAACCCGATATTTGCAAATGAAGCCACTGACAAGGAGTTAATCTCCAAAATATACAAACAGCTGATACAGTTCAATAGCAAAAAAGGAAAAATGCAGAAGTTCTAAATATAAATAGACATTTCTCAAAAAAGACGAAGACATGGTCAACAAACACAAGAAAAGATGCTCAATATCACTAACTATTAGAGAAAAGCAAAACAAAAAAAAACAATGTGGTATCACCTCACTACAGTAAGAATGGCCATCATCAAAAAATGTACAAACAAAAGCTGGAGAGGATGTGGATAATAGGGAATCCTCCTACACTATTGGTTGGAACGTAAATTGGTACACTCGCAATGGAGAATAGTACGGAGGATCTTCAAAAAACTAAAAATAGAACTAATAGGACCCAGCAATACACTCCTGGGAATATACCTGGAGAAAACCATAATTCAAAAAGATACATGCACCCCAATGTTCACTGCAGCACTATTTTTAGTATCCAGAGCATGGAAGCAATGTACATGTCCATCAGCAGAGGAATAACTAAAGATGCAGTACATGTAAACCTACAGATTTCTCAGGAGGCAGGTAAGGTGGTCTGGTATGTTCATATTTGGTATGTTTAACCTGCCTCCTGAGAAATCTATATGCACATCAAAAAGCAACAGTGAGAACTGGACTGGTTCCAAGTTGGGAAAAGAGCACGTCAATGCTATATACTGTCACCTTGTTTATTTTACTTATATGCAGAGTACATCATGCAAAATGCCGGACTGGATGTAGCACACGCTGGAATCAAGATTGCCAGGAGAAATGCCAATTACCTTAGATACGCAGATGACACCACCTTTATGTCAGAAAGTGAAGGCGATTTAAAGAGCCTCTTGATGAAAGTGAAAGAGAAAAGTGAAAATGTTGGCTTAAAACATTTAAAAAACTAATGTCACAGCATCTGATCCTATCACTTCATGGCAAATACATGGAGAAACAATGGAAACAGTGACAGATTTTATTTTCTGGGGCTCCAAAATCACTGGGGATGGTGACTGAAATTAAAAGATGCTTGCTCCTTGGAAGAAAAGCTATGACCAACCTAGACAGCATATTAAAAACCAGAGACATTACTTTGCCAACAAAAGTCTACTCAAAGCTATGGTTTCCCAGTAGTCATATATAGATGTGAGAGTTGGGACCATAAAGAAAGCTGAGCACTGAAGAATTGATGCTTTTGAACTGTGGTGTTGGAGAAGACTCTTGAGAGTCCCTTCAACAACAAGGAGATCCAACCAGTCCATCCTAAAGGAAATCAGTCCTGGATATTCATTGGAAGGAATGATGCTGAAGCTCCAATACTTTGGCCACGAGATGCAAAGTACTGATTCATTGGAAAAGACCCTGACACTAGGAAAGATAGAAGGCAGTCGGAGAAGGGGACCACAGAGGATGAGATGGTTGGATCGCATCATAGATTCGATGAACATGAGTTAGAACAAGCTCCAGAAGTTGGTGATGGACAGGAAAGCCTGGCATGCTGTAGTCTGTGGGGTTGCAGAGTCAGACATGACTGAGCGACTGAACAGATATGTAAACGATGGACTATTACTCAACCATAAAAAAGAACAAAACAGTTCCATTTGCATAGGTGTGGACAGACCTAGAGACTATCACACAGAGTGAAGTAAGTCAGAAAAAGACAAATAAATACAGCATAATATTGCTTATATGTGGAAGCTAGAAATATGGTGCAGATGCATTTATCTGCAAAGCAGAAATACAGATACAGATGTAGAAAACAAACTTATGTATACCAAGGGGGGAAAGAGGAAGTGGGATGAATGGGAGATAGGGTTGAAATATATACACTACTATGCATAAAATAAATAACTAATGAGAACTTAATGAGCTGAAACTTTTGAACTGTGGTGTTGGAGAAGACTCTTGAGAGTCCCTCGGACAGCAAGTAGATCCAACCAGTCCATCCTAAAGGAAATCAGTCCTGAATATTCATTGGAAGGACTGATGCTGAAGCTGAAACTCCAATACTTGGGCCACCTGATATGACATGAGTTTGAGTAAACTCTGGGAATTGGTGATGTACAGGGAGGCCTGGCCTGCTGCAGTCCATGGGGTTGCAGAGTCAGACATGACTGAGCGACTGAACTGAACTGAATGAGAACCTACTGTCTAACCTAACCTATAGAGAATTCTACTCAATGCGCCGTGGTGACCTAAATGAAAAAAATCTAAGAGAGGATATATATATATACACACACACATATAACTGATTCACTTTGCTGTTCAGTAGAAACTAATACAACACTGTAAAGGAACTATGCTCCAATAAAATTATTTCTAAAAATTGCTACCAATAAAAGGATGTTACCTGTGAAATTTGATAATAATTTGATATAATCCATTCTTATGTGGAGAAAGTAAAACAAATTTACAGAATTAAGTGAAAGTGTTATTTGCTCAGTCATATCCAACTCTGTGTGACCCCGTGGACTACAGCCTGCCAGGCTCCTCTGTTCATGGGATTCTCCAGTCAAGAATACTGGAGTGGTTAGCCATTCCCTTCTTCAGGGGATCTTCCCAACCCAGGGGTTGAACTCAGGTCTTCTGCATTGCAGGCAGATTCTTTACCATCTGAGTCATTATATAAATAAAATAATTCTTTACCATCTGAGTCATTATACAAATAAAATGTCTAATCCAGCATCTGGCCTTAAAGATGAAAGAAATATTTACTGAATAAGTTAGCTAAGCTCAGGGCTGAGCCAAGTAATTACACATATAATCTTAATTTTTCCTTACTTCAGCCCCTTTAGGCTGATAAGATTATTTTTACATAATAATTTTATATATGCATACTCATGAACATATAGATACCAAGGTACAGAACTCCTAAAAGTAAACCTTAGATTAATACATATTTCTTCTAAGAAGTGTTATGGAAACATTTAGCTTTCTAAGTGAAAAGAGCCCTGTTTTATGCCATAGCTACCATGATCTGACATACCCTGAGTCAACATGAAGTACAGACCTTCAAAGCACACGGCAAGACTGCTACCTATCACATCACAGTGTTCACACAGGCAAGATGCCAGTGAGAATCCATTCAGAGAGACCACTTAATTTAGGAGTTTAATAATGGTAACATTTCAGCATAACATGAAGAGGGAAAATGCAGGTTCCTGAGGAAATTCAAGTTTTATCTGAATACCACGGTGGCATCTACAAGACCCTTCTTGATCTGGCCCCTACTCCTCTCCACTTCCCTTCCTGCCATGATCCTCCTCGGTCACAGCTCTCAGAACACAGAGAACTTCAAACTCTCTCAAGAAATCACATTCTTTTTCACCCCAGGCACTTTCACATGACTTTCTCTCTCACATTACCAACTCTCATGTTACCAACAAAGTACCAGACTGCTTTAATCTGAAAAGGCCACTCCCATTTTCTTTTTATGCTGCTTCTTTTCTGTGAATATATTCCAAGTTGTAATTACATTTTTATGTCTCCCAAATATAAGCCTCATGAGCATAGGAAGCTAATTTGTTTTGTTCACTACAGTGTACTAAGAACCTAACAGCAATTTTTATATACTGGGTTCACCGAAAAATTCATTCAGGTTTTTCAACCCAAACAAAGTTTCTGGCCAACCCAACAGCACCCATACATTTGTTAAAGTCAAAGTGAATAGAAAAAGACAGCCCTGACATATGTATAATATAGAAAATCAATCTAGCACCTGAAATTGATCTCTGATAAGCAGAGTCCTGGCCAATTATTTACAGATTATAGGAATCTGTAGAACAGGGCAATGCGCAGTTTCTCTTTCAACTATGACCAAAAAATTCAATTAAAAAATAAATTATTAAAAGAACAGAATATAATTGAAAGATCCTTAGCAAAAATAGTTAATATTGAATGATTTTATCAAACATGGAAAATTACAGATTCTGTTATTACCAGATAATAGAATTCTTGTAAATTATTCAAAAGGAACAAGACAGTAACATGAAATTGGATATTAAATTGGGAAATGACTAGCTTTTTGGCGATGTTTGTTTTAAAGTATTTATTAAGCATGATGGGTAAATTAATCTGATTCCTGGTCATAATGTAAACATTCTTTATTTATTCTTAAGTAAAAATATGATACCTTTATAGAGGACTTTCATAAATAATTGTTTCTATAACCCTGTCTCCAGCCTCTGCATTTATGACATGCATAATTTGAATTGTAAAAGTGGAATAACAGAAGGCAGTTGTTAGGCAATGGTACATCTGTTATAAAACAAGGATCCCACACATCATGAGGGCAGACCAAGAGGCATGATCCTCATGATATGTGAAAAGACATTAACTGTGGAAATGTTAATTATTTTCCAAATGTCATTGTTCAGTGTTGTTCATGCTATATTAGCAAAAGAAATATCTATTATCTCTTAATGGATACTGGGACAAATAAATACCATATTGCTGAAATAATTAAATCTTTTAAATAGGAACATGTTTGGTTCTGTCAGGTTTATTTTTACATATTAAAGTTTGTAATGGGTTAAAAGGTTGGAAGTTCTGGAAAACAGGGGCAATGTTGATTTGTGCTTATTAGAGTGTCTCAGTCCACTTACATAAATGATATAAATGATAGATATATAAAGAGAGAAAGCCAGAAAAAGTAGGCATTATAAGTCAATGGGAAGCTGCATTTATAGAATAGCACTTCTCGTTTTTGTTTTCACTGAATTACCACTGAAATCACTATAAATTCTGATTTATGATGCAAGTATTTTATGGCAGTATCATGTATCTTTTACTGATACACATATTTAAATCATAGGGCTTATTTAAATCATGTCCATTATTTATTTTTTGGCTGTGGTGAGTCTTTGTTGCTGATGTGGGCTTTCTTTAGTTGAGGCAAGTGGGGGCCACTCTCTAGTTGTGGAGCACAGGGACATGCACAGGCTTCAGTAGTTGGAATATGTGGGCTTAGTAGTTGCAGCTCATAGGCTCAATAGTGGTGGCGCACAGCTTAGTTGCTCCACGGCATGTGGGATCTTCCCAGACATGGGACAAACTGGTGTCCCTTGCATTGCAAGGTAGATTCTTAACCACTGGACCACCAAGGAAGCCCTCATGTACATATCTGAATGTTTTGTGAGATTATTACACAGTTTCAACAATACCAGGAGAAGGCTCATTTCCCAGCAGTTTCTCAATGTTCAATTTTACCAAGTATTAGGTACACAAACTATAAGAACAGTTAGAAGGAGAAATATATTTTGTAAGAATGCTGTGTCTCCTGAATAATTTTATTATTTCTTACTGCTGATTTCACAACAAAGAAGGCATGGTTAGGAATTAGAATTGGGTCCTCCCATGGAAGGAAAGATTTACTGAGCTCTTACTGCATGCAAGGATCTATGTTGGATCCTGGGGAGGGAGAACATGTTATGAGGATAAGGACATAGCTTAAGCTGATGTGTAAGTTCCTATCTATACATGGAAAAGTAGGTTTTATTACCATAATACTAGGCTGGCATAAAAATAATGTTTGCATTTATGAAATGTTACTTTCACATTGTTTTCTAAAGTATGTTTCATGGAATACTAATCCTAGGAAATGCCTTGACATACATAAGATAATTAACATATGCTTTAATTATTGGCTGAATTTTTGTTTGTTTTTAAATTATTCATTTATTTGGCTGTGCTGGGTCTTAGTTGAGGCACATGGGATCTTCAGTTTCACTGCAGAATGCAGGATCCTGTTCCCTAATCTAGGCCCCCTGCATTGGGAGCACAGAGTCTTAGATACTGGACCACAGGGAAATCCCTGAATGTTTTTTAAAATGTTCCATTATCAAGGTTTATCAAATTCCCTTTTTAGTGACACAAGACATATTAAGATTCCCAATAATATTTGACAGAATATGCATATTAATTCAATGATGTTTATTACATTTCAACTCTGGCTGTTACACATATTTCCAGTTGTTTTAGTTTAAACAACAAGCAATATGTGTATGTTTCGTACAACTTATTTTGAGAATTATTATGATAATTTGACTTCCATAGCAGATGATAGCACTTTTGCAGTAAAGCGAAAGAAATGGCAACCCACTCCAGTGTTCTTGCCTAGAGAATCCCAGGGATGGGAGAGCCTGGTGGGCTGCCATCTATGGGGTCACACAGAATCAGACATGACTGAAGTGACTTAGCAGCAGCAGCACACATATTTTATTGGTAAGCTAGAGCTAGGTAGAGGGGGAACTCAAAGATTGCACCCTGGGAGCAATTCCGTAGGCCCCTTGAAATGTGCCAAACCAGAAGCCTGCCCCTTAAGCCAAAGCTCCTGGACAAGCAAATAGATCTGTCTCTCAGAAAGACAGCGGGGGGTGGGGGGGTGGGGGGAGGTGGGGAGAAGGGGAGGGGGGTTGTTTCAGTCTGCTATCCATGCAGTGCTCTAGGGGTGGTAATCTGTCCAGAAGTCTCTCTCTGATTGTTACAGCTGCGTTGGACTGAAAACGCAAGCCCTTCAGCCTCCAGAGCCAGATGATCAAGAAATGTCCCTTGGCTGCAGCTACAGAAACTAGGTAACCAGACATGTAGAAGCTCCTCTCCAGGGGATGCTGACATTTTGGAGAGAAGCAGAGGAGAATGTGGAGATGATACTTACCAAAC
Organism: Ovis aries; assembly: GCF_016772045.2. NCBI lineage: Eukaryota > Metazoa > Chordata > Mammalia > Artiodactyla > Bovidae > Ovis > Ovis aries. Next base: position 27,853,267 of record NC_056067.1, read on the forward strand.
AAAGAGGAAAAAAGAAAAAAAAAACTCCAAGTAAAGTGAACTCAAAGACCTACACCAAGACATGTAATCAAACTATCAAAAGTCAAAGGTAAAGAGATCTTGAAAGCAGAATGAGAGAAACTATTCAATGCATATAAACTGCTACTGCTACTGCTAAGTCGCTTCAGTCGTGTCTGACTCTGTGCGACCCCATAGATGGCAGCCCACCAGGCTCCCCCATCTCCGGGATTCTCCAGGCAAGAACACTGGAGTGGGTTGCCATTTCCTTCTCCAATGCATGAAAGTGAAAAGTGAAAGGGAAGTTGCTCAGTCGTGTCTGACTCTTCGCGACCCCATGGACTGCAGGCTACCAGGCTCCTTTGTTCATAGGATTTTCCAGGCAAGAGTACTGGAGTGGGGTGCCATTGCCTTCTCCAATGCATATAAAGGATCCTCAATAATAGAAGATTTCTCATCAGAAAGTTTACAGGCCAGAAGGTAGTGTGCCCATTCACTCAAATTGCTAAAAAAAAAAAAAAAAGAAGAAGAAGAAGAAAAAACTCAAACCCTGTCAACTAAGAATCCTATATCTGCCAGAACTATCCTTCAAAAGTGAAAGAGATGTGAGAAGGAAAAAGCAACCCACTCCAGTATTCTTGCCTGGGAAATCCCATGGACAGAGGAGCCTGATAGTTCATGGGGTCATAAAGAGTCAGACATGACTTAGAGACTAAACAACAAAACAGTAAACAAATATTTTGGCTTTTTTTAACTTGCCAAATTCTTTCCTTCTCCCTTATAATTTGTTTCTGCACTATTTCTTTGACCTCAGTTCTGAGCTGCTAGATCTTATCTTTCCTTTTTCTATTCTGATTAATTAGTAGATCATTAGTACCAAGATAGTGAAAACATTTTTTGAGAAAGTAATTAAGAGGATGGAAAGACAGTTCATTTCTTCCTGAATCTTTATCATTCTACACTTAATTTGTCAGATTTATTATTTTCAAGTTTCTTTCTCTACACATACTTACCAGTATTATTCCACAAATAGAGAATTTAATGAACATCATAGGTGTATCCAGTTCAGAAAATGCCTGGAGTTGGAAGGTTTGCTGTTTGTGTCCAGTCAGCAGAATTAAATTGCTTGACTGTATTTCTCAAGTCAGGGACTATACCTTAGTAATTTTGTTAAGTGCTTAGCCTGTTTTCATGTATACTCAGGTTCTTTAAATGTTTGATGTTAAAGTAAAATAATAATAATTAAAAAAACAGTGAGAGAAAAATTAAGATAGTTCCATATAAAAGCAAGGGAGTTTGTTACTACTAGACCTGTTCTGCAAGAAACACTCAATAGAGTCCTATAGGGTGAAATGCTATGACGCTACACAGTAATCTGAAACCATATGATGAAACAAAGATCCCAATAAAGCTAAATACATGGGCAATTATAAAAGTTAATATTACTTTAACAATGACTTGTAATTCTACTTTTTATTCTAAGTTGTTATTAGTTTATGTTATTTTGGGCATACAATGTATAAAGGTGTAGTTCTCTGATATCAACAACAGCATTGGTGGGGATGGAGCTGTAAAGAACAGAGTTTTGCACATCACTGAAGTTAAGCTGGTATAAATTCAAATTAGAGTATTATAACTTTAATATGTTAAACATAATCCCCATGGTATCCACAAAGAAAATAGCTATAGAATATAAACAAAAGGGAATGAGAAAGGAATTTAAACATTTCAGTACAAAAAAATCAACAGAATGCTAAGGAAGACAGTAATACAAGCAGTGGAAAACAAAGTTATAAAATTAGAGAAATCAAGATGACAGGAAGTTCATCTTACAAGTAATCATTCTTAAATGTAAATGGCTTTAACTCTCCAATCAAAAGATTTGCAAAATGGATAAAAACATGATCCAACTATAAGGTTGTTCTCTCCATAAGAGACTCACTTTAGATGAAAAGGCACTGACTGACTGAAGGTGAAAGAATAAAAAACATTTTCCATGTAAATAGTTACCAACAGAGAGCAGAGGTGGTTATACCAATACTGGACAAAATAGACTTTAAATCAAAAAAGGTTTACAAGAGAAAAAGTGGGACATTACATATTAATAGAAGTTTGATATATCCTCTTGCTATAAGTTACATTTAAATTTCTAATAACAATCAAAATAAATGAAACAAAACCAACAGAGTTGAAGAGAGAAATAATGGATAGAGCAAGTAGACATAAGGAAATAGATACAATAAACTATTTGTGTATAGTTTTGTTTATCACACTATACACACCAACAGCAGCATATATATTCTTCTCATGTGTACCGGGATATTTTCCAGGTTAGACCATATGTTAAACCACAGAAATAATTATCATACAAAGTACTTTCTCTGACCACAATGGAATAAAATTAGAAATCATAACAACAAAAAAGTAGAAGATTCCCAACTATGCTAAAATTAAACAACACATTCTTAAATAACCAATGGATCAAAGATGATATCACAAGATAAATCACAGATGAAACTGAATGAAAACAAGAACAATATACAAAAACTATAATGCAGCAAATGCAGTCCCAACTGGGAAACGTATACCTATAAACACATTTAAAAAGATCTCAAATCAAGAGTATAACTTTACAACTTAAGGAACTTAAATGAGAACAAACTAAACCCAAAACTAGAAGAAAGGAATTAAATATTAGAGAATAGAGAAAAATAATGAGATTAAAATCTGGTTCTTTGAAAGATCAAAACTGATAAAAACTTTAGTTAGATGAACTGGAAAAAAGAAACTCAAGTTACTAAAATGAAAGTGAGGACATTGCCACCAATTCTACAGAAATCAGGAGGGTAAGTTATACAATGAACAACTGTATGCCAACAAATAGGACGACCTAGATGAAATGGGCAAATTACTTACAAACACAAAACCTACCAAGACTAAATCATGGAGAAATAGAAAACCTGAATAGCCTATGACTAAAGGAGACTGAGTCAGTAGTCAAAAATCTTCCAACAAAGCAAAGCTCCAGATCTGATGACCTCACTGGTGAATTCTATCAAACATTTCAAGAAGTTTTACAAAATAATTGAGGAGGAGGGACCACTTACTAAGTCATTCTATGAGGCCACCATTACTCTGATACTAAAGTCAAAAGACACTACAGGGCAAACAAGAAAAAACAAAAGCTGCCACACCAATTTCACCTATGAATATTTATGGGAAAATCCTCAACAGAATACTAGAAAACTGAATTCAGTGGCATATTAAAAGAACTATACACCATAAGTGGGATTTATTCCTGAAATGCAAGTATGGTTGCATTTCAACATAACATTGATCAATGAAATACACTGCATTAACACAACAAAGTGGAAAACACACACACATGTGCACACACACTCATCTCAACTGCCCATGAAGAAACATTTGACAAAATTCAACACCTTTTCATTATTAAAAAAGAAAAACACTCAAACTTATAGGAAAAGAATAGTGCCTCAACATAATAAAGGCTGTATATGTTGTAAACCCCACATCAAACATTATGCTCAAAAGTGAAATACTGAAAGCTTCTCCTTTAAGTTTAGGAATAAGACAAGGAGGCCCACATTCTTCTAGCTAGTAAAAGAAATACAGGGCATCAAAATTGGAAAAGTAGTAAAATAATATCTACAGAAGGTATAACCTTCTCTGTAGAAAATGTTAAAGATTCCATAACACAAAATCAAAACGGTCAGAGTTAATGAATCCAGAAAAATAGCAGGTGAGAAGTTAACATACAAAATAAGCTGCACTTCTACACACTATCAGTGAACAATCTCAAAAGGACATTATGAAAATTATGTTTGTAATAGCATCAAAAGTAAAATATCTTGTAATTAACTTAACCAAGGAGATGAAAGACTTATACAGTGAAAACTACAAAACACTGCTGTAAGAAACTAAAAATACATAAGTGAATGGAAATACATCCTATGTTCATGGATTGAAATACTTAATATCTTCAAGTGTCAACAATATTAAATGTTATCTACGTAGTCACTGCAATCTCTGTCTCCAAAGAACATCATTGGTATTCTGAAATCAAAATCCCATCTAAAACTCATATGAAATCTCAAGGGGTATCCATATAGCCAAAATAATCTTGAAAAAGCAGAACAAAGCTGGGGAACTCACACTTCCTGATGTCAAAACTTAATACAAAACCACTGTAATCAAAGCAATCTTGGGGCTTGCAGGGCAGCAGCTGGTTGTGGGAGAGGGGCACATAGTCAGGGCGTCCCTGGCTCTGCCACACAGGTGACCAGAGTGGAGGGGGAGGAAGAGGAGGAGGATGGGGGGTGGTGAAGAGGAGGAGAGAGAAAAGGAGGAACAAGGATAGGGAAGAGGGGGAGGAGGAGATCAAGAGGAAGAGGAGGAAGAAGAGGTGGGGAGGGGAAAGAAGAGGTGGAGGAGAAAGGGGGGAGGGGAAGAAAAGGAGGAGGGAGAGGAGGGCAGGAGGAGGGGGAAGGGATGAGGACAGAAGTGTATGTATCCCAGAATATGAATATCAATTTGGTGTTATTTGAAAAGGAATCTTATCCAACAAAGTTTTCTGCCAGGGATGGAAGATTCCTGTGTCAGGAGTTGTGGGGGAGTATGGCCAGAGATATCTCTGCATTAGCCAGATTGGACAAATGTAAAGTGAATCATCAGTATATCTGGCTGTACTTAAAGAAGACTGTGGAGAACTTATTTAATTCTTGTCTCAAAGTTGCAGTAGAAAGACTGAATTTTTGCAAGGGCCAAAGAGGATGCTCATCACTGAGGTATTCTATGTGTCCCATAAATAATGGTGGATCTGTTTCAAGAAGAGTGTGTCCTTCATAACAGTGGTCTCCAACTTTTCTGGCACTATGGATCAGTCTCATGGAAGACAGGTTTTTCGGGGGTAGGGTGGGGGTTTTAGGATGACTCAAGTGCATTACATTTTTTGTGCACTTTATTTCTATTATTATTACATCAGCTCCACTTCAGATCATAGGCATTAGATCCTGAAGGCTTGAAATCCCTGCTTTATTCTCTTCCTGCAAAGAAATGGCATTGGAGAGTACATATATCAGCTTTGTGCTTCTCTCAGAATATTCACACCAGGAGCATCACAGGCAGCCAGAAGTAAACCAGTTGGGGAACAGGGAGAGATATGAATGGAATATTAGCCTTCTGATATGATGCGAGTCATCATGGGAAATGTGGCAAGCTCAAGTTCAACTTCTTGATCAGAATCTCCTTACTGACTCTCTTCTTCCACATTCAGTGGACTCATCTTTAGTATTCAATCCTACTCTCTCTCCATCTCTTTCTAAGGAGATCTTAACATTTCAGGCCCCTTTCCAGGCCCCTTTCCACATCTAAGTTCTGTTGTAACCAGTTCCAATCCTATACCAGAGGACAACTAGGGTTATTCTACAGGGTAGACACTGCAAACCAAGGGAACCCAACAGGATATAAGGGTATGAGATACCTCAGCAGAGACTTTATTGATCAAATTAAAAGAATGAGACTTCTGTCTGCAGACAGCTGAAATGTGGAGCGAGGCACTGAACACAAATTTATTGTTGTTGCTGTTGTGTAGTTGCTAAGTCATATTTGACTCTTTGCAACCCCATGTACTGGGGTTTATTATTACAGTACATTATATTACATGGACTGTAATATGAAAAAAACCTGGAATGGGCGAATTTATCTCAGATGACCATTATATTTACTACTGAGGACAAAAATCCCTTAGAAGAAATGGAGTAGCCATCACAGTCAAAAGAGTCTGAAATGCAGTACTTGGATACAATCTCCAAAACAACAGAATGATCTCTGTTCATTTCCAAGGCAGACCATTCAATATCATGGTAATTCAGGTCTATGCCCTGATCAGTAATGCTGAAGAAGCTCAAGTTGAACAGTTCTATGAAGACCTACAAGAACTTCTAGAACTAACTCCTTAAAAAGATGTCCTTTTCATTATAGGGGACAGGAATGTGAAAGTAAAATATCAAGAAATACCTAGTGTAACAGGCAAATTTGGCCTTGGAGTACAGAATGAAGCAGGGCAAAGGCTAATAAAGTTTGCTAACAGAATGCACTGGTCATAGCAAATACCCTCTTCCAACAACACAAGAAGACTCTACACATGGACATCACCAGATGGTCAATACCAAAATCAGATTGATTATATTCTTTGCAGCCAAAGATGGAGAAGCTCTATACAGTCAGCAAAAACAAGACTGGGAGCTGACTGTGGCTCAGATCATGAACTCCTTATTGCCAAATTCAGACTTAAATGGAAGAAAGTAGGGAAAACCACTAGACTATTCAGGTATGACCTAAATCAAATCCCTTACTATTATACAGTAGAAGTGACAAATAGATTCAAGCGTTTAGATCTGGTAGACAAGGTGCCTGATGAACTATGGACGAAGGTTCATGACACTGTATAGGGGACAGGGATCAAGACCAACCCCAAGAAAAGAAATGCAAAAAAGCAAACTGGCCGTCTGAGGAGGGGTTGCAAATAGCTGTGAAAAGAAGAGAAGCCAAAAGCAAAGGAGAAATGGAAAGATATAACCACTTGAATGCAGAGTTCCAAAGAATAGGAAGGAGAGATAAGAAAGCCTTCATCAGTAATCAATGCAAAGAAATAGAGGAAAACAACAGAATGGGAAAGACTAGAGATCTCTTCAAGAAAATTAGAGATACCAAGGGAACACTTCATGTAAAGATAGGTTCAATAAAGGACAGAAATGGTGTGGACCTAATAGAAACAGAAGATATTAAGAGGTGGCAAGAACACACAGAAGAACTATACAAAAAGATATTCACAACCCAGATAATCACTATGGTGTGATCACTCACCTAGAGCCAGACATCCTGGATTGTGAAGTCAAGTGGGCCTTAGAAAGCATCACTACGAACAAAGCTAGTGGAGGTGATGGAATTCCAGTAGAGCTATTTCAAATCCTAAAAGATGATTCTGTGAAAGTGCTGTACTCAATATGCCAGCAAATTTGGAAAACTCAGCAGTGGCCACAGGACTAGAAAAGATCAGTTTTCATTCCAATCCCAAAGAAAGGCAATGCCAAAGAATGCTCAAACTACCACACAATTGCGCTCACCTGGGGCGCCCCTGGTGGCTCAGAGGTTAAAGCATCTGCCTGCAATGTGGGAGACATGAGTTCGATCCCTGGGTTGGGAAGATCCCTGGAGAAGGAAATGGCAACCCACTCCAGTACTCTTGCCTGGAGAATCCCATGGATGGAGGAGCCTGGTAGACTACAGTCCATGGGGTCGCAAAAGTTGGACATGACTGAGCGACTTCACTTCACACGCTAGTAAAATAATACTCAAAATTATCCAAGCCAGGCTTCAGCAATATGAACCATGAACTTCCAGATGTTCAAGCTGGTTTTAGAAAAGGCAGAGGAACCAGAGATCAAATTGCCAACATCCACTGGATCATCAAAAAGCAAGAGAGTTCCAGAAAAACATCTATTTCTGTTTTATTGACTATGCCAAGCCTTTGACTGTGTGGACCACAATAAACTATGGAAAATTCTGAAAGAGATGGGAATATCAGACCACCTGACCTGCCTCTTGAGAAACCTATATGCCGGTTTCTCATAAGTTTCATATAATTGTCAAGGAGTCCCCACCACTTATAGAAACTTAATTACATTGTGAGCTGATTCAAATACAAGGCTATGTTGTCCGTGAATTTTTCTTCTTGGAATCGGTATCTTGGTGTACTAATGCTGCTTTAAACACTTCTTGGCGTCTCAGTTCTGCTTAGAAATTCACCATTACACAATGGAGTATTATTCAGCCTTAGAAAGAAGGAAATTTGGATGTTTGCTACAACATGGATGAACTTTGAGAACATTACACCAGGTGAAAAGGCCAGCCACAAAAGCAAATACCATGTGATTCCACTATATGAGATATTTAAAGTAGCCAAAGAGACAGAAAATAGAAGGTTGGTTGTTAGGGGCAGAAAGCAATGGTGAGTTATTGTTTAATATGTCTAGAGTTTCTGTTTTACAAGATGAAAAGAGTTAAGGGGATAAAGGGTATTGATGAAACATTATCCATTTATTTAATATCCCTGAACGGTATACTTAAAATGGTTAGGACAGTAGGTTTCAATCGTATGCATTTTGTCACACAAACACAGCCCCAGAAATTGATTATCTTACAGTTCTGGAAATCAAAAGTACAAAAAGGGCCGTCAGGGCTGTATTACTTCTGGAATTCCTGGAGGAAAATCCATTCTCTTACCTTCTTCAGCTTCTGGAGGCTGAGTTCTCTGGCTGATGGAACCTTTCAGCAATGGCGTCACCCCACCCTCTGTATCAGCCTAGTGTAGCCCAGCCCCTGCTCTCCCTCGGCTTCTCCTGACTCCCCAGGCTTCTCACCGCTCCTTCCCACCCCATCCCCACTCTTCCCACCCTGGTTTCTCACCTGAGCTTTCACCCCATCTACCCCCACCCCGCCTTCCCTCCCTGAGCGTCTCACCCCAGCTCCTCCCTCTCCAGCTTCTCACAGCAGCTGCTGCCTCCACCACTGCCCCCAACCTGGCGACTTAATCCCTTAATCTCCGTCTAGCCCCCTCCCCGACCCCTTATAAAGTCCCTTTTATTGGGCATACCTGCTTATCTACAAGACTCAAATTTAATCACACCTGCAAGACATTTTTCCATGGAAGGAAACAAACTCACAGGTTCTGAAGGTTAGAACAGGCTCCCCACTCCCCACCCCTCGCCGCCCGGCCTGTTTTCCCTGTACCCCACGGCCACAAAGCATCAGCACCAGAGACTCATACAGCGGGCGAACCCCAGCTCAGAGGTTGCAGGTCAGAGCCAAGAAGCAGCAAACAGCACGTTCATCTTGGGGACACCATAGTGTAAATAAGTGGCCTGGAATTTCTACTCACTTCCTCCAACTACAGAACCACTGCTAAACTAGGAAGTTGTGAGGGCTTGGGAAGAACCAGACTTTGAACTGGTTCTCAGTTCTGCTTAGAAATTCACCATTACACAATGGAGTATTATTCAGCCTTAGAAAAGAAGGAAATTTGGATGTTTGCTACAACATTTGTAACTACTGAAGTACTTATAAATGAGAGGAGACAAGTCTAAGTGTAGAATGGAGGCTGGTGGTGGCCTGCTGCCACATGGGGTCAAGGCTGAGAACGGCTTCTCCTCCTGTTCGGGAGGGATTTTTACCAGAGTTCCCGTCGTCTGTGACTTCACTTGTTGACAGTGTGTCTTTGATGGCCTACTTAGTGAGGTGTCCCCGATACTTCCAGCTCTGCCTTCCTGTCCTCCAGGTTCCCCTCAGGCTCAGGAGGCAGGATTCTGCCCCTAGCCCTCCAAACACCCTCTGCCGGGAACGCTCCTCTCCCCTTCAACCTCCTGTCCCTTCGGAACTGCAATCTTAACACCCATCCCTGCTTCATCTTCTCCATAGTACTGGTGGGTCACTTTTTAAAATTTTGTTTACCGTCGATTCCAGTTTCTAATGTAAACCACAAAGGCAGAGATTTTCATCCATTTGCTTACCACTGGTAACCCAGTCCTGAAATAATGACTGAATCTGAATCTTTATAGAGGAGCTTTGCATTATGTATCCAAAATCTTATAAGTACGCTAATGCCTCTACACAGCTATTCCACATCTAGGAATTTATCCCTGGGAAGTCACCATGGAAGTGTATGAAGATTAGAGTTAGAAATGCTACAAAAGCCAAACGCTGGAAATAATAAGAGCTGACATTTAATTAGCACTTACCACATGCCTGACTCTGGTTTATGCATTTTATGCACATGAATGAACTCTTTAAACCTCCCAACAACCCTAGAATCGGCCTATTATTGTCTGGATTTTACAGAGTGAGGGGAACAGGCAGGGGGACTGAAGAGCATGTAATGGAGCCAGGATTTGATGGGGTGTGCAGTACTCTTGCCTGGAAAACCCCATGGATGGAGGAGCCTGGTGGGCTGCAGTCCATGGGGTCTGGAAGAGTCAGACACAACTGAGCCACTTCACTTTCACTTTTCACTTTCATGCCTTGGTGAAGGAAATGACAACCCACTCCAGCATTCTTGCCTGGAGAATCCCAGGGATGGTGGAGCCTCATGGGCTGCCTTCTGTGGGGTCTCAGAGTCGGACACAACTGAAGCGACTTAGCAGCAGCAGCCTGACTCAGAAGTCCGTACCCTTCACACCTGGTTGGGGGCTGTGCTCTAGCTTCATTGAGGCGTTCAGTGCAGCATGATTTAAAGTGATGCTGTAGACAAGGAGTTTTTCTCGTGGGAGAGAAGGGACATGAACACCAGAAACTATATTCAAATTATGTGATCACACACATTGCTGGAAAGATGTCTTTATTAGGTTTCAAATACATCCAAGAACCAGGGTTGTAGAATAATTCTTCTATGTAAATAGTTCAGGTGAACATATCCTACACATGGCTTATCAGCTGTCTAGCACAGGTTTTTTTTAAAAAAAACTTTATTTCCCTCCGTCCACTTAAGCTTTTCTCCTCTTGTCCCTAAACCACATTAACAACCTAGAATATCACCATAGAAGACTCTTTAGTGACTTGAAAAGATCTTTCTGATATACAGTTAACTGCAAAAAGCAGGTTTCTAAAAAGACTATACATTAGGGCCACATTTTCATTAAAAATCATATGTACATATCTGCACAGTAAAATGACTCAAATAAATAGATTGTATGTTAATATCTGTCATTCTTGGGTGATGAAATTATGAGGACTTTTTAAAGGAAAATTAAAGGAACTTTTAAATTTCCTTGCTGGTTTTGTTTCAATGCTTTACGTTTTTTTCTAAGAACATTACTTTTTGTAACCAAAGAAGCTGTTGTGTGTGTGTGTGTGTGTGTGTGTGTGTGTGTGTGTTTTAAAGAAAACAGCTGGTTTGGGAAGATAATTTGGAAGTAGCTATCACAATTTTGTATACATGACCACTGAGTCAGCAGTTTCATTTCCAGGAATCCTTTCTGTAGAAATTCCATATGTGAGCCTGAATTTAAGTCCATCAACATTCACAGAAGCATTAAAATTAGAAAATAGCTCAAATCTTTAGAAAAGGTGAATAAATAAAATATTCAGTGAAATATAATACCACATTATAAAAACTATGCAGCTATTTTAAAAAAAGAATATGGTAGCTAGATCTCTGACTCTTGGACAGGATACATTGCTTGGTAAGAGGAAAGTTTACAGAACAGAATGTATAACAAGGTCTAACATACATAAAAGACATGTGTAAGAGTATGAAACTGAAGTCGCTCAGTCGTGTCTGACTCTTTGTGACGCTATGAACTGTAGCCTACCAGGCTCCTCTGTCCATGGAATTTTCCAGGCAAGAGTCCTGAAGTGGGTTGCCATTTCCTTCTCCAGGGGATCTTCCCAACCCAGGGATCGAGCCTGGGTCTCCCACACTGCAGGCAGACACTTTACTGGCTGAGCCACCAAGGAAACCGTGTAAGAGTGTAAAGGTGCTGAAAAGGGACTGAAAGGAAGCCGCCTGTTTGTTAATGATGGTGACTCACAGGAAGGCACTGGGAGCTGTGGAGGGGGTAATAGTGAAGAGACTTTATGTTCTGTTCTAGATTATCTGAAACTTTACATGTTATTTATGTAACCAAACAAAATGTACATGCTTAAATTATGAAAGAGTTCTAAAATTGAAAAAAGCTTCCAAACTCAAAATGCTCCTCCACCTTCAGCACCCCACCATGGGGCTGCTCACAGGCTCAAGTCCAAGCTGCCAGGAAGCCTCAGGAAGGACCACAGTCCCGGTTACTGTCAGGATTAGAAACAGGCTCAGTCACCAGCCAGGAGCAGATGGTTATGTAAACAGACTGCAGTCCTACAACACATTCTTATGCCTAAGCATGAGCAACGATCATGAGATATTGAAAAAGTTTGGAAATTAAGTGACAAAAACCAAGTGGGAAACTGCATACCATGCACAGGGAAATTGCAAATGGCACCCAGGGAAAAAGAGGGCCCATAACCAGCACGGTTAGCCAGTTGCTAAGTCATGTTCAACTCATCACTTTCAGGCTTCACTGTCTTTTACTATGTCCTGGAGTTTACTAATTCATTTCCATTGAGTCAGTGATGCTATCTAATCATCTCATCCTCTGCCACCACTTCTCCTTTTGCTTTCAGTCTTTCCCAACACAAGGACCTTTTTCAATGAATTAACTCTTGGCATCAGGTAGCCAAAGTATTGCAGCTTCAGCTTCAGCATCAGACTTTCCAATGAATATTGGATGAATATTCAGAGTTGGGAGAAGGCAATAGCACCCCACTCTAGTACTCTTGCCTGTAAAATCCATGGACAGAGGACCCTGCTGGGCTGCAGTCCATGGGGTCGCAAAGAGTTGGGAAAGACTGAGTGACTTCACTTTCACTTTTCACTTTCATGCATTGGAGAAGGAAATGGCTACCCATTCCATTGTTCTTGCCTGGAGAATCCCAGGGACGGGGAAGCCTGGTGGGCTGCCGTCCATGAGGTCACACAGAGTCGGACACAACTGAAGCAACTCAGCAGCAGCAGCAGCATTGAGTTGATTTCCTTCAGGATTGACTGCTTTGATCTTGTATTTGTACGTGCATGCTAAATCACTTAAGTCATGCCTGACTCTTTGTGACCCTGTGGATGTAGCCCACTAGGCTCCTCTTTCCATGAGGGTTCTCTAGGCAAGAATACTAGAGTGGGTTGCCATGCCCTCCTTCAGGGATCTTCTGACCTGGACTCCAAGCCTAAGTTTCCTGAAGCTCCTGCAGGAGCAGATTCTTTACAGGCAAATTCTTTACCCTGAGCCACCTAGGAAGATCATAGTGCTAAAGAACTCGCCTGCTGATGCAGGAAACGTAGACAACCTGGGTTCTTTTTCTAGGTCGGGAAGATCCATGGAGGAGGGCATGGCCGCCCACTCCAGTATTCGTGCCTGGAGAATCCCATGGACAGAGGAGCCTGGCAGACTACGGTCCATAGGATCACAAAGAGTAGGACATGTATAAAGCAACTGAATACCATACATTTTTTTCTTTACATCTTCTTAAATTGATTGCCTATTAATAGACATGTATTATTTCCATGTCTTGCTTATTGTAAATAGTGCTGGTATGAACATTCAGTTCAGTTCAGTTCAGTTGCTCAGTTGTGTCCAACTCTTTGTGACCCCATGAATCACAGCACACCAGGCCTCCCTGTCCATCACCAACTCCTGGAGTTCACTCAAACTCATGTCCATCGAGTTGGTGATGCCATCCAGCCATCTCATTCTCTGTCGTCCCCTTCTCTTCCTGCCCCCAATCCCTCCCAGCATCTGGGTCTTTTCCAATGAGTCAACTCTTTGCATGAGGTGGCCAAAGTACTGGAGCTTCAGCTTCAGCATCACTCCTTCCAATGAACACTCAGGACTGATCTCCTTTAGAATGGACTGGTTGGATCTCCTTGCAGTCCAAGGGACTCTCAAGAGTCTTCTCCAAGACCGCAGTTCAAAAGCATCAATTCTTTGGCGCTCAGCTCTCTTCACAGTCCAACTCTCACATCCATACATGACAACTGGAAAAACTATAGCCTTGATTAGATGGACCTTTGTTGGCAAAGTAATGTCTCTGTTTTTTAATATGCTGGCTAGCTTGGTCACAGCTTTCCTTCAAAGGAGTAAGCGTCTTTTAATTTCACGGCTGCAGTCACCATCTGCAGTGATGTTGGAGCCCCCCAAAATAAAATCTGACACTGATTCCACTGTTTCCCCATCTATTTCCCATGAAGTAATGGGACCAGATGCCATGATCTTTGTTTTCTGAATGTTGAGCTTTAAGCCAACTTTTTCACTCTCCTCTTTACTTTCATCAAGAGGCTTTTAGTTCCTCTTCATTTTCTGCCATAAGGGTGGTATCATCTGCATATCTGAGGTTATTGATATTTCTCCCGGCAATCTTGACTCCAGCTTGTGCTTCTTCCAGCCCAGTGCTTCTCATGGTACTCTACGTATAAGTTAAATAAGCAGGGTGACAAGATAAAGCCTTGACACACTCCTTTTCCTATATGGAACCAGTCTGTTGTTCCATGTCCAGTTCTAACTGCTGCTTCCTGACCTGAATATAGGTTTCTCAAGAGGAAGGTCAAGTGCTCTGGTATTTCCATCTCTTTCAGAATTTTCCACAGTTTACTGTGATCCACACAGTCAAAGGCTTTGGCATAGTCAATAAAACAGAAATAGATGTTTTTCTGGAACTCTTTTGCTTTTTCCATGATCCAGAGGATGTTTGCAATTTGATCTCTGGTTCCTCTGCCTTTTCTAAAACCAGCTTGAACATCAAGAAGTTCACGGTTCACATATTGCTGAAGCCTGGCTTGGAGAATTTTGAACATTACTTTACTAGCATGTGAGACGAGTGCAATTGTGCGGTAGTTTGAGCATTCTTTGGCATTGCCTTTCTTTGGGATTGGAATGAAGACTGACCTTTTCCAGTCCTGTGGCCACTGCTGAGTTTTCCAAATTTGCTGGCATGTTAAGTGCAGCACTTTCACAGCATCATCTTTCAGGATTTGAAATAGCTCCCTGGAATTCCATCACCTCCACTAGCTTTGTTCATAGTGATACTTTCTAAGGCCCACTTGACCTCACATTCCAAGATGTCTGGCTTTAGGTGAGTGATCACACCATCGTAATTATCTGGGTGATTAATATCTTTTTGTACAGCTCTTGTGTGTATTCTTGTCACCTCTTCTTAATATCTTTTGCTTCTGTTAGGTCCATACCATTTCTATCCTTTGTCAAGCCCATCTTTGCATGAAATGTTCCTTGGTATCTCTGAATTTCTTGAAGAGATCTCTAGTCTTTCCCATTGTGTTGTTTTCCTCTATTTCTTTGCATTGATCGCTGAGGAAGGCTTTCTTATCTCCTTGTATTCTTTGAAACTGTGCATTCAGATGCTTATATCTTTTCTTCTTGAATTAGAGTTTCTGTCTTTTCTGGATCTATACCCGGGAGTGGGTTGCTGGATCATATGGTAGCTGTATTTTTAAGGCTGCTCTATACTGTTTTTCATAGTAGGTACACCAACTTACATTCCTGCTAATGGTGTAGGAGAGGTTTCTTTGTTCTACACCCTCTCCAGCATTTATTATTTGTAGACTTTTTGATAATAGTCTTTCTGACTGATGTGAGGTGATATTTTGTTTTAATTTTGATTTGCATTTCTCTAGTAATTAGCAATGTTGAGTGAATTTTCATGTGCCTGTTGGATATCTGAATGTCTTCTTTGGGAAAATATCTGTTTGGATTTTCTGCCCATTTTTTGATTTGGTCGTTTGGTTTTGATATTGCATTATATGAGCTATTTGTATATTTTGGAGATTAAACACTTGATTGCATCATTTTCAAATATTTTCTCCCATTCAGTACGTTGTCTTTGTATTTTGTTTATAGCCTCCTTTGCCCTGAAAAAGCATTTAAGTTTGATTAGGTCCCTGAACTGCCTTTGAATATTCTTATGTGCACTACTTTGTGTTCCCAAGAAATAGACAAGACGGGATTAGACCAGCAAAACATTTATTGGGGGTGTAGGAAAGGTATGGAGAATCTTCAGAATAAAATACAGATCTAACTTTTGTGAAATGAGAACAGAAGGAGGGTTAACTGTGTCAGGAAAAATCTCAGACTTCAGCACAGTTCAAAGAAAGTTTCAGCCAGGTCACAGGGGAGCCCTCAAGCTAAAATCAGTCAGTGAAAGAGTTCATCTCACCAGATAACTCCTTAGTAATCCCACCATATTTGAAATATCATTGGTTTCGAGTAGCCCACATGAAGTGGTGCAAACTTAGTGGAGACTGACTACAGAAGGGTAACAGCTGGCATCTTCCTATCCACAGCAAGCTATGGACGCAGCGCATTTTCATAACTGTCATAGTACACCTAGGTCTTCATTTTCTCATGTATGTCCAGATTCCTAACGCTGTTTTTTAATTGCTATACAAAATATGTAGACATTTTTAAAGGTCTTTCATGAATATTTCTAAATGGTACAACATCCAGGGGGGCAAAATTGGGCATATTCATAAATACATGGATTAAAGGCATCTTCTTGTATACTTCTCATTATCAGATGGTGTCATTATTACTAGTTTCTTTATGAATTTGAGGACTGTAAAGTGATATTCAGATTTGATTGCAAAGCTGTGTTTTCTGACTGCTTGTGACCTTGCCTGGGGGCACAGTAGAAACAGAAACTCTGTCCTTAGGATGGTGGCTTCAGCCCGGGTTTTCCATTTTCTTTATGATAAGTACTTGTGTTTCTCTTTGGCCTGACTGGCTTAGTGCCAGCTCTGTTCTTCAATTCCACTGGCTCCTGCTCCTCCCACTCACTCATTCATCTATTTGATCCTGTGCTGAGGCAGCGGTAGGTGAGCATATGCAGGATCTTGCCTTTGGAGAATTGAAAACAAGAGCAACAGCAGGCCTGCTGGTGGGGAAGCAGCGTCTTGTTTGTTAAAGCAGACCCTCGTTGCACTGAGTCAGCCCCAGGCAGAGGGGCCCCACTGCTGAGAATGTCAGAAAACATGGGGTACCTCAGACCTTCACTGAGATTGGCATTTCAGGAAAAGAAGCAGCCTTTGCCTAAGGGATGTCACTGCAGGGTTTGATGGTTCTTAGTAATTAATCAACTGCTTCAATGAAGGCATCAGGCTGCACCAGGAAGAATGAATTGGGAAAGGAGTTTATGTAAGCAAGGAGGATAGTGGAATTATTCTTAGCAAAGATGAAACCACAACTGCTAGGTTCTCTCTAGGGAATGAGCCATTGCATATACCAGGAAAATCTCTTCCAGGCCTCTGTCACTAGCTGCAGGTATAACCTTGGGCAAAGCCAGGTCCTCGTTTCTTTCAGTGTAAAACGAAGCAGTTGAAAATGAGATCCCTAAGAATCCTCCCAGCTTTAATATTGTGTGGACCCTATCAAGCATCTCCCATCTCCTCAAGCCTGATGCCTCTTTTCTGATTCATCTGGACATAGGGTTATTTGAGTTGTTTTCCCCATATCTCTTCACCTATTACAGTCTTGAGAGGGGTTATTAGTCTGTTCAAGGTGCCACACTTAAACACCAGAGGTTGGGTGGCTTAAGTAACAGAAATTAATTTCTCACAGTTCTGGAGGCTGGGAAATCCAAGGTGCTGGCAACGTAGGTGTCAACCTGCCTTCTCTTCTCTGGACTTGCAAGTAGCCACATACTCATGGTCCTTACACTGTGGAGAGAGGTGGAGTACTTGTTTCTCTTCCTCTTACAGAGACACTAATCCTGCCAGATTAAGACCTCACTGTTTTGTTTTTTTTTTTTAAGATTATGGTAAAAATCATGTAAATAAAACATACTGTTTTAACCATATATAGCTGTAGACTTCAGTGGCACTAATACATACACGTTGCTGTGCAAGTCTCATCATCATCATCTATTTCCCCAACTGTTTGCCTTCCTAAACTGAAACTCTGTCCCCATTAAACACTAAGCCCCCATTCCCCTTCTTCCTGATCCCAACCCCTGGCATCTACCAATGTACTCTCTGACACTAAGAATTTTATTCTTCTAGGTACCTTATGAAATCAAACAGTATTTGTCTGTACCTACTGTATATTGGAATGCATTATTAAGGTTAACTTAATATATGTCCTACAGATTGCACCTTCTTCATGCCCACCCACAGCCCCACACACACACACTGTGCTATACAGTAGGTTCTCATTAATTACCTATTTTATACATAGTAGTGTGTATCTGTCTACCCCAAGGTCCCAATTTATCCCGCTCTGCCAGGGCCTCTCTTGTAACCCATTATAACTTTAATTATTCCAAGACCCTATGCCCAAATACAGTCCCATTAGGGAAGACTAGAACTTCAACGCTTGAATTTACAGAGAACACATATAGCAAGTATTGTGATAATTAAGGAGTTTTGAAAGCAACACTTAAGGTGTGTTTCACTTACTCCTCAAAAATCATACTTTTTCATGCTTTTCTTATCTTCAGCATATCCTATTTCTCTGTCTAAACATTTTCTGCAAAGCTTTTCTTTTCTCTAACTTGCAAAATCCTACTTATCTCTTCAGTCAAACAGAGCTCCTCTCTGAAAATTTCCTTTGAATCCATCTCCATTTAGTGTCCTTCATATTCTTCCTCTGTTTCCTACATTCCTTTGGATATGTTTTACAATAGCACCTACTCCCTTCTGTTGGGGATAATGCCATCTCCTTATTTTCTCTTCTCTTAAATGATTTGCTTTGCTGTGCTCTGCTTAGTCGCTCAGTCGTGTCCGACTCTTTGCCACCTCGTGAACTGTAGCCTGCCAAAGCTCCTTTGTCCATGGGGATTCTCCAGGCAAGAATACTGGAATGGGTTGCCGTACCCTCCTCCAGAAGATTTTCCCAACCCAGGGATCAAATCCATGTCTCCCACATTGCAGGTGGATTCTTTACCAACTGAGCCACTGGGGAAGCCCTCTTAAATGATTTATTGAAATGTAATTACTATGAAGTTTGAAATAATGCTTCACTGAACTTTCTCTGGAATGCAGGAAGTTTTGTTTTTGTTGATTTGGGATGTGTAAGCCTGGATTTCATGGTAAAAGTAATTATCAACCAGTTAATATAAATGAATTAAGCTGAATCCTTATTTTCATATGCAAACCCACCCCACCCCTAATACTTCATTATGACTAATGTTTTAAGTTGTAGCTGATAATAGTAATATGGAAAAATGTACAGTAGTAGAAGCTACAAATTATTTTGCTTAGGCTTATTACCTATCAGGCAATTTGGATTTAGTGTTATTTGTTGGGATTTTTTTGGGGGACTTCCTGGTGGCTCAGATGGTAAAGCGTCTGTCTACAATGTGGGAGACCTGGGTTCAGTCCCTGGGTCGGGAAGATTCCCTGGAGAAGGGAATGGCAACCCACTCCAGTACTCTTGCCTAGAAAATCCCATGGATGGAGAAGTTTGGTGCAGGCTAATGTCCATGGGGTCGCAAAGAGTCAGGCACGACTGAGCAACAGAGATTTATTTTTACCTATTACTTTTCTTTAGTAATTATCAATATACTGAGATTTTTTAAAACTGGGCAGTATTCATGAAACTTTTTTGTAATTTTAGAAGAGAATATATGCACTTTAAAAATGAGTATCAATGTTATGTTCATTGCTATGTTCAGAAATCTTCTGTGAGTTACAAAGATCCTCCATGTATTTAGAGTCCTTTTTTATTCATAATGTTCAGTTGTTTTTGCTCTCTTTCATCCTTGATAAATTTAGCAGGTGCTTTTCTATTATTTTAGGCTTTTGAAGAATCAGTTTTAGGTTTAGTTGATCATCTCCTTTGTTTTTGTTTAATTCAGGTTTATCTTTATCATGGCCTTCCTTTTTACATTGTCTAGATTAGCTGTAATTTTTTAAAATAGAATTTTGAGTCTTTGATGTATGTCTGCTCTTGTTTCCCTCCATCTTCCATCTCCACCACATCCCAAAGGAGATATGGTAGAATTGGGGCTGAAGAGTGGTTTTTAACTGAAAGGAAACGGATTTGTCCAGGTGGCACTACTACATCTATGAAACCAGAAGAGAAGAAAACAAGTTACTAAAATTTACGGTTCATTCATGACTTCAGGTTTCCTAGGTGTTCTCATTGGATTTGGGGAGTAATTTGCATAATACAAATATTAGAGATGGAGAAAATGAGAATAGAAGGCTTAAGAGTTAAGCTCATACAGTAGGAAATGGTGATGATATGGTTCACACAGTGTAGAAAAGAGCATGCTAAAGTTGAAGAAATGGAAACTGAATGTGACGTGATGACAATAGACAAGCCTTAAGAAATTAGGAAAAGTCCCATGAAACAGGTGGAACTAGAAGGTCTAGGATAATTGCCTTAAGCAAGATTATAACATCCAAGTCCCCTGAGATAAGTACTTGGGTCTTGAAATATGGCCTCGTCACTGTGACATTAAATTACTAAGTTGTTTGTGTTTAGCAAAATTGACAGTTCAGTGAATTGGCTTTGTAAGCTGACTTTCTCCAACTTTTAATGTCCAGAGAGTAGTAATTGGAAAACAAACACAGACAAATATATGTTTGTCAGATTGTACTGCTCAGATATGTTTATCTACATGTGAGATTAGAGATGGGTTCTTTACTTTGTGATCTCAAAATAGGCTTTTGGAATGACATCATCTCTGGAATTCTAGAAATACCGTCCTCAGAATTTTTGTGGTTCTAAACATAACTAGCATACATAGAGAAGAGAATAGGTAGGTTGCCAGATCCTACGCACTGCATGCATACACACACATGCAAATACATACACATGCACACACATACTCTTGTTTGTTGGCCTGACACGATTTTTTTTAATTTGGTGTATAGTTGCTTTACACTACTCTGTTAGTTTCTGCTCTACAACAAAATGGATCAGCTATATGTATACATATATCCCCAACACCTTTGACCTCCCTCCCAAACCCTCGTCCTGCCCTCCTAGGTCATTGCAGAGCACTGAGCTGAGCTCCCTGCGCTGTACAGCAGCTTCTCACTAGTTATCTATTTCACACATGGCAGTGTATATATGGCACAGAAATTTATTTATCATATGCTCCATTCTCTGACTTTCTAATGATTCTTCTTATGATATTATTTCATACATGAATGAATTGAAAGACATAAGAAGCAATTGACTTGCTGTGAGTTTACCCTTAAATCCCTTCTTCTTTCCTAATGTCCATGCATTTGGGCTTCCAGAACCAAGTGTCAGGAAAGATTTTTCACTGCCTGGTATTTACACTCTGTCTGCATTTTCACTGTACCCCACCCTCAAAGAAAACATTTGGACTAAGTTCAGAGTTCTGAAAGGATATTTGCATTGTAGATTCCCTTTTAACATTTGCAGTGGAAATAACAAGAGACAACTCATTCCCTAATGTTCCCATTACCGAAGTATTTGCCTAAAATTAATTAGAAAAGAATTAATATTGTATATGCTCCATTTATAGCTCCAAATACCTTCTTGGAATTGATGTGATATCATATAAATGTGCATAAAGTCATGCTTTTTTCAAAATATAGTCAGTATGATGAAAATATTTATTTCATTTTTATTTATTTGTATTAACAAAATAGGCTTTTTTAGCCCTATCAAAAATCTCGATATGGTCTATTTCATATAGAAATAAAGCACATACATTTATGTATAAGAATCCCTAGATAGACAAATTATACATTGTCCATGATCGTATAGAGCTTATCATCTAATATGGCATTGAGTAAATAATTGGAGATAAGCATATTCAGAATATGCTATTCAGGTATACAACCTATAATTGTAACCTAATCTGTGGCAGCATGAGGACTTCTAGAGAAAATAACCTTAAAGTTAAGACATGACAGATGAATAGACTCTTTCCACCTTCCTTAAAAGAAGGCATGGGCTATGCAGATCAGACAGTTTGTCAGCACTGCAGGTAGGTGTACTACCCAAATGCCACCTTCACTAAGAAGTGTCATTGTAAGAGAAAGGACCATGTGTTTTGTGGTTTCCCTAACCTGATGCAATGAGAAAGTGGAAACATGCTAAAGCTGAAATGGCAAATCTGCTGTGTGAAATTTTTTTTAACTATATTAAGAGCAAGCTACAATATTTCATTATTCATGAGAATGATGAAATAAGTATATTCTGAGAGTATAAGGTAGGTCAGTAAGAACTTTGCTTCCCTACAGGTCAGTGTGTGAGTGTGTGTGTGTGTGTGTGCACACATGCGCATTTGTGTGCCTGAGTGCTTGCTGAGTCAGGTTGACTCTTTTTAACCCCATGGACTATAGCCCATCAGGCTCCTCTGTCCTTGGGATTTTCAAAGAAAGGATACTAGAGTGGGTTGCCATATCCTGTGGTTTTATTTAAATTAAGCATTTAAACAAATGTCCAGTGTTTTATTCAATGAAAACAAAGTATAATAAAATTGCATATTCCAGAATTTGGGGCAGGTTGAAAGGATCATAGAAATGTATATTATAGCAGGAGTGATGGAGAGGACTAGCTGCAAGAACAATGCAGCAGGTGTTTGAGAAATTTCACCTGCTGGCCTGTTAATTAAACTTCCCTAACAACTCTTCCGGAGAAGGCAATGGCAACCCACTCCACTGTTCTTGCCTAGAGAGCCCCCAGGGACGGGGCAGCCTGGTGGGCTGCCGTCTATGGGGTCGCACAGAGTCGGACATGACTGAAGGCGTCGCAGCAGCGGCAGCAGCAGCAGCAGCAGCAGCAGCAGCAACTCTTCACCAAATTCCATTATCATCACTCTGCTTCCGAAAATGAGTTTGTTTAGACATCTATATAATGCTCTTACAAATCTCGAAGTAGACTTGGAGAATAGAGATGATGGACTAAACTTGGAGATGAAGGATTATCTCACTGTTCAGAAAGCATAAAGTCTATTTCACGAGATAAACCAGTAGCATTACTATGCATCTGTGTAATCTGTATCAATATTCATTAACAAAGCATTTAAAGGCTGCATGGCAAAAATTAAGTCTTTCATTGCAGGTAACTAATTTCCAACTTGACTAAGTTTTAAACCACACACACACACACACACACACACACACAAGATGTATAGACTACAGTATCTAAGAAAAAACTGGGGAATTTATAGAATCAAAGCAAGAACCAAAGGAACTAGAGTCCCAGAAGCTGAAGTGAAACAAATATCTCAAAGATTTTTATCTCCATCTGTCTTTCATCATTGTTTGTCTCTTCTTAGCTTCATTCTGCAGACAAACTCTCTTCTTATGCCAGAAAAGTTGACTACTGTCCTTCTTAGGGTTGTATCTTCCCACTTAAATAGTCCCAGTGAAAAGAGAACACATATTTTTCTTCAATCAGATAAATACCAAGAAGGACACAGATTTCATACTTACCTGGGTCACAATCCCACTTTGTTGGCCCCAGTAGTTTCCAACGATAAAGACACAACCAATGGTTCAGGTGAATTTCAAAAGTTCAAAGGTTTCAAAGGCTCAAAAGCATTCAAAACAAATGCTTTTCAGGGAGAAAAAAAAAAAGCTCTAGCATGAAGTGCATTATACTTGTGACTATTTTTTTTCTTTAAGATAACTATGTCTATGTTC
The DNA here is from genome assembly GCF_016772045.2 of Ovis aries. NCBI lineage: Eukaryota > Metazoa > Chordata > Mammalia > Artiodactyla > Bovidae > Ovis > Ovis aries. The sequence goes on from NC_056067.1 coordinate 27,876,506, forward strand.
ATTAATGGTGGATAGGCAATTCATCCCATAGAAGGAACTCAAGTTATCCTCTAACTCTACTTTTGATATGTAACAACACTGGATTAAACTTCTGACATTGCAGAGAATTCAAATGGAAATTATACCCAAGGGGAGCAACAGATCGGAGGAAGCTAGCAATCAATGTCAAACAATAAAATGCAATGTATAAAAATTAAGGATTTTTTAATAGATTATCAAAGAAATACTTTCTAAAAAACAAACTCTGGGCTTGAATTGTTTCTGAAAGTTTCAAACATGGAAGCAATTATCACCATGTTACATATGGGATTCTATTTATCTTTCTGTCTATAATGGATTTTATGACAAAAATAAAACCACCAAAATACTCTTAGTACAATCTTATTTATAGAATCGTAAAATTACTTAATAAAACATCAGAAATTTAAAAAAAATTCATATTAGCAAAATGTTAACCCTATATAATAATTAAGTGAGGTAAATCCAGGAATATACTATTATTTTAATATCAGCACATTTATTAATCTGTTAGAGCAAGCTGATAGAGCATTGGGTAATAAATGAAGTAATTTAACTGAGTAATATGATATCATCTATAAAATCAATTGCCCTTCCTCACAAATAGTAACTTTCCCCCTTGATTTCCTTATAGAAGGATAAATAAGGTTAATGTTAAACCAACAACTAAAATAACATCTAGGTTAATAAATTACATCTTGGCATTTCATTAGGTAAAAATAGATTTCCTCTGATAAACTAATATTTTTAAATCCCTTTTTCTTGGGAAGGGGATAAGGTATATGCACACAGCATGCAAAAACTAGGGTTTTCATGGGACTTACAATCCTCAGAAATTGAATGCAGTATTTGAGGCACACCTTCAATAAAGAGGCATTATTTTTAAAATAGAGAACAAGAGAAATAATTAGTAGGCTATCAGACATCCTTAATAGCTTTTTGAAATTCTGACCGTTTCAATGAGATGGGAATTCATTTATGCATTGAATTATTTCCTGTTGTAAAAAGTATTCAGAATATTGATGATATATAAATTAAGAATACTTCTGACAAAAACTGAGTAGCAGAATATGTACAAAAAGTGATTCAAACCTTAAAAAGGGTATACAAGAACACATGAATAGATAGAGAAAACTTAAATCTGTCTGCAGGGAATAGCCAACATCATTAACATTTTATATATATTTGTGTTAATTTGTGGAAATTCTTCAAAATCTCAAAGGTGTCTGGAAATTTATAAAATATTAAAAATAGCCTCTTGAACAGAAATATTGAGGATATTGTGAATAAGAAAACTAAGGTTTTTTTCTAATTGTCTCCGAGGACATGCTATAAAAGTGAAAATGATTTTAAAAATTTGAACATAATTCATGAAACCAAACTGATCAATGGAACCAAAACAAATAGGACTTCCAGCCTGTTTGGAAGATAAAGAACATTTATTATTTTTGGAAGAAGCGGGGGAGAATTATCATAATCAGTGGGAAAATTGATAGGCAATCTAACAAATGCTTCTAAAAATTCTACAACTTAGGGGAAACTTAGAAATCATTATATTATTCTTTCATATTATGTATTAAAACTTCACCTGATGAAGAGCTTATATGTGAAAAAAGATTACATCTATAAAAACATATATACAGACAAGTCCACACATATTTGGGAACAATAATATTAATTGATAATAGTTATGATCAAATTCTTCGAAACATATTTGGGTAGAAAGTTAAATGCTAAAATGTCCTATTAAGAAGAAATCACAAAAATATAAACATGCAAAAATAATGAGAAAGAAATAATGCCCTAATTTGAAGCACTATAAAATTTAACAAAAAGTTTGTCAATAGTACAATAGGCAAAATGTGTTAATGGAGAAGTTTCTAAATGAGTACAAAAATGATCAATAAACCTGTGAAATACATAATAAACTTCACACTAATACAAATGAAAACAATATGCCATTTCTTACTTATTTAACTGGCACCTTATAAATGGCTGGAATTTTATAGACCAATAGGGCTTTCCCAGTGGCTCAGATGATAAAGAATCTGCCTCCAATGCGGGAGACCTGGGTTCGATCTTGGGGTCAGGAAGATCTCCTGGAGAAGGGAATGGCTACCCACTCCAGTATTCTTGCCTGGAGAATCCCATGGACAGAGGAGCCTGCAGGGTTACAGTCCATGGGGTCACTTACCACTAACACTTTCACTTTCAGTTTCACTTTAGCTTATAGAAGTGTGGATTGATTCTACCTCTCAAGAAATCTCTTCCACAATGTAAATCAAGGACTTAAATATTAGTCCTTGACTTAGTACGTCCTTTCTAGTAATCCATCAGAGAAGTGATCACAGACATGGACCAATGTTTTATTTTAATAGCAGATAGAGTGCTTAAAATTGAAATAACATAAATGTCTAAGCAGGAATTTGGCAGGTAAATTATACTAAGCCTTATTGAATATTTTAAAACAATTTTAAAATTTAATTTTGAATCATAAAAATGACAGATCAAAGCAAAAGTTATTTGTTATTTACACATCAAACATATATGTGATTATTTATAGTACACATTTATCAGAATGTTGTCAATGACCATGTCTGTGTTTTTGTGTTGTTTTTGTTTGTTTATTTTTATTGATATATAGTTGATTTACGCTGTTGTGTTAGTTTCAGGTATACAGCAAACAATATGTATATATGTATGTCTGTGTGTGTTGTTGATTATTGTTTAGTTGCTAAGTCATATCCAACTCTTTTATGACTCCGTGGACTGTAATCCACCAGGCTTCTCTGTCCGTGGGATTTCCCAGGCAAGAATACTGGAGTAGGGTGCTATTTCCTTCTCCAGAGGATCTTACTGACCCAGGGATCAAATTCCAGTCTCCTTCATTGTAGACAGATTCTTTAGCTCTGAACCACCAAGGAAACCCAGTATATATATATATGTATTTATTCTTTTTAAGATTCTTTTTAATTATAGGTTTTTATAAGATATTGTATACAGTTCTTTGTGCTATACAGTAGTAGATTCTTGTTGATTATCTATTTTGTCTACAGTATTGTGGGTAGTTTAATCCCAAACTCCTATTAATCTCTCCTTTTGCCTTTTTCTATGTCTGTGAGTCTGTTTCTGTTTTGTAAGTAAGTTCATTTTATCAATTCTTAGATTTCAGAGCTTTTTGAATATAGATTTGTCTCCTTAGTTTTTAGTTTTCTTTTTGTTAGCAATTTTTTACTTTGCATTGATTTTTAATTTGAGGCCCATTACTTTCTGAGTGTCTACTAGGAGTTTCACTTTCCTGAAGACACCTTGAAACCTAAAACTGCAAAGGATTATTTGTTCAACATATACTGTCTCCTAACCTAATAGGGAAACAGGAAGAAACAGAATGAGGTATACAAAGTTAGATAAAGTCTCTAAGCTGGAAATTCAATTCAAGGAATATTTTTATGATGAATTACTGTTTAAGCAAGTGGGTGGCTTCGGCAGTGGTGAGTAGAGAGATAATCTCAGTGTAAATAAGAAAGTATATGATGAAGTGTTGCTTTGGAATATTAATTGGATCTCCTTTAAATTTCTGTAAGAGATGTTGGTGATATTGGGAATTTTTCTATTGTTGCTTTTTTCTGGAATCAATTTTTCTTAAATAAAATACCATGTTGTATATGTTTTAGGATATATGTGAAATTGTGATTTATTAGGGTTACATATATTTATCTGGAATAGATCCTCTAGGCCCTCTGGCGCCCACGCAGCCACCACTCCTTGGATGTGGGGTTGCTCCTCCCGGCCGCAGCCGCTGGCCTCCAGCGTGGTGCAGCTCCTCTCCACTGCTGCTGCGCTATCGCAGCCTGAAAGTCCCTTGGACTGCAAGGAGATCCAACCAGTCCATTCTGAAGGAGATCAGCCCTGGGATTTCTTTGGAAGGAATGATGCTAAAGCTGAAACTCCAGTACTTTGGCCACCTCATGTGAAGAGTTGACTCATTGGAAAAGACTCTGATGCTGGGGCAGGAGGAGAAGGGGACGACAGAGGATGAGGTGGCTGGATGGCATCACTGACTTGATGGACGTGAGTCTGAGTGAACTCTGGGGGTTGGTGATGGACAAGGAGGCCTGGCGTGCTGCGATTCATGGGATCGCAAGAGTCGGGCGCTACTGAGCGACTGAACTGAATTGATATTTATCTGAGGGAGAAATTCTATATAGATTTAGATTTTTAAAAAGAACCATGTTATTAGTTGAGAGCTAGATGTATGCATATCCACTGTAATTATGATAAGAAGGAAAACACGTCACAGAATTATTTTCTAAAGCCGTTGTCTCAGTGGTGATCACCTCAGCCATCTTTTTGTTTTTAAAGTTTTATTGGGATTATAATATAGTCTCGGAGATTTCTCTTCAGCTGCGTCTAAGGTCCTCTGTAGTAACTGATTCAGGGTCCTAGCATGAAAATGATGATATATACAAATTGAATAATTAAAGAGAGCTTACTGAAAGGGTTATTTATAAAGATGGTATTATTAAGAGTGTGTGTGTGCTAAGTCATTTCAGTCGAGTCCGACCCTTTGTGACCCTATGAACTGTAGCCCGCCAGGCTCTTCTGTCCATGGGATTCTCCAAGCAAGTATACTGGAGTGGGTTGCTATTCCTTCTCCAGGGATCTTCCTGACCCAGGGATGAACCCACATCTCTTATGTCTCCTGCATTGGCTGGAGTTCTTTACCACTAGCGCCACCTAGGAAACCCGAACCTGGCTCTTCTGCATTGCAGGCAGATTCTTTGCTACATGAGCCACCAGGGAAGCCTGGGAAATGAACAAAGTATGTCTATCCATAATTATCTGGGTTTAGACATAGTTGCTGCTGCTGCCAAGTCGCCTCAGTCGTGTCTGACTCTGTGCGACACCATAGACGGCGGCCCACCAGGCTCCTCCGTCCTGGGATTCTCCAGGCAAGAATACTGGAGAGGGCATAGCTGAAGGTACTGCCATTCTAAGGCCTGAGGTTTAAGAGAGGAGGAGTTATTGGAACCTGAAAACAGCTGTAACTGTAGTAGAGATTCCACAAAGGATGTGGTTTTTGGAAAGGATCATTTATATGCTTCCAAGACTGGATCCAGCATGGCGAGAGCCAAAGGTATAAACATCACAATCTCTATCTCTTTCTATTCTCTAACCTCCACTGATTTCTCCAGTTGATGTACCCAGTGGGACTCCAGGGGTCAAGGAGGTCTTGTTGATAAAATCCATGTGTGTCAGGCCTGTGAGACCAGGAAGGATTATGAAGGTCAGGAGCTGACCTCAGGGAACAGACAATGGATATCCAGAATGTTTGAAACAGTTACCTACCAGATAATTCACTATGTCTGTATGTGAAGCTGTCATGCAGTATGCACCCAAAATACGTGAAGTATAAGAATAACCAAGCTGTAAAGATAGTAACGGGCCTTGTGTCTTGTATAATTGTTTCTCCTGAAGTCTGAACCTTCTACATGCACTGCCACATATTCTGAATAGGAACATTTGAACTCTGGAGAATTAAAGAAAAATCTTTGTCTTTTTTTTCCATTTACCATCGTACAGTGTGCTGCATTAAGTTGAAAGATGTGTTTTGGGAATAATGTAGAATTATATCCAAATTTCAGGTCCACTGTTACACAAGGTGTAATGACTATTTAACTAACTTAGCTTCTAAAAAAATAATCTCCTCTTTGTAGAGAAGAACTAATGATACTAACTCCAAATATAATTTTTGAAGGTTATATAGTCAATTTATACAGAGCACATATCACTAGACCTGCCACATGGTATTAACGAAATGTTAGTTTGAGGCTCACCACACTCCTCTAACAAACTTCACCCTTTTTGAAAGTAGTAGGTTTTTATTCCAATTGAGAAAGACTAAGGATATTCTCTGATTCTCACAGCACTAGAGATTTAATAATAATAAAAAAAAAAAGAATTTCATGCATGAAAATTTTAGCTTCAAATGGGGAATCTTTGCAGGCTGGTTCATACAGGTACATGTGTGTAAGTCTGTATGGTGAGTGGTGGGGGTGGTATCCAGGAAAGGAAGGAAGGCAGCAAGGATAGAAAGGTTTCTCCTTGCCTAATAACATTGAATGAGTAGAACAAAGAAGATTAACTGACAAGTGGATGAAGCTCTGACTTTTCACCACTGAGACTGTAATTCAAGTTCAAAGTGATACCAACTGTCATAATGGGGACTCTGGTTGAGACAGTATCTAAGCCACCCATGGAGAATGTTTAAACTGACGGCTATGTATAAACAAGACTCATTTATTTTCCTAGTTGAGAGCCCAAATTTTGAAATTTTGTAAAACAAAACAACAAAACATGGTCATGAATTTAGTCTCTGAATTTGGAGCCTCTTTCTGACAAAGGCCATCATCACCAACTGCTGCATGATTGACTTTACATCTGCCTTGACAATTTTCCTGTCACTTAAATTAGATAAATTTAGAGTACGTACAAATATAGTTGTTTTCAATTCACTAGAAGTGTTCTTAGGTGCCCAGAGGGACCTTCAAAAATGTCTGTTTATGATTTACTATTCCAAGCATAAAAAGTTTTCAAATGTTGAGTTGTGATCTGCTAGAAAAGCCATGAATGTTAATAACTCAGGAAATATATCCGTAAAACCACGTGGCATTCTTTCCCTCCCACATCCTAGCCATGTTGCAGGATTATCATAATGCAACATAATATCATATGATGATAATTATCTGATAATGTTTCTATGTGTATGAAAGAGACAGAGGTACCTTCCATTTAATTGAAAGCTTATCTCCACATGCAGGGTTGAAGACGTTAAATGATAGACTTCTTATAAAGCATCTGGCATATCATGGAGAAGAAATAAATAATAAACTGCTAAAATGCACAACTCCAAAAAAAAATAAATAAACTGCTCACCAAATCACATATTCTGCAGTGACGCTTTAGCCTTTACTAGTCTTCATTTTCTCTAATACAAAATAAGCACAATAGTTTCTCTGCCACACTGATAGTGAAGAATTTGATTGAAAAGATGTCAAATAACTGGTAGAGTGCCTTGACTGTAGTGGTATTCAAAAAAGTCTCAACATGACATAAAGCTGAGTCTTTAAATAAAATATGAGTAAGCTAATGAGCTATTGGTATAAATATATACAGACGTTGCTCCAAGTTACAAACACCCATCTGAGAATACTTGATTCTGAAAGTGTTGCTTGTCAACAATCATTTATTTAAGCAGCCATTAATTCTTATTAAAATTAATCTAAAACTGACAATGTTTCTAGTCCTGGAAAAGATAAGCCCAGCATCATTATCGTGATGTTGATAGTAAGCATTCATATTTACATTTTATACAAAACTAGAAGCTCTGACATTGCAATTAATAACAAAAAATTCCTGAAGCAGCCAGATCCTTAGTAGCAAAAGCAACATCAGCCATTCCAGTTGTTCAGAAAACAGCACTAATTGAAATGGTTCAGATCATCCATGGGTTGTGTCAGATAGCATCTCCTACATACTGGCGCCTGGAAGGGGTGCTGATTTTGTGTAAAATAACAATTTAAGGATTTTAAAAATTAATACAAAATAGTGGTTACTGTATCATGTAAATTAATATTGTGAACAAAAACAGAGCAATGAAATCTTATCTTCCAAGAGACTGTAGCAAGTTCTGACATTGTAGTAGTTTTCTTCCCAAAATAAATTTGCCGGCATATCAAAACTGAATATATATTTCCTTATATTTTGTAAGAAATTTTTTAAACTGAAATACAGTCATTAACAATATGGTGATAGTTTTATACTATGTGTACAGCAAGATGATTTAGTTACATGTTTTTCAGATTAGTTTCCATTAAAGGTTATTATAAGATATTGAGCTTGCTCTCTATGCTACAGAGTAAATCCAGTTGCTTATCTACTTTATGTATAATAATTTGTATGTATTAACCTACTCCTAAGCCAAAGACACATTTTATATGATATCATCTGTATGTGGAATCCAAAAAAATGTACAAATGAATCTGTATACAAAACAGAAATAGACTAATAAACATGGTAAACGTACTTATCGTTATTAAAGGGGAAAGGAAGTAGTGAGGGATAAAATAAGAAAGATCTTTTATAATAATGAGATGAAAGAGGAGTGTTGTCCTGAGTCTGAAAATCATCTGAAACAAAATCTAATCTAATATGATATAATATTGAATATTATATGAATCAGTGATAATCTATGCTATGTAATGCATAAATTATATATTTGTATATATATATGTATCTCCTTGATACAAATATAGTGATATTTGTATCACTATACAAATATCAAATGAATTTGTATCACTATACAAATATCAATGAATCAGTGATAATCTATGCTATGTAATGCATAGATTATATATTTGTATATATATATTTGTATCTCCTTGATATCTGAAATGGATCAGTATAAGAAGTCAATGGTTTTCAAGGTGTATTTTTTCTTTTAAGGTAAAAACATCTTTTATTTTGAGATTTTATAGGAAATTCCATGCCTTTACTTCCCCACCTCACTGCTGTGGACACTCCAACAGAGCAACTAGACCTTGGTGAAGGAGAATTTGAATCAAAACTGTAAAACGAAAGTGTTAGTCACTCATTCCAACTCTTTGTGACCCCATGGACTATAGCCCACCAGACTCCTCTGTCCATGGGGTTCTCCAGGCAAGAATAGTGGAGTGGGTTGCCATTTCCTTCTTCAGGGATCTTCTCAATCCAGGGATCAAACCTGGGTCTCCTTCATTGCAGGTGGATTCTTTACCATCTAAGCCACCAGAGAAGCCCTAAGCCACACTAAATTACACTTAGCTAAACCAAGCTGGACTAACACAGGCATTACTTTAAAGGATAAAAGTATCTAAGTACCAATATAATCTGTTAAGTAACTTGATAATAAAATATTGGCTCTGTTGTTTTGATAATATTGCTACAGGCTTGCTGTTGTTCAGTCACTAGGTCATGCCTGACTCTTTGCAACCCCATGGATGGCAGCATGCCAAGCTTATCACATAGGCTTTTCAGAATTTTTTGAATCCTTCTGAACCAGAGGAAATCTGTTATATTTTTACCTAAAAGGTAAGAAACAAAGTTATGAAGAGGGATGTTTCCTTCAACATAGATAAGTCTCAGCTCTTCTACCTTAAAGGCCCAGAATCTACATTTTGCATTTATCTGTGATATAATATAGATCATTCTCAAGAGTGCTTATTTCAGTAGAAAAGTTCAAGAAAAGCTATGTGCAAATGAAAAGGGCAAAGCAAATGACTGTAAGTATCAGGAAAAGTGACTTTCACATTTGCCCTAAGAGCAATGTTATCTAATTAGGCAGAAGCCAGATTCTCAGATCTTGGCTTAAGGAGGTTTATGACATAAGCTGAATGTGCAGCAGTGTCAGAATCCTTAAACATGATACTTACATTCCAACAATGGAGATTTAACTCTTGGGTCAGGCAAGCTTGTCCTTCCCTCTCTCCCCAGAACAGTGTTTCAATGAACGATACCCACCATCTCCTGTATACTGGTTATTTATTTCCTTATGAGAATCCTCTTTGACTATGATTGGGTTTTGAAAACGTGTTTGGAAGTGTTCCCTTATTTATGTATTTAGTAAGTGCTTTATCTCTAGGATGCAAGTACTTATTCCTTTGTAAGAGAGAGGAAATATGGCGAATCAGTGACCAATTAGACTAAATCTCCACCTAAATCTTCACTGCAAAGCAGTGAAGTGGAAAACCATGGATTTAGGAGTCAAACTAGTCAACCTAGATGCTAATCCTTAGTGGTCATATATTAATCTGCGACCTTGAGATTATGTCAAATACCTGTGAGTCTCAATTCTTTCAACTGTACTTGCCTCAAAGGAGAGGCCCATCTCTGGTGGCTAAATGGTAAAGAATCTGCCTGCCAATGCAGAAGACATGGGTTTGATCCTTGATCTGGGAAGATCCCACATGCCGTGGAGCAACTTAGCCCATGTGCCACAACTGTTGAGCTGTGCTCTGGAGCCTGGATCCACAACTACTGAGCCCACAGGCCATGATTACTGAAGCCTGTGCTTCTCAACAAGAGAAGCCACTGCTATGAGAGGCCTGAGCACCACAGCTAGAGAGTAGTCCCCACTTGCTGCAACTGGAGAAAGCCCACATACGCAATGAAGACTCAGTGCAGGGAAAATAAATAGCAAATACATTATATATATATTTAGTGGGAAGCCCAGGTGGCTCAGTGGTAAAGAATTTGCCTGCCAAGCAGGTGATGCGGGTTTGATCCCCGGGTTGGGGAGAGTCCCTTGAGAAGGAAATGGCAACCCACTCCAGAATTCTTGCCTGGGAAGTCCCATGAACGGAGGAGCCTGGTGGGCTACAGTCCATAGTGTCACAAGAGAGTCAGACAAGACTTAGCGACTAAACAACAATGATCATGGGTACAAACACCTAGAAACAGGTAGGTGTTCCATCTACATATATGTTCCTTCTGTTCTTTCCCTCTTGCTCTTATGACATTTAAACCTGGGATGATAAACTCACATATGTATTTTGAGAGCTATTTAGTTGGTACAAAATAATTGCGGCCGGACTATGAATTTTACATCGTTATAACTAGGCTCAAACACATCTTTATTAGTCAAAATAGGAACCATTACAATCAACACATATTTGCCAACAAGAAATGTTTGTTTATTCCTGTAGCATAAAAATCTGTGATTCATGATTTGATGGATTCCTGGAAAGCATTTTCTGTGTCCTGCTGGTTATGGAAGCATTTTCCCTGCAAAAAGTTTTTAAGATGATGAAGAAGTGGCAGTAAGTTAGCAAGAGGTCAGGTGAATACGGCAGATGAAGCAAAACTTCATAGCTCAATTTTTTCAACTTTGAAGTGTTGTTTGTGCAACATGGGGTCAGGCATCATCATGGAGAAGAACTGGGTCCTTTTTGTTGATCAATGCCAGCTGCAGGTTTGTAGTTTTTGTGCATCTCATTGATTTGCTGAACGTACGTCTCAGATGTAATGGTTTCCCTGGGATTCAAAAAGCTGTAGTGAATCAGACTGGTGGCAGACCACCAAACAGTGACTATGACGTTTTTTTGATGCAAATTTGGCTTTGGGAAGAGCTTTGGGGCTTCTTCTTGGGTTTTCAGCTACTGGGTTGGTCATTGCCTGTTGTCATATACAATAACTTTTTTTTTTTTTTGCACATCACAATTCAACTGAGAAATGGTTCATTGTTGCATAGAATATGAGAAGACGACACTTCAAAATGACGTTTTTATTGATTTGCAGTCAGTTCCATAAGGCACCCTTATCGAACTTTTTCACCTTTCAATTTGCTTCCAATGCACAATGACCACAGAATGGTCAACACTGGGTTCTTTGAAACTTCTCGTGTAGTTGTAAGAGAATCAGCTTTGATGATTGCTCTCAATTTGGTCATTGTCAACTTCCAATGGCCGGCCACTGTGCTCCTTATCTTCAAGGCTCTAGTCTCCTTTGCAAAACATCTTGAACCTCCACTGCCCTGTATGTTCATTAGCAGTTCCTAGGCCAAATGCATTGTTGATGTTTTGAGTTGTCTCTACAGCTTTAAGGCTCATTTTGAACTTGAATAAAAATTGCTCAAATTTGCTTTTTTCCTAACATCATTTCTATAGTCTAAATGAATATAAAATAAACAGCAAATAATAAGTCCTTAGCAAAAAGACATCGAGGAGAAATGTAATAAAAATGATTTATAACACAACCACATTTATTTAAGAGCATTCTAATATCAAAAGCAAAGTTCAACAATGCAAAATCACACTTACTTTTACATCAAACTAAAATACATGATTCTCTTCCAAAGAAGTTCATTAAAGAACGATTAAAAGCATTATCTCTCAACAGTCTAAGAACAAAGTGATTATTTTCTCTCTCTTTTAAATAACAGGATGTTATTTTAATTTTTAGAAGCACTTATTTACTTTTCTAGCTGTGCCGGGTCTTAATTGTGGTATATGAACTCTTAGTTATGGCATGTGGGCTCTAATTCCCTGACCAGGGATAGAACCCTGCCCCCTGCACTGGGAGCACAGAGTTGTAGCCACCAGGCCACCAGAAAGTCCCTATTTTCTCTCTTTTAAATCTTTGCAAATCATAATACTACTGGACTTGCAGGTCACCAAAATTTTGATACAGGCATCTTCCATTTCACCACTTGTCCTTCTGTTCCTATATTTAATTTTTGTCTCTTCTCCCAGTTGTTTTATCTTTCCTTCCTGAGAAAATATATCCAGATTTCTCTCTTCTCCTGTGAAATTTTAAGCTACTCCTTACATGCTGCTTGTCAGAAAATGAAAGTTAAATATTAGCAGAGTGCCTCATTTATTCATTAAACTTAAAATCAGTTACTTTACAGCTGAGCTGGTCTTTAATGACAATGATAACTTTCATTCTTTACAAGTCACTGCTGATGTGTTTTGTTTAGTCTATACCTAGTATATCTTATAGTTCACAGCTGACACAGTGAGGAATCCAGTCCCATCACTTCATGGGAAATAGATGGGAAACACTGGAAACAGTGTCAGACTTTATTTTGGGGGCTCCAAAATCACTGCAGACAGTGACTGCAGCCATGAATTAAAAGACGCTTACTCCTTGGAAGAAAAGTTATGACCAACCTAGATGGTATATTCAAAAGCTGAGACATTACTTTGCAGACTAAGGTCTATCTAGTCCGAAGCTATGGTTTTTCCAGTGGTCATGTATGGATGTGAGAGTTGGACTGTGAAGAAGGCCGAGCGCCGAGAGAATTGATGCTTTTGAACTGTGGTGTTGGAGAAGACTCTTGAGAGTCCCTTGGACTGCAAGGAGATCCAACCAGTCCATTCTGAAGGAGATCAGCCCTGCGATTTCTTTGGAAGGACTGATGCTAAAGCTGAAGCTCCAGTACTTTGTCCACTTCATGTAAGAGTTGACTCATTGGAAAAGACTCTGATGCTGGGAGGGATTGGGGGCAGGAAAGGGGATGACAGAGGATGAGATGGCTGGATGGCATCACGTTCTCGATGGATGTGAGTCTGAGTGAACTCCGGGGAGTGATGACAGGGAGGCCTGGCGTGCTGCGATTCATGGGGTCGCAAAGAGTCAGACACGACTGAACTGAACTGAACTGAATGAGAGAAAAAAGAGGAAGATTCAAGAATGTTTCAGCCCCTGCTTGGAAATCAAACATGTGACAACTAAGGTGTCACAAGTAAAGTTAGAGCAACATATATTCTATTAGTTATCTATTATCTATTAATTTTGGGAGACTTAGAATGGCTATCCGCCTGCAATGCAATGTGGGAGATCTGGGTTTGATCCTGGGTTGGAAAGATACTCTGGAGAAGGAACAGCTACCCACTCCAGTATTCTGGCCTGAGAATTCCATGGACTGTATAGTTGATGGGGTCACAAACAGTTGGATGTGACTGAGTGACTTTCACTTTCACAGGAAGGTCATGAGTTCTGAATAACCATTATCAACCAGACATAATAGCGGGTATTTTATCCAAGGAAAGGAACATGTGGTTAAGTGTTTGCTAGGTCCTAGAAACCAGGCTACTTTTTAATGAATACATTTTATTTAATCCACTAATCCCCAGAACATAAACCCTCTTTTTGTAAATGAAAAAATGGTTTCAGAAGATTTACAAACAAAGCAAGTAAGTAGAAGAGCCAGGGATTAAATAGGTGAATAACTCCCCAAATTTATCCTTTTAAAAATACCAAGTTAGTACAACAAAGAGAGTAAACATCCTATTAACAAGTAGGGGAATCATTGAAACTGTATTTCTTAGACATTATATAATTAAAATCTTTTAAATGTAGTTTCTATATTGAATGAAATATAATATGCAAATTGTTGTAAAGATTCTTCCAAGTAGTTCAGAATATTAAATACATTAAGAACCATTCCAATTATTTTTGTTTTTATTCCATAATTTCTCAGGCAAGGCATTTTTTAAAAATATTAAGCCTAAAGTAAATTTCAGAAGTCATGATTAAATGTTTCCTGGTGACCTAGTTGTTAGGATTCTGGGCTTTCATTGCTGTGACCCAAGTTCAGTCCCTGGCTGGGGTTGAGATTCTGCAAATGACCCTCAAAAAAGTCATTATTAATATTACTCAAATATTTTTTGCAGATGGAGACTGAACTATTAGAATTTTCTTATATCACCCATGGGCTAAATTAAGAGCATCCTTCTTCTAGAATGGTTATATGATCAATTCTGACTTTGATTTCAAAATTGCTAATACAGATCTTCTTACTTAATCCCACTTTAGAAAGTGACTAGAGGACTATTCATTTCTCATTCAGGTTTTCAAATCTCTCCTCTCTACTTCATATCATAGTTGTGATGAGATAAAACATCTCATGATGAAATAGAACATTTCTGTTGTTCTTATCTGGTGACAATCATTATATATTATACTTTCAGTTCAGTTCAGTTACTCAGTCCTGTCCGACTCTTTGCGAACCCATGAATCACAGCACGCCAGGCCTCCCTGTCCATCACCAAATCCCGGAGTTCACTCAGACTCATGTCCATTGAGTCCGTGATGCCATCCAGCCATCTCATCCTCTGTCGTCCCCTTCTCCTCCTGCCCCCAATCCCTCTCAGCATCAGAGTCTTTTCCAATGAGTCAACTCTTCACATGAAGTGGACAAAGTACTGGAGCTTCAGCTTTAGCATCAGTCCTTCCAAAGAAATCGCAGGGCTGATCTCCTTCAGAATGGACTGGTTGGATCTCCTTGCAGTCCAAGGGACTCTCAAGAGTCTTCTCCAACACCACACTTCAAAAGCATCAATTCTTCAGCGCTCAGCCTTCTTCACAGTCCAACTCTCACATCCATACATGACCACAGGAAAACCATAGCCTTGACTAGACGGACCTTAGTCTGCAAAGTAATGTCTCAGCTTTTGAATATACTATCTAGGTTGGTCATACTTTCCTTCCAAGGAGTAAGTGTCTTTTAATTTCATGGCTGCAGTCACCATCTGCAGTGATTTTGGAGCCCCAAAATAAAGTCTGATACTGTTTCCAGTGTTTCCCATCTATTTCCCATGAAGTGATGGGACGAGATGTCATGATCTTCATTTTCTGAATGTTGAGATTTAAGCCAACTTTGTAACTCTCCACTTTCACTTTCATTTAGATGTTTTTAATATCAAATTTATTTCTCCTGATAGGATTTGATCTTACGGGGAAACTCCAAGCTTTATTTTGTGTTTATATCATTTACATACCCATTAACAGATAAATATGTAAAGAAATACATTATAAACAAGTCAAGAACTGATTTTAGATTTAGATTTCAGATCAAATTTATAGGCTTGTTGTCAAATGCCTTTATGTCACTTACTTACCAATATAAACTTGGGAAAGTTGATGAATTTCCTGAGTTTTGATGCTCAAAAACCTTGTAGGTTTTTTTCTTAATAACAGCCATTATGTTCAGGAGTAGCCAGGGTTTATTGAAAACATACTGGTTGTATACACTGAATAAATTGCTAATATTTTTAAGACAGTTTCTTCATCTACATAATGGATATACAAATAATGACTATATTGGAACACTGTAATGAATGCTCAATAAGGTAATACTAAATTTCTTAGCACATTATTTCTATAAATGTTCAACAATTTTGCCATTTCCTCAAAATGACCAATGGCATTTCCTCCTCTTCAACTCAAGTCCATTTCCTCAGTACTTGTGTGCTTTATTTATCGTGGAATACATCTAGAAATCCAAGTCAAAGACAAGAGGACAGAGGCAGTCTGCTAGAATAAGAACCTATAGCTCAACTAGTGGAGGGTGGTGGGTCAGAGAGTGAATAAATGCCCTTATGTTGTTAAATGATAAGAAATATTCATGTGAGATCATCTTTTCAAGCACAGGAAACAAATAATAAAAGGAACATTATGAATCTTGAAATGCTGCAAAAGGAGCCAGGGTTAAAATTTTAACAAGTTAGAGTGATTAGCTAAACAAATCCTGACAGTTTCACAGTCACACAGACACTTAACAAAGGCATGGTTTGTGAGTCACCTTAAGAGGCCCTTCTGCATTTTCCTCTAAATTACCATTTTGTTTCTTTACTATGGATCCTACAATGTCATTCCCTATTTTCTTTGCTGGCCACATATGTTTAAAGTATGGCTAATATTTCCTTTCATCAATGATCAGAAGAGAAATTCTCTTCTGCATCTCACTGTATTGATCCTCTCTTAAAAAACACATCATTGTTGAGGGAAATGAATCAATCCTTTTCTTTAAGTTTTCAAAATGGAGACTGTCTTTCTTAGGTTTTTACTTTTCTCTGAAGTACTAAAGTGGTAGATGGTACTCATCACCCCAAATATAAAAAGATGGAAAAATTATGAATTATGCCATATATAATTTATAGTTAATTAAATTATAAACCTGATCAAAATATATTTTAATGAGTACCTATCAAATGCTAGGTATCCTGATCTTTAATTTACATATAATTCTCTTATAATCCTCACAGAGATGCAGTGAAGTAGAAAATATTAATCTTATTTTTCTATCAAGGAAGCTAAGGTCAGAAGGTTGAAAATAAATGAAAATAAATATCCCTCGTGGAAGCAATACCTGTAGGAAAGAAGCTTGAAAGAGAAATGGAATGAGAAATGAATCCCAATTACTTACTATCTAGGAGAAAATAACATTACTAACAATTCATGTTATATTCATAGTTCAAATTTATTTTGAATCTTATATTTTCATTTTATTTCATTTTACTAAGAATTAAAAATAGAAATTTTAGGTATAATTTTCTTATTGAATTATTTTAATTCCCCTTTACCTCAGAAACCCATCTCAAATTTTATAGAGCAATTGGCTAAGAAAATGACCTGTACTTTTTTGTTTTTGTTTTTTTTTTAATAGAAAAATGCACTTTATAGATCTACCCAAGAGCAAATTCCCTTTTATATTAGCTAGGTATGAACATGTGCATTGACTCATAAAGGAATATCTGTTATTTTAGATATTTTTATTAGTGACCAGTCATCTTAGTAGCAGAAACAATAAAGCTAAAACCTTTGAAACCACTGTAGAAAATTATCATAATAAAGAGTTAGTGCAGAGAGATAAGCCGTGTGTGTGCAAAACTGATTTCATTGAATGTTCAGTATTCTCCCTTATGAAGAAAATAAATACATTTAATTTGCTTATTTATATATTTATTTTTCTTGGATGGACTGTGAAGCACAAATATTGCCCTAACCAGAGGTTTCATATGTCAGTTGCTTTTACAGTTTCTTAAAACTTTCTTCTCCTAGAGAATCCAACCAGCTTCTCTAAAACATAGCAGTTTTCAAAAGAAAATCAGAATCTCTGAACAGTGACATCTAATTGTCCTCTTGCCAGTAGTGTGTGTTTAGTGTTGCAGGGAGAAGAATGAGAAGTGAGAGTCTAGGAGATAAATCCTCTTTTTTTTTCCTCTCCATGTCTCAAAATCAACCTACACACCCCTGGAAGAGAGTCAGGTCCACACTTCCTGAATGCAAATGGAACATGCCATGTAGATTACTTAAGGGAGAAAGAAGTATAGAGAATGGGGTAAGGGGTGAGTGTTGCTGAGGCTCAGTGCATGCCACCCCAAAATATGGCTTAAGGCATGTTGATTATTTTGAATCAAAGTTACTTAAGAAACAGCCAATGCAAGTGACACTTTGACCCTCTTCCCTGTCTCCCTGAAAGCAGGAACTAAATCTCTTACATGAAAGGTGCCTTGCTTCAGTCTGCAGGTGGAAGGACACCCTTATCACCAGAGATAGGAAATTCATTAGGGCTGAGAAGCCTGCATAAACAAACCTTGTTACTTCTTTAATTTAATACCTCCAAACCCAAACTCTGATTAGATCCTTCACTAATGAATCACCCAAAGTCTTAGTTTCTTTGTCATGTCAATTCCTCACAAATGTGTTTCTTTGTCTTAAAAGTAGAGAATTGGCTGCAGTGGCCATGCCTTAATTTACCTCCTGTTTCTATGAGACCTCTGTGTGGATAAGTTAAAATCAGTTTCTTTTCTCCTGTCAGTCTGTTGTGGTCACTTTGTAAGTGGTCCGGCACAAGAACTTAAGAGAAGTGTGAGTATATGTGTGTGTTGGAGGGTTTCTGCTATTGTTCGATTTGAGGTAATTTTACTAAAATTTTTTGAATAGTATAGCTACACAGAGTGAGTTTTCATGCATGTTTGTAGTTGAAAAATCTATCTAAAACCCAATTATATCATTAAAAAAATGGCATAATGGTAAAGAATTTGCCTGTCAATGCAGGAGACACAAGGTCAATCCCTGAGTCGTGAAGGTCCCCTAGAGAAGAAAATGGCAACCCACTCCAGTTTTCTTGGCTGGAAAATTCCGTGGACAGGGAGTCTGGTGGGCTACAGTCTATGGGTTGCAAAGAGTTGGACACAACTGAGTGACTGAGCACACACACAGTAGATAACATTGTTTTCATATGTTAAAAAATTGAATAGACAATTTATGAGAAGAAATACTGATTGAAAAATACACATGGAAATATTCTACCTCTCATCAATCAAATATATAGAAATCCAGCTTCAGTGTTCGAGACAAGAGCAAATATTAAGAAAAACTACTTCTGTAAATAAGTGCTCAGAGGTCAACAACCCCCAAAAGCAAAAACAATGAAAAGTTAAAATATGCACATAGATATATAGTGTAACCTTATTCAAAATATTGAATACTTGGAAATGATGCTTAAAATTGAAAAAGAGTAGTGGACAAATAGCTTACGGCATGCTTTATATGAAGAAATGCTATTCAAGGATTAAATTCACCTTTGCAAAATACTGTAATAGTATGGAAACATTTGTTTTATGTTACATGAAAAGATATATGCTTTATAGATACATTATTTAGTATGATATCAAAATTATTTATAGTTTAAACTGTAAAGCATGAGAAAAGTATACTGAAAATGTTAATTTTTATCAGTGACTATATCTGTTATTCTGGGTATTCATTTTTCCCTATTTTTCTATTTTCTATATCCCAAATATTTTCTCATGAGCACATATCAATTTTTAAAATGAATAAAAATAAATCTCATTAAAATTATTTATAAGATGAGCCTTAGTATTTGGAAGGATTTTGAGTGGGATTTCTTATTTTATTAAAAACTGAAATAAGCTAATCACCACCACCTCCCAAAATGTTGAAAGATGTCATC
Source organism: Ovis aries (assembly GCF_016772045.2). Lineage (NCBI taxonomy): Eukaryota > Metazoa > Chordata > Mammalia > Artiodactyla > Bovidae > Ovis > Ovis aries. The sequence continues at coordinate 27,895,824 of NC_056067.1, forward strand.
TGAATAGCATTACACCTCCAGAAAAGTAGATCACATTCCTGCTTCATTATTACTTTAGAAACCTCACCTTTCAACCACCTGCAATATGGGCCATCATTCATATCGAACTTAATTAGAAAACAGTTTGGAAGTTGGAGAAATTCCTAATTTAAATCAATTAAAGGGAAAGTTGTCAGGTTTGCTTTGGGTTTGCTTATCTCTACTCTCACAGCAGGACTGAAGAGATCTGTCTTCCCCAATCTCCTTGTATTCCTCCAGGATTATGTCATAGTTTTCAGTGTGTAAATGTAGGAACTCGTGATGGCAATTAGCATCTGAGACTCCTACTATCGCTAGAAGTCTGGGGTGACAAACGAAGACATCCCAGGACTCCACACTAAAAATTCTTTGATGGGTGCTTCCATTCACAATGACATCTCTAGTTGGTGGGGCCAGGCAACCCTGTACTCTAGCCCTATTTCCATCCTCTGTTGAGAGCTCTTCTTCCTTCCCTCACCCAATGCCCTAAATCCTATTGTGTCACAGTTAATCGAGTCATCAAATGGAAAAAGCATGTCAGATAGTGATTATTTAGCACACTCCTTTCACAGAATAGATCATTATAGGTTCTTTACCTCTCCACTGCTAAAATAAGATTCCTTGCCTTATCTGTTGCCTGCCCATATCCCCATGGCTTAAAATGTGTGCTCCCTCTCCTCCCAACTTATAGGGAACTACTTTCAGTATAGTAATTTCATTTTTTCATGCATTCTAAAATTAACATTATCTGCCAAGCACAGGTGATAAGATATATTCTCAAGGTGATTTTATATAGCTATATAGACAGATAGATAGTTTTTCCCCAAATTAAAAGATTTATTCTCCAAGGCAATTTTATGTAGAGAGGTAAAGAGATAGATAGATTAGATAATTTTCCCCAAAATTAATGTACATGGTCATTTATATACCTGCCTTTTCTCTTAGGCTGTGCTCCAGAACAAGCACCAAGTTTTAATTATCTTTAGTATCCAAAGATATAGATGACTCTCAGTTTATGACTTGGAAGGAATGAATGAAAGGTATCTTATATTGCTTTTGAGGAAAAACAGTAGGAGATTTCAAAGTGATGGAATTTCTGAACTCTTTCAATAATTTGAGAAATGATCCAAGATACCTGAAATTAGACATACCTTAAAGTTCCATATATACTACGGTTTTGACTTCCCTTGTGGCTCAGCTGGTAAAGAATCCACCTGCAGTGCAGGAGACCTTGGTCCTATCCCTGGGTCAGGAAGATCTCCTGGAGAAGGAAACGCTACCCACTCCATTATTCTGGCCTGGAGAATTCCATGGACTGTATAGTCCATGGGGTCACAATTGGACAAGACTGAATGACTGACTTTCACTTTCAGGCATCATACTTCACAATTGCAATAGGTGCTCACCTTCAAAAAGACATGCCCCTGCAAGGAAAAAAAATGCATAGAGTAAATCAAAAGAACTTTCTTGAAAAGAGACTAGAAAGTCTAGACTAGTTTATAATGATGCACTTAAGATATTTAATAGAAAATCCTAGACTAGAGGTTAGAAGACTCTATTCAGACCTTCTCTCTCTATAATCAAAACAGAAAAGAAAGTCAAAACAATTATCCAAGTAATTAGGATGATTAGATTATCTCTTCACATACTTTTAATGTGTAACTGTCTCCTATCAGATTATAAACCCTTTATGGTCAGAAATTCCACTTTTCTTTGTTTCCAAGATTGCCTCTCCTGAATGTGTCTTAGTAGGTACTCATTTGGTTAATTGTTATAAACTAGCTAGTGTAGAAGAGACAGGTTCCAGAGGTCTCAGTTCTCTTACTTTATCATAGTTTCTTCTGGTACCTCAATCCCAATTTATGAAGGTTCTTTCTGAAGGGTTGGTCCCATGTGAAAGAGCCCAGGGCAGAGAAGGGGTACTCTGCTAAAACAAGAGGCATCTACGGCATACCTCACAGGTTTAAACTCTAATATGTTGTAAAATTATGTCAGACACTTTTTAAATGAAGGTATCTAGACTCACATCTAGAGCTTCCTGTTGGCTCAGACAGTAAAGAATCTGCCTACAATGTGAGAAACCAGGGTTCGATCCCTGGGTCTAGAAGATCCCCTGGAGAAGGGAATGGTAACCCCCTCCAGTATCCTTGCTTGGAGAATCCCATGGACATAGGAGCCTGGAGGGCTAGCTATAGTCCATGGGGTCCCAGATTTGGACATGACTGAGCAACTAACACTTTCACTTTCAGGCTCACATCTAGATATTCTGATCTAACGTTCTGGACTGCAGTCCAGAAATACCCATTTTATTTATTTGTTATCGAGTATTAACATCATAGAAGGCAATGGCACCCCACTCCAGTACTCTTGCCTGGAAAATCCCATGGATGGAGGAGCCTGGTGGGCTGCAGTCCATGAGGTCACTAAGAGTTGGACAAGACTGAGCGACTTCACTTTCACTTTTCACTTTCATGCATTGGAGAAGGAAATGGCAACCCACTCCAGTGTTCTTGCCTGGAGAATCCCAGGGACAGGGGAGCCTGGTGGACTGCCATCTATGGGATCGCATAGAGTCAGACACGACTGAAGAGACTTAGCAGCAGCAGCAGCAGCAGCAGAGTATAACATAATTGATGTATGACATTGTATTGGTTTCAGGTGTACAAAATAATGATTTGATATTTACATATATTGCAAATAATCACCACAATAAGTCTATTTAATATTCATCATATGTATTATATAATGTGTTTTCTAGCATACATTAAGGATAAGACTTTTTATTGAGATTTTGCTACTATAATAGCTACAGAAAAAATAGGAGGACTGAAAGAAGCATTTGTTATTGCCTTCTGCACAGCTCACTAAGGAACCTACGGGAGGAGGATTGGGGCAGAGGGGTGCCTGGTAATGCCACAGGACAGAGGACACAGTGGATGCTATCTAGCCTAAGGAGTTTGATATGAGAGAGAGAGAGAGAGAGAGAGAGAGAGAGAGAGAGAAAGAGGAGGAGGGTGGCTAACAGCCCAGATTTCATGAGGGAGAGACAGGTGGGGAACAAATTCTCAGCATTTGGGAATCATTGGGTCAGAGCCTGCAACACATCCATCACCATCATGGTGTCCATCACTGTCTTCTTATTGACTGTCAGCTGGGCAGCTTGAGTGGGCGAAGTATTAAAGGGTCAGCAGGACTAGGCTCCCACTGGTCTGTGTCCTTCCTGCAAACCTGTACCCACCACGTGCCCCACAGGAACACAACCCAGCTAATGGTGGGACCATCAGCTCCCCTGAGGCTGGATGGAGATGATCAGATCTGGGTTCGAAGCTGGAAGCTTGGCTACCTACACTGAGTCACAGAAGTTAATGCCCATTAGAGCAGTTGCAGATTCTCTGAGCAGTAGGTGTTCAATTTCAGGATGCTGATGATTGATGGAGAAGTGGATGTGCTCAGCCACCCCGTGAAAGTCTTGGGAAAAGGCTGGCTGCTGAGGGTGTAGCTCACAAACAGCCCCACACCAGCTAAGGGGCAGCAGCTCCTGCCTCCCAACAGCAGATATTGAAATCAGGAGTGAAGGAACCAGGGGAGTCTGTGAGTGTCAGGTCCTCTTGGTCAGCAGCCAGAGTGCTGGACACAACCATGGGAGGAGCGATCGGCCAGGCACTGGGAGGGAGGAAATACTTTCGATCTAGCAGGGAGATATTGGCTGCAGGGGCACTTTTGCCACTGGATTTTTGTTTGTTTTTAGTTTTCCTCTAGGAGGCAGGATTCACCTGCTCTTCCTCAGACTCTGCTGTCATCTCCGACTCTGATAAGCTACTGCTGGAATCATCACCATCATCCAAGAAGAATTCTCCTCACTCTGATCACTCCTACTGCCCTTCCCTCACCTCATCCTCATCATGGTCTTCAGTACTTGCAGACTCTATAAGCTCTGACTCCCCCTCAGAATCTGAGCAGAAAGATTTCTCTTTGCTCTTCTACTGATTTGATCTTGCGGTCCATTCAGGTACTTCCAAGTTGTGCATAGATGGATCTGGGGCTTCCTCTGGACAGTCTGGGAGCTCTTGGTAGCCGGTGACCATGGCATGGAGCTGATGGGACAGTAAGTTCATCAGGAAGTGGTCCTGGTCTTTGAAGGATGATTCCAAGACTGGGATTGGTTTGGGTGCTAGGAAGAGGACCTTGGCATGGTGGCTGAGGGCCCCACACAACTCCAAAGGGTACATAAATTGCTGGGTGAAGTGAACTTGGTCTCTGATATCACAGTTCTTGTTACACTTAGTCAGACTCAGTACAGATAGGGTCAGCAGTTGTGATCTGCTTAGAGTTGGTCAGGTAAAGCTTGGCCACCAGGTTGATGACAACTTGCAGCTTAAACAACTTGGCTGTTTATCTCAGGATGTCAGATGTAATCCTAGGAACATGCTCACAGTAACTCACCCATGAGCCACAGGATGCTGGCTCAGGCGCCATGGGCACCTGGATGTTCTCTATGAGCTTTGCCAAGTGTTTGATGATCACATACTGTGCTGGGTGCATCTGCAGCAGTTTCTTCATGATGACCACTGACTCTGTGATCATGAGCTTATCACAGCTACACCAGGTCTTTGAGGCAGATGTCACCTATTTGGCCTATGTTAGGTGTCCAGTGGCTTGGACCATGGCTGCAGTAAAGCCCTTGTATGTGCTGAGAATGTAGGTTTGGAATTCCTGTAGGGAAATACGGATGTTAGTCTCATATGCCAGGTTGGTTAGTGCTTCCAGCATCAGGATCTTATCTGGGTGGGGTTGATGGGCCTGATGTAGAAACTCTTCCAGTAGGCCTCAAACGTATCTGGGCACAATGGACATGGTGACCAATTCTGGAGCATCACATAATACACCACACTGCAGGCAGAGGATGGGTCAGAGGTACTTGGGCCCCTCAGTTGGGGCAAGGGGCAGAGGTAGGGGAGAAGGAAGTGGGATAAATAGGAGGGAGGAAAGGAGAAGTGGGAGGAGGGCACAAGTGGGTAGAGGACATAGACGAGAGGAGGACAGATCTTGGGTCAGTGCAGGGGTAGGTGAGCTACGCTGGGGAACTTGGAGAGGGCGTGATGCACTAGGAGTCCTAGAGAAGCCTTGTTTTTAAGAGCACAAACTATTTTATTTAACCACTTACAGTGTAACGATTTGCAATTAGGAAAAATAGGTCCTCCTTTAAAGAAAGCTTCTTCCATCAGTTGCTGGCAGTTGGGAATTCCTGGTTGTCCAGTGGAGGGCCCAGGTTCATTCCCTTCATTCCCTGATTGGGGAACTAAGATCCCCAGCTGCATGGCTAAAAATTAAAACTTGCTGGCAGTTGACACAGAGGACAACCAGCAAGTGAGCAAGTGAACAAGCTGGGAGAGCCAGGAGGGCTATACCAGAGAATAATAGACTGCCAGTTATAAAGCCCAGCCTTTCTCAAGGCGGCAAGAACAAATGGATCCGGTCATACAAGTCTATGAAACCTTGTGGATAACATTCTGTAGGTTTCTCCTGGATGATCAAATGAATCAGAAAAACGGAAAGACCTGCCCTTACTTTATTTACACAATTCTCCCAGGTAAACTTAAAATACCCAGTACACTAGATTCCCCAGAGCAGAACGCACAGAAATTGTTTCCTAATGATTTTTATATCTAAATCTTTTTCCAGTTTCTTTACACTTAAGAATGTGAACTGTTTTCAGAACTATTGATGAAGACTGAAAGCTTTGAGTCCAACAAGAGGAAGTCTTTTTTCGGGGGGAGGGCGTTTAATATGATAGATTGGAGAAGGAAATGGCAGCCCACTCCAGTATTCTTGCCTCTCAAATCCCATAGCAGAGGAGCCTGTTGGGCTACAGTCCATGGGTCGCAGTCGGACAAGACTGAGCCGACTACACACACACACACACACACACACACACACACACACACTATGGTTGATAGTCAATATATTAACCACTCTCTTAGTGTGGAAAAACCCATGCACGTATATGACAGATAATACGTGGACAGGGCGTGGGGGGACAGGAGGAGGGAGAAGGGCGGAGCCTAGTGTTAACATGAAGGTGGCCTTGTTCAGGTTGCAGCTCGCATGAGGGAGAGCTTGAAAACGGTGCCACCAGCACTCAGTCCCCTGGACTGTGTTGAAGAGACATCTGTCTCTCAGGGAAGACTTTAAGATTAACAAATAAAGACTCTTTCTCGTAAAGTCTGGGCACTTCTGGAGCTCCCACCTGGGCCCTGAGTCCTTCATCGGGTAAGTGGCCTTGGAGCGGTTTAAGTTTTCTCAGTTCGGGTCTGGAGGATGGGTGCCCGCTGGTTTTCAAAACTAGGGGTTTGGGGAGCTTGTCCTCAGGTACAGGTATAAAAAGTCGGGGTCCAAACCCTGTTTTCCTCAGGAAGGAGTTTGGAATTCGAGTTCCTCGGAGCTGGAATTCCCTCACAGTGCAGGTCGGTGGCGGCGCTACAGCAGGTGGAATTCATGGCGAGACTGTGTCTCAGATTCTCGTGGCCTCTACCTCTACCTCGGGGCCTTCCCTCATTGGCTGGAGTTGTAGGAGTCACTGACTCTCTTGTTTGAGTCTTAGCTGGAGGGAGTCGTTCTGTGTCTATGTAGCGGCAGGTTCAGTGTGTTTGTGGGAGGCGGTGAGTTCTGGGTTTTCCTACGGCAGTGCTGTCTTAACGCCAGGGACAGTGCTGGAGGCTTCGAGTCTGAAATTAGACCCAGGGGCCTGCACGGTGTAAACAAGCATCAGCTGTTCTTAATGTCTGGTGGTTCATGGACCACAGACTGAGGAACTTCAGGAATACCAGTCCTCCCATCTCCTGCCTCCATGTAACGGGTCAGGTGGTTGTCCATTCCCTCTGGAGTCATATGGAGAAGGCAGGGTGTGGTCTTGCCCAGACAGTCTTGGAAATCAACATAATAGGACCATCAGTGTGATGTTTTATTGATTGTCCTAGCTCCAGAGAATTTTCTTTGAAGTCATGTTCTTGTCTTTTACAATGTTCACCTGCCCTCCCATCACCTTAATAACCCATGTCCTATTAAAAGCGTTCAGACATTACCTGAAGAACTGAAATGGTGGTGAATTTTGTTGAATCCCTTTGGAGTGTCATCTCAATTTATGCTGACTTAGCTCGTTGGCTTTGGCACATTTGGGGCGGGGCACGTTTTACTACTCCAACAATGAGCTCTAGGAAGATTCAGAGGCACAGGGTCTCTCAGCATCTTGGCACTGACCTGATAGAAATCTCAAGCAAATGAGGAAGAGTTTACAATCTGTGTTCTAAATAGTGCAACTGTATGCTTGTAGATATTTGTAAATGCATAGGAAATTGTTTTGAAAAACACACCCCAGGTTACACCCAGGGCAGGGAACTAGAACTGGAGTGGGGGGCGAGGTGGGTAGTCAAAGCTGGCCTTTATCATTATAAGTTTTCTATCCATGTACATTTTTTTCATTTTATCTTTTAAGGTGCTTTGGTTTTGTGTTACAATTGTTACATTTTCAAATACATCTTGCATATATGTTTCTATTTATTTACTTTGGCTGCACTGGGTTTTTGTTGCTGGGCACAGGTTTTCTTTAGTTGTGAAATCAGGGGCTACTGTTTGATTGTGGTGCACGGGGCTTCTCATTGCAGTGGCTTTTGTTGTTGTTGATTATGGGCTCTAGATGGGCAGGCTTCAGTAGTTGTGGCATGTGGGCTCAGTATTTTCAGCTGTCTGGCTCTAGAACATAGGCTTAATAGTTGCATGTGTATTTTAAAGTTGGTGATAGTATTAATGCATTTAAAAATATTTTGGGTATCTCTAGTCTAATAATAACAAAAATATAACAATAAGTAACCCTATCACAAAGCTTTTTTTAAATAGAGTGAAAGGATTACAATGAAGGATTCTTTACCCCTTAAAATATGTACTGAAGGCTTCCTCATGGCTCAACAGTAAAGAATCTGCCTGCAATGCAGGAGGCCCAGGTTCTATCATTGAATCAGAAGATTCCCTGGACAAGGGAATGGCTACCTACTCTAGTGTTCTTGCTAGGCACAATTCTCTCCAGTTATGACAAGACATCACCATTTAAGCCTCTTTCAGGAACATATCTATAGAAATTTCCTGGTAGCATTTTTGGAAGAGGACATTTTTTTTTCATGTGTCACCTGAACAGAGGTAGCTGTTGTCTGAAGTACAGGATCTCTGAGTGACCCAGAGTTATGTTCAAATGTATAGCTAGATCAATATCTATAGTATATGAATATGCTATATAAATTAAAATAAATAAAACACCTTGACAGAGGTAATGTCACATACATACATACTTGACATATCATGATACCCATGTGTTTCTTCACAGTGGGACCCTCTTTCTTAGCTGGTGTTTACCTAGCAAATGGAAATTGACACTGGAAGAATTGGATATAAATATTATGATCACTGTAGCATGGCAGAGAGAGAGAGAGATGCTGAGTATGACATTCAGGTTAAAGCAGTAGGTCTAAACCTTGACTGCACATTATAACTGCCTAGGGCTTTTAAAAAGACATAGTGGAGCCCCACTCTCATAGATTCTGATTTAATAGCCTGAGATGGGGCTCAGGCAATATTAGTTTTAAAAGCTCCCATTTGATTTTCATGTGCAAGCAGGGTTGAAAATCACTAGAGAGAAAAATCCATAGTGGTGAGTGGTGGAGCCGACTTGGGTAACAATTGATTGGTAAGCATTTCATACTTGAATATTTTGATCAATTGTATGATCAGAACTGAGTAATGCTAGTAAGGATTCTGAGACATGAGAGAAAGCAGTTGGAGTGCACACCAGGGCAGCACAATACTTTGGCACACATTGAAAGAAGAAAGACTAGAATAGGTACTTTGTATTCATTCTAATGGACCTGGACAGGGTTATTTCTGAGAATTTTCTATTTAGTCTAATCAAGAATTACTCAAATTTAGCTCTCTTACCTAGCTCCTTGGCTTCTCAGGTGGCTCAGTGGTAAAGAATCTGCCTGCAATGCAGATGTGGGTTCAATCCCTGGGTCAGGAAGATCCTCTGGAAGGAAATGGCAACCCACTCCGGTTGCTAGTGCTCAGTGATATGCTAATTTGGTAATCACACTCACAAATAGTTGATCTGGATGATTCCACTTCATTATTGAAAGTACAGTCTTAGGACTATTATCATGTAAGTATTCTTCTACAATTCTGTGTTTAAATATAAAGTATGCTTCTCATCTATTCTTCCTAGGCCTTTGGGGTTCATCTGCCTTCTTCCTTCTCTCTTCTATTGTTCTAATGACTAGGAAGGCTAGATTTGAGCTTCATTCTCTGGACATTATAAACTGTATGCATGTATATTTTGATCATAATAACACTGATTCAGGTTCTTAAATGCATGATTATTTTTAAAATGTATGCTACTATGAGAGTTGGACTGTGAAGAAAGCTGAGTGCTGAAGAATTGATGCTTTTGAACTGTGGTGTTGGAGAAGACTCTTGAGAGTCCCTTGGACTGCAAGGAGATCCAACTAGTCCATCCTAAAGGAGATGAGTCTTGGGTATTCATTGGAAGGACTGAGTTGAAGCTGAAACTCCAATAGCTTGGCCACCTGATGCAAAGAGTTAACTCATTGGAAAAGACCCAGATGCTGGGAGGGATTGGGGGCAGGAGGAGAAGGGAACGACAGAGGATGAGATGGCTGGATGGCATCACTGACTCGATGGACATGAGTTTGAGTGAACTCTGGGAGTTGGTGATGGACAGGGAGGCCTGGCGTGCTGTGGTTCATGGAGTTGCAAAGAGTCAGACACGACTGACCAACTGAACTGAACTGATTAACAAAATAAACAAATAAAAGAATTTGCTAGGCCCCAGAAATTAGCATACAGTTCACAACTTGTATGATTTTTCCATATTATTTAAAAGAGACAAATATCTTTTTAAATTTTTATTTTATAATCTTTTATACACCTTCATTTATCATATGGAGTTTGATAATTAAACTCTCTTCCTGTTATTTGATTTTTAATTTTTAACTTTCTCCTTTTGAAATAATCCTGGAGTTCAACATGAGGTTTTGGATTAGTTTTTTTCTGGTTGTTGTTATTTTTTTTAATTTGTTTTTAATTGGAGGATACTTGCTTTACAAAATTTTGTTGTTTTCTGGCAAACCTCAACATAAATCAGCCATAGGTATACATATGTCCCCTCCCTCTGGAACCTCCCTCCCATCTTCCTCCCCATCCTACCCCACTAGGTTGATGCAAAGCCCCTGTTTGAGTTCCCTGAGAGGAACAGCAAATTCCTGTTGGCTATCTATTTTCCATATGGTAATGGAAATTTCCATGTTACTCTACTCTCTTCATACGTCTCACCCTCTCCTCCCCTCTTCCCATGTCCATAAGTCTGTTCTCTATGTCTGTTTCTCTACTGCTGCCCTGCAAGTCAGTATGGTCTTTCTAGATTCCGTGTATATACAATATTTATCTTTCTCTTTCTCTTACTTTGCTCTGTATAATAGGCTCTAGGTACATCCACCTCATTAGAACTGACTCAAATGCATTCCTCTTAATGGCTGAGTACAGTCCATTGTGTAGATGCACCACAACTTCTTTATCCATTCGTCTGTCAGTGGACATCTAGGTTGCCTCCATGTTCTCACTATTGTAATAGTGCCACAATGAACATTGGGGTACATGTGTCTTTTTCAATTTTGGTTTATTCATGGTATATGCCTAAGAGTGGGATTTCATATGGTGGTTTTAGTCCTAGTTTTTTTAAAGGAATCTCCATACTGTCTTCCATAGTGGCTGTATGAGTTTATATTCCCACCAACTGTGTGAGAGGGTTCCCTTTTCTCCACACCCTCTCCAGCATTTATTGTTTGTTGACATTTTCATGATGGCCATTCTGACCAGTGTGAGGTGATATCTATTATACTTTTGATTTGTGTTGCTCTAATAATGAGTGATATTGAGCATCTTTTCATGTGTTTGTTAGTTATCTGTATGTCTTCTTTGGAGAAATGTCTGTTTAAGTCTTTTTCTCACTTTTTGACTGGGTTGTTTGTTTTTCTGGTATTGAGTTGTCTAAGCTGCTTGTATATTTTGGCCATTAATCCTTTGTCAGTTATTTCATTTGCTATTATTTTCTCCCATTCTGAGGGTTGTCTTTTCACCTTGCTTTTAAAAGCTTTTAAGTTTAATCAGGCCCCACTTGTTTACCTTTGTTTATATTTCCATTACTTTAGGACGTGAGTCATAGAGGATCTTGCTTTGATTTATGTTGTCGAGTGTTCTGCCTATGTTTTCCTCTAAGACTTTTATAGTTTCTGGTCTTATATTTAGGCCTTTAATCCATTTTGAATTTATCTTTGTGTATTGGAGAAGGCAGTGGCACCCCACTCCTACTCTTGCCTGGAAAATCCCATGGACGGAGGAGCCTGGTAGGCTGCAGTTCATGTGTCGCTAAGAGTCGAACACGACTGAGTGACTTCACTTTTACTTTTACTTTTATGCATTGGAGAAGGAAATGGCAACCTACTCCAGTGTTCTTGCCTGGAGAATCCCAGGGATGGGGAATGGTGGGCTGCCGTCTCTGGGGTCACACAGAGTCACATACGACTGAAGTGACTTAGCAGCAGCAGCATGGTATTAGGAGGTGTTCTAATTTCATTCTTTTACATGTAGCTGTCCAGTTTTGCCAGCACCATTTATTGAAGAGGCTGTCTTTGCCCCATTGTATATTCTTACCTCCTTTGTCAAAAATAAGGTACATAGGTAGCATGGGTTTATTTATGGGCTTTCTATCTTGTTCCATTGGTCTATATTTCTGTTTGTGTGCCAGTACCATACTGTCTTGATGACTGTAGCTTTGTAGTAAAGCCTGAAATCAGGAAGCTTGATTCCTCCAGCTCCATTCTTTCTCAAGACTGCTTTGGATATTCGAGGTCTTTGTGTTTCCATATGAATTGTGAAATTTTTGTTCTAGTTCTGTGAAAATGCCATTGGTAATTTGATAGGGATCACATTGAATCTATAGATTGCATTTGGTAGTATAGATATTTTTGCTTCCTACCCAGGAAAATGGAATATCTCTCCATCTGTTTATATGTCTTTGATTTCTTTCATCAGTGTCTTTATAATTTTCTCTATACAGTTCTTTTGTCTCCTTAGGTAGGTTTATTTCTAGATATTTTATTCTTTTTCTTGCAGTGATGAGTGGGATTGATTCCTTAATTTCTCTTTCTGATTTTTCATTGTTCTGTTCAGTTCAGTCGCTCAGTTGTGTCCGACTCTTTGCGACCCCATGAATCGCAGCACGCCAGGCCCCCTGTCCATCACCAACAGTCGAAGTTCACTCAGACTCACGTCCATCAAGTATGTGATGCCATCCAGCCATCTCATCCTCTGTCTTCCCCTTCTCCTCCTGCCCCCAATCCCTCCCAGCATCAGAGTCTTTTCCAATGAGTCAACTCTTCTCATGAGGTGGCCAAAGTACTGGAGTTTCAGCTTTAGCATCATTCCTTCCAAAGAACACCCAGGGCTGATCTCCTTTAGAATGGACTGGTTGGATCTCCTTGCAGTCCAAGGGACTCTCAAGAGTCTTCTCCAACACCACAGTTCAAAAGCATCAATTCTTCGGTGCTCAGCCTTCTTCACAGTCCAATTCTCACATCCATACATGACCACAGGAAAAACCATAGCCTTGACTAGACGGACCTTAGTCGGCAAAGTAATGTCTGTGCTTTTGAATAAACTATCTAGGTTGGTCATAACTTTTCTTCCAGGAGTAAGCGTCTTTTAATTTCATGGCTGCAGTCACCATCTGCAGTGATTTTGGAGCCCCCGCCCCCAAATAAAGTCTGACACTCTTTCCACTGTTTCCCCATCTATTTCCCATATAGGAATGCAAGTATTTTCTGTGTATTTATTTTGTATCCTGTGACTTTGCTAAATTCACTGATTAGCTCTAGTAATTTTCTGATAGTATCTTTAGGGTTTTCTATGTATAGTATCATGTCATCTGCAAACAGCAAGAACGTTACTTCTTTTCCAATCTGGATTCCTTTTATTTCTTTTTCTTCTCTGATTGCTTCCATAGGACTTCCAAAAATATGTTGAATAATAGTGGTGAGAGTGGACACTCTTGTTTTGTTCCTGATCTTAGGGAATGCTTTCAGTTTTCACCATTGAAAATAATGTTTGCTGTGGGCTTATCATATATGGCCTTTACTATGTTGAGGTAAGTTCCTTCTATGCCCATTTTTGAAGAGTTTTAATCATAATTGGGTGCTGAATTTTGTAAAGGCTTTTGCTGCATCTATTGAGATGATCATATGTTTTTCTTTCAATTTATTAATATGATGTATCACATTGATTGATTTGTGTATATTGAAGAATCCCTGCATCTCTGGAATAAACCCAACTTGATCATGGTGTATGAGCTTTTTAATGTGTTATTGAATTCTGTTTGCTAGAATTTTGTTGAGAATTTTGCATCTATGTTCATCAGTTATATTGGCCTGTAGTTTTCTTTTTTGTGTTGTCTTTGTCTGGTTTTGGTAACAAGGTGATGGTGGCCTTGTAGAATGAGTTTGGAAGTGCTCCTTCCTCTGCAATTTTTGAAAGAGTTTAGAAGGAGAGGCATTAGCGCTTCTCTGAATGTTTGATAGAATTCACCTGTGAAGCCATCTGGTCCTGGGCTTTTGTTTTTGGGAGATATTTTATCCCAGTTTTCATTTCAGTGATTGTAATTGGGTTGTTCATAATTCCTATTTCTTCCTGGTTCAGTCTTGGAAGGTTGAACTTTGCTAAGAATCTTTCCATTTCTTCCAGGTTATTTTATTGCCATATAGTTGTTCATAATAGTCTTATAATCCTTTGTATTTCTACATTGTCTGTTGTACAGTTGTTATTTTTAATTGTAATGTTAGCATTTTGATAACATATTTACTAGATAATAGCAAAATAAATAAAATAATATTTTTGGCTTAGAAAGCTTATATTTTCAGGAGCAAATGACATTTATCAAAAGGTCAGTGATGATTTCATCTGGAAAAATTCAATATATATTTTCTAGGATTTTACTGATTATTATGACTTAGTTAACTGTCTTGTTCATTCAGTCTGTTTTTAAAAAAGCTTTAAAACACTGGGAATGTAGATATGCATTTGCATTTTTTCAGGAAGGAGAGATTAAGTGATTTTACAGTCAAAAGACAAACTAGAGAAATATAGATGTTCTTTTTCCCTTTATCTATCACATAGTTACAGAGTTGTTTTGTGACAGCACCTATAATAAATTTTAAACTTGAAAATACTCAGCTTCTTGGTTCAGACAACAATATATCTTTATTCTCTGCAATTTCATCTGAAAATATATATAGGGAGAAAACCAGGTAATTTTTTTCCCCTAAGGGAACATAGATTACTGCAAATTTTTCTAAGAATCTCTTTGAGTTGTCTTATTATCTGAAGATAATTTTTGAAGCTATATCTAATAATTATCTGTACATAAATATCAGAAACAGTGTTTATTAAAACCTTTATCAAAAGTCATTCTTAATTATTTTAATAACACTATTATTAAGTGTTAGTCTCATCACCTAGAGTACTCTTTAGCAATTTTTATAATTTTATTTTAAGAAAGATAACATATTTAATCCAGGCAATTAAACATCACTGGGATTTTTTAAGGTGAGACAGTAGTGGTCAGCATATGATCCCTGACTGTAAGGAGTTTGCATTTTAACCTGGAACAGATATGGTGTAACCAAAAGTGAGATCTGGTTGCTCATCACTCAAAAGCTGATAGAGAGACCATGCTGGTAGAAAGGAAGTTTGCTTTATTTTGGATGCCGGCAAACAAGGGGAGGGCAGATGCTTGTGCACAGGACAACTCTCCCTACCCCGCACCCCACCCCACCCCAAGTGGGAGAGAGCTTTTATAGGCTGAGGGAAGGGGCCACATGCAGAAATATCACAGTCAGCTCTGACAGCTTGAAATTGGTCATCGGTGGTCTAACCAGTGTCATCTTGATTGTTTTAAGTACAGTTAAAGTGACTTAGCAGCAGCAGCAATTTTTAGTTCCAGGTTGGTTTGTTCCCATTTCCTGAGCCATGTCTCAGATTTGGGGCAGCTTGTGTCATGGCTACGGTCTGGTCTTTGTGGACTTGACTTCTTCCACCTGGTGCAGGTTTCAGTATCTGCAAAACAGCTCACAGGATACGGCTCAGACTATTCTCTATAGCCCTTGAGAAGGAACTCAAGGTTCTTGACTATGCTTAATGACTACTTTATTATTATTATTTGTTCTCCTTTGACTGTTTTCCTTAGTTTCTACATTTTTATCACTTCTCTTATTAAACTTATTCTTTGGCTAAAGTTTTCCACAGACAAAAGGCAGGCTAAGGACATTGAGGAGGGGACAAGGACCCTACATTTTTTCCTGCTCATTTCACTGGCACATATTTGACACTCAATAAATGGGATGTAAAGAAGGAAGAAGGGCCTCCTGGTGGCTCAGTGGTAAAGAATCAGCCTGCCAGTGTAGGAGATGTGGGTTCAATCCCCAGTAGGAAAGATCCCTGGAGAAAAAATGGCAACCCACTCCAGTAGTCTTGCCTAAGAAATCCCATGGGACAGAGGAGCCTGGAGGGTTACAGTCAGTGGGATTGCAAAGAGTTGGACATGAGTTAGTGATTAAACAACAACAACAAAAACCCAGGATGGAAGGAGAAAAGTTCTACTGTCATTTTTACCTTTTAGATTTTTTCTTTTTCCAAAACATGCATATCTGAGGCTGATTATATGTACCTATATGATAAGGCTCTATTGTCCGAAGTTTTTGTTGTTGTTGCATTTTACTAGAATTTTCTTTTTTGCAGAAATTTTGTAATATTAGATATAAAGAAAAGGAGAGTCTCAAAAGAATTTTCTATCTTATTTCCATAGCTAATCATGAGAGAGGTAATTATATTTTATTTTGAGAAGTAACAGTAACTAGGATCTATGCAATTGTGCAGTAGAGAGAGAACATATTGGTGGTTTCGCATATAAGCATTTATTTCTGGATTTAAAAAACACAAATAGATCAATTTCAATAGTACCATTGAGCACCTAGCTACATATGAAAAGTTCAGAGAATCAATTGAGTGTTTATCAAAACCATATGCTTTTATTCCCCTTGGACTTAAGAGCTGGACTAAACATATCATAAAAACAGACATGTTCATGAAGATTACAAAAAGATTTAGGCAAGAAATGTATAAGCAAATGAAAAATCAAATTGTGTTTCTGAATCAATAAAAGCAATAACACAGAAAAGTCCAAATATAGATAAAGGAGGTTTTATTTCATGCCTTCAATCAAGTATGCTGTCTGTATAGTTTAAGGAGCCTTTCAGTTTTTTTGAACTGGTTTACCAGTTTATAATAGAAAGTGGAATTTAGACTGGGTCTACAGAACACTATAAGTATGATTGATGAAAAGACTACCTTATATATCAGGAAAGTATGGAATTTAGAGCTTTCTCCTCTTCCTTATTTATTTATTTATTTATTTGTCTATTTATTGTACCTGCACAGTCTCATAGAGTCCTAAATCTATTCAATAGATTATAATCTAATATAATTATGATTTATTTTGATGCTCACATTCTCCCAGAATGGGAATCCCATCAGTTTACTCCTGTGTTTACTCCTGACAAGTCTCCATCATTTCTTACTTAACTGTCTTTAACTTTATTATTATATGACATCATGTATATCATAAGACCTTGCTGTAGTATACTTCTGTTACTCTCTTTACTGGCCTTTGGTATATTACTGTTATACACTTCTAAATATATTATAAAGCTCCCATTACATTTCTTTTATTTTTACTATACACATTCAATTAATTTTATAGAGATTGAAAAGAAAAGAAAGTATGTTATAATTACATTTATAATGTCTGGTGTCATTAATTGCTTTATGTAGATAACTATTTCCATCAGGTATTATTTTCCTTCTGCATGAAGGACCATTTAGCATTTCTTACAGTGCAGGTCTGCTGGTGATGAATTCTTTTAACCTTAGATGTCTGAGAAAGTATTTCATCTTCATTTTTGAAGACTTATTTTACTCTGTTGTCAATTCTAGGTTGATAGTGTTTTCTTTTAGTAGAGTAGTTGCTCCACTTTCTTTTGACTTGCATTGTTTCTGATGAAAAATCTATCATTCTTATCTTTATTCTCTCTTTCCCTCCCACAGCAGTTCTGTGGAATGAGCATTTACTAAATTTCTCAGATGAAACAGACTGATGCTGGAGGTGGGGAGAAATACTGTCTCCAATGTCATTTAGGGATATTCAAACATACCATTTTTTCCCCATCTGTTCTTAAGACTTTATCATTGTTGTTAAGCAATGTAAGATGTGCTTTGTGTTGTTTCCTCATATTTTCTGTACTTGGAATTCACTGAGCTTCTTGGATCTGTGGAATTATAGTTTTCATCAAACTGGAAACATTTCAGCCATTATTTCCTCCAATCTATTTTTTTCTTCTGCTTCCTGCCCTGAGGTGTTTTTTTTTTTAATTCCAGTTACACATGTGATAGTCCACTCAAAGTTGTCCTCCAGCTCACTGATGATACATTCACTTTTTCACAGTCTTCACACTGTTTCACGATTCTATTGCTGTATATTCGAGTCCACCAATCTTTTCTTCTGAAGTACTTCCTCTGTTTTCAGTCCAAACAAGCATGTTTCATGTCAGACATTGTGCTTTTCATACCTAGAAGTTCAATTTATTTTTGTATCATTCATGTCTCTCTATTTAACATGTTTATTATTTCAACATTTGTCTTGGAATATAGAACTGTAACAGTAACAGCTAATGTCTTTGTTTACTAATTCTATTATCTGGGTCATTTTTCAGTCTGTTTTATTGATTGATTTTTCTCTTCCTTATGGGTCATACATTCCTGATTCTTTTCGCTTACTTTTAGTTTTCCTGGAATGCCAGATTGCTGCTGAATATTTTTGTTTATCTGTAAATATTCTTGAGCTTCATTCTAGAACACAATTATGGTACTTGAGAGAAATTCTCTTGAGATTACTTCTAAGCTATGTTTAGTAGCATTAGATTAGACTAACCTACATCTAACTTTATCCTACTGCTGAGACACTGCTGAGTTTTCTAAGTACTCTATTTTTTTAATGTGAATTATAAGGTTTTTTTCCCTTTTGATTGCATGATACTTCCCTGCCCTCAAGTCATCTCTCTTACATACATTTATCAGTCATAAGTTGAAGACTTGAGGAAATGCTCTGCTGAGCTCTCTTGTTTTATTTCTGTACAGATCCTGTCTGTCTCATATTTTAATCTGCAAACCTTTCCCATCTTGACCTCCTTCTTTTACTCACCTTCTGTTTACCCCATTGATGAGGAAGGGATTTCCACCTAGAATTATGGAAGTAGCCAAACACATGAAACTCAATACTGGATAAATGAGATTGACTGTAGTCATGTATTCTAACATTATTAGCCACATACACTTAGAGCCTGGTGGAGGACAACACAGCACACAGCAGGGACCATGTCAAGGTGGTACTGGGGACAACGTGAACAACTAGAGACGAGGAGACAGGTTTGAAGTACTAAGGGATGTGGCCACCTCAGTTATTGCACGAGGTTGTGAAACTGAAAACCACTACTCAAAGATAAGCAAGCACTGTGCCTGGTCTTTTCTCATAAGGAAGGTTGTTTGGCTGGGGGTCTGCCAGAGCCGAGTTGGAAGGGGAACTTATGGTTATTCCATTTGAGGCCCTTTGGATTCACCAGGCTTCGTAGGTGGCAAATGCTGGATCTTAGTTTTAGGCTTTGCATCACATCCCCAAACTCCCATCTCCATCCTTTCAGTTCACTGAGAAGGAGCCCTGGGAGGGCTCTAACTGGGTCTTCTCTCTTGGTGCTGTGGTCTGGAAACCCTCACAAGGCAATAAACAGGAGGCAGTCAGAGTTTACCTGTCTTGAATATCACTGTACTGGGTTACCTAATGTGCAAGGTTGGAGAACAATATTTCATAGATATCTGTTTGTTTTGTTGTTCATAGTAAAATGATCAATGTGGCACGTGCTACTTCCTCCTTGCTTACTTGGAGAACTTTGAAAGGATGTACATGATAAATTGAGGTTAATGAAAAATTTATCATTGTTAAGCAAATGATATTTGATCAACAAGAGGGAAATTTCACCTAAATTGCTTTTAAACAACTTCCTATTCCTCTGCTAAGTCACTTCAGTTGTGTCAGACTCTGTGCAACCCCATGGACTGCAGCCCACCAGGCTCCTCCATCCATGGGATTTTCCAGGCAAGAGTACTGGAGTGGGGTGCCATTGTCTTCTCCTATTCCTCTAGAATCCTATAAATAGTACGACTATAGTATAACTAGCGGGAGGAAGGCTGTAAAGGGAAAAATACCTTCCTAGTATTTGAAAAGGGAAAGGGTAAATCATGTAAGTAACCAATATTCTTAGCTTTAGCATTCTTCTGCATTTTATTAACTTGAATCTGGAAGCTTGTGTTTTCAAAATGAAGAGCTATTTAGGCAGTTGAATTTGAATAACATATTAAACTCTTAATGTCATTGCTGATATCTAAAAGGAAGTGAAGTGGCATGGACATCAATGATTTGCTGCAAAGACATGATATAACATCCATAAGCACTTTATAGAAGTTTTGTCACAAAATAGGTACACAATAAATATCATTTCTCCTTAAGCCACTTTGATTAATTCTTAAGGAGTTTCCTTTTCAAAGTTTCCCCATCTCCTTTTGTGAACAAAAGGTGTTTTACCAACTATCTGGTTCAAATTTGTTTCTTCCATTTTCCATTTCTATTTTTTCACTCTGGGAGGCTATAAACCATGCTATGTCCATAGGTAAATTTTAAAAAAGTCCTCAGCCTCCCCCAAAGAATATTTTTGCATACACTCTGCACTTACATGAAATGTTAGAATTTCAAAGCCTCCCCAGGAGTCCAGCAAACATATCTAAGTGATTATAAGTCCTTTTCAAGGCAGTGAGGCATTCTTCAGAAAGAGAGTCAGGCTGTGTAAAAAGTCACTTGCTTATTGTATAAGACCTTTAGTAGCAGAAAAAAATACATGCAGAAAAGAATAAAGTTAGTTCAAAAGGGGAGTTCACTTGAGAACTGTGAATTATTTTAAAACTGTTGTAGTAGTATCTAGAAAAGTTCAGTCCTTCTGTGTTCAACCCATACGATAGTTGTGTTGACAAGTATGTATTGAGCAAATTAAATAATTTTCAATGTATTGTACTCTAATTTGGAGATAAATATGTTGGAAGCTCTATGGATAAGGACTTGTTAGCGTTAACATTCCAACTTCTCAATTACTAGTTCTGTAATCTTGAGGCCATTATTTAATATCTCTGAATCCCAATTTCCATCTCTGTTAATTGTGGTCATTTCATAGTGTTTTTCTAAGGGTTAGGAAAAGCAGCAAAATGCAGAATCAGTCATGATCCACTATTCCTAAAAGGCCTCCGATGAGTGATTGTTTGCTACTACTAGTAAAACATTAGCTGTTGCTACATTTATCATTAAATGTTTGTTTTCAAACAATGGGCATTTTTAGATTCTTCCAATGCTTGCCAAAAGCAGAGCTCCTAAAAATCAAAACAAGGAGACAGAGAAATGAAATATTACAGGCATGATGATGGAAGCAAAAGTAAATTCTATCATGTAAGAAAACATGGCATTTAAAATACAATTATTGCTCATATAAAAGGGTAGAAAAATAGAGATGGGTTATCATTTTACCATTGTAACCTCTCTTTCCCTTGTGTATTTGTTCATTCAGCAAATATTTGTTAAACATATGTAATGTTCAAGCCGTTATTCTAGGCATTGTGGATAAAGAAGCTAAGAAAAGAGACACATTTCAAGCCTGATGAAGATGAAATTTTAGTAAGGAGAGACAGTGAATAAATATTGTATTGTGTTCTAGCCTATCCAGACTTATTCCCAGAGAATGGTATATATATATATATATATAGACACACAGACATATATACACATATATATGCACACATACAAATATATACACACATATATATACATATATATACATATATATCTACACACATATCTACACACATATATATCTTTACATACACATATATTTTTATACACACATTATGTACACACACTACTATGGAGAAAAATAAGACAGAGAAGAGGAATAATGATGTGTGTATGGTTAGTTCAGTTCAGTCACTCAGTCATGTCCGACCTTTTGACCCCATGAATCGCAGCAGGCCCTGTCCATCACCATCTCCGGAGTTCACTCAAACTTATGTTCATCGAGTCGTGATGCCATCCAGCCATCTCATCCTCTGTCATCCCCTTCTCCTCCTGCCCCAATCCCTCCCAGCATCAGTCTCTTCCAATGAGTCAATCCTTCTCATGATGTGGCCGAAGTACTGGAGTTTCAGCTTTAGCATCAGTCCTTCCAATGAACACCCAGGACTGATCTCCTTTAGGATGGGCTGGTTGGATCTCTTTGCAGTCCAAGAGACTCTCAAGAGTCTTCTCCAACACCACAGTTCAAAAGCATCAATTCTTCGGTGCTCAACTTTCTTCAGAGTCCAACTCTCACATCCATACATGACCACAGGAAAAACCATAGCCGTTACTAGACGGACCTTAGTTGGCAAAGTAACGTCTCTGCTTTTGAATATGCTATCTAGGTTGGTCATAACTTTCCTTCCAAAGAGTAAATGTCTTTTAATTTCATGGCTGAAATCACCATCTACAGTGATTTTGGAGCCCAGAAAAACAAAGTCTGACACTGTTTCCACTGTTTCTCCACCTATTTCCCATTAAGTAATGGGACCAGATGCCATGATCTTAGTTTTCTGAATGTTAAGCTTTAAGTCAACTTTTTCTCCCCTCTTTCACTTTCATCAAAAGGCTTTTAGTTCCTCTTCACTTTTTGCCATAAGTGTGGTGTCATCTGCATATCTGAGTTTATTGATATTTCTCCTGGCAATCTTGATTCCAGCTTGTGCTTCTTCCATCCCAGCGTTTCTCATAATGTACTCTGCATAGGAGTTAAATAAGCAGGATGACAATATACAGACTTGAAGTATTCCTTTTCCTATTTGGAACCAATCTGTTGTTCCATGTTTAATCCTTACTAAGAAATAAAGGTAGGTGAAATTATCCCAATAGGAATACTGAGCCTCAGCACATTAAGTAATGTGCTCCTGCTAACATAGTTCAGTTCAGTTCAGTCGCTCAGTCATGTCTGGCTCTTTGTGACCCCATGAATCGCAGCACGCCAGGCCTCCCTGTCCATCACCATCTCCCGGAGTTCACTCAGACTCACGTCCATCGAGTCCGTGATGCCATCCAGCCATCTCATCCTGGGTCGTCCCCTTCTCCTCCTGCCCCCAATAGTTAGCAAGTAGCTAATCAAATTTTACCTATTAATTTGTTGCTTTTGTTTTGTTTTTCCTTTTTTTTTTTTTTGCTTCTACCTGTATATTGAACCCAGGTCTCCCATTGCAGATGGATACTTAACCAGCTGAACCACAAGGGAAGCTCAGGAATACTAGGGTGGGTAGCCTATCCCTTCTCCAGGGGATCTTCCCGAACTAGGATTTGAACTGGGGTCTCCTGTATTACAGGCGGATTCTTTACCAGATGAGCTAACAGGAAGCCCCTATTCATATATGATATGAGTCTTAAGTCCCAGTAATAGAATAGGCACACAGTATTTCTCACTATTCTCATTATTACATAGGTGAGAAGGTTGAACCATCAGCATTTAAGCAGTAACTAAATAATATTCCATGGGATAAAACAAAATTAATGTTTAAATCAGTAATTGCAAGTATGGTAGTTCTGGTAGTAAAATACTTGCAATACTTGCAAATACAGTAGCTTAGGTAAGTTAAGCAGCGCTTACAAATACACCCATAAGTGAATTTCAGTTCCTCAGTGTATGGAATAGTTCAAATTCTCAGCATCTTACTCAGTGGATTCCCTTCAGATCAATGCAGAATGAATCCATGGGGCCTCTCTTATTCACCTGAAGTGTTAGTCAGTCAGTTGTGTCTAACTCTTCACTACCTCATGGACTGTAGCCCACCAAGCTCCTCTGTCCATGGAATTCTCCGGACAAGAATAGTGGAGTGGGTTGCCATTCCCTTCTCCACTGGATCTTCCCAACCCAGGGATCGAACCTGGGTCTCCCTCACTGCAAGCAGATTCTTTATGGTCTAAGCCACCAGGATAGCACTTTATGGTGTCCACTTTTTCAGTGTCCTATGAAAGATGCTCTGGTACTCTTTATTACCCACTTTCAGTGTTTTCTACTGAGTAAGATCTACCCCAGATATCTAAATATAACTCCCATGTGTATGTGCTAGGTGAAACCAGCCCATTAATTGGCAGATGGAGTTGAAAAGCTGTGTTTAGTGAAGTCTTCCTGAAATTATCTGTTTTGGCCAAGGCAAATTCCAGTAGCTCTTTGTTTCTGTAAATAATTTGAATAGGGTCTGTTTGCTTTTCTTTTCCTATTGTTTGTCATATATATTTTACTTTACTCATATAACATATTTTTTCCTAGTATATAAATTTTATCTTAATATACTATCATATTTAGTATTTAAATACTGGAAGATGTGTACCAGAGTAGTCAAGCATGTGACAGGAACACATGTGTTGGTCATGAATTGTACTTGACATCTCACTCGTGTAAATATTATTTCCATGAGTAATTTCTTATAGAATTAACTGTTCTCATCTGTAAATTGAATATGGAGTCCTGTTCTTCAGGGTTCATATTATAAACAATTCACTGTTTATAAGATATAAATAATTTATTATGAGTGATAAGTGTGACAATAACTTTAAAACCCAATAATTGAAGTGAAACAAGGGATATAAAGATAAATAAGACACAGTCTGGCAAGAAAGAGAGCTAATGGATTACAGAGCAGTATGACTATTAAGAAGGACTGAAATATGAAGCAATGATCATCATTATTGGATGGGTAGAAATTGTCAGGGAGTCTTCACAGAAGAGGTTATATCTGACTAGGTTGTAAAGAGCACTTGGCATTTGTTTGATACATGTGAAATAAAACCCTTGTTGATCAATGTATTTGCTATTGGGAGCTTAATCATGAATAAATCATGAAAAGTAATAGCTTTTTTTTCCTTGTTGTGCAGGTTGAGTAAAAAATAAAGCTGAAAAGTAAAGTTGATCTTGTATTCAAATCAAGCTTGCTACAAAAATATCTTTTAAAAGGGTTAAAATGGGTACTAGGAAGAAATCATCATTTGTATGTAATTATGCTTGAGGTCTCAAAATAAGGCAGTTGCCATCTTAAAGGCTTGTTAAAAAATAATGCAGATAACAGGAGTATCACAAAAATACAATTCCTTTATGTATTAACAAAAATACCAAATAAGTGCCACAAATGGTAAGTGGATTGCAGCATATCTGGAGGAGAGCATGGGACATACTGAAGAACAACTTGAGCCTTGCATCACTATAAGTATGTGTCAGTCTTGGGCAGTCTGCACAGTCTTGTCCTGCCAAAGCCCCTCATGTCCACCAATGGGACACATTGCACAAGAAATCAGACATTTTAAATTAGGTGCCTGAAAGAGGCTCTCAAGCTGCAAAGAGAAAGAAGCTGTAGTAAGATGACTGGCCATCTCAATTTTCTGTAGTTTGGCTCAATGTGTCAGAAAGAAGTGACATGATTCGGATCTCTGTCACTAATAAACTAGGGCATGCTGATCAAGAGTTCTGAAGATATTTAGTTTTAATTCAAAACTCTGATCACCCTTGCTTGTGTGACCATGGATAAGCTATTTAACCTGTATGCACCTCAGTGTTCTCATCTATAAGTTTATAATAGTATTTCACTTGTTCTAATTGTATCTCTGATACTATTAATAGTATCTCTCCTTGTTTCTAATATTGTTCAAATAATGAAATCAGGCAACATATGAATTGTTTATTCAGTGGCTGTTCAAGTAGTGGCTGGTAAAAGTTAGATGTTGCCTCTTCTGTTATTCTGTCAGTTTATATTGTGTCTTCTTCATGCATTGTGTTCTTCCAAATATGTGTCTTTTAATGAATGGTCTCTCAGTGAAGGAATAAGTAAATGAGAGTCATATATTTATATAGGTTTTGGAATCATTCCAGTAGTCATTCTTTAGTTTCAGCATTGCAATATTGAGACATATTTTATTTATAATTTGAATAAATGATGTTTTTAATTGTAAAATTATGTTATTAAATATTTATAATGCTCAATATTGGGAACAAAGGATGGTATATCGGTTATTTTTAATAGTTATTTCAATATTCTCATTGATATTCATTCATTGCTTGTTAATTTATTTTGTCAGTAGTGACCAGTTGCAGAAAAATTTTTGCGATTCCTATATGTGTGTGTGTATAGGAAAAAACCTTATAGGTTATCACTGTAAGTGTTAAAGATGGGAGACTTAAGCAAATCATGGAAAACCACTTTTTCACAGGACCATTCATTGAAAACCACCCTGATCCTGACAACATGGACATAGACTTTTCTCTTGCATTTTGTTGTAAGGGACAATGTAATCTCAGGATGGAGTTAGGAATTAGAAACTACTACAATCTGGTATTCAGATTGTATGTAAGACATTTTCTTTATTAACTGTGGCTAAGCAAATATTATGAAGATCTGAGCTCCAGAGGAGTTTTATAAAGTGTAAATAAGTATCATGGTGTTTACCTTAATGAATATACTGGGCAGCTGCTGCTGCTGCTGCTGCTAAGTCACTTCAGTCGTGTCTGACTCCGTGCGACCCCATAGACAGCAGCCCACCAGGTTCCCCCGTCCCTGGGATTCTCCAGGCAAGAACACTGGAGTGGGTTGCCATTTCCTTCTCCAATGCCGGAAAGTGAAAAGTGAAAATGAAGTTGCTCAGTCGTGTCCGACAGCATAAGAAAGGAAATGTCTTAAAAGTAGTAATTAAATCAATCACTGTTAACTGTCAGGAATGTTTCACATTACTTGAGTTGTTCTTGTGATAATTTAACACATATTCCCAGCAAATGTGTGTGAATGTTTTACCAAAATTCATGGGATGGGTGGTGGCATTTTTCCTAAACTCACCTGTTCTCTTGCTTCATGCTTACTCCTCACCAGGCACTGAAGTGGAATTCTCCTTTTAGGTTTATCAGTTGAATGGGGCTATTGTTCAGTACTTCCTTCCATAGATAAGTGAGAAGCTGTGAAAAGTAGATTTTGTCTCTGCAGATTTCCCTCAGGTGAGGCAGAGGATGAGCAACCTGTTCGTATCTTTTACTGCAGCATAGTAAATATTAGCTTTATTAGTCACAGAACACATCTTTATAATCTGAGACAGTGTCTTGTTTTTCCTTAATTTGGGAGCATTTGTTTTGACTGAAACCCTTCCAACCCCAACTAGCCAACTGTCATTTTCTTTCAGAAAATAGATGTGTCCTTGGGACTTCTTTCCTCACTCAGATGAACAGCTGCATTCTTCAGCATTATTCCTGAGCAGAGAAGTGGTGATACAAGGATGTCTCTGAAAGTCTTAAGTTATAGGAAAATGTAGGATGAAATGGAGAAAAAAGAGTTGTCAGTAATAAGGTTTTATCTTAATATTGTCAGGTAACTTCTGGAGTTATTGCTGGCACATTTGTGAATATTTGCCTCAACTTCAGAGTCTGCTTTGCAAAATCATTTTGTGCCAGAAGAGACTATTTAAAATTGTGCTCATGGTGCTGTCTCCAGGCAGGAATCTGTTATTAGCAGTGGTGATAAGGAAGGCTGTAGACATGTCATGACATTGGTTACCCTCAGGATAAGAGTAGATCAAGGCTTTCTGAGGAGAGGGCAGAAGGGGAAATTACTACTCGTCACTGCCACACTTTTGCGACTACCAGCAAAGGATCATTTTAAGCTGCTTCCAACTCAGGAAATTGGAAAAATTGCAGCTCCTACACTGATGATTGCTCCCTCAGCCTGCCCTCTTCAGAGCTGTCCTCTGCAGAGGCTTCGCTCAGGTCCATGGTCATGGCTGTTTTCCTGCAAATAATTGAACAGTTGCTTCATCTGTGTGTACAGGGCCTCAGGGTCAGATGTTGTGTGTTAAAATATTAATAACTGCTTTTACATATCCCTGCACAGACGTACCCACACACACACAACCAAAACCACATAGGAATTGTGACAGTATTGTTTATAAAGTGAGTGCTTAGGAGAATAATGTGTATCCAAAGGAGCAAGGGTTAGTTCTTTTCTATTAATCAGGAAAGCTTTTTAATTCAATGAAATAAAGTTAAGTAGAAAAAACATAAACTCATAAATTTGAAACAAATAAATTTTTGCCACTTTATATTTTAATTGAAGGATACTTGCTTTACAGAATTTTGTGGTTTTCTATCAAACATCAACAAGAATCAGCCATAGGTACACCATGTCCCCTCCCTCCCAAACCTCCCTCCCATTTCCTTCCCCATCCCACCCTTCTAGACTGTCACAGAGCCCTGTTTGAGTTCCTGAGTCATAGAAAATTCCCATTGGCTATCTATTTTACATATGCTATTGTAAGTTTCCACGTTACTCTCTCCGTAAGTCTCACCCTCTCTCTCCATCCATCTCCCCCATGTCCATAAGGTCTGTTCTCTATGTCTGTGAAACAAATAAATTTTTAATCAATTTTTCCAATCCCTGAAATAAAGTACATGAAAAGACAGAGATTTTCTGTTACATCAGTACAGTAATGTCATTCATCGTAGTCACCAATAGATTGGGCTATTGTTAAATGAAACAAATGGCAATAAAAAGGAAAATACAAGGAAAGACTACGAACTCTAGCAATATGTTTGTTTTAGACTGAAGATTAAGCATTATTGGATATGAAACTTGTAAATTTTTGGTTATATTCTCCTTTTCTTCAAAGATCAAAATGTTCTTTACGCACTAGAGAAGAAAATGCTGGGTACATTTGAATTCAGTGGATGTCACCAACTCTTTTTCAAGTGTTCTGACTTTGGCAGAAGTCAAGAAGTAGTTTGAAAAGCACGTTCCTTAATATTTAAATTCCCTTCGAGGTTTAAGAGAAATTTAATCCACATGTTTCTAATTCATTTGCACTCAACTCATAAAAAAAGTTCTTCAATTTGATCTCATTGTGGTCCAGGGCATTAAAAGCTTCAAATGAGCCTTCCTCCTTGAATTGAAATCCAGATGTTGTGTTTTGTCAGCTCTAAGCAAATTCGAAACTCAGAAAAGTCTTGGTCATAAATGAGAAGGCACAGATGGTTTTGAAATTTAGGAGAAAAACCTTACAGATAATAGAAACACTTTTAAAATATAAGGAACTATCATTTTTAAGTATTTCATTCAACTGGTGAGTAACATTATGCTCATTTAAAGATGGCAGTCTCTGCAGCTAAGGGAAATTGAATGATCAGGGGCCAAACTACAGAGCAAGAAAACAGCCAGGAATAGACACATAGAGCCTTTCATTTTACTAATCACGAGTAGTGATTAAAATAAATAAATAGTAGGAGGGTGAAAAGGATGGGACCAACTGCTAAAGCCATATGGTAACACCATCAGGGAGAGGGAAAGAAAAAGTTATTTTTCACATTTCAAATATTCTCTCACATCAGACACACACACACACACACACACACACAGAGAGAGAGAGAGAGAGAGAGGAGGGAAGGGAGAAGGGACTAAATACTGCTCAATGTGAGGCAGCAACAGTCAAATTCTAAATAATTGTATTTCTGGCATTTCTCAGAAAGTTCAGCTTTTAAACATTCAAATTCTCAATCTCAGTTTACTGCATTTTAAGGCAAATTGTGACTTGGTCTTTCTTAAACAGAGATTTGGTTTGAAAAATACTTAATTGTTTTTACATCCTAAAATCAATATGTCAATTTGTACAAACATAACCATGTCATAAACTGCTAAGCAGTAAATCATTTTCACCTTAGGATATAGATTTTAACTTTTCTGCTTTAGTTATGAATCTCTTCAAAACCAGGATAAATTTATCAAAATCTTACACATTTTTTTTTTACTGGTGACTTCCACCTGATAATTTTTCATGGTTTTAAAATCTTATATTTGAAAGACATTTTAACATGAACTCCTTAGCTAAACATTATTTCTCTGCTTTATAAGACATGAATATTAGTGAGTTTTCCTTTAGAAATTGCATTAGAGGCATTCAATTCTAGATTCAAAATCTAGCTCCATATGTAGAAGATGGGTTATTTGGGTACTTTACATTATTTCTCTATTCCGTTTTCTTACCCTAAAATAATGGTAAAAGACCTGGCTAGTTTGCTGTGAGGACTGAGAGTAAGATGTGTGATACCTTTCCATGAAGCCTTTCCTCTCCAGCACGATGAGTTGGGTATAGGTGTAGTTCATTTCTTGATAGCCTCATGAAAGCAAGCAGAAATTCACAGGAAATATTTTCTTTAATTCTTTAAGTCCTCTTCATTTTTGTTTTAACTCTCTACTTTATAAGACTGGTGTGCACTGTCTCTTGCTTGTCATTATTTTGTAAACCTTGACTCTTGGTCTGGATTTAACATCCTTCAAATCATAGTCCCAAATTCCTGTTTCTCTGTTTCTTTCCAGTGGAGAGTATAGAATATAGCTCTACCCAGCAGTCATTCACTGGAACTCTCATAGCATCATCCCAGTTTTCATGTGGAACTCTCTTTCTTCCTTACTCCACGTGAGTCAAATGGGGTTGACACCAGACCCCGTCTACCGGAGCAATAATGGCTCAGTATCAGGTAGGCAAGTGACCCAAGAAAAACAAGTCAGGGCTGCTGGAACTCATTTGCAGTGCTTTTGGTTAAAAGAATTGAAGAGCTTTCTTAAAAGCGGTGACTAATGGCGACTTTTTTTCTTTTTCTTAGTAGTTGTTATTACTATAATTACTCCTTATGCCCGAAAATAACAATTAAAGATCATTTTCTTTTCTCATTTTGAACAGACTTTAATTTTTTTCCTCAGTTCCAG
Source organism: Ovis aries (assembly GCF_016772045.2). Lineage (NCBI taxonomy): Eukaryota > Metazoa > Chordata > Mammalia > Artiodactyla > Bovidae > Ovis > Ovis aries. Next base: position 27,925,959 of record NC_056067.1, read on the forward strand.
CCCCCAGACCTAGTGGTGCTTGCAAACCTAGGCAAGAAGTTTGTTAAAAAAAAAAAAAAAAGATTCCTCCTTTTAGATATGCGGTGGCTCAGATGGTAAGCGTCTTCCTGCAATGCAGGAAGACCTGGGTTCGATTCCTGGGTTGGGAAGATTCCCTGGAGAAGAAGATAGCAATCCACTCCAGCACTCTTGCCTGAAAAATCCCCATGGACGGAGGAGCCTGATAGGCTACAGTCCAGGGTTGCAAAGAGTCGGACGTTACTGAGTGACTTCTCTTCAGCAGGTCTATTAAACTACTGTGATTTCTCAACCATTCACAGTTACCATGTTTGCTTACACCTATGTTTTCAACAGATCCTCACACTTTTTATTTCTTTTTAATTCCTCATGGCAGACTGTTTCGCTATTTAATACCTGTTTGGGTAGCCTGATACTATTGATTCTAAATGAGTTCCTGATGTTGGCTTTTTCTTTGAGAAAGGATCTTAATTTATATTCTAATGTATATTAGTAATGCTGATCAAGGAGCCAGGAAAGTTCTATGGGTGATAATTTTGTAAAATAGATAAAAAGAAGAAAATGTTTGTTATGGAAAATAACAAATGATCGTATGTGTAAAGAACTGCTTTTCTTATGTAGTAATGAAGGGCAGGGACTGGCAGCACCTGGAAGAAGGCACCATGCTTGAATTGCCTTCTTTGTTCCCTAGCTGTTAGCAGAGTGAGAAGCTGTGTCATAGATTTACATCTCTATTTGCTTAAGGTCCACTGGTGGCCAGGACCTCAGCAAAACAAAAGGTAGACATAGGTTTTGATGTTCAGCATTGTTCTGATGAGTTTCTATGTGTAATTATTAAATATTACATAAAGTTTCTTTAATCTTGCTTTAGGAAACCTTTTGGAAAAGTTGTGTTTTTTGTTTGTTTGTTTGTTTTTTTGTTAAAGGCAGATTTTTCCTTCAGCTGTGTCATCCTAAGTAGATAAGTAAGGTTGCCTAGATTCTTTCCTGTCACAAATATCTAAATATCTCTCTTGGGAAACTAAGAGATCTGAAGGAAACCTAAATCATATTATTTTAGAACTGGGTTCAGTGGTTGGGGAGAAAGTTAGATAGCTTTCAAACTGTTTGTTAGATGTGGAGGATAGTAGTGAATAAACACAATCTGGCATCTTTGAGTTGAATTCCCTTTTGTGATGGGCTGTGCATTCCTGAAACATTCTGTTGATGAGAATGACATTCCCAAATAGCATCCAGCTCTTTATTTTGCCACTTCTCTTCATGCCCACTAATGCCCTGGCCTAAGTTTTATTGCTGAATATCACCATATGATTCATATATCACCCAAGAAGATCATTAGTTCTTAGCACAAGATAAAATGTCCCAATATTTTCCAGAAATGGTGATAAATGACCTCTTGCTGACCTTGCCTTCCCATTCTTATTCTGTGTTTTCAAGAGCAGAGCACACAATACCAGCAGCATGGTGTGCTACAAAGGGAATTTGTCTTGAAATTAGGATATATGACCTATTGTATGAAACATTACTACACATATAAATTATTTTCAAACTCAGTTTATCTATGTTTGCAATTCATATCACTTAACTTCTC